>NC_067483.1:1420000-2130000 GCF_947179515.1 Apodemus sylvaticus | reverse complement strand
AAGGGTTCTGAAGAATCCTTTAGAATCTGTTTTCTTTGTGCAGGTACCAGATGTTGATGTTGGCAGCACTTATGAGGGTCACAGGACATATAAACTCACTAGGCTGGGGTGAATAAAATTCCAGGTCTGTTGCACTGAAAATTATTTAAAACTTGTGATTGTTTACTCAGTGGTAAGTAGTACAAAAAGCATTTTTCTTCTATATGAGTGTGTTTTAAACAGGTACCTTTGACATACATACATGATCAATGAAAATGTTTAAAACACATTTGTGTCCCAGGGGCTCCTATCACTGCAGGTCACTGGTTCCATTGAAGTCCATTTTCACATGTGCAGAGCTGATCACGCTGCACTTGACCTTCCTTGTAAGTTATTTGTTTCATGTACTAGAGGGCTAAGGCTACATAGCTGTGCAAGAAGGGGGAAAAGGCATACGTGCTACACTTAGGTAGTATTTCCTTAGTGTTCTCTGACAGTAATTTTGAGAAGAAAAGAGGACTTTTTATGCCCACCCCCAATTTTGGGACTGAGCTAAGTTTCTCATTGATAAAATAATTAAGAGTTTATAGTTTCAATGCTAAAATAGAAAGTAAAAAAATGGTTTTGAAGAACAAAACCAATTCCAACAGGGGGTACCTCTCTGTACTCACTGTAGATTCTTATTTATTCTTGTTTTATGGGTGTCACACTTGAGTAGTTAGGTTGCCTCCTTTCTTAGTTTTCCAAAGGAGTTTAATACATAGATCCTCCAGTTTGCCTTCTTTCTTTAGTTAGGATTTTGAACCAATGCTGTAAGTGCAACGAAATCCATTTCTTCTAGTCTGTGTTATCTATCTTATTACCGTCCATCACGATAGTATTCCAGCTTTCTGTGGGAAGGGAAGTATTTTGAATAGTCTGTCAGAGGAAATGGCTAGGAGGAAAAGCAGATCTCAGCAGCTCTCATTTCTGGGATTACAGATGACTTCTTCCTTTTTAGCACACCTTTCAGGTTGTGTATAATTATACAGAATGGAAATAAGAAAAATAGTATGTGTGATGAAGTTAATTTTTATACACCAAAGAAGTCCAGATGTTGCTTGTTCTGTTTGTAGATCCTGGTGCCTTGGTTTCATTCAATGACAAAGAGAGGTGTAGTGTTATTTGTGCTCTCATGTCGCTAAACCTCAGGAACATGCCAGGACATTTAGATTGAATTGTTATGTGAACATCACTGAATAGTCTTCAAAGTCCTAGATGGTGTGGCCTGTTCCTTAAGGTTATGTGATACATTATCTTGCTCCTAAGTCACAAGACTATACAGCGTATTTCTGTTCTGCATATTGTAGTCAACCGGAACAGATATTTTTATATTTAAAAACATCTGAACACAGAAAAGATACAAAAAGAACACAGTAGAAATGCTGAAAATCAAGCATACATAGAGTGCACTTCTATGAGTGGAGTTTACAAACCTAAAGCCGTGGGTGAGTTGGTGAGTGAATGGTGTGTGACTTTGAGGACCTGGGGCATTATAACAAACTACTGTAGACTTTGTAAGCCCTCTGCACTTAGTTCGGTTTTTTAATTAGTTGTATTCTTTATTTACATTTCAAATGTTGTCCCCATTCCTGGTTCTGCTTTCCCCCAAAACTCCCTAACCCTTCCCCCCTCCCCCTGCTCACCAACCCACACACACACTTCGTCTTCCCTGTCCTATCATTCCCCTATACTAGGGCATCTCGCCTTCTCAGGACCAAGGGCTCTTCTCCCTTTGGTGTCCAACAAGCCATCCTCAGCTACATATGCATCTGTAGCCCTGGGGCCCTCCATGTGTACTCTTTGGTTGGTGGTTTAGTTCCTGGGAGCTCTGGGAGTACTGGGTAGTTGTTTAGTAATTAATCAAGTTACTGAATCTTTGCATTTTATAAAACTTATTTTTAAATGTTTGAATCTTATACTTAGATTAATATATGGATACATTGTACAAGATTATTTGACTGTTGTCAAGACATTTTTCATTTAAAACCTTTTTCTGATTAAAAACTAATATAAGAGCTGAAGTCTAAACAATGTCAGGATCATATCTTGTCATCCTGGAAAGTCGTCCGTGGGTGTGACAAGATGGAGATGCCCATTTGCTTAGCACCGTCTCTCAAGCCCTTCTGAGGACTGCCTCCTCCTCAGACACAAATGTGTCTGTAGTAGTTTTTCTGGTTTCTCTCTTCTTCTTCTTTTTAATCATAGATTTATTTGTAAGCAGATAATTTACCATCAATATTTTGCTCCAACAATAAGGCCTTTGTTTTCTTGTCCTTCAGTTTCTTTTTTTTTCTTTTTCAACTATGTGTACATTAGATCATTTTATAAACATTGCTTCATGTCACTCTGTGGGACCACCGTGTTCTCATGGTCCACTGTCAAATGAAGCATTGTCTGAACAAGCTAGCTGTCACACACAGCCATTTGATGTTTAGATTGGTAGTGTATATAGCCACAGATCCTATATCCATAGGGTTTCTGATCACCAAAGACAGAATGTTTTAAACTGATGTATTTTAACTTACCATTACTGTGATTATTACGACATAGGTCTTTTATATATTATATACATACATATGTATCTATAAATTTATTATATTTACTTGTATTTATATTGCTATTCAGTATACTTATGTAAAGGAAACAGACTTACATGCTAGGCAGCATTGAGGGGGAATTTTAGAATGCCTTTGTCAAGTCTTTAGTTTAGTGGAGTGTGTAAAATAAACAATGCCTACTGTGTGATGAACGCCAAAGAGCTAATCAATTTTGGATATTACTCCTGGTTAGAACTCATGTAAGCTGTCCTGTATTATAGTTACTTGGAAAGATGTATAGAAGCCTAATGTTTTGAGTGGGTAAATTTGTTTTGTAACCTGTGAAATGTGTTCCTGGGGATAGTGCATCTAACCTCTGAACTTTCCACTCATTGTCTATGCAGTGAGGATTCCAATAATGCTTTTCTTTTGGATGATATGAGGATATAGGAATACCTTTTGTAAATTTATATGCAGTTTGCTAATTTACTAAGGTATTCTTGCCAAATGACCTAAATTAGAAGGAGGGTGATTTGGATCAAGTCCCTGAGCTCACTGTCTAGAGTCAGATTACATTTGTCCATTCTACTTGGAAGAGGTGTGTGTCTGGGGGGGGAGGCATCAAAGATGTATGATTTTAATCTTATTTTTGTTAGAGGCTATGATTACTCTAACCCCCATAGCTTCAATTAAAAAACTTGAAAATAGTTCATTTTCTATTCTAATTACTTGGCAGAAATTTAGAATAGCAAGAAACTAGTAACAACCAAATCTTTCCTTTGCACTTACAGATCAACAGAAGAGATTCTTGTGTCCTACAGACCAAAGAAAGAATCAGCAGGAATGCCCAGGGTGAATGATGGATTGCAGAGCCTGGCTGGTAATTACTTTCACTGAGCTAAAACATTAACTTGATACATGGGAGCAAGGCCAGATGAAAATCAGGAGGTGGACCTCTTCCTCCCCATGGAATGCCCATACTTGCCTTGTGGAGGAAGTTGTTTCTTTGGTGGGAGAGTCCAGCTCAGCTTCCTTTCCCGAGGCTCAGCATGGATTTTCATCTACCACCCCGGTAGACAAGGAGTGGTACCTTTGTTTTGGCCATTGTAATGATAGGTGTTTAAGTCATCCTGCTTTCTGAGATGGCAAGAACTCACAGTTTCTCAAGACTTTTCAGTAGGATACCCAATAACAGAGAATTTCTCCTCTTGGGGTTCAGGTTTTTTGAAATTTTTTTTTCATAATGTGGGCTCTGGAACCCACATGGTTGATAAGCATTTTAGCATTAACTTAGCTTTTGGATTTTTGTAACATGGCTACTGAACAGATTCCTTACACTGAGCTAGAGAATACTGTTCTCTTCAGAAGAGCCAGGGGATATTTATAATGACATATAATAGTTATTAATACTTCACTACTTTGCTATCTAGGAAAGATTGTGATGTGCTTATGACACCATGTATGTTTTCATTCATGCATGGTTTCCGATGGCCATAGAATGTAAAGTATGTGAGAACTCATTCAGTGCCACTGTGCTCTCCGTGACTACCGTCTCAGCATACAGTACACTTGAACTTGAATTTTCAGAGTTTAAGTTGATTATTACCTCATGGGAACAATAGTTATTGTTTTGAGAGACTTAGAGTAGATTAGAACTTAAAATCTATACTAAAGATAGAAATGGCACTAGATGATGAACTCTCCCGTATTGTTTCTTTTATTTTAATCATGTTCCATTTATCCAACCACGATGTTTTGTGCTGGTCAGGAAGTTCTCTGTTGTGTGCCATATTGTTGAAAGTCTAACTTTCTGATATCAGAGTCCATGGTTTCTTGCCATCTGCCGAACAGGCTGACCTGAACATCTATTGCCATGCTAGCCACAATGGGTACTTACTAATCTAGCCGGCAATTGTGGGCATGCACTACAGTCAGTGAAAAGGATGCTTATCAGTCATGTTGTTTTTGACATCCATGGAGAGCCAGAAAGGCAGAAAATGGATATTGAATTTACAGATGCTCTATTTCTAATGTTAGATTGTGTTTTGTGTATTTATGAGTTAGTTATATTTCTGACATATAAACATTTCTCACATGTGATTTTACAGATATATTCTCTTGCAACAGACATTCTGTGGAAGCATGATTTTGTTGTTGAAACATCTACCATACTTTGGTTTCTTAGACGTCTGAATTGAAGGTGTACTATTTTGAGTATCTATAAATACTCTGTCTAGCTAGCATAAGCGTTTAAGTTGAAAGGCTTCAATTATAAAAAAGATTCCTTTAAAGAGCTGATTTTTGTGGAATTTTTAAGTAACATGAGAATATTATTGATAAAAGGAACTTTTATTAAACACTGTTAGTTTCTGTGGGATGTACTTGTTGACTCATTGACAGCATGGAATACTGGTTTGGTAGTTTATCTATTTTCTTTACTTACGTGCTTTGAGAGTGGGTGTATTGTTTTTTCAAACCTTCATTGTCACAAACTTGGAGCACAGGGCTGGAGATGGTTCAGTGGTTAAAGACACTGTTCCTCTGTAAGAGGAGTAATCTGGGGTTTGATTTCCAGCACCCAGGGTGGCTCACAACTGTCTGTAACAGGCACTCGTGGTGCACATATATCTATGTAAGCAAAGCACCCATTCACATAAAATAAAATAAATGCAATTTTTGAGTGAGGGTGCTATCTTTTTTGAAAGATTCCTAATCTTGAAGTGACCTGCTCTATTTTTTTTTTACCACAACATTTTCCTCAACCCCATTTCCTATATTACAGAAGGACCAAGTCATGGCATAAGGAAAATTGGAAAGTTTTTGTTTTTATACTAGCATTTTCTGTAGTTAGACTTGTAAATCATGTCTTTACTGGCTTCTATAAATCTCAGGCCCTTGGGAATGAAACCCATGACGTGTCTTACTTCAAAAGGTGAGAAAACCAAGGAACTCAAATGTTCTCTGCAGCAGAGCTGTGTTCATGCCCCTCCTTAGCATCATCACCTGGGGAAGTGAGGAACAGCATTCCCATCTACCTCTTACCGGAAGTGGCTTGCATGGCTTGGAGGAAGCTTTGGGACTGAGCAGAGGTTTATAACTGTACTGCTGTCTGGCCTTCCTTGACCATTGTTTCCCCTTCCAGGATTCCTGTAACTCTCAGCTGATGGTTCATACTCCCAAATGTTTCTAATACTGCAATGATGTCAGAAGTATTTTTTTTAAAGGCTAGGATTAGCAGTTACAATTTTTCTTCAAACATCTTTGGAGTGGAGAAATTTCTGTCAAACGTGGAGTGCTCTTTTCCTCTTTTCTATCTTCCTGCAGTTTTCCCACTTCTTTTGCTAACTTATTCCACCTACATTGCTTTGGAATCCCCACCCTACAAAAGTTAGTCAACATTGATTATATCAATTATACTCTGTCTCCACTTTGGCACCACTCTTTCTGTGGATCTTTATTGAGCATTGCATCTTCCTTAAGTTAGTTAAAGGCCTCAGGGAGGTTGAAAATTGGTCTAGACAGTGGATGAATCCTGCGAAGGGTGATTCAAGTCTTGGGGTTTTCCTGAGATAGGTCCTGATTTAGACCTGGTAATATTTGAATGCCTGAGGTAAAGGCATTAAGTGTCAGAACAGATGCTTCAATGGAAAGAACAAGCTACAAGGCACAGGAAGAGAAGATGATTGTGTTCTGTAGGGGGTATGTGCTATATAGTTCAGCTTAAAATTAAGAAAGACTTCATACATTTACATTCATACTTGTTTCCATGCTTAGGGTAGATGCTGTCTGTATGACATAGGAGGGTGTCTGATAGGCTCAGAAGCTTTTTACTCTCTGGCTCTTAAGGTAATAGGATTTCATCATTGTCTTAGTCACTTTTATATTGGTGTGTTAAAATACCATGACCCAGGCAACTTGCAACAATTTTTTGAGGTTCATAGTTTTAGAGGGTTAGAGTCCATGACCAGTGTGGTAGTGCGTATGGCATCAGGAGGCAAGCATGGTGCCTGGGGAACACTCTTCCATTCTTGGTCAGAGTGCAAACTTGTACAGCTACTTTGGAAGTCAATATGGATGTTTCTCAGAAAATTTGGAATTGATATACTTTAAGACACAGCTATACCACTCCTGGGCATATACCCAAAGACACTCCATCTTACCACAAAGACACTTGCTCAACTATGTTTATAGCTGCTTTATTCATAATAGTCAGACTCTGGAAACAACCTAGATTTTCCTCAACCAAAGAATGGATAAAGGAAATATACACTTAAACAATGGAGTATTACTCAGATGTTAAAAAATGACAATGTGAAATTTTCAGACAAATAG
Source organism: Apodemus sylvaticus (assembly GCF_947179515.1). Lineage (NCBI taxonomy): Eukaryota > Metazoa > Chordata > Mammalia > Rodentia > Muridae > Apodemus > Apodemus sylvaticus. Next base: position 2,123,110 of record NC_067483.1, on the reverse strand, counting down.
ATTAGACTACAAACCAACCAACCAACCAACCAACCAACCAACCAACCAATCAAAAATACCATGATCCTTAGCAAGGCAACACAGACCCAGAAAGGCAAGCATGAGATATACTCACTTGTAAGTGGATATTAGTTGTTAAGGATAATCATACTGCAAGTCACAAACACAGAGAGGGTAAGTAACAAGGAGAGAGGACTGTGGTGGGGGTGGGTGCATGGATCTTCTGGAAAGGGAAAACAGAATTTGTAGGTGGACCAGGGGCATGTAGGAATAGGAACAGGATTGACACTATTTTTCAAGGAAAGGAAAAGTTGCCTAATCAAGAAAGGACAGTTCATTTATCAAATACATACATACATACATACATACATACATACATACATACATACATACGTACATACATACGTACATATATACATACATCATGCAAAATTCATTGACTGATCTAAATCCCTGTATTCTTCCCTCAACCCTAATTCCCCATAGCAAAGACTTACTACAGAGAGGAGTGGGCCATACTGGAAAGTGTAAAATTAATGATAACATAGACTATTGTTCTGATTGCTTTTGTTGGCTGAGAAATTCAGCTTTTTAAAAGCTGGGTTGAGTCTTACAGTAGGAAAATAGTTCCCTGTCCTCTGATCTTTCTGTTATGTAAAGGTAAAGTGTTTTCTTAGCCACCGCTGGATAATAATGCAACTGTCTCTTTTACTTCCACAGAACAACCCCTTCACAGTTTTCAAATAGATACTTAAAAATAATCGAGGCAAATACTTGTACCTAATGTGAAAACACTGATGCCTATGCCTGCCCCGTCTTTCCTGGGGGCATGGTGTAGACTAGGAGCATGAAAGCCCTAGCTCTCAACAAAGAGAGAGATGCCTCGTGATTTTAGTCATGGAGATGAACAGCCTTGAGAGTAGGCACTGGACCAAGTTTTCTCCAGTGCTTCCTGAGAGGAACTATGCTAGGAGAGGGTAGTGATTACTTCCTATCTGAAATTTAGAAAATTAACTGCTTGCAATAAGGCTGTGGAGCTCAAAAAGGCAATGAGACAGCCCTACCTTCTGAGGGAGACTCTTACCACAGTAAGAGGCCGAAGCTGTGATGGATACCCAACACTGGGCATCACCTCTGACCTACTGTTTTATTATTTTACGTTCCCTTCCTGGAATTCGCATCCTCGATGCAGAAGCTACAGAGCTACCATCAGCTTATGCTGGGTCTGCCTGCCATTGTGAATTCTGACTCAAAACGGAACATATATATTCCTCCTTCTTCTCTTCTGTCTTTAGGTTGCTGGCCAGAGCTAAATATGCTTTCTCTAGTCCTTTAGGTCTCCTTTTCTTTAAAGCTTTTGTGTCTGCCCTGTAGCTGTTATCTGCCAGGTGGCTGACCTCCATGTTGGCTTAACTCAAACCCTTCCCTGTTCAATTCTGTGACAGCTGCTGAGGTTTACAGCTTACCTGCTTTCAAGTTTCTCTTTTCAATTTTAGTAAAATTGTCTTTGAACATCTAACAACAAGAAGTCACACCATGCATTCCATTTCTGTAGAATTTATTTATTTATTTATTTATTTATTTATTTATTTATTTATTGTTGCAATACTTGGTTGGCAAGCTCTCCTTTCTGGTGAGATGGCAAAGTAGACAGAGTTTTCCCCACATGGAAGCCCACTGATGGTGAAGTTGCCTTATTAACTGCCTTGATTTTACTTCTTGTGTCACCTTCATGGAAGATGTGTTAGAGTAAACCGTTATTATGTCTCCTGCTGCTTACAAACTGAGTCTCTTTTTCTCAGTCATCTTACTTCTGCTTTGGGTTGTTATGATGACAGAGGAAGCATGTTTTGAGAAACATGAAAAGCCATTGTCATTCTGAGAGCAGTTAGTTAGTTTTCTTTGTGTTCCTTTAGCCTGCCGTGTTTGCTTTAGTGTCTGAGTTTGGTGACAGTTCTGTTATTATATTAAAGATGTTTCCTGCCATACATTTTCCATTTCAGTTACGAAAACTCACTTTATTTCCTAAGATGAATTATAATTAGGATTGTTTGGTACTGAGACTCTTTTCCTCACTTAATACCCCTAATGAGATACAAATGTTCTAAATGTCCTTATGAGCGGATTATATTTAGAGAGGAATCCACTTATTTTAGTTAACTAATCCCTTTGCTCCTGTATCACACATCCTTATTAGGCCCTCACGTTCCTGCTCCTTATGGAATTCTTGTGAGATCAGACCTCTGCAAGCAGTATGATTAACTTTCAGGGTCAGAGGTATTGAAAATGTCAGTGGAATTTGTTGATGCTCCATACCTTGTTGTAACAGCACTCTTCTTAGACACATTAATGATAAATACAAGACTTTTTCTAGTCTTACAAAGCGAATTTTTTTAGTGATCTTCTTGTATTTATGTCAGTTTTCCATAGAATAAAATAATGGACTTATTTTGAATTTTTTTCACTCTGTTCTCCTGCCACCCTTAGTATCTTGGAATGGTTTTTCTAACTCAATGGGTCATTGTTTGTTGTACTTGATGTCCCAGGAGAGCAAACTGTGTGTGGTGTTGAACATCACTAAGTGATATCTGTGCAACATCTAGGGATCAGTACTGGGTACCCTTCCTGATGACTGTGTTTATTTTGTACAGAAAGCAGAGAGAAATAGCATTTTGAACAGCTTGATTTATGAAGTTGCTTTTTGAGTTCAAATACTGGCTTTATTGCTTACTGTTGGCCTATCTGTAGATGAATTATTGGACTTCCTTATTCTCTGGCATTCTGCTATACATACAGGTGATTATAATGCTACTTGCCTTGTGGGTGGCTACAAGGATTCTGTGAGCACATTAGAGAATAGTATCAGTTGCAGTCGCTGTGTATATTTGTATGATAGTGTCTGGTTGAATTTCTACAAGTATTGTCTAATATTATTCTCTCTTGGTCCATTCAACCAATGAAAAAATATTACTGACTTTGTAAAAGGAATGTCATAAAAATATAATAGTACCCGTAATTTTGTTACTGGTATCAGAGTTGGAATTGTAGGACAAATTTCTTCTCATCTATTAATCTAGATGGAATTGCGTCTTCAGGGACCTCCCCACTTCTTTGATTATTATAAGATGTAGGAAGGTACTCAAGTTCTATTTCTCAAATCTGTGGTGATTCAGTTCATTCATTTTAAAATTACTTTAAGTATAATTGTTTCTTCTTTTACATGACTTTGGCTTTTACTTGCCATGGTTAATTAACACCAGTTCCCTATCAGTAGAGTCTAATTATATCAGAAGTCATGTTAATGAGTTATGATTCACTGTATTAGTGGTGTTAGTTCTTTCTTTTGGTTTATGAGCAGACAGGCATGTAGTTATGTTGTCCCCTTGTCTTTGATAAACTCATGTGACAGGTCAAAAGAAGTGATAATAGAAAAGAAATCTGTCAAGAAAGCTCAAAGTGAAGCAAAGAAAAAGTATTCACACTGAAAATAAGATTTGAACTAATTATAAACAGGATTCCTGGAACAGGGTAACTGACCAAGGGCACATCAAGCCTCGCACTGGTGTCAGAACTGTGTGGAGTTGGGAAAGCAAAGAATTCATCAAGCCACAGAAGAGCTACCTAGTGAGCACTATGCACTGTTCAATATAGTGTTCTTGTTTGTAAATTAAACAACACACCTTGAAAGTACCCCTATGTGATGGAAAAAATAACATCTATTCTCCTGCCCGTTATTGGTATCATCAATATTTTTCTCACCCCTGTAGTTTAGTCTTTTCGGAATGCGATACAAATGTAAATCATACAGTGTGTATTTGTAAGTGTGGTGGTTTCATTTGAGATTCATGACTGTTGTTGCATGTAAGAACCTTTGGGGTTTAAGCCAAACTGTAAGACTTGCCTGAAGATAGAGTAGGGAGGGCTCTTATTGTAACCTGGCTAGGCTCTGGTCGGGAGTACACATTCAACATTCAGCGTGAGTCCTAGCTTCAAGAATCCTGTGGGAGCTGAAACATGTCTCAGCTGAGGCCCTTAGGAGCTGCCACAGGTGGTGGGGGGGACTGACCTAGTGTGGTGAGGAGAGAGGATTATCCAGAGGTGAAGCCCAGCAGGCTATGGAGCATGTGAGGAAGTTACTTTCTCCCATTGTTCTCTGCTCTTTGCCTAAATTACTTTTCTGGCATTACTTTTCTGATTTTGCTTCATTAAATGGCTCCTTTTCTTTCCATTCCACCTTGTCACCACAGTAATGTGTTTCCAGTACTGGTACCGCACTTTGGATCACTCCTGTTGTTAAATCAGGTGTCATGTTCATAGGGACCAATCTTTGCTGCCTTCTGGCGATGGCAATGCCATTGTGCTCCTGAATTCACACTGTTGTACATGTGGGGAAGGGGCTTGTGCGGCCTCGTGATGAGCTGTTGGCAGTTAATGGTTGCTAGAAGAGGAAGAATCATTCTTCTCATAATTATAGCCATTGCCAAATTGCCCATGCTTCAATAAATAACCACTAACTCATGCCCCTGCAAGCAACCTTAATTAAATTGAGTTGGTTACAGAAAAAAAAAGACAAAGAAAAAAAGAGAGGAAAGGAAAGAAAAGGAAGAAGGATATGAAAATGGGAGAAGTGAGAATGAGGGGGCTCAGTGTTGGGAGATGATAATGGGGTTAAAATGACTAAAATTCAATATAACGCATGTATAAAGTTGTTAAAGAATAATGAAAAGGGACCTATCTCAGTTTATCTGAAGTTTTCCATTGCTTCCCACAGGGAACAACAGCATAAATGTCACTGAGATGTTGGTGAATTGGGGGCCCCTTAGAGCTGCAAGTCAAGGGTTCGGTAGTCCCAAACCAGTTATAGGCTCTTTTGTAAAGATCTTGGTAAATCTTCTACCAATTGGGATTCTATGGATTTTTTTTAACCTTTATTTTTAGTACTGGGGAATCAAACCCAGAGTTCATCATATAGTCATGTATTTTCCAAGTGTCCATCAACTGAAACATACTCCCTGTTCCTGGGACCATATTTTTAAAGGTACAGTACACAAACTAGATTGAACTCTGTGGCAAAGACATAATGGTGAAGTAATGAAGCATTGGTAATTCTTGGGCCATGATCAACTAACTCATCCTTTGTGTAATCCTCATCAGCAGACTCCTGAAACTGCATCAAGCTAAGTAGGAGATTCTAGCTTGATTAATAGTTGTCTGTCTGTGGCATAGGGGGTGAAGTACTGTAAGAGGTGGTATTCAGAATAGCTGTACTTCCCACAAAAACATTTACCAAAAGGTAGTTTGTTCATATAAATACTCATGCTGGAAAAATACTATCATTAATTACAAAATAGTAACTAGAGTTATAGCTGAAGTACATTTTATACTTAGGGATAGGTTCTTCAGAGAAAAGACGGTTTCTTGTCTGTTATAGGCAGGAAACTGAGGCAAGGGCAATTTAGCCTGAGGTCTGATCACTGGTGGTAGGGGAACAGAGACTCACACTCAGGCAGTCTGCTTGAGACTCTGTATTCTGCTGTGTATATGTGTGGCCTTCGGAGTTCTAGCATATTAGTGAGTGCCTGAAGGACGCTCAGGAAACTCATTGTGTGTCCTTCATTTTAAGAGCAAGGTCTTCAGGAGACTTTAAGATGATGAGGGTGTCTTGGAGTAAACTCGATTCTCCTGCCAGAGGCCCTGGTCGCTGAAGGAGGTGTTAGGTTGGCTTGTTGCTGGTCTCATGTCAGGGGACAGAGAGATGCCGCTCATCTAGGAAGACTCACGAAATTGGCGTTCCTTTCTATTCTATGCCTTGGCCCTGGCCCTCTCTTGCCTGGGAATACGTTAATTTGTTCTCTTCCTGTGCTCTCTGCCACTTATTTTTCCCAGGGAGCCTGGAATCCCCATTATCTTTGCTAGGCTGCCCTCTCTATTTGCTTGACCCATCCACCAGGTCTCTGTATGTAAAGTACTGTTCTAGCTGCTGCCAGATACCCATGCTCCTGGCTTGCTTTCTATTGTGTTAAACATCGCTTCTGGGCCCTTGTGGGGGAAGGCCTTCCTTGGCTTACACATTCCAGATCACTGTCCATCACTGACAATGTCAGAGCAGGAGCTCCAGCAGGAACAGAGATGGGAACCTCAGCAGAACGACACTTGCTGCTTGCTCCCAGGCCCATGTTCAGTTACCTTTCTCATACCTCCCAGGACCACCTGCCTACAGATGGCACTGCCCGGTGTGGTCTGGGCCTTCCATGTAGCTCAGCCCCCAAGAAGCTGTCACATAGACATGCCTACAAACCAAACTGATAGGAGTCATTCAGTTCATTCTTCCCCAGTGACTAGTGTGTGTCAAGCTGACAAAAGCTAACCCTCATGCCAGGTATGAAGGAGAATACCAGTGCATTATATTCACTAGTCGCTGACTTTTTCCTCCATATTTTCTACAATTAAGAATGTCCTTCTCAATTTCAACTCAAAATACCTGAAAAGAGTCCTTGTTTAGTTTAGAGAGAGTAAATTTCCCCAGGTAAGTTCCCATATGTTTTCTGTAAAAACCAGCACACACTTTCTTTGTATATCACCCCCGTCGATGAGAGTCTTAGAACAGTAATCAGCCAGGATAAGCCACTCAGCTCCTGTTGCCTTGCATTTTGTTGGGCAATTTTAGCTCTTCTTTTTTTTTTTTTTTTTTTTTTTTTTTTTTTTTTTTTTTTTTTTGGTGCTATTCAGAAGAGGCTGCTTCTTGTCACAACACTGGCATCCCAGGTTCTGTGATCCTTTTCTTTGCAGGTCCTGGAGCAGTTGAACTGTAGGTCTGCTCACCTAAGTAGGTACAATGGTACAAGATGCTCGGGAGGGGTGTGTGTGTGGTTCCATTCCGATTCCGGTTCTGGTTCCGGGAAGGTCTGGTAGTGTGTGTACATGGCCACTGCTTTTGTAAGGTTGGCATGTGTGTGTTTATATCCCCCCAGGCCTCTGTTCTTCCCTTCCCTTCTAGAGCCTTTCCCTCCTTTTGTTGGCCCTTTACTCCCTACTTGGGGCTTTGTGCGTGCTAAGTGTGCACACAACTGTCTATGTGTAGCAATAGCCCTGCATGCTTTCTCTTACAGCTTTTTATGGTTTATCCAAGGAGTGGCTAAAGGACCTGGTAAATGTATGCTCCTCCTTCCCTCTGCCTCTTCCTTCTTTTACCTCCTGCTCCCCTCTCTTCCTTCTTTCCTCCTCCTTCCGTCTTCCTTTGCATCCATTTAGTTCCATCTCTGGCTCAAGAATGTGTTCTTGAATAGCTCCTTCAAGAAGTAAACAGTGCGAACCTTAGTGCATCTTAGTTCATGACCCATTTATGTGTTTGTGGCCCAAATCCTTCCATGTGTGATATTACCTTCTTAGAATAATTGAGGCCTTCGTGAAATACAGAATAGCTGTGTGCCCTGTCAGATAGGATGTGAAGGCCCTGTGGAATCCTTTGCTAGTGGGATACTTTAAGGCACATTTGCACTACACTGAAGGCTTAATTATGGGCCCAAGTTTAACCTTATCTATTAGGTTAATGGGTTCGGCACAGTTTGTTTAAGGTCCTAGGCCTTTCTGTGAACTGAAAACGTGCTCTTTTCCCCCTAAAAGTCCCCACTGTAGAAGTGCGGATTCTGTGCTAACATCCAGCTCTCACCGTTCGGACATTAAATACAGTGTTTTCATTTCACGTCCTTTGCAGCTGCTTCTCCTTTGAATGTCTTTTGAACCCTGAGTTGTAGTGGCTGGAGCTGGAGGGCTGGGGTTGGTTGGTGGTGCATTTTTATCCCTGCTCAGAGCCCTTTCTTGGCGTGTTACCTTGCTGCTCAGGTCGCCTTCAGTTTCTCTACAGGACAGTCTTCTTGGGGTTGGAGACTTCAAAGAAAATCTTCTGACAGTGTTGTTGCTCTTCGTTGGGCAAACTCCTCAGCTGTGTAGCCAGAGCCTCTTTTGAGTGTAGGGCAGCTTACCTGTCTGCATTCACTTTTCTCTGATAGTCTTTACCTGTTTGGTACCAGGCTTAGTGTTCCCTAGTTTCTTAATCTTGTCCTTTCCTTATCACAATTGTTCCTTTAGTAGAGTTGCTAGTATATTTATGTACTGCTCTGAACTAGGTTTTAAAGTCCTGGAAGAACTTTAGCCAGGTATGGTAGAGGCACTGTATAGACCTTTTATGGTGACATATACCTGCAGATTCCATGCTGAGAGGTAGAACAGGTTACCCTCATTCACAGGATAACCTAATTTAAGATTACCTTCAGCTATACAGTGAGTTCAAGACCACCCTGGCTATTTGAGCCCCTGCATCAAAACAAACACTTGCAATAAAGATTTTATACATTTAAAAGGATTTTAATATTTCTGTCTGGAAAGATTACCACTATTCTTTTGGCTAATTGTGTTGTCAACTAATATTAGTTAAGACTGATCTAATTTAAATATGAATTTGATGTTTGAATTTAATGTTTTAAGGCAGCATGGAACGAAGGTGAATGGTATAGTGGCTTCAATAGAGGCTGAATTTATGAATGAATTTTAAATTCGAGTTTGTTGTATAGACACTGTGATCAAGTGCTAAGTAAGTAATGTGAATGATATTGTTTAAAGCTTTTCCCAAACAGATCTTAAATCTTAATCAATATCCAACTGTCTGAACTGTAAAATTGTTTCAGTAGACCAACTGAGCTATGGGTAAATGTGTAGAAATCTTGGAGAATGCAAAAGTGCAGGCTTAGATATGATACAAGCGTAAGCCATTATGATTTACATAATTTATCTCCTCAGTATAAATATTGTACTTGTAAAGTTAAAACTGCTGTCCTGGAAATCAGATTGTGGTTGTCTTGAGTATTTGTGGGCCTGGCAGAGGTTTTAGGGTTATGTTTGTGTTTAGATTAAATTTGAATGGTAAGTTAAGATTTATGGTGAACAGTATGTAGAAAATATTATTTGCTTTTTCAGAGCTTATGAGTAAAAGCAACATCTGAATTTAATGTTTGAGAACCAACCAAATTCAAGAAATATGATACAATTCTATTTTAATTGTTTCCCTTAATTGCTCCTAACTTCTGATCATTTATGGTTTATGTGTTTATGATATTAACATATTTAGTACCCTGTCACTGGTTACATTTAAGTTTCTGTAGTCATACTTTCAGGATTTTTTTTCTCTTAAGACAGGAATAATATGAGACCTCTGTTTGCCCAGAGTCCTAGATGATTGTATTCTGATTTTGTTCATTACATGAGATATGCTCACATGGTTTGCTTCTGAATAAATCCTTTTAAGAATTAGTCAGTCTTTTCCCTGAAATGCACCTTTTACCTATTCATCCATTCATATATGAATCTTGTGTCTCCCTCTCCCTCCCTTTTTTCCTCCCTCTTCCCCTCCCCCTCTCAAATATTGGTCATAGGCTTGCTTTAGCTCTAGGGTAAAGGCTGTCCTTGGATCAGAAATCCGTAAAACAAAACAACAGCAAAAAATGATACTGCTTGGTAAGAACTACGGCTGTGAATAAAACAGAGACATTGTGTGTGCTCTAGGTAACTGTGAATGAAGCTAAGGAGAGAAATAAAGGAGATAGTCACCAGTCTACACACTATGGACCTGTCTACACAGACAGGGTGCAGTCCAAAGACTTCCAGGAGGAAACGGCACCTCTGCCTCCATATTCTTTAGTTCCAGAAAGGTGAAAATTGACACACCGTTAAAACTCAAGGCAACCAAAGCTCCATGTCCTCAACCAGAGCTCTCATTTTAGGTCAGGAAAGTCTTTGCTCTGCATCTTACCTGATGAGAAGATGAGAATGTGTTCTTTGAGATCCTTTCCTCCACAACAGAAATAAGTGTTTGTTTTAGAATATTTGAATTGGATATTTTTAACCATCAGTCTCTAAGATGCCTTGTTGATAGAGTAAATTTAAAAAAGAATCTCTATTGAATCTGGACAAATAAACCACAGTTTGAAGCTCCAAAAGAAATGCATACCATTAACTGTCATCTTTCAATATTAGTTTTCTCTGAATGTATGTGGTCATAAATTTTTCTTTATGTTTCTGTCTATTGGTAATTTCATACAAATGGAATTGTCTATGTTATTTTGCATTAATCTTCTTTCATTTGCATACCATTTTAAAGCATCATTCACAACATATCTGTGCATAACTGTGGATAATTATGTAACTTCAATATGGGGGTTGCAGTAAATTTGGCCAAAGCAGAAGACCCTGAATATACAGCAACAAAATCCCTGATGATTCAAAAGCAAACACGTGATGAGTTTATTGTGTGTCTGTGGTCTTGCTTGCACTGTGGTGCCCTGTCACTTCATTGCAGTCTGCATTAGGAAGCACAAGATTTGCAACGTCTTCTACAGTCCCTCACACCCTGTGGGCTCACCGGTGGCCTGACATACCTCAGCTCAGGATTGAAACTATCGTATGCAATTATTAAATTCAGTGCTTTTACGAAACCTTGAAGTTTCTACTTTTACAGAAACAGGATGGTTTAATTATGGTAACAAACACTTTTAGTATTTTTCTACCATCGTTTTTTTAGCATTTAAGTACAAATGAGTATTAATGAGCATTTGGGATATTATTGTGTTAGAATGTTTGATTTCAAAATTGCTGTTTGTTGGTGAGTCTTGGTGCACACTTGGGAGGTGGAGGCAGAACCAGGTGTGCAGTGTGCTTGTGAAGAGCTGGGGGGGGGGGTAAGACCCTGTCTTACCCACCCTTCCTCAACAGGAAATAGGCATCATGAGTAGCTTTTCTGAATTTCATGAAAAATTACTATGGCTTGGGGTAGAACAGAATTTCCAACCATTTCTAAGATGGCCCAAAACATCCTTACATCATGTTTTATCATGTATTATGTGAAGTGGCATCCTCAGCATTGGTCATTATAAATCAAAGACCACCTCTCCCTGAAGAAGTTTAATCTCTGCATCTTGCAGTAGCCAAGATTTAATTCCCTATGTAAAAATAAGCATCAACAAAAAACCATGTCCATCTTTGTATGCAAATTTCCATCAATAAATGAACACATTTGTATATGTGCATATATATATATATATATATATATATATATATATATATATATGCACCAAAGAATCTTTTAAATAATTTTATTATTGTTTTCAATATGCATATTATGCATCTGTACACTTAGAATTATATAAAAATGTTTTGATAGAAAATGAATTGTGAGTAGAAAAAATTAGAAGCCTTGGCTGATACCAATACTTTATTCTACCACCACATGCTAGTATTCTATCAATATATCATGTCTCCCTTATCTATTTATCAGTTGATGAACTAGATATATTTTAACATTTAAGCTAATTGGGGGAGTCGTGCGGAATAAAATGAGGAAGGATTGAAGTTCTCAGAACCTCAGTCAAGAACCTTAGGAGCTTGAGAGTTTGTTAGGGTTGAGAGTGCTTGTGAGTAAATGCTGAGAGAATGCAGTGAGTCACAGAGGTCTCATGTTGAAAACAGGATCACATGACCAGTCATCCTGTCAGACTCACCAGAGCGCTTAGTCTCCTTTGCTTCTCCATATACTGAGTAAATACTGAATCAAAATTGCTCGTTGTTCGTAGTTTGTTTGTAGTCTTAGAGTCAGTGTCTGTTCTATAGCCAACCTATTGCCTTAAATTCATGATTTCTGGGATTACTCTATCAGCAGACAGCAGCAGCAATATATTTTGTTTAGTCATTGGATTTTTATTATTATAATAATACTGTCCCTAAAAGCAGGCAAAAGAATACACACACACAAACACACACACACACACACACACACACACTCACACAAACACACACATACACACACGTACACGCATACACACATAAACACACACAAACTCACACACACACACAAACACACACACGTACATACACATACACACACATATACACACATATCCCTATCCTCTGGGATCAGAAATCCTTAGTATAATCTCATGGCTGTCTCACATTAAGACCTGCTTCCTTGTCCTCTCTTCTATTGTATGTGAAAGTTTCTGACATAATACAGGCTTAGTAAATTGTGACTTTTGCATTTTTATTTTAGGTAATTGATTTGACTACAGTAACTCAGATCAGTTTGATAATGACATTTTAAAACTGAAAATGATTGATATATTATGATAATATATCATTGCATCCTGTAGATGTATTTTTACATTTATCTGTCTCTGTGTGTGTGGGTGTGTGGTGGTGGTGATCTAAGGACAGTCTGTTGGAGCTGCTGCTTTCCTTTGACTGTGTGGATTTCAGACTGGTTAGCAAGCGCTTCTACCTGCCAAGCTGTCTATCTTAGGGCTTAGCTCCCAATGTCTGCATCTTTGTCTCAGAATATTGTTTTCATGACGCTTGGAATTCTGTGTAATATCCTTGCCTGGCTTCAGTACACCCTGAGGTCACGGCTTGCAGAGACCATAATTCCTCCTTCTAAGTCTTTATGATGTTACACTTTAAAGGAAGAACAAACATCCAATTCTTTCACTTTATTTTGCTCTTCCTCAGATCCAGGTTTCCAGTTTTCTCACTCTCTTACCTCTGTTTACCTTGGCAAAGCTGTCCTTGTCACCTTTACCTGTCACACGTGGCTGCTCCTGCTTAGCGGTTACCTTTAAGCAGTCCTTCCTTCAGAGTGGCTGTGGCTTCTTCCCAGACCCCTATGATTAATTTCATTACACTGTTCCCATTATTTTTCTATCACATTATCTCAGATTTGAAATTAAGTGTTTAATTGTATTAATTATGTGTAGAGTGCTTTCTTTCATTCAAATAAAAAATAATTGAGTGGTTTACATTATATAGTACAATTGAAAGACAGTTTTAAGGTTTATCATCTATTGCTCTAAATTTGGATATTAAATAATATTAAAGATATTTTCAGCAATTGAGTAGTGTTTTTTTTTTCTTTTTGTATCTTTTACATTTGCCTGTGGCAAATTAATAAATGTTTAAAGAGTATTAAATATCTTAAACAGTACACACTTAATCATATCACATTGAATAGTTTAAGGGCATGGTTTTTATAGTTTAGCATGTGTCAGAATCACCTGCTCATGGAGTTTCATACGGGTTCTGGGCCTTGAACCCACAGTTGTGTTCATACTTGGTCATGCTGATTGAACTTGACCTCATTCCTAGCACATCATGCTTGATTCCAAAGTGCTGGGCCCTGTTCACATTCTCTGATTTGTAGATCTGTGCCACAGCCTGAGAATTTACATCCCAATGAGATGCTGTTGCTGGTTCCAGTACCATAAATGGGGCTATGGCATAGCAAACAAGTACTCTACCACTGTGCCACACAGCCTCTTGAGACCATGCTTGAGAGTAATTGCTATAAAGGAATGTAGAAATAATGTTTAGATTATCTGTACTTTTTTATCTTTATTTCTTTTCTCTTTATAAGAGTACATAAGACAAATGCCTGGCCCTGTTTTAGAAGATATGGCATTTTAAAAAAAGCAGAAGCAGGGGCTGTAATGATGTCTCAGTGGACAGAACAATGACTGCTCTTCCAGAGTAGCTGGGATCAATTTGCAGCACCTGCATGGCAGCTCCCAACCATCTGTAACTTCTAAATTTAGGGGATCCAATGCCCTCTACTGGCTTCTGAGGACACTTCACACACATGGTGCAGATATATATGCAGACAGAATACCCAAACATATAAAATAATAACAAAAATTAAAATAAAAATTATATTGATAAAATATAGGAAGGGCTAGTAGTGTGGAGAAGACTCAGGAACAAAGTCTTACTTAAAAATCTAGGGTTTTTTCACCCAAGACACATACCCTTTCATTCCTTACACTCTTAAGAGTTTGTTTTTGTTTTTTTGGAAATCAAGTGATTGCCACGTGATTCTAGTTCTCCATGCATGCTCTTAGTATATTTAAGCAGTTTATAGAATTAGAACTGTCACCACTTAAATGCCTTCTATATAGGCATTTAATAATACTATATAGGCATTTAATAATAGTCAAAGTAGCTTTTTTTCTCATTTTGGTCATTTATTTTTATGTGTGTGGATGTTTTGCCTGCATATGTGTTCATGTACCTTGTGTATGCCTGGTGCCTGTAGACTCTAGACAGAGATGTAGGAACTGGAGATACAGTCGGTTGGAGGCTGCCACGTTCATGCTGGGAATTGATCCCAGGTTCTCTGGAAGAGTAGCCAGTGCTCATAACTGCTGAGCAGATACCCCAGATTCCTCAGAGCATTTTTAATAGCATTTTGTAAAAGTTTTTTTTTTTATCACAATTGGAATTTAAAATGTGATTGAGAAAATACATAGTAAAATCAAAACTAGTCCGTAAAGCAATAGAAATCAGAGCTACAAAACAGGTAATTGTCTGTATGTCAAGTTTGCTGGTGGAATAGAAGATTGAGCCCAGAAAAGAAAAGGAGGTGATAGAGAAATTTCAAAGCAATGAGTTGAAACTGTTGTTCGATGCTTTTGGTTCATCGGATCCAAGTTTAGCTCGGTGTGCAGTTCCTTATCAGATCTTGTAGTCACTGTACTTACTAGAGACGTGGCAATTTGGACCTTTTGGATTTGAACAACTTCTGTTTGACAGCCGGGAGGATGGAATAAAAAGACGCAGCTGGCTGTCGTGCACATTATTTGTGTTTGCATATAAAGAATATACTGTTAGAGGAAGCACAGGAGGGAAAGGCTGTTGTGGATAATCAGTCTCTGTGTAGCTTAAATTAAAGGAAATAGTGATGGATTGCTATGGAGATAAATATGATATATCACACAGGAAAAACTACATTAAAAGAACACTAAAGGTGGGACAGAAAGCCCTAAAAAGTGCAGAAATTCACTGCTAAGGTTGAAAAGTGATATCATTTACATCGCTCCTAATATGTAGACCTAACAGGAAGCATTAGGAAGTTGTGAGCATGCTCTGATTTGGAAGGAAGAAGGCTTGGACTTAACACACTACATTTAATACTCAGTTTCATTGCCTGGATTTAATTAAAGTTCATCTCTGAATGATCATAGTCCATGAGGGAAAAGCTGTTCCTTTGACTAGAAGACTTTGGGGGGTTTAGAGTTTGGCTGTGGAGGGCCCGGTGGTAATTCTGCACCATTACATTTCAATACCTGAGCCCTTAGCTTTAGTGTCATATAAGTCAAGGATTCTTTTTGGAAGGCTTAGCTTAATTTGTGCATTCTAGACATTGATTAACAATTAAATAATTTAATAATAGGTTTAGTAATATTAATGCCATTGTAACTTCTGGATCAAAGAATTTAGGTTGTATTCATTTCATGAGGGTGTGTTGCTCCAGGATACATCTAAAATTTTGCTTGAATATTTTGAGAAAATTAGGGTCCTGTGATAGAGCCCTGATTCAGAATCAAAGTCTAATCACATTTTGAATTTATAAAATCATATCATGACACTCGAAAACTTCTGATGACTTTGGATTTTTCTTTAAAGTTTGTCTGTTTATTATGTGCTTACCATATTAGGAGGAGAAATCCCTCCAAAGGCTCTGGACCAGCGTGGCATAGAATGTATGCATGATAGATCTTGAATAATATAAAATGAACCCTTAGCTGCTTTTGTTCCTTCTTTATGTACAGAAGTCATTACCTTTCCTTAGATCAAGAGCTGGGATTGGATGTGTTACTTACCAAGACTCAGATGGCAGAGATGATGAATCCTGTGCTTCCTGGGACTGGCCCAGCTCCCTCCATCTCTTCCCCTTTGTTTCCCCCTCCTCTGTCTTCCTTACTATTTCCCCTTTGCTCAGTTCCCACAGCCCTTCTTCCTGTTTACCTCCTCATCTCCTCTTAGTTCCTCACCTCCTCTCTTATGTTTGCTCCCATCCTTTTGGATGGGGAGGGATTTTATGTTCTTCCATAGACATGTGCTTATCTGAGAAGGCAGAATCAACCCAACTATGAAATCGCTGAACCATGGAGAGCAATGTAGTTAGCGAATTTAGATATTCTTGGTCAGTGTCCTGTTACTATAGCAAACATCAGAGTTAGTCATGTTAGAAGAAGGGTTTATTTGGGCTCATGGTTTCTGTTCCTGGTCACTTGGCTCTGTTGCTGTGGTTCTGTAGTAGCCCGGTATGTGTGGTATAGTAGAAAAGCTCTGTTCACCTCATGGAAGTGTAGAGAGTTAGGAAGAAACTGAGATTCCAGTGTCCCTTTAAAGGACACAGCATCAGGGAGCCTACATTCTCCCACTGGGGACCACCTACCAAATATTCCATCCCTCCCAGGACAACTATAGGTTGACCACTAAGACTTTACCATGTAGACTTTTGCAAACCTAAAAGATTCAAATTGAAGTTATACAGAATCTTAAAAACTATGTCTGTTGTTTAGAAACAGAATTTGTTGTTTACTATTAGACGTATTATATGTAGGATAATAACCTGTTAAGAAGTATATTTCTGTGTTGAAGTAGGTAAAAGATTTTATTTGTACTTTTTGAGGAATGAAATATGAGCTGCGGTTACTAGTTTTACTAGTAACTATAAAGGGGTCAATGAAATTACCTTAAGTAAAATAACGATTAGCCAGCCTATTTATGGTGTGCAGATCTGAGCCATAGTAATTTGTGTGTATGGCAGGATATATATTCATATCTTCTGTCACAGATTTTTAGGTCGAGTTACTTCCTAAATGGGTGTTTATATTTCTGATTAATTTTCAGAACCTTCCTAAGGCTAAATATTTAGAATTGAAGTCCCCTTTTCCTCCGGTGTTCACTTTGGTACATTTTGATAGGCTGTTTTTTTAACACAAAATAAATCTGTGTGCCTGTCTGGAGTTTTAAATGCAATATAAATGTTATGCATCATCAGAAGTGTGCAAACATGTTTGAAAACACAGTATTATATGGAAGCAATTACTGGCAGTGACTGAGCTACACACCCCAAGAATGGGGTAGTGCCAAAAAAACCCAAAAGGTTTCTAAACAGAATTGTTTTGTGTGGGTGGGAAAGAGAGCAAGGGTAACTTTTATTAGGAACCAATTCCAGTTGTGATTTTAATTCTAATCATATATTTGATAGCTCAAGTAAATGAGTGGTAAAGAGACTTCATGTTAGGGTTAGATTATTTATTCCTTTCTTAGTGGGGAGGAGTTAGTGTTTACCAAAAAAGGACATGACAGATACAAATATTAATAAGACCAATAGATGTCTTACTTTTCTGTTTGCTGATGCCGGGCCTTGCCTAAAGATGATCTTGCTGCTTTTTTTTTTTTTTTTTGACCTTTTTGTTTTCTTTTTCTTTTTTTTTTTTTAATTTTTCATTCGATATAATTTATTTACATTTCAAATGATTTCCCCTTTTCTAGCCCCCCACTCCCCGAAAATCCTATTAGCCCCTTTCTCTTCCCCTGTCCTCCCACCCACCCCTTCCCACTTCCCCGTTCTGTTTTTGCGGAATACTGCTTCACTGAGTCTTTCCAGAACAAGGGGCCACTCCTCCTTTCTTCTTGTACCTCATTTGGTGTGTGGATTATGTTTTGGGTATTCCAGTTTTCTAGGTTAATATCCACTTATTAGTGAGTGCATACCATGATTCACCTTTTGAGTCTGGGTTACCTCACTTAGCATGATGTTCTCTAGCTCCATCCATTTGCCTAAGAATTTCATGAATTCATTGTTTCTAATGGCTGAATAGTACGCCATTGTGTAGATATACCACATTTTTTGCATCCACTCTTCTGTTGAGGGATACCTGGGTTCTTTCCAGCATCTGGCAATTATAAATAGGGCTGCTATGAACATAGTAGAGCATGTATCCTTATTACATGGTGGGGAATCCTCTGGGTATATGCCCAGGAGAGGTATAGCAGGATCTTCTGGAAGTGAGGTGCCCAGTTTTCAGAGGAACCGCCAGACTGCTTTCCAGAGTGGTTGTACCAATTTGCAATCCCACCAACAGTGGAGGAGTGTTCCTCTTTCTCCACACCCTCTCCAACACCTGCTGTCTCCTGAATTTTTAATCTTAGCCATTCTGACTGGTGTAAGGTGAAATCTCAGGGTTGTTTTGATTTGCATTTCCCTAATGACTAATCAAGTTGAGCATTTTTTAAGATGCTTCTCAGCCATCCGAAGTTCTTTAGGTGAGAATTCTTTGTTTAACTCTGTACCCCGTTTTTTAATAGGGTTGTTCAGTTTTCTGGAGTCTAACTTCTTGATACCAATTACCAACATTAAATCAGGACCAACTAGACCATCTAAACAGTCCCATAATGCCTAAAGAAATAGAAGGAGTCATAGAAAGTCTTCCAAGCAAAAAAGCACAGGACCAGATGGTTTCAGTGCAGAATTCTATCAGACCTCCAAAGAAGAGTTAACACCAATAATCTTCAAACTATTCCACAAGATAGAAACAGAAGGAACACTACCCAATTCCTTCTACGAAGCCACAATTACACTGATACCAAAACCACACAAAGATCCAACAAAGATCTTGCTGCTTTTTGTAATATGGTACTTGAACATTCTTTTGCTGGGTGTGTTGTCTTCATGCTTAACAGATGTAAAAGCATGGAGGAAGGTTAGATTTTTATCATTTGGAAGTAAGAGGCTCTGCGACTTTCTCCCATTAACTAGTAGGCAGAAGAATATAAGACTGGGTTCTCTGTTCTGTCCCCTATATTTCAAGTTTTGTTTATTTTTGAACTTTACATCAAAATGAGATTTTTAAACCAAGGTGATTTGTGGCGGCATCTATAGATCTTAACTGTGGAGAGAAAGGAGGTTGTTGTTGTACAAAAGTTGGTTTGTGGCTGACATTTTAGCGAACTTTTTGTTTTCACTGGAAAGAAGTTTAAGTGGATTTTTTTTTTAAATTCTCAGAAGCCAGTACCACTCCCAGCTGGAGAGATGTTTTGTTGGTGTCCAGGTTGGTCTGAGCAGCTCTGTAGACAGCACAGTGCTTGTAGCCCCTTAACCGTTGTCAGAACATCGTTGTATTGATGAGTGAGGCCTGGTCAAGTCACTTAACCTTTCTTCCTTGGTTTTCTCTTATGTAGACTGGAAATGATAATATCTGCCTTTGATCTCACAGGGATGCTTCAATCCATTAGAGTCATTAAAGCACTTTAAGTAAGGTGTAAGTCACTAGAATCAAGGCGCCTTCGTTATTGTTATCATTATTGTTACTTTATTACAGTGCCATATACAGGGGGGGGGGCGGCACTTATTAATCCTAAATAGTCAAGTCTCAGAATATGTTCTGCGGGCATGAAGCATTAGCTTCAGAGGTCAGGTTTTTCCCTCTTTTCTCTTGTGCTTAGGCTGTTTTCCCTTACCTCCATTAATTTGGAGAATGCAAAAATTGTAACAAAGGCAAAAACACAAAAATGAATGTAGAAAGCAAGGAGACCGAGGTAACTTTCTTAGGATCCCTGAGAGCTTCGGGCTTCCTAAAATGGAATCAGTTTGAAGGCCTTGCTCCATTGTTCGTCTCCTGTCCATGAAATGAATGATCAGGAGTTCTAAAGTGCTTTTGAGTAATCACCCACCCACCCTCCCACCCTGCCCCCCCATTTTTTTAAAGTACTGTTTTTCTAGCAAAGAGCAAAATATTTGGAGTTGATGGGTAAAGATCTCTGTCTTTGGAAAGTGTTCAAAGGCATTTTGTACAAGCTGATTGTATTTCGTAGATCAGCCCCTTCTAGCGTTTTGTCTTGAATATTTCCTTCCTCACACCTCATATACTGTCCCAGAAGGCGATAGACTTCCATATGGCCTTGGGTGGCACCAACTTGATGTCTATGAAAAAGTGGAAGATGGAGGTCTACCCAGAACAGAGAGTTCGTGTCCTGGTTCTTTTGATCTCACAGATGTCACTGTTCTGAAAGAAGCTAACCTGTCCTTCCTTTATCTCTGCTCTCTGAAACTGAAGAATGTGGCTCTGCCGGTGCTTTGTCTGCCTTCTTACTCGTTGATACTCTGACTACTGAAATAATGTTTGCTCCATTTCTAAACTGATCCACCTCAAGCACTTTTGATTTGGTGGCTTATACCATTTGCCAGCTACAAAGCACTAACTTCTCAAATAAGAGTCTTTATAGTTAATGCACATAGTCCTTATAGTTAATAATCTTGTAATT
Source organism: Apodemus sylvaticus (assembly GCF_947179515.1). Taxonomy (NCBI): domain Eukaryota; kingdom Metazoa; phylum Chordata; class Mammalia; order Rodentia; family Muridae; genus Apodemus; species Apodemus sylvaticus. The sequence goes on along the minus strand of NC_067483.1, from coordinate 2,102,962 downwards.
AAGATAACTGAGCATCATAGTCTGAACTGGGACTCTACATAGCCCTGAATGTGCAGGAATTCACATAGAAACATATTAAGCATATGATGAAATTGAAAGGGTTCTAAAGAATCCTTTAGAATCTGTTTTCTTTGTGCAGGTACCAGATGTTGATGTTGGCAGCACTTAAGAGGGTCACAGGACGTTTAAAATCACTAGGCTGTGGTGAATAAAATTCCAGGTCTGTTGCACTGAAAATTATTTAAAACTTGTGTTTGTTTACTCAGTGGTAAGTAGTACGAAAAGCATTTTTCTTCTATATGAGTGTGTTTTAAACAGGTACCTTTGACATACATACATGATCAATGAAAATGTTTAAAACACATTTGTGTCCCAGGGGCTCCTATCACTGCAGGCCACTGGTTCCGTTGAAGTCCATTTTCACATGTGCAGAGCTGATCACTCTGCACTTGACCTTCCTTGTAAGTTATTTGTTTCATGTACTAGAGGGCTAAGGCTACATAGCTGTGCAAGAAGGGGGAAAAGGCGTATGTGCTACACTTAGGTAGTATTTCCTTAGTGTTCTCTGACAGTAATTTTGAGAAGAAAAGAGGACTTTTTATGCCCACCCCCACTTTTGGGACTGAGCTAAGTTTCTCATTGATAAAATAATTAAGAGTTTATAGTTTCAATGCTAAAATAGAAAGTAAAAAACTGGTTTTGAGGAACAAAACCAATGCCAACAGGGGGTACCTCTCTGTACTCACTGTAGATTGTTATTTATTCTTGTTTTATGGGTGTCACACTTGAGTAGTTAGGTTGCCTCCTTTCTTAGTTTTCCAAAGGAGTTTAATACATAGATCCTCCAGTTTGCCTTGTTTCTTTAGTTAGGATTTTGAACCAATGCTGTAAGTGCAATGAAATCCATTTCTTCTAGACTGTGTTATCTATCTTACTACTGTCCATCACGATAGTATTCCAGCTTTCTGTGGGAAGGGAAGTATTTTGAATACTCTATCAGAGGAAATGGCTAGGAGGAAAAGCAGATCTCAGCAGCTCTCATTTCTGGGATTACGGCTGACTTCTTCCTTTTTAGCACACCTTTCAGATTGTGTATAATTATACAGAGTGGAAATAAGAAAAATAGTATGTGTGATGAAGTTAATTTTTATACACCAAAGAAGATGTTGCTTGTTCTGTTTGTAGATCCTGGTGCCTTGGTTTCATTCAATGACAAAGAGAGGTGTGGTGTTATTTGTGCTCTCATGTCTCTAAACCTCAGGAACATGCCAGGACATTTAGATTGAATTGTTATGTGAACATCACTGAATAGTCTTCACAGTCCTAGATGGTGTGGCCTATTCCTTAAGGTTATATGATACATTATCTTGCTCCTAAGTCTCAAGACTATACAGCGTATTTCTGTTCTGCATATTGTAGCCAACCGGAACAGATATTTTTATATTTAAAAACATCTGAACACAGAAAAGATACAAAAAGAACACAGTAGAAATGCTGAAAATCAAGCATACATAGGGTGCACTTGTATGAGTGGAGTTTACAAACCTAAAGCCGTGGTGAGTTGGTGAGTGAATGGTGTGTGACTTTGAGGACCTGGGGCATTATAACACACTACTGTTGACTTTGTAAGCTCTCTGCACGTAGATCGGTTTTTTAATTAGTTGTATTCTTTATTTACATTTCAAATGTTGTCCCCATTCCTGGTTCTGCTTTCCCCCAAAACTCCCTAACCCTTCCCCCCTCCCCCTGCTCACCAACCACACACTCCCTCTTCCCTGTCCTATCATTCCCCTATACTAGGGCATCTCGCCTTCTCAGGACCAAGGGCTCTTCTCCCTTTGGTGTCCAACAAGCCATCCTCAGCTACATATGCATCTGGAACCCTGGGTCCCTCCAAGTGTAGTCTTTGGTTGGTAGTTTAGTCCCTCGGATCTCTGGGAGTACTGGGTAGTTCTTTAGTAATTAATCAAATTACTGAATCTTTGCATTTTATAAAACTTATTTTTAAATGTTTGAATCTTATAGTTAGATTAATATATGGATACATTTTACAAGATTATTTGACTGTTGTCAAGACATTTTTCATTTAAAACCTTTTTCTGATTAAAAGCTAATATAAGAGCTGAAGTCTAAACAATGTCAGGATCATATCTTGTCATCCTGGAAAGTCGTCCGTGGGTGTGACAAGATGGAGATGCCCATTTGCTTAGCACCGTCTCTCAAGCCCTTCTGAGGACTGCCTCCTCCTCAGGCACAAATGTGACTGTAGTAGTTTTTCTGGTTTCTCTTCTTCTTCTTTTTAATCATAGATTTATTTGTAAGCAGATAATTTACCATCAATATTTTGCTCCAACAATAAGGCCTTTGTTTTCTTGTCCTTCAGTTTCTTTTTTTTCTTTTTCAACTATGTGTACATTAGATCATTTTATAAAAATTGCTTCATGTCAGTCTGTGGGACCACCGTGTTCTCATGGTCCATTGTCAAATGAAGCATTGTCTGAACAAGCTAGCTGTCACACACAGCCATTTGATGTTTAGATTGGTAGTGTATATAGCCACAGATCATATATCCATAGGGTTTCTGATCACCAAAGACAGAATGTTTTAAACTGATGTATTTTAACTTACCATTACTGTGATTATTACGACATAGGTCTTTTATATATTATATGCTAACACATGTATCTATAAATTTATTGTATTTACTTGTATTTATATTGCTAATCAATGTACTTATGTAAAGGAAACAGACTTGCATGGTAGGCAGCATTGAGGGGGAATTTTAGAATGCCTTTGTCACATCTGTAGTTTAGTGGAGTATGTAAAATAAACAATGCCTACTGTGTGATGAACGCCAAAGAGCTAATCAATTCTGGATATTAGTCCTGCTTAGAACTCATGTAAGCTGTCCTGTATTATAGTTACTTGGAAAGATGTATAGAAGCCTAATGTTTTGAGTGGGTAAATTTGTTTTGTAACCTGTGAAATGTGTTCCTGGGGATAGTGTATCTAACCTCTGAACTTTCCACTCATTGTCTATGCAGTGAGGATTCCAATAATGCTTTTCTTTTGGATGATATGAGGATATAGGAATGCCTTTTGTAAATTTATATGCAGTTTGCTAATTTACTAAGGTATTCTTGCCAAATGACCTAAATTAGAAGGAGGGTGATTTGGATCAAGTCCCTGAGCTCACTGTCTAGAGTCAGATTACATTTGTCCATTCTACTTGGAAGAGGTGTGTGTGTGGGGGGAGGGGCATCAAAGATGTATGGTTTTAATCTTATTTTTTTAGAGGCTATGACTACTCTAACCCCCATAGCTTCAATTAAAAAACTTGAAAATAGTTCATTTTCTAGTCTAATTACTTGGCAGAAATTTAGAATAACATGAAACTAGTAACAACCAAACCTTTCCTTTGTACTTACAGATCAACAGAAGAGATTCTTGTGTCCTAGAGACCAAAGAAAGAATCAGCAGGAATGCCCAGGGTGAATGATGGATTGCAGAGCCTGGCTGGTAATTACTTTCACTGAGCTAAAACATTAACTTGATACATGGGAGCAAGGCCAGATGAAAATCAGGAGGTGGACCTCTTCCTCCCCATGGGATGCCCATACTTGCCTTGTGGAGGTAGTTGTTTCTTTGGTGGGAGAGTCCAGCTCAGCTTCCTTTCCCGAGGCTCAGCATGGATTTTCATCTACCACCCCGGTAGACAAGGAGTGGTACCTTTGTTTTGGCCATTGTAATGATAGGTGTTTAAGTCAGCCTGCTTTCTGAGATGGCAAGAACTCACAGTTTCTCAAGACTTTTCAGTAGGATAACCGATATTAACAGAGATTTTCTCCTCTTGGGGTTCATCTTTTTTGTAATTTTTTTCCATAATGCGGGCTCTGGAACCCACATGTTTTATAAGCATGACACTCTCAAGCACACATACACCACAGAACTTCACACATGACACTACAGAGCACACGTCTTCCCCCATCCTTACACACACACATCGCCATCTTCACTTCATAGATGGAAACACGCCTGAGCACATATAAAGGAGAGGCTGAGACAGGTGGGAAATCTGGGGTTTTACATGCACAGGCCAGAGAGAAGACGTTTTCACTGCGCACTGCGGGTTTGGCGCATGCGCACTGCGGGTTTGGCGCATGCGCACTGCGGGTTTGGCGCATGCGCACTGCGGGTTTGGCGCATGCGCACTGCGGGTTTGGCGCATGCGCACTGCGGGTTTGGCGCATGCGCACTGCGGGTTTGGCGCATGCGCACTGCGGGTTTGGCGCATGCGCACTGCGGGTTTGGCGCATGCGCACTGCGGGTTTGGCGCATGCGCACTGCGGGTTTGGCGCATGCGCACTGCGGGTTTGGCGCATGCGCACTGCGGGTTTGGCGCATGCGCACTGCGGGTTTGGCGCATGCGCACTGCGGGTTTGGCGCATGCGCACTGCGGGTTTGGCGCATGCGCACTGCGGGTTTGGCGCATGCGCACTGCGGGTTTGGCGCATGCGCACTGCGGGTTTGGCGCATGCGCACTGCGGGTTTGGCGCATGCGCACTGCGGGTTTGGCGCATGCGCACTGCGGGTTTGGCGCATGCGCACTGCGGGTTTGGCGCATGCGCACTGCGGGTTTGGCGCATGCGCACTGCGGGTTTGGCGCATGCGCACTGCGGGTTTGGCGCATGCGCACTGCGGGTTTCCGCCTCGCCAGCAGCCCCGCTCCTGGACAGTCCGTTCTTTTTTTTTTCCTCCCTCCGCCCGGGGAGGAGCTGGACAACTCCAAGCTCGAGTGAGAGAGCGCGACCTGGGTGTGGATGTAAATCAGTCACCTGAGCGCTGAGGGGCTGTGGCGAGAGTGCATGCGCGTGGGCGGGTCGGGAGTGGCGCGGGCAGTGAGCACGGCCCAGAGCAGCCAGGCGGGGAGGGAGCAGGCCGAGTGGAGAGCTGAGGTGGCCGAGGGGCACGGCCGCTAAGAGGTTACCAAGAGGTGGGGGCTGCACTTGAGGACCAGCGTGCCGAGAAGGTAAGAAGTTTCCACCTCCTCTCCTGTTGCATTTGCACTGGGTGGGGACAGAGCTGAGCGGGACGCCCCGGGGCCACCGCGGGCCGCTTTCTCCTCTAGAGAGGAGGCGCGAGGAGGCGGGCAGAGGGCGGCGCTCCCGAAATCCACCCCCACCCCTCAACTTGGCCCCAAGTTTTTGAGGTGGCTGCGGGCAGGTGGGCGGACGGACGGGGAGCGAGGGCTTCCCCACGCCTTAGGTGAGCGGTGGGCAGTCGGGAATCTGGGGACCTGGTGCCCTCGGGGAGGGCGCGGGACGTGGGGACCTGGGATACACCGAGCTGCCGGATCCCGCGGCAACTTTCCCAACTTGCCAGCCTGTTCAGAGCCCTGAGCGGCAGCTGGGCGCGGGGGAGGGAGGGTGCAGGGGGCCCAGGCGCGGCCTGCGTGGGGACCGCAGCGTTGCCCGCGCGGCTGCGGAGGATGCAGACATGGCCAGTCATATCCTGCTAGACAGACAAGTGTGTGCTTTCCTGAGTGCGGTTCTGAAGCAGCTGGCCCACTGCGTTATCATACATGCCGAATGGATGGAAGGATTTGAGAAGTGAAAGGGGGGCAGAATTATAAAAAAAATACAGTGATGTTGGAGCTCAGGACAAAACTAGACGGAATCTCCAGTGGGATGAGGCAAAGATTAAAAAACAAACAAACAAAAAAACAAAAAAACCCCAACTACTTGTAAGTGCCAAGTGGTGGAGGAAACGGGATGGCACAGCACAGGGAGACTCCGGCACACCCCCTGGAAGGACTGGCTTCTCTGCAGCTGGGAAGCACTGTCTGCTTTTGGGAGCTCATTTGTTAGAAATGGGGCTTGACTATGCTTTTTCTTGGAGTTCCCTACCACCCAGTGTCGCTGTTGTTAGCCCCACTTGGGGGCTCAGATACAGAGTGGGTCCTGTGTACATGGGATGTATAAGAAACGGGGTGATAGAAGGTTGACATTTTTCCCTCTTCCCTTCCCCCTGATGTGACATCTCTTGTTTCAGAGATCAAAGTCACAACTGGAATGTAGGAGATGGTACTGTCAAATTCAGACACACACACACACACACACACACACACACACGCGCGCGCGCGCGCGCGCGTACAAAATGCACCTAGGACTGCGGTTACAGTAATGCTGACAGAAATTAAAGAGGTTTTGAAAGCAGCGTGCGATTTATGATGCATCCCATTTACCCTAGAGTCAAGCTGTTGTAAAACTGATGTACAAAAGACATCATAAAATAGTCCTGTGTACCCAGGATTATAGTGGCAGAAAGTGACCTGTTTTATTAATTTTTAAGTACTTCATGAACACTTGTAGTTGTTGGATCCTGTGTTTAAGTGAGGGATCAAAACAAAATATGAAATATATCTGCTTAGAGCTGGAGAATTTCTTGTAACGGCATTTTACAGAACATTATAAAAGCCAGTTGCATGCCTTTTCTTCCCCTGGCCAGTGTTACTATTTGTGAACAGAGCTGTTCCCATATACTAATCACTGAGCGGTGGCTAAGTCCATTTGTCTCCCACTGTTTTCTATTCTGCACGTTTAGATGGTTTTGTGCACAGACACACATGCTTTAGGTGGAATTTATTTCTGACACTAAGTGTTTCTGCTCTCAACTTTTCCTCTAGACTAAGCCTTGTGTAAGTTTGATAGAACTTCCTTTCGCTCTTTGGAATCATCCACACGAGAATCCTTTGTGAGCCCTTAAAGGCTCTGTATTTTATATCATATTTGTAGCCGTTTCATTTAAACTTGTTCAGTTTTAATGAACTTCTGAGTTGTAGGTACTCTTTCTGTTCCCGGAGAGCAGTGGATTTAAAATCCAGACTGCTAATTACTTTACCAAAGCATAGGAATGTCTTCACCTGAGGGAAGGGCTAGCAAACCTGAATGTGAACTTTGTGAAGAGGATCTTTCTGGAAGCATGTCTGAAATGCCTTGACCCCCTAATCCTCTGAGAATATTAAGTTGGGTTTGTATATAAAACTTTGGGTAAAAACCAACCTCATGTGACTTTTAAAAATATTGAGGAAATATTAATAGTAGTAGTGTATTGCTAATACCTGACTTACCCTCTTCTGCCTGAGATGTGAGTTATCTGTCAGGCAGGGATATGTGATTACAAAAAGGAGCAGGCAAAAAGCAGGGCTGACTGTTGCTATATTAAAATGTAAGTATTACAGTTTGAATTTTCAAGTGAGAGTTTCTGAGTTCAGTGCTTTACATAACATTTTGTCCTAATCTTGCTTGCTGTCAGGGATGTTTCTTGGTTGTGCAATTGCTGCAGTCAAGGATGCCAATTTGCATTCCATGAGTGTCATTTGATTACTTTTATCTGCGGAGATCCAAGACCGGCCCAGTCCTCTCATTTCATCTTGCCATGTCATGAGTCAGTGCTATGTTGTCATTTCAAAAATCTGCCTGATTTAGACAAGAAAGAAAAGTACTTTCATGTTGCAGCCGCAGTCCCCTGCTAACTTGTCAGCATCAGGATATGATTCACTTGGGCCCAGAAGAATGGAACAGAGAGGCAGGTTAGATGGTTCAATAAAGCCCACGGACAGGTAGTGTGTGATGTCCCCAGAGAGCTGCAGTTAATGAAGAACAGGTCTGCTTAGTTCTCCATGCGCTGACCTGTTGCTGTCCCCACAGTTTTCTCATTTGATCTTTCCCAGCAAATTGATCTTTTCTTGTATTTTATTTGCCTTCCAAGTTAGTCCTTGAGGGACTGAAATTAGCAGAGCAACTTAAGTTGGATAATACAGCTGTTCAGAAAAGAAGAAATTGGACATTGGCAAAAAAAAAGGAGCTATTCTTTTTTGTTGTTCCTGGGAATATTTCCTAGATTAAGGGAGTCCAAAGTAGGTGATGAAGCTAGCGGTTTCCCTTACTTTAAATTTAGAGTTAAGACTCAGGGCTATTTTAAATATTTTGTAAATGTTTGAAAGGTGGCTTCAGCAAGGATGAAGAGTTTGATTTAGCAATGCTCGCACTCACTTGCTTGACCTGACCTGCCAGGGTAATAGTGGCTTTTATGGCTATTGGAAGACGGACAAAACATCAATGGCATATTGCAACTATGTTATTTATAGTCTTCTAAATAAGTACAATTCCCAAATATTCAATACTGAATTGCTGAAAAGATTAAACAATAAAAAGTCATTAACAGGATTGTGTATAATTATTATGGTGCATGAAGATTTTTTTCTATGAATTACCATCAGTATCTTTGTTTTACATAAATTCCACAGACACCCTGTTCATAGATCAGGTTATTCTCTCCTCTGAGGTTTTCCTATTTAAATTTAAAGGTAGGCTTTTAAAATTGAGAGCAGGTTACAAGTTGGGTTTCTTTGAAATGCTTACATGTTGGTTTTTGAGATTAAAATTCATTTTATACAAGGTGAGCATAGTTGATACAGGTTACAGTTTCACTATATTTGACTCTTTTTTGTTGTTGTTGTTGTTGTTGTTTGTTTTTTTTTGTTTTGTTTTGGTTTTTTTGAGACAGGTTTCTTCCTGGTTGTCCTGGAACTCACTCTACTGTAGACCAGACTTGCCTTGAACTCAGAAATCTGCCTGCCTCTGCCTCCCAAGTGCTAGGATTACAGGTGTGCACCACCACACCCCGTTTTATATTTGACTCTTACTATGAGCTTTGAACAGGTTCAGTTTTGCTACATGAGATTACCTCAAAAATAATGACTTTTATCTTTTAAAGATTTATTTGGCTTATTCATTTTACATAGAAATTTTAAAAAATGTAGAAAAAGTAATAAAGTGACATTTCTGAAACTTTTCAGCTTAATGTATTTTTATTTATTAAGCCAGAGGACAATCTTGCTTTAAAAGAAAAAAAGCAAAACAAGACCCAAAAACCCAGAGAAGGCAAACTTTAAATTTCTGCAGCTTCTTAAAGTAGGAAGATAAAAAGGAGGAAGAAGAAGCTATGTCTTTTGAATCAGGAAAAGTTAAATTTGTTTGAGTAATTCAGAAAATTGGGCATGTTCAACTTAGCCATACCCAGGGGCTCCATAAACAATCGCATAACTGGAGTTTTTTAGAGAGAGATGTTATTTGATAACATAATTATTATTTCAGTATTTGATAATAGAGTGCAAGGTTCTTCTACTTTCTTTGGTTTTCAAAATAATGTATTGCTTGCACAGAGTAGGCCAAGAATTGGATGATGAGATGGCTCTGTGGAAAAGATGTTGTTACCAAGCCTGCTGACCTGAGATTGATTCTTTACATGGTTGAAGAAGTATATCCCTCCCTCCCATCCTTTTTTCTCTGTAGCTTTGGCTGTCCTGGAACACATTCTATACACCAGGCTAGCCTTGATCTCACAGATATCTGGCTGCCTCTGCCTCCTGAGTGCTGGCATTAAGCCAGCTGTGGGATAAGACCCAAATCAAAATGACAAAATGATTTACTAGCACCTAATTATAACAGCCATGGCTGGTTGGTTTTGTGTGTGTATGTTAGCTACTCATGTATTGAAATACATTTGTCTATCCTTCACGGTTATTATTCATATTAATACTCAACTCATAACATTTTTAGCCAGTGGGGCTTCTAACTGATAGCTTTTGTTTTATTTAGTATTGAGAAGAGCCTAACACATTTTATTGAGTATTGAGAAGAGCCTAACATATTTTTTCCTTATGCCTCAGACTTAGAATCTGTCATTTCTTCACAAAACCCTGCTTCACTGTTAGCTGTAAATTTGTATTAGAAGACCATATTGTGGATACTAGGAATGTTCATCATACTGAGATGACTGTTTCCCTGAACCTTTTCTGGTGTATAAGCCTAGTTTTTAAAAAAACACTTTATGAATTTGTATTGATCCTAATAATTCGTGTTTGTTCACTTTTCATATGTTCTCATCTTTTTAGAGACATGTCTGACAGGATCTTCTTTTCCCACCCTCCAAAAGCTGAAATCAGAGAGTATACACTATTATGCTTACTCTTAGTTTTTGTGGATTCATGCCTCTCCCCCTGCCCCAAATTAGTTGATTATTTCTCAGAGCGAGGTCTGATTCTATAGCCTGGGCTGCAAGGGAAGATCCTATTTAAAACAACAGCAGCAATAACCACAACCATTATAGTGTCATATGTCTGTAGTCTTAGCAAAGAGGCTAACGGGTAAGGCCAGCCAGTCTACATACAAATTTCAGGCCCACTAAGACAAAATCGTGCCTTAAAAAAAACAAAACAAAACATAAAAAACCTGAAAAATCAACCAAATAAAACTACTTGATTGCATGAATTTCATTTGCTCGTGGCTATGGCTACTGTAATTTTTCTATCTATCGAAACCTTAGAGAAACAATTTCCACTTGCACTTTTCCACCTTAACCTTGTTAGTGTTGTTCTAGTTATCTTTACTGCTTATGCTGAAGACGGTTTTGGCTCTCTTTTTTGAACCCAATGGCCTTAATTGAGATAGTGTTTCCATGCTGTAGAAGAGTGAACTTATTATTGTTGGCTATTTACTCTGTTAAACATATTAGCTTCTTTGTTTTCCTGCTTTCCTCTCTGGCAAAAACCCTGATATATTCTGAGGATGTCTCTCAGTGGTAGAAGACTTGCCTAGTGTATGCAAGGTCCAAAGTACAGTCTATAACTCTGCAAAGACAGCCCCTCTCCCAACATATACAACATATATGTGCTGTAGAAATTTAACATTAAGTAAGTTTCCCCCTTTCAAACAAGTATCTCATCTTGTGTTTCCTATTTTAATACATTTGTGTCATTTTAAGAACTAAGATGAGATATACTATGTTCAAATGTAATAAACAACATATATACAAATAATAGTAGATAAACATATCTATGTTCACAGTATTATACAACCATTAACCTTTTCTAGTTTCAAAACCATTTCACCACTTCATCAAGTATCTTCAGTGTTTGTGTTATTTGTAAGTATGTACCAACATGCCTAGCATGGTTTTTAAAGAATGACTGCTTTCTTTTTAACTATGTATACATTTGTGTCTGTATATGGGTTTGTGCATTTGAGGCCAGAAGATGGCATCATCTCCCCTAGAGCTGGAGTTACGCCTAATATGGGTATTGGGAATCAAACTCAAGTTCTCTGCAACTGCTATATCATCTTTTTCTTTTTTTCTTTTCCTCTCTTTTCCTTTCTTTCTTTCTTTTTCTTTTTTTAGATTTATTTATTTATTTTATGTATATGAGTACAATGTAATTGTCTTCAGATACCAGAAGAGGGCATCGGATCCTATAATAGGTGGTTGTGAGCCACCATATGGTTGCTGGGAATTGAACTCAGGACATCTGGAAGAACAGTCAGTGCTCTTAAATAACGAACCATCTCTCAAGCTCCCTGGTATATCATCTTTTAAGCTCTGAGCCATCTATCCAACTTTTTTTTTTTTTTTTTTTTTTTTTGGTTTTTTGAGACAGGGTTTCTCTGTGTAGTCCTGGCTGTCCTGTAACTCACTCTGTAGACCAGGCTGGCCTCGAACTCAGAAACCCACCTTCCTCTGCCTCCCAAGTGCTGGGATTACAGGTGTGCGCCACCACGCCCGGCTATCTATCCAACTTCTAAAACTGGTTTTTGAACATTTAAATCTCCCAAGCTCGCCCTACTTTTTGAAAATGTATTAAGAACAAATACATTCCAATTCTTCCAAGGGTTATCATTGCTCCATGTATGAAGTTGAAACTTAATATGGCTAACAAAAGCCTTTACTTTCCAGTTTTTGCCATTTTGTCTTGTTTCATTTATGACTCTTTGTTCAGTATAGGCCCAGTTCTTCATTGTAGATATTCTATAAGTCTTTCTCTTTCCCTTTCTCCCTCCAAAGCAGGGTCTCATTATTAGTCACGGTCATTTTGCAACTTAACCCACCTCTACTTCCCATGTTCTGGAATAAAATGTGTGTGTCCCTCTGTGCTGCACCCCCTTCCCCCTTTTTAAACCTTTGAGACTAGACATCACAATATAGACTTGGCTGGCCTCAGAGTTGTGGTGCTCTTCCTGCCTTTTTTTTTTTTAAAGCTATTAAAGATTGTTATATGCCCTTCTTCTGTACTTCTTTAACCCCTATTCCTTGTACTACTTTTAGGTTACCTATTTCACATTGTCCTTACTTATATATTTTTCTGGAACAATGAACCCATGATAGTCAAATGCTAGGTAATACAATACAGGCTGCAACTATAATGAATAGGATTTTTAACAGAAGTCAAGATTATTTAATAAATTATTTTTAAAATGGTTTCAAAGATAGGAGGGTAGTTCTTGAGCTAGACCTCAAAGGAACCATTCCCATCAACACTAAAGTGTGTATGTGTATTCTTTTTTAGTAGCTAGCAACATAGTTGGGATTCAGTGAAAGGTATATGATTATAAACATAATAAGTTTAAAATGCAAATCATATCTTAATGGTATTTTAAAATACAGATTTTATCTGTTTGCTTTGCTTATTAGATTTATAAAATCTGTGTTCAAAATCCAAGAAAAGAAGTTCTTTGTGTTAAAATACAATTTAATTCTTTATTTTTATCATTTTGTTGTTGTTGTCTGCATGTTGTGATGTACATTAATTACTTTATTGTTAGTTGGACAAAATAATTGATCAAAACAGATTTAGGAAGAATTGTTTATAGTTCATCAATTATTTAGTTCGTCATGCTTGGTAAGGTATGATAGCTGCAATGTGACAGCAGTAAAATGATGGGAGTGGGTATGAGTCTTGTATTCTGTTTCACAATCCTTTTAGAATAGTTCCAACCACATTCCAAATTAAACTGTTTTAGAAGCACCCTCAGACATGCACAAGAGGTGTGTCTCCCAAGTAATTTCAAATTCCAGTAGATTGACAAATGAAGATGGACCTAATAGCCCTATATGAAGTTATAATTGTTGAACTAAAACCACCTTTGATTGCTCAAAGTTATGGAGTTAGTGCTTCCATAGTTACCAGCACACTGTTTGGCATTTTATAGTACTCTGTGTTGTATTATATTTGCTTTCATGATTAGATGGCTTATCTTGATGATGGGCAAGTACTGTATGAGAATCATGTACTCATTTAGATTTCTGGCAAGTCCTTTCTGAACTGCTCTTAAACATGTTTTGTCCTTACTCACTGCCCAGTTTGAATCAGTCAGTCCTAAGCTCTCTTGACAAAATAATAACTTTTCTGGTGATTGTTGTGTATACTTACTATCATGATTCTTATCCTGCCTTCAAAGATGATAGTATATTAAAATTATCAAATTATATAGTATACCTATTATATATACCTATAGGTATATATAGTATACCTCTAATGTCAGTTACACTTACTTAAGGCTATTTGAAAAACTCATGCGATCTGCCCATTACAAAGACATCCTTATTTTATTATGTCCATCTCTGTAAACTCTTAAGGTTATACTCTTCCTAACCTGTTGTTTGATGATCCTTTGTTGGCCTTTGTTTTTCTACCTTACTAGTTCCTTGTCTCGATTCTTAATTTTCTGCCCTCATCATCTATTCTTCATGGCAGAACACTGTTTAGAAGAGAAGAATCTTATGATACCATCACTATTTCTGTAGGCACCAGCTATTCTTAGAAAGCTATTCCTGTTGCATAGTTGAATGTACCTCAAGGCATCATGGCAATCAGACAGATGTTAATGTAAGTAAGAGTTGAAAACACTCGGCAATTCTGATGTAAAAGTGCTTTTGGTTGTTTTTTAAGAATTAGTCTTAAAGGCTTGCCATTTCTGATTTGATTTGACTTTTGATTTTCTTTCAACTAAAATCTCTTGTGAGAATCAGCCTTATTTGCATTTTGATTGCCTCTCATAAAACCTACCCAGAATGCTAAGAGCTTTGGTTGAATCCCAAGGTAGATGTAGGAAGACAAAACAATTCCATCTGGATAGGTTAATATACCCATGGCTTCCTTGTTGTATGGAAATGTTATAGTTACGAAGCAGCATTTTAATAGTTTTCATAGTTTATAGCTTATTTATGGTCATACTTTACCTGTTGGAGAAAAACTGTTTTAAAGTTTTTATTGAAATTTTCTTTTTCCACAGAACTCAACAAAAATCCAGTGGGAGGCTTTTTAGCAGGTTTAATAGACGACAATGATCTCTATTGTTGGGAAGTCCTTATTATTGGTCCTCCAGATACACTTTAGTAAGTATACTGGAACTGACATCTTCACTCCTTCAACTAAAATTAAAACTTAATTTTGAAAATTGAAAAAAATTCTAAAGTAGCAAGCAAAATGGTTATATCGAGTATCATTTCAATGTGATCATGTGTAGAGCCTTTGTGTTATGCTTGAAGCTCTAATGTCTAAAACATGTTTTTAAAAAGATAGCTTCAGAAATTTAAGCTATGTTGCTGCTGGAATAAATATGTTATGAAAAGCTTTTTCTAGTGAGGTTATATGTAACCCTCCCCCCCCCACACACACACACAGGGTTTTTCTGTGTAGCCCTGGCTGTCCTGGAACTTTCTCTGTAGACCAGATTGACCTCAGAATCAGAGATCTGCGTGGTTCTGCCCCCTGAATCCTGGGATTTAAGATGTGTGCTATGTGCTACTATTGCCTGACTGTAAATAATTTACACACACACACACACACACACCTTCTATAATTTAGGATATTAATTTTTGTAAGCTTGGAGGAGAAGAGAAAATTTCATCTCTAATTATATATTTATGTGTGCTTCTGTGAGATTATGTTCATGTGAATGAAGGTGCACTAGGAGGCCATAGCTGTTGGATCCCCTGGAGCTGGAGTAACACCTGATTATAAACTGTTTGATATGAGTATTAAGATCAAATTCAAATCCTTTAGAGGCTCTTAACCTCTGAGCCATTGCTCCAGCCAAAAGAGAAAAAAGTCCTATGCAATTTAGAGAAATTTCTCAGTAGTTAAGAGTACTGAGGTCCTAGGTTCAATTCCCTATGGAAACGATTTTCCTTCTCATGTTTACCATGCCTTGACCCCAAAGGAAACACCATAATTAAGGATGACAGTTTTACTTTTTTTTTAACACCACTTTTTAAAAATAATTTATTTTTCTTTTATGTTCATTAGTGTTTTGACTTCATGTAGGTCTGTGTGAGGGTGTTTGATCTCCTGGAACTGGAATTATAGACAAGTGTGAGCTGCCATGTGGGCTCTGGGAATTGAACCCAGATCCCCTGGAAGAGCAGCCAGTGCTCTTAACTGCTTAGCTACCTCTCCAGCCCCAGTTTTACTGTTCTCAATGCCTTATTTATTAAAGAATAAGATTGCAATTTTTTTCTTTTTAAAAACAGCTCCTTTTATGTAATTAAATCAATTAATATCTATGTGTATGGTGTTTTGCATGCATATATATTCACTGTGTTTGTCTGGTATCTGAGGAGGTGGATGGCATGGGAACCTCTAGAACTGTACTTATAGATGGCTGTGTCCTGTCCACCAATAGGTGCTGGGAATTGAACCTAGGGCCTCTGGAAGAACAGCCAGTACTCTTAACTAATGAGACATCTGGCCCTGAGATTTTTACATAGAATGTATTCTGTATATCTGTGTTTTACGACTTAAGGGAACTTTCAAGGTCTATTTTAATAATTTTATAACCTGGTCTTCACAGAGTATAGTTTATAAGACTATATTTTGTTAGTTTAGTGTTAGGACATAAAATAACTTATTAACTGACTACCAGTTGTTGAAAATAAGGCGAATGAGCTAGAGAATGATAACAGCTCTTTACATCTGCAATTCTTTGGGACTGCACTTCCTTCTTGTAAGTCCTTCCCCCTAGCCCTCAAGTAGCTGTTTGAATATATATATATATATATATATTCAAAAAGTGGATATATATAAAAAGAAGGGCTGGTGAAGATGACTCAATAAATGTTTGCTATAGAAATGTGATGACAATTCCCAGAACCCATGTAAAAAAAGTGTAATGTAGTAGCCTGTGTTTGTGATCCCAACACTCCTGTTGCAAGATGAGAGATAGAAATAGGAGAATTAACCCAGTTATCTTGGAGTAGACATTTGGCAGAAACGAGGGAAGCTCCCTCAAAAATAAGGTGGAAAAAGAGAGGAAAAAGTTAAAGCAATGTTGGAGTTCATGTTTTACACAGTGGGCAAAGGGTGGTTCATGCTTTGTTTTAGTTTTTAGCAGTCATTGTTGCTCATATGTTTGTTTTGTTTTTGTTTTTGTTTTTGTTTTTGGATTTGGTTTTTTGAAACAGGTTTCTCTGTGTAGCCCTAGCTGTCCTGGAAATCACTCTGTAGACCAGGCTGGCCTTGAACTCAGAAATCCGCCTGCTTCTGCCTCCCAAGTGCTGGGATTAAAAGCTTGCGCCACCACTGCCTGGCTTCATATGTTTCTTTGAAAACAGCATATGTTTCTTTTAAAATTGATATATTTGCATCCATCAGTTTTGCCAGTTGATTTAGGTGAATCTGGTCATGGCATGGCATTAGGATTCTTTCATAGCTGCCAGTAGCCACCAGAAACCAGTTTAGAGATAACTCCCTCACAATCACATTGTTATTTGAGGTAAATTTTATAAATTTTGCAAATCATACTATGTAAGTAACCTGGTCTATGATCCTAACACAGTTCTGGTCTGTTCTTCATGTTTATTCTTCTGTGTTTAAAATAGTGTTTGGTTTTATTCCCTCCAGGCACAGTACCTCTAGGGAATACAGAGGAACATTTTGATGATAGGATTCCTTTACCCTTAGTGTAGCTATAAAATAATGAGAATTATTCTCCTAAACCAAGTTCTTATGGAACATTGTTTAGGAATCCAGGCTTAAAGCTTCAACTCTTAAGGGATCACTGAATTTTTTATCCTTACATGCATTTGTGTCAAGTATTATTAGTTGATCAACAAACACACACACTTCTGGGTTTTTAAAAGATAGCTACTCGAGCATGTGGTGCAAACTTTTAATCCCAGCACCAGGCAGCAGGGCTCCATAGTGATACCCTGTCTCATATAAAGTCCATATAGTAAGAACATTTTAGTTAACAGGTCATTCTTTTTATTAACACCCCATTTTACTGCCCCCTCCCCGCGCACGTGTGTGAGGCCAGGTTGGCCTCAAACTCAGAAATTTGCTGGCTTTTGTCTCTTGAGTGCAGGAATTAGAGGCATGTATAACTACTGCCCAGCTTATTCTTATTATCTATAATTATGTGCTCATGTTGTAGAAATTTTAAATCCCAATCCTGAGTTTCTACCCTCCTTTGATCATTCAGTTCCTGGATAAAAGACACACTCAAACTTTGTATTTGTAATAAGCCTTAATCAGCATTAAGAGCTGGGGAGATATCTATCCTCTATACTATTATTTCTGTTTCCCAGCCAATAGTCCTATTATATAATTTGCCATGTTTCTTCTGGGTTGCACTTAACTCTAACTGGCCATACAACATGGCCATTACTTCAAGATTAATCTAACTGGTGGCAGCTTCTCCTCCATTCACTTCCTTCTTTCCCTTTCTCAAGGTTTTCCTCTGACCTCCAGCCCTGGAATCCTAATCCCTGCCTATGTCTGTAGGCTGTGAGCATCTTTATTTACCAATGGGAAATAACTTGGGGCCCAGGTCACATAGCATCAATTGACTCTACTTTAGGACTCTCTGGTCTTTGGAGCAATGCTAATACTGGTCTTGAGGAACCAGTATTAGCACTAAAATACAAGCAATATCAAGCCAACCCAGTACATATACAGGTCTCTGTGTAGGTATGTATATGTGAGTGGAGTTGCTTCTCAGAGGTTGAACTTGTAAGATCTCGTTGGAACTGTGCTTGTAGTGGTTGTGAGCCACCTGACTCCTCAAACAGATCAATGCTGTTAACTGCTGAACCATCTGCCATCTATTCAACTCTGGTTGTGGGTTATAAAATGTATTTCTCACTGTATGTTTCTAAAAGTGTTGGCTGTTGGTTTGTAATGTGAATAGCAGACATGTTTGTGGCAACTTTGAATGTACTAATGAGACACTGGCCACTTTATCCAGTGCTTTTCTGAAATCTGTAACTTTTGTTTAGGGAAGAAGAGACCGTGTGCCTGGGACAGGTCCTGAGAAAATAGCTAGAAAGGTGTCAGGACAAAGGACAGGGAAAGACTTTATAAATGGAAGCTTTCTAAAATGTTACTTGTTGGGGGAGATAGGTACTAGGACAATTTTATTAGAGTTTGAAAGAAAAACCCGAGATCTGGCAAACTAAATCTTAATAGCTTCTTAGTGGAGGACAACGGAGGAGAGAAGGAGAAGACCCTGCCATTTAAATTGTCCACATAAGAGGTTAGTTTACATGGCTGTGGTGGAGGGTGGGAGGGAGCTTAGAAAAAGAGTAAGGAAGCACAAAATGTTGGGGAAAGGGCCAAGTGGTAAGGCAGTGGCTCTCAACCTGTGAGGCACAACCCCTTGTGGTGGTTGAAAGACCCTTTCATAGAGGTCATATCAGATACCATCCTGCATATCATATTTACATTTATGATTCATAACAAAAGCAAAATTACAGTCATGAAGTAGCAGCAAAAAATTATTTTATTGTTGGAGGTCGCCACAACATGAGGATTGCAACATTAGGAAGGTTAAGAACTACTGTGTTATTGAAGTGTGCTTACAAAAGAAAGATAAAGGGCCGGAGAGATGGCTCAGCAGTTAAGAGCACTGACTGCTCTTCCAGAGGTCCTGAGTTCAATTCCCAGCAACTACATGGTGGTTCACCACCATCGTTAATGGGATTTGATGCTCTTTTCTGGTGTGTCTGAAGATAGCTGCAATGTACTCATATATAAAATAAATAAACCTTAAAGGAAGGGGTGGATGGGGGAACAGGGGGAGGGAAGAGGGCTTATGGGACTTTCGGGGAGTGGGGAGCCAGAAAAGGGGAAATCATTTGAAATGGAAGTAAAAAATATATCGAATAAAAAAAAAAAGATAAAGAAGACAAGGAAAAGCAGACAGACTTAAATGACATTTACAAGGCTGTTAATTCTAAGTACTTTATAGTATGTTCTTAAAAAGCACTTATTGACTTAAGTGCAAGAAAGTGATCTTGTAGTTATTTCAATAATGTGAAGAGGATAGACTGATTGAAAATAAGTTGGCATGGATTTGAGTGGTATTTAAATCTCAGTGATAGTGGTCTGAGGTATTAACTCAGAGAAAGTGTTATGCCAAAATTCTGTAAAAATATGGTATGCTGTTTTGTGATAGTATAACTAACCTTCACTTAATTACTAAAGGACACTCCACACTATTTACAGTCTGTGTAATCAGTGCCTAGTACATTTAAGTGTTACTTTAAGACTGATAGTTGCCATGGCTGTTACAGAGAGAAACATCTTGAAAAACAAAACAAAAAGATTGATAGTTACTGAGTATTTATGTAGTGTGATGGCTTATATGCTTGTTCCAAGCAGTGGCACTATTAGGAGGTGTGGCCTTGTTGGAATAGGTGTGTCACTGTGGGTGTGAGCTTAAGACCCTAGCTGCCTCAAAGTCAGCCCTACTAGCTGCCTTCAGATGAAGATATATAACTCTCAGCTTCTCCTGTACCAGTGAGTATCTGGATTCCTGCTTTGATAACAATGGACTAACCTCTAAACTGTAAGCCAACCCCAATTAAATATTGCCTTTTATAAGACTTGCCTTGGTCATGGTATCTGTTCACAGTAGTAAAACCCTAAGACATGTAGTTATTTTACCCATCTTCACCTAGCATAATGTTTTTAAAATCTGTATCCAATATTGAATTTTTCTAGTGCTGCCAAGAATAGATTTTCTTAGCCAGGTTTGCTGGTGCATGGCTTTAATCCCAGTATTTGGGAGGAGACAGAGACAAGCTGATCTTTGAATTTGAGGCCAGCCTAGTCTATAGAGAGAATTCTAGGACAGTCAGTGCTACAGAGAGAAACCCTATCTTGACCCAAACCGCTTCCTCCAAGTAACTTTTCTTATGTGTATAACATTTGGAAAGAAAGGACCAAGCTCTTTAGGCAAGTGCTGGACCACTGACAGATTCTGAACCCCAAAATAGAGTTTTTTGTTTTTGTTTTTGTTTTTAATTGAAAAGGGGGTCTTGATATGTAGTTTGGGTTACTTTAAATTCAGTAGGCCTTCTGCCTCATACTTTCCAATGCTAGATTATAGGCATGTGCCATACCCAGTTAAGACTTTTGTGATTTAATTTACAAAAATAACAAAAGGAGGTTTTGTGCCAGAAATAGGACCTTGGTTTTCAAATGTTCAGCAGTTGGTTATATAATTCCTTAACATCATGTTAATTGTTCTACCAATACTTTCTTCATGGAGAAATATTTTTACTTCACTGCTACTTCAATGTCTTTTTTCGTCCCCATAGTCAAATCTTTTTATGTGTGAACAATAATAAATACAGTCTGTCTGTCTACTTTGTGATTTTTACCTATGAGTTTTTTAGTTCCTCTGTCCTAACTTGACACTGAAAGTTTGTATACTCACAAATTGGCTGCCACTAAGCCAGGTGGGTTTTTTTTTTATTTTTTAATTTATTAATTATTTTATTTATTTATTTATTTATTTACTTACTTATTTATTTATTTAAGTAAGGTGGTTTTTTGGGGGAGTGGGTAAAGTGAGGTAGGAGAGGCACAGGTAGATGATCCTTAGGTAAAGTAGAGGATAAGTGAATCCATTTAAAAAAAACATTTGAGAACTAGCATAATTATTAGAAAAACATCTGCCTTAAAATTTTTTAGGGCAACACTATTAAGTAAATTTGACAATTACTTATTTAATTACACAATTTAGAGGGGCAGTAGCTACTTTTTAGCATGAGAATTCCAGTCAGATATTGTGAAGCTTTTGAATGAATTAAATCAACCAAAATGAAGTGACCTGGGAGAAATGAGGTGCAGATATTTTGTAGAGTCTTTTCTAATACCCCTTTACATATATTCTTGGCTCTTTTATGGATTTCTAGCTTTCTCAAATTCTGTCTGTCTACTTATTTTCTACTCTAATTTTAAAATGCTCATTTTTAAGACTAATTACTTTCTTTTTAATCCTTGATATCTGTGCTACATTTTATGTTCATCCCTCCATGGGAAAAAAACAGCTTTTAAAAAAACTAATAAGATTGTGTTCATGTGTCTGAATGAGTAATATAAACATCACATGGGTGCAGGTGCCCCTGGAGGCCTGAAGAAGGCACTGGATCCCTGAAATTGGAGGACCAGGCAGCTGTGAGCTGCCACATGCAGATGCTGAGAACTGAGCCTTTGCAAGAGTAGTAAGTGCTCTGTGTCATTCCTCCAGCCTTACATCATTCCTTTTTCATGGTTATGCTTTATACTAGCTTTATTTTATTTTTTTTCACTTCTAGCTAATTTCTGATGACTTATTATTTGGAGGCCGGGTCTCATGTATCCAAGACTAGCCTTCAGTACCTTGCTATATATTAGAGGACCTCTGTTCCTAGTTGTCTTTCTGCTAGTCTCCTCCCATTGCCTCAGAAACTAGTTTTATTCCTTTTTTAGAGACCTTTATTTGTATTATGTACCACCCTCTTTTAATCCCCCACCCTTAAAATCAAGAGAAAAGATCTTTCTCAGACTGATATGGTCTTTATTATTTGACTAGGCTGGCCTTGAACTTATGAGAATCACCTTGAGTTGCCAAGCATGCACAACCACACAGACTCTCCATATATAAATGTTAATTTTTTCACTAAATTATCCCCTTCATTGTGCGCTTTACCATTTTTCCATTTAATCTTTTATGAACTTTTTCTTACTGTTTTCATCAAGTGTGATTTTCTTTTCAGACTCTGAGCCCTCAGCTTACCTCCTTACTATTTGGAAATATTTGATATTAATAGCACGCCCTAGCTCCCCACATCCCCTTTAATGTTTACCCTGTGCATGCAGTGCCTATGGAGTCCAGAAGAGGGCGGCTGATAGCCTTGGAATTAGAGTTACAGATGCTTGTCTCTGTGTGTGTTGGGAATTAAACCCTGGTTTTCTGGAATATCAGCTAGTTCCCTCAACTGCTAAATAATCTCGAACATTTTTTAAGCAGAAAAAAGTAATAAAATCCAGTATTTATAATTAAAATTTCAATCTGTACTAAAATGTGCAAAGCACATTAAAAGGATCCCATGTCTTATATCCTACAGTTGATAACTGTTACATGTAACGTGTTGTTCTTATTGTTATTATTGCTGTTATCATCATCATCATCATCATCATCATTTGATTTTGTTTTTGAGACAGGGTTTCACTATGTATCTTTGGCTGTCCTGGAACTCACTCTGGAAACCAGGCTGGCTTCCAACTCAGAGCCTGGCTTTTTTCTTTTGAGATAGGATCTCTGCCATTTTTTCTTTCCTATATTCTTTTTAAAGATTAATTTATGTTTATGAATGTACTGTAGCTATTTTCACATATATCAGAGGACATCAGATCCCATTACAGATGGTTGTGAACCACCATGTGGAATTGAACTCAGGACCTCTGGAAGAGCAATCAATTAGTGTTCGAACTGCTGAACCATCTCTCCAGCCCCTCACTTTTTTTTAGTATACATATATTTCAATATCTCTATTCATAATCCCGCACTACAATCCTCCAAGCTCATAACCACAGTGACTAGAGACTTCCCCCAAACTTGAAGGATGAAGAACAGCATTCTGTTGAGTGTTAACATTACACATGGGCTTAAACAGACCAGCAAATAGTCAGCAGGATTGGAACCTGTGCTTGGAGAAGGGATTTCTAGTCTATTGCCTTAACCACTTGGCTGTGACCACAGCTGTGTTTCTATTTTTATGTCAGTGTACAAACATCTGTCCCCATCTTTTAAAAATTACTTATTAGTGTGAGTGTGCATAATGTGTATGTGGGTATGTGCTCCACAGCATAGATAAAGAGGCCAGGTGACAAATTTGTAGAGTTTGTTCTTTCCATCCATCTTTAAGTAGGTTTTTGTGACAGAGCTCAGGTGTCAGGCTTGTGTATCAAGTGCCTTTATTTCCTGAACCATCTTATCAGTCTAATACACACCTTTTAGAGATTGGGTCTTGCTGTGTAGCCCAGGATGACCTTGAGCTAGATATCAGGTGCTAGAATTCCATGTGAATATCACCATTTAGTCATTTTTGCTTCCTAAGGCTGACTTGATTTCTTCTAGCTGTATGGACAGTTACTTGTGAGTTGCCATTTGGGTGCTGGGAATCAAACCTATATCCTCTGCAAGAATAAGTACTCTTAACAATTGAATAATTTCTGTAGTCTCCAGTTAGCATTCACATAATTCATCTGCTCAGGGATTGCTATTCACAGTGGACTGGGTCCTCCCATGTCAGTCATCAGTCATGGCAATCTTTCACAGACATTATCATAGGCAAATATGACCCAGAAAATTCTTTAATGGAAGTGTTCTCCTTTCAGGTGGTTCTAGGGTCAAGTAGATAATAAAAACTAACCAAGACACAAGCCATTTTCAGAGTGTTACTGGGTAGTACATTAGATAGTACAGACAGAGTATCAATATTGCAGCATTTCCATTCTGGAAAGTTAGTAGTATAAAACCTCTCTGGGAGACGTTTTTATTTATTACTGTCCTTCTAATGAAGTTTTAATATATGATGAAATGAACAAACGAGATAAATAGAAGTATGGCAATCTGATACCAGAAAGGGAAATCACAAAATATATGCCTAAACTTTAAGATGAGAAAGAGGTCTGGGTATGACCAGAGCATAGAAGAAAGATTATTTGAAACCAATAAAGAAAATTCAGCAAATTGAATCATGTAGACAAGATTAAACTTCCTGAATTTCATTTGAAGACATATACTGAAAAGACTTTTACCATATCACCAATAATCTGATCTGGACACCTCTGTTTCCAAGTGTTCCTTTTAGTTTTACTAATTACCTGAGAGTTTAGCAAAGCAGAACTTATAGTAGTTTATTAAATTGTTTATTTGTATTTAGGAAACTAGTATTTTTATCTACCTTTTTTGTTGGCTTATCATCTGTACCCTTTTATTTGTCTGATTGAGTACTTATAAAGAATAACTTAAATTCATGAACCTGGTTTTTCTTTTATTTTTTCAGTGA
Organism: Apodemus sylvaticus; assembly: GCF_947179515.1. Classification (NCBI taxonomy): domain Eukaryota; kingdom Metazoa; phylum Chordata; class Mammalia; order Rodentia; family Muridae; genus Apodemus; species Apodemus sylvaticus. The sequence continues at coordinate 2,078,782 of NC_067483.1, read as the reverse complement.
AGGTGGTGTTTTTAAGGCTTATCTCATTTTCCCAAAAGATTATCCCCTCCGGCCTCCTAAAATGAAATTCATTACAGATATTTGGCCCCCAAATGGTAAGTTTTCTAATTTTATTTTCACATTTGCAAGTTTAATGATCTGTCACTAAAGATTTCACAACTATCTCAGTAAAAGTGCTAAGTGATTTTATGGTTTTTTTTGTGCATATGGTCTTGTAATTGACTCTAAATACAAAGGTTCTTAGGTTCTTTCCTTCCTTCCTTCCTTCCTTCCTTCCTTCCTTCCTTCCTTCCTTCCTTCTTTCCTTCCTTCCTTCTTTCCTTCCTTCCTTTCCTTCCTTCCTTCCTTCCTTCCTTCCTTTCCTTCCTTCCCTTTTCTTTCTTTTTTCTTAGTTTTCTGCTTTGTTTGGAGATGAGGAGTAGCAGGCTTGAGTTCCAGATCAACATGGACCTCACTATGTAGCTAAAGTTTGCCTTGAACTTTTGGTAATCTTTGTGTCTTAAGTTGCCAATTGCTCAGCTTACAGGCAAGAGCTGCTACCACACTCTGGGAGTGTTTACCTAGCATGCACAAAATCTTAGATTTGCTCTTCAACATTGCATAAAATGTATGTGGTGATGATGCAAACATGTACTCTTCTAGCTATATAACAAAGAAAGTTGTAAAGGTATATCCCAAAATCTTATAGATTGCAGAATTATTTATGTTAGCTAAAAAGTTATGGCTAAAAGTTAGCCATAATACTAGTGCCTATCAGTTGATGAAAGTAAAAGCAAAATACTGCATATACATATAATGAAATGTGATTTGATTTATAAAAGTGTTTGGTATGATTTGGTAACAAAAAAGTGAAACCAGATGCCTTTGGTATCTGTCAGTGTCTGCCTTCACATGCACGGCCATACACAGGCATATGTTCATACATGGAAAATAAATATTTTTTTTTCAAATTAACTAACAGATGGAAGCAATCATTTAATAATTCCACTTATGAAATTTCAAGAATATGCAACTCTGAAGAGTATATTCATGGTTGTTTAGGACTGCTGGACAGCTTGAAGGGGAGAAGGGTCAATATAGATTATAAAAGATTTTGTGGGGGTGGTAATGACGACAAAAGTTCCTAAAAATGTGTGTGCTTTGGTTGTATAGCTGAGAAGTGTACTATATAGAAACAATTGGATTGTATGCTTCAACTAGATGAATAATGTGTTGGGTATAAAGTTATTATGGAGATAGCTGGTAAAATTGTTCAGTGAGTTAAAGTTCTTGCCATGGAAGCCTAGTAATCTGAGTTTGATCCCTGGAATCCATATAGAGGTAGAGATCGCATTCCACTAAGTTATGCTCTGGCCTCTGCACATGGTCTGTGGCCTATGTGTTCATAGATACACACAATAATAATAATAAAATAATTTCCAAAAACACTACATAGCAAATAGTAATTTGTGTAGCTTAGATGTATGTCAGTTTAGACCTCTCTCTCTCTTCTGTTGTTGGTTTTTACTTGTTTGTCATTTTGGTTTAGTTTTTTGTTGTTTGTTTGTTTGGTTGGTTGGTTCTTTTATTTTTGAGACAGGTTTTCACTGTAACATTGGCTGGCCTGAAATTATGTATGTAGATCAGGCTGGCATTAAACTCAAAAATTATCCTGCTTTTGCCTGTCATGTGCTGGAATTAAAGATTTGTACTGTCATGCCTAGCTTTCATACAGGGTTTTCAAGTGGATTTAGTATTAGAAATAAATCCATTTGTAAAGAGCAATGAGATGAAAGGGAAAAAATAACAGACAAAACATTGTATGGGGAATTAAGAGCATTTTGGCAAAATAAATGTAAATATTAAGTGTATAGCTAGCTATAGAGTTAATAATTAACATCTCACAGAGAACATAGTTGTCATTCAACATACCTTTGGAAACGTTGCTTAAATCAGAGATCACTAGAATTTAAACAGTGTCAGTATAGAAGAACTTTTGTCTTGAATAAGACAGCCATAATGGCATCAGTGTTTATTTCTGATGACTATATAAATGACATATTTATTTTAAAAGTGTGATTCGGCATGATTCTAATTTTGGTCATTCAACTTGGAATGCATTCTACCAACATTTAATGATGAATCTTGAAGACATGATAATTGAAATATGACAAATTTAAAAGAACAAAACTGATTGTGTGATTCTGCTTCAGTGAAATATTTAATTAAAATAGAACGGGGCATTTTAGACACTGAAGATTTAGGGAAAGTAAAGAATTTGTATAGGCAATTTGATTTGAGGAAGATGTATAGTGGTTGTAATTGTGTATCATTGTGATTTTTAATTCTTAACTGAGAAATGGAAAAAATTGTAATTTTATTTGCTATATATAGTACAATAAAAATAAATTTCATGTCAACAGATATTAATTTGTTAATTAATGACATAGATATTCTCATTTTTGAAGTGATGGGTAAAATTAAAATATTTTAAGATTCTATAGCTTTAAATCTAAAATGATTCAAATTTAAATGACTAGTAATTGTTTTTGTTTCTTGAGACAGGGTTTCTCTGTGTAGTCCTGGCTGTTCTGGAGCTCACTCTGTAAACTAGACTGGCCTCTAACTCTTAGAGATCTTCCTGCCTCTGCCTTCTGAGTACTGGGACAAAAAACATTCACCATTACTGTTCTACCAAATGATTGCTTTTTAAAAGTCATTTTCTTTTAAAATTGTTATTATTATTATTATTATTATTATTATTATTATTATTATTATTGTGGTGTTTGCTTATGTATGTATGTATGTATGTATGTATGTATGTATGTATGTGTGTATGTATGGATGTATCCACCCATCCTATCTATCTATCTATCTATCTACCTACCTATCTATCTATCTATCTGTCTGTCTGTCTGTCTGTCTGTCTGTCTATCTATCTATCTATCTATCTAATCTATCTATCTATCTATCTATCTATCTATCTATCTATCTATCTATCTATCTATCTTATCTGTCTATCTAACTATTATCTATCTTATCTATCTATCATCTATCTATCTATCTTATCTATCTATGTTATCTATCTATTATCTATCTATCATCTATCTATCCTATCTATCTATCCTATCTATCTATCCTATCTATCTATCTATCTTATCTATCTATCTTATCTATCTATCTTATCTATCCTATGTATCTATGTATCTATCTATCTATCTATCTAATCTATCTTATCTATCATCTATCTATCTTATCTGTCTTATCTATATATCTTATCTATCTATCTTATCTATTCTACCTATCTTATCTATCTATCTTATCTATTTATCTATCTATCAGGTCTTATCATCTACCCTTGGCTGGCATGGAACTCAGAAATCTGTCTGCTTCCACCTCCTATATTATGTGATTAAAGGCATGGGCCACCACACTATATTATTATTAATTTGTTCTGTGTGTATGGGTGCTTTGCCTGCATGTAGGTGGGTCCTTGTATATGTGTACCTGGTGCCTCAAGATCACAAAAGTGGGTTTTGTATATCCTAGGACTACAATTATATAAGATTGTGCTGCCACATAGTTGCTGGGAATCAAACTCAAGTCCTCTGGAAGAACAGCGAATACTCTTAACAATGGAGTAATCTTAACAGACCCATTAATGATTTGGGAGTTGGGGGTTGATACAAGGTCTCATGCATTCCAGGCTGGCCTTGATCTTGTAGCTAAAGATATCCTTGAACTACTAATCTTTCTATTTATGTTTACCTCTTGAGTGTTGAACTTATAAATATGTGCTGTCAAGACTGGTTTATAGGATGCTGGATGTGGGACCAAGGCTATGCATTCTGGGCAAGTCCTCTTTTCTCTGAGCTACATATACCCTTCAGTTCCTATCTTCCAAATCTTGATCTTAAGTAGATTCCTTCTGATGGAATTATATACAATTATTCAATCTCATTTTTTCAAAGACAGTTCCTTATTTTGTAAAACGTAGTGGAAAACAAAAACAACATTTTGGGCTGAATGTTACAATGTTTAATACTGTTCCTTTTTTATTTGTTAATTCCATTTTGTTGGATTTCACAAGCCATGGGAGTGGGTTAAGAAGAGAAACCTCAGTTAAAGGAAAGTTTCTGTATAAATCAGCAAAAACATGAGTTTTTGATTACATGTGAAGAGTAATTTTGCTTTACAGTAGGGCTTCCAAAAGTACTTGTTGGATTGATTAATTTTATATCCCTTGACATACAAACACCCACCCTCCCTCCTTTCCTCCCTCCCTCCTTCTGTTTCTGTCTCTCCCTATTCCCTCAGTCTCCCTGTGTTCTTTAACCATGAGTTGGGATAGGAAGATTGCTAACAGGGACAGTTAAAACTCTTTCAAAACAACAGCCAACCAAACAAGCATACATATGTTATTACTGATTGAAATCTTTTTATACTCAGAAAATTTATTTATTCCTACTTGTTTTGTAAACTTCTTCAAGTAATGACAGTATTTTTGACAGAAGACATTTACTGTGAAAAGTTACTTTTATTAATTGCTGATATAATTATTTGAATATGTTTATAGATTAACACTGTAGGATTTTTTGAGAATATTTACTTTTGGATAAAATAGTGCAAAGTGAGATATAGTTGTGTCTTTCTTTATCCCCTATAAAATTGAGGATATTTCTGTATTTCTACCCCACTGACTGTTACTATATGGAACTTGCATTTAAAATGAGTTTGTGAAGTAGATTATGAGTATCACTTATTTATTTTAAAGCTTTTGTTATTGTGTATATTTATGTTTATGAGTGTTCTGTCTGCATATATGTATGTGTACCATGTACCTATGGATGTAGGACAAAGGTGTTGGCTCCCCTGGAAGCAGAATTACAGATGATTGTGAATTGCCTTGTGGGTGCTGGGAATTAAACTTAGGTCCTCTGCAAGAGCCCCAGTGTTATTAACCACTGCAACATCTCTCTAGCCCCTATTTTATTATTTTTAGTATGTGGATGTTTTGCATATATATATATATATATATATATACACACATACATACATATATATACACATATATATATACATATATATATATATATACACATACATACATATATATACATATATGTATATATATATATATATGTCTGTATACCACATGCATGCCTGGTATCCACAGAGGCCAGTAAAGGGTGTCAGATTCTCTGGGACTGTAGGGTGTGAACTCTCATGTGAGTTCTCAGAATCGTACTCTGGTCTTCTGTGAGAGCAGCCAGTGTTTCTAAAGATATATTTATTTATTTTATATATGTGAGTACACTATAGCAGACTTAGGACACACCAGAAGAGGGCATCATATCTTATTACATTTGGTTGTGAGCCACCATGTGGTTGCTGGGAATTGAACTCAAGACCTCTGTAAGAGCAGTCAGTGCTCTCAGCCGCTGCCATTTCTCCAGCTCATGGCCAATGCTTCTAATCACTGAGATATCTCTCCAATGTGTGTCTTTCTTTGAGTCTGTTAATTTTTATTATTATTACATCACCCTCCCCCTTTAAAATTTTTATTTGCTGAACCTTGAGGACCATCTTAACTAGAATTTGAGAAAGACAACTGTAAATCTGTAAATGCTGAGAATAAAGAATTGGAGAAGTAGAAAAGAGACGGCATGTCCTTTGAATCAGGGACAGCAGTGGAGGTCTGCAATTACTTGTAATTTTAAAGAATGTAAAATATAGTTAATCTGTAACATTCTTAAAAGTTAGTAGATTACATTTAGGAAATCTCCTTGTAAATAATGTTTTGTATGCATAAGTAACAGATTATGCATTTGTAATAGATTATGTGTAACCAAATTTAAACAATTCTTATTCTATAATTTTACAGTTGATAAAAATGGTGATGTTTTGCATTTCTATTCTTCATGAGCCTGGGGAGGATAAATATGGTTATGAGAAGCCAGAGGAACGCTGGTTACCTATCCATACTGTGGAAACCATCATGATTAGTGTCATTTCTATGCTGGCAGATCCTAATGGAGACTCACCTGCAAATGTAGATGCTGCGGTAAGGTATTTGCCTAATAACTGCTCCTTCTATCCTTTACCCTTTTTATTCTCTCTTAATAAAACTCAACGTGAAACTTACTACGTATATGCATCTCTTTGTGTCCACATTTTCATAAAAATAAAAATTTATTATGTATAATGGATTATTTTGTATAATCTATGTATAATGGATTATTTTGAAATATGTAGGATAAATACGGTTATGAGAAGCCAGATATTGCACAATATCTAGATACTGTGCCATAGCAAATTTGATCTAGTTGGCATACATTAATTCCCTCACTAATTTTTTAGTAAGAACAATTAAAATCTATTCCTTTTCATTAGTATTCAAAATAATGGATTTCATTATGATATATGTTCATAAAATTATCTTGTAGTTGTCTTGGTTTGAGGCCTTTTTTGGTTTTTTTGTTTTTTTTTTTTTTTTTTTTTTTTGGTTTTTGGTTTTTGGTTTTTTCAAGACAGGGTTTCTCTGTGTAGCCCTGGCTGTCCTGGAACTCACTCTGTAGACCAGGCTGGCCTTGAACTCAGAAATCTACCTGCCTCTGCCTCCCAGAGTGCTGGGATTACAGGTGTGTACCACCACTGCCCTGCTCCCTGATGACTTTGAACTTAGAGATTTCCCTGTCAAAATCTTCTGGGATTCATAGCCACTGTGTCTCAAGATCTCTAAGCCAAGATCCAGGTCAGAGTTCATTCCAGATATAGTCAAGTTGACCACCAGGGATAGCTGCTACATGGAATATAGTTAGTCTTGCCAGTTGCTTCTTGCCAGTTACTTCAGTCCACTTCACAGATAAACTAAAGTGAGGTGGGGTTTAATTTCTGGAAAACTTGATTTGTTTACTTCTAGTTTGTTCTTATTTCTGAGATACTAACCCCTTATATAGAGATCAGAATATTTGGAAGATTTGTAGACTGCAGTCCTCATTCTTTTAGTATGGTGTTTGTTAAAAACATGGCTACATTTCAGCCACTCCTCTGGAGTTGACAGATTGGTCTCAGAGTGGAAAGAACCCCATTTGGGGAGAAGTAGCAGATCTTTGTAAATTTTGTTCTCTTCTGATACTTGACTAATTTCCATTACTTGGGAGGTGTCTTTGGTTGGGACAATTTTGTATAGAAAACAGTTTTAGTTTCTTGTGGGCTTTGCTTGGTGTTGTTTTTCCTTCAATATAGACACCAAGCTCACAGCCTCTTGAAAGACAGGCAAGTACTGCACTCCTGATCCATATCTATAGTCTAAGCATCTATCTGAGTATCAGACCTGTCTACCCTCCTTATTACACCATCAGTAAGGATTTTCTCACTGGCTTTTCACAGCAGAAACCTTGGTGAGCATAGGTGCTCTTAAATGAGCAATCAAATGAATCACTATTTTTAATTTTTTATGTATGTATGTATGTATGTATGTATGTATGTATGTATGTATGTATTCATTCAGAACAGATACTGTTTCTGTAGCCTAGCCTGGTCCTGAGCTCATTATGCAAATGAAGCTGTCCTTGAACTCCTGATTCTCCTCATTCTACCTCCCAGACACTGAAATTATAGGTGTAATACCCCATACCTGGATTTAAATTTGAAGATATATTTTATTATCTATAGAGAAATCGCATGAGGAGATTGCTCGCAGCTTGCTAGTTTCCAGGCAACCTAGGGTCTTTGTCATTCTCAGCCGACCAAGACAGAGGAGACACTTCCTCACGCAGAGAACCTGATGTTCTCCCAAGCAAGCTGCAAACCTGAGGAAGCGACCTTCCTGTTCCCCTTCCCATGAGAAAGAAACTTTGCTTATAGTTTAATAGACATCATGATGGGCAGCAATGCAGCAAGCAGCAGGCGTGGCAGCTGGAGTAGAATGCAGAGAGCTCACATCTGCAGGCACAAAGTGTGAAGCAGAGAAAGCAGACTGAATATGGCAACAGTCTTTAACCTCTCAAAGCTGACCTCTGGGGACTCACTTCCTCCAGCAAGGCCGCATCTGTTAATCCCTTCCAAGGAGCACCACCAGCTAAGTGTCCAAATATCTGAGTCTGTGGGGGACATTCTTATTCAGTTACATTAATGACTGTGACATACACATTAGCAGAATTCTCAAGTCATTTGCTTTTAAAAGTAGGTGTATAGATTCAGAGTTCTTGGAAACAGTAATTTTCTAATAGGAATTTCTCTGACTCTTAAGGGATAAAGTCTTCAGGACTGGTAAATAAGCTACTTAAGGAGAATTTGAGAGAAACACATGGCAGTTCTGGGCTTGTAATGAATACACCATTGAACACCCTCACACCTGCCTGGAGCAAAATTGAAAGCAAAACTCTTCTGTTCGCAGAATTAGTAATTTATTCTCAGGGCCTTTTCCATATGCCCCTAAAACATTTAAATTTTCTTTTTTACTCCTATGACTTAGCTGACAACTTCTGTGTGTCTTTAACCATATTTCATGTATATAATATGCCATTAATACAAATTTCAGAAAGAGAAACCAAATCAAAGGTCATTTAAAAAACTAAAGAGTCATGTGTGTGGATAAAATATGTTTTAAGTGTTAAAGATTCTTATAAATCTTACAAAAGCTAATTTGACTTTAATAGGGTATTTAATGCTTCATATAATAATCTTTGATATAAACATGCATAATTACCAAAAGCAGTGTAAATATTGTATTTAATGTATGAAATGTAATGCAGTGATAGTCTAAGTTGTGGCTAGAAAAATTTGACTTTGGTCAATAATGAGCTTACTAGTTAGTCCCTAAGACTGAAGCTAGAGACGTGTCAGTGTTTGGTAATCCTGGTGTTGTATGGTACAGTTTAGTTCTGCCAGTGTTTTCTGTCCTCTGGCCCCCTCTTCCCTTATCTGCCCTCATGGCTCTGCTCTTGTCTGCCTCTACCCAGTCTGCAGGTCCTCACCCCTCTGCTATCTCCCAGTAATCCTCCTCACACCTGATCTCTTGCATGTAGTAATTTCTCAAGAGCACATCTTGGCATGGGTGTGCAGTAATACCCCCTTGCTGTATTATATTTCAGCCTCATGTATTACATATTTTATCCTGATAATCAGTCCCTTGTGCTGTGTTCTTTTAATGAACTTCTCACGGGGTGCAGTTTGTATGGCAGGTGTGTTATACTGTGTGTGTTTTCTTGATTGGCTAGTATGACCTAGTTTAAGAGCCATTTTCTGTCAGATGATGAAGGATGTTAGCATTCTGTCCAAACTCCATCCCATCGTTACCTGGCAATAGCCAGGTAGGCCTGACCCACTATAAAAGAGCCTGGTTGCCCCCTCTTTGCTCTCTTGCCCTCTTGGTCTCTTGCTCCTCCCTTGCTCTTTTCCTGCTTCCCTTTTTCTCTTCTCTCATTGCCTTCCCCCCTCTCTCTCCACATGCCATGGTTGGCCTCTACATCTCTACTCTACTTCTCTAGTGTCTCTTTCTCTGCCTCTACCACCCTCTTAATTCCCCTCCCCATGCCCTTAATAAACTCTATTCTATACTATACCATCATGTGGCTGGTCCTCAGGGGGAAGGGATGCCTTGGCATGGGCCTGCTGAGGCACCCCATTCTCCCATACCTCACCACATCACCATAGAACATATCCCCTCCTCTCTGTATCTTTCTACAAACACTCCAAAGGGAATATTTTAGTAGATTGTTTAACTAAGTAGTGGTAACAAGTAAGTGACTGTTAATTTGATTTATTGATGTTTTATGCAAAGTGAATGTTAAGTGCTGTTATTCAGGAGGACATGGATTCATTCTCTATAGACCTCACTCAGCCAGTTGAAAGTTTGAAATGTGTTTAAATATGAGGCTTAAACTGTAGGGAGGAAGTTCTCTGGACAGATTGTACTGATAAAGCATCCTGAAAATAATGCATTTGACAAAATTTACTTGGCATTAATCTTTTGTCTTCCGTTAATTGGACATTTGAATTTTCAAATTTCCCATTTCCCTTGATAAATATCAACGAAGAGTACATTATTATATAAAATTGACTTAATTTTTTCTACCCACCATGAGGCAGGGCTGTTGGAGGAAGCAATCTGAGAATGATGACTGGGAAAATGGGTGTGTTTAATGAATAAAGACAGTTACATGTCTAGATAATTATTTTCTTTTTAGTTTATGATATGGTTTCAGGTATGATGTGACTTTATACACCAACTCTGTGTTTTCAGTGTTCATAAACTGTAACCCTTAAAGTTCACTTTACTGTCAAGAATTTTGTCCTGAGGAAGTAGATATTTTGCATAGAACAATTTAACGTATTTTAGTTTATCTCAGCATTGCTTGTAATACTGAGAATTAGGAACATTGCACAAGTATCTAGTACATAGTGTCATCTGTTTCTCTGGGCTATGACTCTTAATGTATGTGATTATTAGCACTCTTTAGTCCTTAGCAGTCCTTAGCAGTCTTTAGTCCTTGTTATAGAGACAAATGCTAGAGCTACATTTTCATTAGTATAGTATTGTACTGTTGTCTCTGTGATGACTGAAACTAACTATTAGGGAGAGGTTTGTTGAGTTAAAACTAAGTACTAATCAATCAAAATATTTTCTATGCTTAATGAGGATAGATCATATTGTTTATAATTACAAATTTTGCTGGTAAAGTGTTACTTCAGAGTCTATCCTAGTACAGGTTTTAGAGTTAGTCTCTAGAAAATGCAAAATTTTCTTCAATGTACCTTGGCAAATTTAATTTCTAGACTTCGGTCACATATACTCTGACAAACAAAAAATTGTTTAAAAATATCATTGCTTTTTATAATCACTAGTTAAGAAACTCCTTAATTCTCTGTAGCACCTTATTCATGTGGAAGGAAATGAATGAGAAAACAATTGCAGTAATTACTATTTATTTCTTAATATTTGGTCTTATTATTTGGTATGTTTGTTTCCCTCTGGTGTTGGATTTAGAAAATTGTGGTTCTTTTATTATTAGTTTTTTATTAGTATTTATTATTGGCCTTTTTATTAGTCTTTACTAGAATTTATTATTGGTCTTTAATTAGTAGGGAGGGGCTGACCGCACAAAGATCCTTGGCTTTTGTGTTTTTTTGCCCTCTGGATCTTTTGTCTGGCCTATAGCCTTCAGCATGTGTGTTGATATTAGGCAGCCTGCAGTGTAAACATTTGGGAGAGCTGGTTTGTCTGTCCTGTGCCCTGTTTAGAAGTGTGGTGGGGGGATATTGGAAATTCGAAAGCTGCAGGGGAAGTTTGGCTTGCAGCTGAAATGCCTAGATCAGTCTGCTGTGTCTGTGAAGAAAGCTCTGGAAAGATAGCTGTTGTTGTTCAATTGCTGATCTTCAGCTGTGAATGTTGCTTTTCAGGCAGCATTGATTTTGGGTCCTTGAATTTTTCTCAGGCTCAGGGAACCCCAACTATGCTGTGACATTGGCGCCACCTTGTGGCCCAGCTCAGGGCTGCGTTGTTACTTCTGGTTGTTTAGGATATAGGGGGCTGGATTTTCCTCTCAATTTAGTTCAGTTCTAAGCTGGATATAAGGTGCACGAATTTGTTGCTAAAATTTCCAACCCTTATAGCCCATATAAATGACACATAATCCAAATATTTTAATTATAAGTCATATGTCTTCATTGGCAAAATACTTACTTCCCAATCACTAAGATTTGTGCTTTCTCCCATCCATGTGGTCCATAGTGGCTTCCTCCTCTCCTCTTCCTTCTCTCTTTTTCTTCCTCTACCTGCTCCCCCTTTTGAACCTCCAATCCCACCTTTCCCCTCCATTACCCAATCATAGACTCTAACCTTTGATTGACTAATTAAAATAGAGAGAAGGTTCACATGGCATCACCTAAGTACATGATGGTCTGCTTGTGTGGTCTGACTCTTTAATACAAATCCAAATAGTGTTAGTTATTTAAATGTGTGTTTTACTATATTTCTTACACAGCTGTTTTCCAAATATGCCTTTGTCTAGTCTGCTGTAGCAGCATAAACATGTTTTGTTAACAGTGTATTTTCTTGCCAGTAATACATGCATATTTGTTTGTCAGATATGCTACTATTGATATCTAGAGTCATAATGGTTCAACACTAAAGCTAACTGTCAGAATTTTGTTTTGGTTTTGAGTCAGGGTTTTCTGTATAGCCCTGACTGTCCTGGAACTCACTTTGTAGACCAGGTTACCCTCGAACTCACAGAGATCTGCCTGCCCTCAGTCTCTGAGTGCTGTGGTTTAAGTCCTGCACCTGGCTTGATTTTTTTTAAATACATCATTTTGTTGACTTCTGGGTGTTTGGTGATACCTAGTAAATTTGCACTTTAAATATATTTAAGTGGATCTTCACTTCCTGCTCAATCCTTTATCTTAACAGGCAACCTTCCTCTGATTTGGAACAAAATAAAAACAGGCTGGTCTTCCCTTGTACCTGACACAGGTAGGTACTAAAATTGTTTTCTTCAATACAGTTCTATTTGATGCTTTCATTCTGATGTTCTTACTGGTATTCTAATGATTCCAAACTTCTTAATATAAAAATCCTCTAGGAATGTTAGGTTATATAAGTTACAGTAACTATAACTGAAAACTTTGCTACTATGTTTCCCATTAAACTTAACTGTGGCTACCTCAAAATGTCAGGTCATTTCAGTGCTGTATGCACTGGGATTCCAAGCTTTCCTTCTTCATGGGGACTTTATAAACAGCTGAATTTATGAGCTGTATAAACGTGACATTTTATATTCCGTTCCTAATCTCCTGTGAGAATGATGCTGATTGGTAAGGGTAATTGAGATTTTCTAGAAGGCTGTTTCAATAATGCACTCTTAAAAATTAAAATTGAAATAGAACTGTTGTAACTATGTGGTAAACTTAGGGAGATTGTTTTAACATCTATGTAGATTGTCTCATTTGTGTGTGTGGCTAACACTTGTCATCCCAATCCAACAGGAAGCTGTTTTGTGATAGTTGTTACTTAAACTAGATTCTAGTTCAGTTATTTTGACAAAGGTTTTGGTCTCTTTTTTTTTTTGTGGGCAAAAAGTAAGGTTCAAGATTATATGATAGTAATCTTTATAACTGTGGAAAGGGAGGCATAAAGAGGGAGATGCTAATGGGGTTTTAGAAAGTTGCAGGGTCTTTCTATGTGAATGTTTGTTGCTCTTATGTTATTTGTTTGTATATCTAAATAGGCTTTTAGCCAGTAGTTTGGAATATTTCATAATAATGCCATCTGTTATTTGTTTCTTGGTTTTTTTTTTAACCAAAGGTCACTTGATCTTGAAAGCTTTAGAATACTATTATGAGTTAGGTCAATGAATGGGAGTAAATTTTTAAATTTATATGTTGTAAGAAACCATGTGATAGGCATTTTATTTAAATCTTCTGTGCCCCTTAAATATTTAACATTTTTTAGGTTGTTTACCTTCTGTTTCATAGTACTTTGAACAGTAGAATTGTGATTGTTGTTTGCCTTACATATTCAAGGCCCTGAGTTTGATACCTTGTTCTACAAAAGAAAGATCGTGATTAGTGAAATTTACATAGAGAATGGCAAGAGTTTGATTTAGTGTAGCCTGGATCTGAGTCCTTGCTCTGCCACTTTCTGTGACAGGAGCATGCATGGGTGTTTGCCTTTCTGGCTTATTTCCTCTCTGCAAGAGGAACGACAGGAATCAGTGATGCCCAGCATACATCTGCTTAAAAGCAGCAGGGAGAAAGGTTCAGTGCCTTGCACCTAGTGGGACTAGACAATCGCCTCACAGTTAGTACGTGAAGTGGCTCAGTTGTTCGGGAGTAAGTTTTTTATTTTGTTTTGTTTTGTTGTTTAAAGCTGATACGCAAGCATATTCTTTGAAATCAGAACTTCTTATAAGCTTAGAAAGTTCTTAGAGTTTAGATTCTTAGATTTAGGACCTGTACTATTATATTTTGGAACACCATGAGGGGTATTTGTAATAAAATTATTATAAAGTAATATTATCCTAATAGTTGGATTATAATAATCCTTATAAACAATCTCTGGTTTTTCTAAGTCAGTAATTGTCCTTACGAGATAATATTAACTTTCAGCTCCATAAATGCAATAAACGTGCTGCAGAACTAGTAACATCTAATGGTGAAAGAAAAATTCCCTTTGTATGTAGATTTTTCTTTTTTTCTGTGGACTTTTTGAAATATGTCTAATTAGAAGAGTAGTATGATAGCCTAAAAAGTTGGAAATCAAGCAGACTGGAGTTAAATTGCAATTTGGGCATTCATCAGCTGTGGGACTTAAATTACTAGTCTATAAAAGGTGGGGGTAGTAGTAATGTTTTCCATAGTGCTGTGAGAATTAATCTCTCCCCCTGTAAACCTCTTTGTTTTAATACTTATCAAGAACACTGGGAGGCAGTAGCCATTGTTATTGTTGTTTCATTAAATAAAGTTTGTAGAGTTGTGCAGAATGGAGCTTATTAAAGCTAAGTATGTGAAACTACACATACCAAAATTGTTACAAATAATCGAATTTATCTTGTAAAATTAAATTTTAAAAGAAGACAATTAGAAAATAGAATAAGATAGAATACCATGGTGTTGTTAGAAGTGATTTAAAATTCTATCAGATAACTAGAGAAACTGAAATTCATCTATTAAGGTGGTATACAGTCCATAGTATATTCTATATTATGTTATGATACCATTCTTCTTGAATGTGATTTCTAAAATTAACTAATCTGTTTTAAATGATAAGTATTAGTTTGGGTTTGAATGTTCTTTTTTCCTTTTAGGCAAATTGAGCTGGCCCAGACAGCAGAGCTCTGTAAGGCATGTTGATATTGATTGCTTCTTTGTCTCAGGGGCTATAAGAAATATAACAGATCTCAAAGGTCTGTATTCTTGTTTGTTTTAAGAAAGTTGATACATATCAATGTGTGTGTGTGTGTGTGTGTGTGTGTGTGTGTGTGTGTGTGTGAATTGATAACAATGTATTCTTTGGAAAGTATTTTGATTTTTCTTAGTCAAATCTATTCCTTTGTTCAAATTGGATGGAGCCTATATTCACAAGTGTAGGAAAATTAGAAAACTACTGCTTGGTGTAAGCTGAAATATACAGAGAAGAGTATCTTAAATTGAGGACTGTATTATCTCAAATAGATGAGGATATTTTCTGGATATTTTTCATATCTTTTTATTGTTTGTTAAGGGAAAATTTCTATTATCCTGTGTCTTCAGACTTTCTGTTCTTCTGTTGAAGTAACTCTCCTCTATGAATGTAGGTAAACATACTAATCTTTGGGTTTTAATAATTTTATACTCTAGAGGTGAGTCATCTGGGCAGTCTGCTTTTTTTTTTAAATGAAATTTTAGGGTTATGTGTGTACTACTTATTAGTATTGAAACATTTATTTAGGATTTTTCCTTAGTTCTTTCTTGACAAGAAAGCTACAATAGTGTTTTCTATTTAAAGTCAGTTTTTCTCTTATGTGAAAATCCTAGAAAATTCTAGCTTCCCAACAAGGCTTTATTTTTGTCCTAGGTAGTTGTGACTTAGCTCTGAAAAGTATTATTTTGAATTTGAAAGAATTAGTTTTAGCCTTGGGACAACTTACCTTCTAGTAAATTGTTCTTTTTTCTAGTTTATATGGAGAGGCAAGAAGACTTTCTGTGTTATGTGTTTCTTTGTTCTGAGTCTCCTGCCCTCTAAGCCTGTGGTGTTTTACTTGCACATCAGTTTTACAACATTATTGTTGTCTTGTAATTTTATACATAAAAGGAAATGATACATTAAAGTAATGTTCTTAACCAAAGCAAAATCTGGGGGTCTGAAATTCACATTTGGTTATATGTTAAACATCAGATTTCAATTGCTGTGCATGAATCTCCAGTTTGTTTCTATTGCTATAAAATTAAAAAAAAATAAAATGGGAGGAAAAACGTATTTATATCCAAATTGTAAAAGTCTGTTTATAGTTTTTGTTTTGTTGTCTATTCCTACAATTTGAGCCTGGGATCTGAGTTGTCTGCTTTTCATTGTAAGAAATGAAAAGCCATGGAAAACTGACTCTGCTGATTTTAGATTGAGTCGGTTTACAGAAACATTGCTGGAGCCATGCGTGGTGCATGCTTTTAATCCTAGCAGGTGAACATCAGTGAGTTCCTGGCCAGCGTGGTCTACATAGAGAATTTCAGAAGACCCTGTCTTAAAAAACATTAGGTGATGTTATATGGTAATGCTTTTTAAGATTTAATGCATAAGTGATTAAAGAACAAATATTATATAATTAAAATTGCATGAAAAAATTCCATTACATGACCTTAACATCCTTTTGTACGTAGAGAAACAATTCAATTTTTTTTTCTCACAAGAAAAACAGTGGCTCTGTCAGCAACTATGGCACAGGAAGGTCACCTTTTCATCGTGGTGCTAACATCCAACTGGAGTGGCAGTATTACCAAAATAAAATCCTGAAAGGAGAAGCAGGTACACATGAGTGTTTAAAAGCCATAGTAACCTCTGGGTGGCTTATGGATATTGCTGGTGGTGTTGGTACCTTAGAAGTACAAGTAGAATTAGAATAATTAACAATTTGAAGTTGAAGGTTTTAAGGATGCTAGTGACTGTAGAGAGAATATCTTGTGTATTTTACTAAAAGAAAACTACAGCCTATAGGAAAGTGTAGAATACAAGATGAGACATTCAGAAGGCAGAAAAAATTCTGGGATAGAGCCAGGGATGAGATATTTGCCTGGGAAAATGTGACGAGACTGACACATGGTACCTGAGCCCAGGTAAGTAGTCATGTGTCAGAAAGTAGATTTGAGTAAGTGGGTTATAATGCACTATGGCCTAGTCAGAGAAGACTAGCTATAAGGCCAAGATATTTGTAAGTATACATATTTTGAGTCTGAGTTTTATTTCTGGGAGCATGGGGCTGGGAAGAAGACCTAGGTCCAAACTTCCACAAGTGACAACTTGAATCACAACAAAATCTAAATCTGAGCAGATGACCGGTGCATAGTTATGTTTTCTGGAATTGGATGATGGTGTTTTCCTGAAACCCAATCTACTGTGTATAAATTTAGATTGGGATTGTAAAGCATGGGGTGAATTGTTTTCGTATTAACTAAATAAGTTATTAGCCATTTGGCTTATGTCACAGTGAAGACACTGAAGTTTGTTTTCTTCAGTATTTTTAAGAATTTAAAGGTAGACACGGTGGTACCTACTCCCAGCCTTTGGGAGAGAGCACCAGGAGAACAGTATTTTCAAGGGAAGGCTACAGAGTAGGGAAACCCTGATTTAAGAAAGGATACAACCTCTTTTGGAACCAGAATCTAAATGCCTCATTTGAGTGAACTTGTTTTTTAGAAGAAATATTTTCATAGCTGTCTTAGAAAACTAGTCTCTTTACATTCATAAGACCTTTATGTAGTTTTTATTCCTTGCATTACAATTTGAAAGAAATTGGAAATTCTTTCTCATTGGTTTCCTTGTGGAATAAACTGTTAAAACCACAAATCTTTTAAAAAAAAATCATTCTTTTAGAGAAGCATTTACTAGAAGACCGATATATAGCACAGTAGAAAGGATCTAGAGTTTGGTTTTATCCAAGTTACTTTGGTTCCCTGTTTTGTCAGATATAAAACACTGGGATTATTTTATAAAAGACCCAGATGAGGCAAAACAGAGTCTGGGCATCTGGATTTCTTTTCTGGAATTAGTCTTTATTGATTGTAATCATCTGCTTACACAGTGTATTGGGAAACATAATTGTAGGCACACATTTATACTTTATCTATCTATCTATTTATCTATCTATCTATCTATCTATCTATCTGTCTATCTATCAGTTTTTCAAGTTTTCTAAGGCTTTTATTAGCTGTTATCTGTTTTCAGAAAATTTTGAGAATTAGTGATTTTTGTCAGTATATCATGGGGTAACTTCCTGAACTTGTTTAGGCCTTGCTTCATTGTTTGTAGTTAGTTTCTTAAGCACACCTTTGTACAACATTGCTTTATCTTTCTGGATTTTTTATATGGTATTATTTTTTAAAAAAGATTTATTTATTTTATGTATACGAGTACACTGTAGCTGTCTTCAGACACACTAAAAAGGGACATTTGATAACATTGCAGATGGTAGTGAGCCACGGCGTGGTTGCTGGGATTTGAACTCAGGACCTCTGAAAGAGCAGTTGGTGCTCTTAACCACTGAGCCATCTCTCTAGCCCCTCTATATGGTATTATAAAAAGATAAAAACTTGAGTTCTAGAAAGCAAGAAATGTGTAGCTGAAGGAAGTACACAGTACTAGTGGCATGTTGAACACTAAGTAAATACTTCCTGAACATCTGTCAAAATGAGAAAAACCCTCAGATGTATATATTTAATAGTGTCTAAGTTCCTTTGTTGCGCAGTCTGGTGGGTGAGTCTAAGTTGGCTGATTGTTTAAATAGTCTGCATCGAGATTTTGTCCTTGGTAGGCACTTGTTCTTTGAAAGTAGCAAGGAGCCGGCGATCTTCTTTTATCTTGCTTTCCATCACTGTCTGTTCTTTGCCTCTTTTCAGCCACTGGGTTTTATAATATTTAACAACCTTTTATACTTAAATCTCTTTCATTTCTAAATCTGAGCAGATGATCAGAAGCCAAATATTAGAGGAAATGTTTGAGTTCCACTTGCTATTGAAAATTGATGAAAGGAGATTTTCCTCTCCTTAAAAAAAGTGGCTATAATAACTTGATAATATATTCTTGTTTTAACATTATGATGTATGTTTTTGTATCTTAAGCACTTTAACCCCTTTGGCACTTGTAAAAATATTTGCTATTCATAAAACAACTAGATACTCTTTTATTAAGTTTGCAGCCAACCCTGTCTAGAAATTGTCTTCCAATGCCTTTTACTTTTCATGGTATTTCATTCTATGGGTCAATATTAGACATAGCATCAAAATTAAATGTACTAAGAGTCAGTTTAGAAGTTAGGCTCTGGACTGAGCAGACATGTACAGACATGTACGCAGAGACCACCTGAGTATAAGATTGTTTGGGACACAGCCCCCCAGGGCCCCACCTGCACCTAGGAGCTGTGCTGTGCTGCTACATCCTTCTGTGCACCTAATCAGAATTTATTTAACTTTTTAAGTAGTTTCTCTATATGTCTAGAATAAAATAAAAATAAATTTCTGAGAATGAGAAAGCCACCAGAGTGGCTTTCCTAGGTTTTGCTTTGATGTTGGAAATAGGATTGTGGTGATGAAATAACTTACTGGGGCTTCTTGTTTCCAGACAGGAAAACTCGAAGATCTCAGGGAAGTCTGTTTTTTGAAGTGTTCAGGAACGAGAGGTGTTTTATTATCTTTAGTGTGATGTTTTCTACCATTTTTGTACGAGGAGTTTTTCCTGTGTTGAATTTTGGTTCTTAAGTTGGAAAGTAAAGCAACCTAGTAATATTCTTCATTCCTACCTTTGCTCTCTTTTTTTAATGTGTTGTTTTCCCTTTATTGTTTATGAAAATGAAACCATATCTTTGTAATAATAAAAACTTTGAGGTGATGCATCAAATTATTCTAATAAACTTATTATTGTGCCTATGTAAATTATATTTCCATAGTACTAGTTATTTTTACTTAGCATTTGTCCTTGGCAAAATGGCTTTTTGTAATTCCTTTTATATCTCAGTCTCAACTTTAAGTCAGGATATTAAGCCTTGTGTCTGACAGTTAAAAATAAACATGAAACACTGCTTGTCTTTTTAACATTTGTCCCAAAATTTAATAATTAATAAATTACTCTGTATGGACTATGTTCCAGGAGTCTTTGCTAAGTGGTTTCCCTTTTGATATTGAGAAGCAGCATATAAATTGGCACACTCAGCAAGAAACAGATTTGTAGAGATAATAATGGTACTTGGTTGGGTTACATGGTAGGAAAGGAACGGGGCTTTTCACTTACTTCCTTTTCATTCATAACCCAGGTCCTAACTCTTTTGTGGGCTATATTTTAAAAGAACAGAGTTTTTGAATTTTTGCCATACATTTGTAGGTGTTTTTTCCTCCAAATCACTGGCAGTTTTTCATTATTTCTGCCTAAGACAATATCTGTTTCCTGGAAGCTATACTCATGGGTGTTTAGAGGATGCTGGAATTTGGACTCCAGGCCTCATGATTGCACAATAAGTTCTTTTAACCTGGGGACCATCTGTCTAGTCCCCAGAACAATAGTTTATAAAGAGTTTAATATAGATTTAAATGTGGAGATTAGGGAGGAGAAACACATGTAAGCATGATAGGCATGAGATAAGGAGAGGTAGATGTGGGGAAGCGAGCTATGTAAACCAAAGACAGAAGTGAGTCTGGGCCAACAAGAGATGATGTGAAAAACCTTTAATTAGTTAATTAATTAATAATTACATTAATTTATTCTGTGTTCATATGTGTGTGTTAGTGTGCATTTATAGAGGCCAGAGGATAGTGACTGGGCAGTTTATTGTCCTACCACGTGGGTTCTGGTGATCGAACGTGGATCCTCATGTTTACTAACAAGTGCTTTAACCCCCTTTAAAATTACATTTATTATTTGTGTATGTGGGGGTGGGCAGGAGTTGTATATGTGGATGGTGTAGAAATTATTTAATCCCAACTCCGGTTTTTACCCTGCCTTTGACCACTTAGTTCTCAGACAAACATTGCACACAACCTTTCTATGTACAATTGGCCTTAATCAGCACAAGAGCTGGGCAGATTGTGCACCTCTCGCTGTTGTCTATTTCCCACTACGAATCCCACGATAGAATGTGCCATGTTTCATTTGGACGGCTCTTATTTACAGGTAGCCAACCCACATGGTCATTATTTTACGACTCGCCTAACCCATGGTGTCTTCCCCCTTGTGGTTCTTCTCTGATGCTGGAAGTCCTGGAATGCTAAACCCTGCCTTCATGGGTTTCTTCTGCCCAGCTATTGACTGTTGTCATCTCTATTCACCAATCAGAAATAATTTGGAGGCAAGGTCACATAGCCTCACTTGGATCTACCTGTGCACTTTCTTGTGTCTGGGACAATACATACAACAGACCAAACCTCATCAATAGAGGTCCCAGGTATTGGACAGGTTATATCAGACTTGGCTGCAAGAACCTTTACCCATTGAGCTCTCTTACTCAGATGGCTGGCTAGGGAGGACATGGAGTCTCTGTCTCCCTGGCACAAGTATGTGCCACCAAACCAGATTTTATTATTTCTTATGTTTGGACTGAGTATCTGACTCAAGGCTTTCCATGAGAGCAGGAGGCCCACCATTCACCAAATCATGAGGCACCCCATGATCAGGAAGAGTGTGGTATGTTTACCACTTCCATGCAGATTTTCCCAGGTACCCCAAGCCCCAGAACTGTCACGACCATGAGAGTCATCACATACAAGCCTGACAGGAATATGTCTTCCTGCAATCCCCAAGAGCAGCTCTCTGGATCCCTGCAGTCTCCCAAGAATGTAACACTCACAGGCTCCTCCTCTGGGGATACCTTTCAGAAAGAGACCCTTATGGAGGAAAATAACCTCACCCAGGAAGTGGCCATCAATCAGGAAGAAGCTGTACATTGGAAAGCTGTGGTCATTCAGGAAAAGCCCATTTCTGATGGCCAGCCTCAGGGTGCAAGCTGAGCTTCCCCTCAAACCTGGCAATACCACTGCAAGGGCAGGAGGAAGACAATCATGAACGGCCTCCAAAATCTCTGCTGCTGCTGCCATTCCCCCACAAGAACCCTGC
Source organism: Apodemus sylvaticus (assembly GCF_947179515.1). Classification (NCBI taxonomy): domain Eukaryota; kingdom Metazoa; phylum Chordata; class Mammalia; order Rodentia; family Muridae; genus Apodemus; species Apodemus sylvaticus. The sequence continues at coordinate 2,057,010 of NC_067483.1, read as the reverse complement.
TCCAAGGAAAGAAGCTGGATCCTGGAGTCCTTCCCAGGATCAGGTGGGTGCAAGTCCTCATTCATTTATTCCTTACTCGTCTTGTCCTTTGTGAGAAATGAACAGTGCGCCCCCTTGTGGCACATTTAGGAACTTAATATTCTGTCACTTCAGAACAATTCAATAGAAACCCCTGAAAGACCACCTCATGGTTTCTGAGCCTGAAATGGAGAACAGAGATGCTGAGAGCAGGGAGAGGGGAGGGTGAGGGCATAGCCAAAGGAAACAGAGAGTCACTGGCAAGCCAGATGGGTGCTGTGGCAAGGCAGCAGCCCAGTATGACCTGTGTGTTTTCAAGTCATTAAGACACTCCCTCCTGTTTCATTCTGCTTTTAAGTCTGGAAGAGGACCAGCCCCAGCTCCATGACTTGTGAGTCATGGGTGGGGGTTAGTCTGGCTGGGAATCAGATAGCGCCTTAGGGAGGCCAGGCCAGATGTCCAGGAGCCAGTGTGGTCACAGGCCCATTCTGCGCAGGAAGACATGTGCACAGCAGCCCAGACCTGTCCAGGTAAAATCCCAGGCAGGCAGGTCTGGCTTTTCACAGGGTCATGCTCAGTGGAGTGGGCTGAGGTGCAAAAGTGCCCCAGAGTTGTCTGCAGAACAGTAGCCCTGTGTCCTCTCCTCCAGCCTGAGTAAACATCAGAGTGGATCGACGGGAAGTGTCTGTCCTTTGCTCTGTTTCTCACAGTGAGCATGGTATTCTTTATAATCTTTCCTTAGAGAAGCCTCCCTAGCCAGCCTGTCCAACCTTCCCTAAAATGGGTTCCCAAGTTGAGAATGAGGCCTGCAGTGTCTCTGTGGGTGTCCTCTACAAAACAGTCTACTGCCAACCTTTTACAAACCCCACCCACACTTATTCCCCTGCCAAAGCCATGATAGTTCACATGACTTGAGTCCTCAGACCTAACTCAGAGCAAAGCTTATGAAAACCACAGCTGTGGGGTGACTCCAGGGGCAGCTGTGCCCTCTCTCTCCACCATTTCTACCCTGGAGTTCCTCACCTCCTGCCTTGCTACGCTTCTTCCTTCCAGGCCACCATTCGCCTTATCAACGGGAAGTCAGACACCCCACCAAGTTCCACACTGTGTGAGAATGATGGCTATTGTGACCAGGGTGAATCTAGAGACCCTTCTGATGAGCAGCAACCTGCTGTGCAGCTGGAGTCCAGTATCATCTCAGCTGCAAGTCTCTACCTGGAGCCTGCACTCAGCTGGACACATCTGAAGATTGCTTCCATTCCTTTGAGTGTGTGCACATTTCTTGTTCTTGCCCAGGTAAGCAGGTGTGTTCTGACTAGCAGCTGTGGAGCTAACCTCATCTAACTTCTCTATGCTTCAGGATGGACAGAAGAGAAGGCACAAGTGACTACAAGCCTGAGCCCAAACATGCAGCAGAGGGAAGTGGCAAGATGGGGCTTCATTCTGCTGTTTCAACATTTAATGCCCTCTCTCCTTGGGCAATCTCACCTGACTCACATTTGGTCATTTCTAGGGAGTTTGCGGATTTTAATTAAGACTAGATGTCAGAGCTATGGTGAAGGTGTATGCATATCATCTCATGTCTGAAGGCTCAGTAGGCCTGTCTCCTGTGTAAGAGACTAGTCTTATGGTCAAGACCAGCCTGTACATATAGAGAAAAAGAGTCTAGTTTGGGTGGCAGTATGAATCCTAAAAACAACAAGAACGATGACGACGACGACAACAACAACAACAACAACAGGATTAGTGATATAGCTTAGTATCAGTAGCATGCAGGAGTCCCTGTGTTCTAGGCCAACATCAAATCAATGTGGTGTTTATGGCAAGAAACCTAGGATTGAAGGGTAGAAGCAAGAGGACCAGACACTCAGCATCATCCTCTCCACAGGGAGTTTGAGGACAGTGTAGAATGACTGACACTCTTTAAAAACATACACCATCCCACCCACCCCCAAATCTTAGTACTCAACTCTGAGAAAAGTGACTTGGCAGCTCATAACAACCACACATTCCCTGTGAATCAGAAGTCCCCTCTGTGACAGAGAAGAAAACAGGGCATCCATATGTGCAGTAATTACTTCCTGTGGCTCATATATGGAGTCGGCCTGAGGATTGAATTTGTCCCTGGCACACAGCACTGAGGAGCTGTGAAGTAAGAACTTCCTGCCTGCCCTGTGGGAGGCGCTGAAGAGCTGTGCAGCCAGCACTCCCTGCTGGCCCTTTTGGAGGCACTGTGTAGTTGAGTGGTCCCTGTTCCCTGATAGTCCCTTAGCAGGAAATAAGAAGGAAGTTTTGAGGGCATGGGGGCCCCAAACTTTGCCAATAAGGAAGTCAGGAATTCTGCTGGCCTTGCAGCCAGTTAGAAAGTGATGGTGTACTGTCCCCTTGTGGCTGCTCTGCATTAGCACTTTGTCCATGACCTCAGGAAAGCCTGTATTCAAGTAGGGGAAGAGAATCCTTCCTTAAGTGAGGCTTGTTCCAACTAGCTCATAATTCAGTTATCACATTTATACTAATCTGACACACGGCTAGTTTCCTCTCCTCTATTTTGCAGTAAGACTTCCTGAGTGTCTTAGAAGAAAATCTCATTACCAGACTTCCTCCCACTGTCCAGAAGTCCACCTTACAAATCTGCACTTTGATAGAGGTCATGGGCTTTTTATTTTAACAAATTTATATTAACGTTTTCTTAGACAGGCATAGAAGGACAGAGACACATCATCACACATTGTACAAAAACATCCCTAATAGCTATGAAAAGCAAAAAGTGGAAGGATGGAGTTTTCCCTTCTTAGCTGTCACTGTGCCAAGTCAGGTAAAAGACCTGGATCTGTGAGTCAGTTGTAAGAATTTCCCATGACCGTAAATGGTGCTGTTTCATTAATTCCATCCCCCAAAGAGGGGAGTTTTATTTGAAGTTAGTTTTATTACACAGGAGTTTAATTTCATAATCTGCATGATTTTTTATGAGATATTTCCCATGATAGAAAAGGAAAAGAAATACCTGATCAAGAGAAGAATATTTCAGAGGCTTTGCAGCTATCAGGGGATTCCATAGTGTCTCAAAATATCACCTTACTGCAGGTTTAAGAGTTCAGGTAACTACCTTAGCAGTATTTTTTGGCTGCCATGTAACTGTTTTACCCCCTTTTGCGGAGAAAAAGTTAGAAGGTTTTTGCCAATGCCCACATGGACTGTTGGGGTTCAGGTAGAGGTTTGGGGAGTAACATGGCTGGATGATTTCATTGTCCTTTCCATGCCTCTGAACCAGACTTGATTGCATAAATCAAAATAAAATAGAAAAATCAGCCTGAGGGACCTCAGATTATGGTGGCTTGGGGCCTTTGGGATGATGTCAAAGGTTGGCATGAACTCATCCAGTCCTGCTTGAACCAGAGATCCTGTTGGATCCTCATAGTGTGCCAGTTTCTGCCCCAAGTCTGCTCTGCCCTTGGGATATAATGGTACCACAGCCCACCTGCTTTACCTGAAGCACCGAAGCTTAGCCTGGTAGATGGTTTAACAGGATCTCAGCCAATGTGACTTCAGGATAAAAAACCTTCTCTGGAGACAATTTATATTGAATTAGCTCTCTTTATTAGGGGTGAAGAACGGCTGTTAAACCCTGGTGTGTGGGGAGTGTTTTGTGTTGAGTGTACATCATTTCCAGAGGCTGAGGTGCTTGAAATTCATCAGTCACATGAAGAAGAACTCGCACTGATAGCTGGGCTTGTCTTAATAAGGAGATAGGAAGTTTAAGGCAAAACCTGGCCACCAGGATCCATGACTATATTGCGTGGCAGACATGGAAGTTGTACAGGCTACATACAAGGGTCCAACTCTGGAGAGGAGGGAACAGTCCTACTCCTTCCAGTCTCAGGCTTAGGTTCTCATGGGTTGGACACATCTTGACCTCACTCTCTTGCTCCAGACTTCTTACCCCAGTCATATGGCTTTGCAGCCCCACCATGAAGGGTCTTCAACAAGGACCCTTAGGATCCCTAAAGATAAACAGCAAGGGAGAAACGGTGGGCAAGCTTACAGTCAGAACTTCTTTGACATACCTCCCCCATAAATGAGTGTTCACAAAAGAAATGTGAAAGAAAGTACAAATACAGTCTAGAAGATAAAAGGTCACAAATGTGACCACCAGCATGACTGTAGTGTGGGCTGCTCTGGTCTCAGCATAGACTCTGAGCTTCTGATTGTGGTTGTGTATATAGTGCATTCTCTGGTGGTGTCTCTTCAGGTGAATCACCATAGAGAAAACTGGTCCAGATCATGATGCTGATAAATAAAATGTCCTGGGCAAACCGCAATAAGCTAATGCCAACACTGACAACAGAGAGGGATCAGATCCACTTACCTTTAGAATCAGTGCCATTGTGTCTTTTCTGTGGACCGCTAGCATTCATTGGAATGTACGCATTATTTAAGACACTGAAAAACCAGCAACTGTAACAAGAATGTCTCATGAACTTGGGGGTATTTCTCTGAGCATGACCCTAGCCCAATTACCAGGAACATGAGTGACAAACTGGTAGGTGGTCAGGGCACAGGTAGAACACATGTTTGTGCTTTGAGACACCATGTGAAAGAAGTATGAAAGTTTACCTGTGATGTCAGTTGGAGACTTCCTTGGAGCCAAAACTGTAATATGGTTTGGAAATGTCAAGAAGAGGAGATTGAAGGTATTGCCCACAGCCAAGTTTGATAGAATGACTTGAATGGGCCTCAGATGAGTGTCAGTCAAAATTGGAGATAAATTATGAAGAAACACAAGAATGTTGCCCACAGTCCCAACCTCAGCCTGGCAAAGCAAAAGTATCTGAAGAGCCACTTCTTCTGTAGTATTCAGGATTTTATTTTGAGATAACATGGAGATAGCTTCATTGGATCAGGTAGAACTCTGTTGTCTTCAAGAGTCTTCCCAATTATTTGAGATTTTCAATTGTTTTGGAGTCTTTTATCTCAAGAATGTGGCCCTGCTTTGTCACTGCAAGAGTTTTCTCTGAAAAAAACCAAGAATATTTAATTTACACTTATTTTGCTTCCTTTCCCTCATGATGGAATTGTGCATGCGATGGAACTCTATCTCTCATGTTCAACACCATAAACACATATTTCTACACATTATGGGTTCTGCATGTGTATACATGTATATCTGTAGACATGAGTGCATTTTTGCTCCATTGGAATTCAACATTATCTTTCAAAACAATGTGCTAAAAATAGTAATTTGTTGTTGAAGAGATGGTCCTAGTCTGCTCATATTTGACGAACTGTATTTATGAAGTTTTGATTGAACAAGCAGGCAGAACAATCATATTCATAAGATAATTAAATATTCCAAAATATAATTAAGAGATGGGCGCATGGGTCAGTGGTGAAGAGCACTGGCTCCTCTTCTAGAGGACCCACACTCCATTGCCAGCATCTACATGACCCTTGTAACTGTATGTAACTCCAGTTCCAGGGACCTGGCACCTTCACATTCATACATACCATCAAAACACCAGTGCATATAAACTAAAAATATATCAAATAATTTTAACAAATGATAATGAAAAATTAATATTCTTACTTTATATAAGAACTTGAATTAAGATCTTTATATGGAATGTTATAAAGAATGTTCCCTTAAAATAATCCAATCTGTGTTGATATACTTTTATAGTACTCATCATTGTTTAGAAAGAAAATATTTCTGAAAAAGTCAATAGCTTTCTGTTTATAAAGGACAATATTGATATATACCTGTAATATCTATTGTGAAGAAAACTGAGAGACCCAGGCATATCATTGATTTACAAATGTCCACATTTTAACTGTATTTCTAATGAATCTGATGCTGGAATTATATTGGATAAATGACCAGTTTTCATCATTCACAATCCAAAAACATTACTGTCACCTCTGTTAAAGTCTTTGCATACAGAGATTTTTTTAAAACTCAGATTTTGAATGCTCCTGTTTAGTCTCCAACTTACATGGTTTATGTTGATTTTTATAAAAACAATAAGCTTTTATCCAACAACTAAAAATCTGTCATATCACATATGAAAGTCACATTAAAAGGCATTTTCAGATGAGTGCTGCACCATGACATAGACATTTCTTTTGCCTAGAGAAATCATTGACAAAATTATGTAAACTGTGGAGACAAAAACAAATTCCTTCTAATGATTAATGTTGATTTCAGAATACACTGGACTGTAGGGAGGAGAATAGAACTTTAAACAGAAACATAAAGCTGCAGGAATCTTACCTACCACAAGGATGGGGTTTACTCACAGGGATGAAGGCCTGCTCCTAATCAGGTACTGGAGAAAAAGCTCTGATTTCATTTCCTGCTGAAGATCTTTTCAGTGTATCTGTTCCCTAAGACAGATCCAAAGGAATGGTGAAGTCTCATATCTTCCAGGAAGTGTTGTGCAGATGGCTGAATGAGGTGAGATATCAGAGCCCACAAAGGGACAGACGTCGCTTAGAGAGTCCAATACATTGTCATCTGTGTTGTTACTGGGCATGGCTTTATACAGCTTCTAGAATACCTCTAAATGGAAAACACATGTATCCCCAGTACAAATCAATATGCTTTCCTTCTAGTAATCAATGATGAGGCCCAAGAGTTTTCTAGGTCATAGTGGGTAGAACAGAGGTTAAAACAAGTTTCCTAACTTTCTTTGGGGAAATCTAAGTTCAGAATTGGTGCTGTCATCAGGTGTGGAGAAGTGTACTACCAGGGAGATCAAGAGATTTGTTAGGTGTATTTCCAGGGACTGCATTACACTGTATACATTCACTGTTGCAAACTTGTGCTGACATCAGAAAGCCCATAAGCATGTTATCTGGAGTCTTGCATTTTCCTATTCTTGGACAAGGATATTTTAGTTTGACAAACCAAGCAACAGAAGCCTGTGTTAACTCATATGTCCTTGGGTTATTCCAATGTCCATTTGCTTTGAGGTAGATCACGACTCATTTTCTAATATACCATGAAGGCTTATTAGAAGTATAATAGGTTGTGATATTTTCTATAGAATTCTAAATGTAAATAATCAATTTTGTACATACAGTAAAGGATATGGGCTGAGCAATCATTGACTAATAGAGAGAACCATCCCTGTTCATCCCACTGTTTTCACAGTAGCCATGAAATAGAATCAGGTTAATTGTCCATTAGTTAATGAATGGATCGCTATACAATGGGGATTATACATCTCTTAAGCAAAATGTAATTATGAATGTTTTAGGTAATTTGATGATTATGCATATGATACTCCACAAATTAAAAGAAATGTTCTGCATTTTCCCCAATTTTTAGACATTAGTTTTGAACCTTAAGTTATGTGTGTTTCACTTGGAATACTTTATAAAGGTCAGGAGTGAAGTAAAATACAGATGGTTAGGGGACTTTTGTTAGAACACAGTTGTTTAAAGGATGTAAGTAGACAATGGACTGTAGACAATTAATCTATCTTGGAAATATAGCATGTATCAGAGAAAAGGAGAAGTTAATAATAATATTAAGGCTCCATTAAAACCTACTAGTTTACAATTTTAAAAACATAGTTGATCCATTTCTATTTGTCATTTATATCGATATCATCTATATATCATTTATATCTATATTTATCTCTGTGTGTGTGTGTGTGTGTGTGTGTGTGTGTGTGTGTGTGAGAGAGAGAGAGAGAGAGAGAGAGAGAGAGAGAGAGAGAGAGAGAGAGAGACTTATTACATTTTTTTTGTATATCATAACACATGGGTAATTTCCTGTGAGACATGTAGGGTATCTAGCCAGGCACTTTGATGTTATAGATCTTTTGTTGTAGTGTTCATTCCCAGAGCTCTCAAATACATACATTATCTATACAGGTTAGAGGATATTCAACAGCCTTCTCACTACTCCAAAGTGTTTGTGGATTGGGTTAGTGATGCCAAAGGATAGACTCTCTTTGAGACTAGGGATTACCTAGTTACACTTTAGAATCAATAGAATAGCCTATTTTTTAAGTAACTAAAAATGAAAATTATAGTATTATTTAAAAGCTACATACTTGAGTTATTTCTTTCATTTACATAGTATCAGAGGGGAAATTACTTATTCAATTTGTCCCCTTATCTCAACATGGATGCAATGATGTTGAGTGAAATATTTAAAAAGTGTGATTGGCACGTTCCCATGCTTGTGCCTCAAACCCTCTGCCCCAGGGGCCATGCACTAGAGATTCATGGAGAGTCACTGTCCAGGAGCTCCTGAAACATCTCCACCTAGCTCGCTAGGTTCCTATTGGTGGGTTGCTACCACTCCAACCCCGTGCTTCAAATCCCTCACGATCTTTATGGAACACCTCAGGCAAACACACACTTGGCCACAATACCTTTCTCTCTTGAACCCAGATGAGGTGCAACATGGAGGAAAATGTAGCACAAACTTAGTTGAGAAACAATGGTAACTCAGTCTTACAGTGCAGCAAATAAATGCAATCTTATAAGCCTTAGTAAAATCTGATCCCTCCGGTGGAAGATCCTTGCAAATCCACCATGATACTAAGAAACTCTAACAGCTACATCTGAGCTCTCTACTGACCTGGTTCCTGGAGGAAGTAACTCTCTCCTGTTTCCTCTCTTTCTCTGTCCAACCAAGAAGTCCAGCCTACTCGCCCAGTGATGGGCACCTTCATTCATTAGGTGATTGGTTCACAAGAACAGCACCAGGCCCATCCATAACACAATGACACCAGTATCTAATATGCATAAGTAGCTGTTGAGCAGCCACAGAGAACTGGGTCCACCAGGAGGGAGAGCTGGGGATGAAAGAGGGACAGGCAAGAGAAAATAATGAGCCAAGACAAAATTCATTCTGATCAAGTCTCAAAGTTTAATGTTCAGCTCTCAATATATAAGGGGAAAAGCCCAAAGATCTTTCTTTGCTGGATTGAATTGCAAAGCAAGCTCAATGAACAGTTTGTTTTCTTGCAGGAAGCTGAAGTGGGGAGAAGGCCTGAGACTTCCATCTATGTTGGAAGACTCCACCCAGGTCAACAGAAGACCGATTGTGGTAGACAAATAAGGTTTGGTTAGCCCTCTCAAGATCAGGGGAAGGTCGCACACATTGCACATACATCTAAACACACAATAAAAAATAAACAAATTAGTAAGACTTGAAAACTATGTGATGGAGACAGTCTAAATATCTTCTGTTTAGGTGAAGAGAGTTGTTGAGTTTAATGGTAATAAAATTAAAGGATAAAGTCACCAGAGAATCTAAGATGGTAGATGTCAGTTTGTCTCCTACAATCTCCAGGGTATATACTGAGTATACTTGCCTAAGCACCTCTGAAAATCAACAAGATAGATACACCCTTAGCCAACCTAACAGAGGCAACTGAGACAGTATCCAAATCAAGAAAATCAGAAATGAAAAGGGAGACAAAACAACAGAAACTGAGGAAATTTAAAACCTCATCCTATCCAACTAAAAAAGCCTATACTCAACAAAACTGGAATATCTGGATGAACTGGACAATTTTCTAGTCAGATACCAAATACCAAAGTTAAATCAGGAGCAGATAAATGATCTAAACAGTCTCATAACCCCTAAAGAAATAGAAGCAGTTATTAATTGTCTCCCAAACAAAAAAGCGCAGGACCAGATGGGTTTAATGCAGAATTGTATCGGACCTTCAAAGTAAAACTCATAACAATTCTTTGTAAATTATTCTACTAATTAGAAATGGAAGGAACACTACCCAATGTATGGGTAGTGGCTATGTAGGCACAATTACTCTGACACCTAAACTGCACAAGACCCCCAAAAAGAAAGAGAACTTCAGACAAACTTTCTTATGATTATAGATGCAAAAATGTTAAATAAATTCCTGCAAAATGAAACCAGGAACTCATCAAAACAATCATCTATCATGATCAAATAGGCTTCATCCCAGGGATTCCGGGATGGTTTAAGATATGGAAATCCATCAACATAATCCACTATATAAACAAACTCAAAAAAAAAAAAAAACCAAACAAACATGATCATTTCATTAGATGCTGAGAAAGCATTTGGCAAAATCCAATACCTCTTCAATATAAGTCTTAGAAATATCAGGAATTTAAGGCCCATTCCTAAACATAGGTAGAACAATATACAGCAAATCAGTAGCCAACAGCAAGCTAAATGGAGAGAAACTTGAAGCAATCCCACTAAAATAAGGGACCAGACAAGGCGGCACACTCTTTCCATACCTATGTAATATAGTACTTGATTTCCTAGCCAGAGAAATTAGACAACAAAAGGAGGTCAAAATGATGCAATTTGAAAAGGAATAAGTCAAAGTATCACTATTTGCAGATGATATGATAGTATACTTAAGTAACCCTAAAAATTCCACCAAAGAACTCCTAAAGTTGATAAACAACATCAGCAAAGTGGCTGGATATAAAATTAAGTCAAACAAATCAGTGGCTTTCTTGCACTCAAAGGATAAACAGACAGAGAAAGAAATTAGGGAAAAAACTCCCTTCACAATAGTCACAAATAATTTAAAATACCTTGGTGTGACTCTAACAAAGCAAGTGAAAGATCTGTATTACAAGAATTTCAAGTCTCTAAAGAAAGAAATCAAAGAAGATCTCAGAAGATGGAAAGAACTCCCATGCTCATGGATTGGCAGGATTAATATATCAAACCTGGCCATCTTGCCAAAAGCAATCTATAGATTCAATGCAATCAATCACCATCAAAATTCCAAATCAGTTCTTCATAGATTTAGAGCAGTTTGCAAATTCAAGTTCTTAGCTTATTCCCTAATGTAGTTTATGACATCTCTAGTTATATGAAATTGAGATTGTGTGTGGACATTCCTTGTGCGCTCCAGATCTCTTGCTATGAGGTTGTTGCCTGATGCCCCAGGAGTTCTGACATTATCAGCTGGTGTGGACCATTTTTCAATCAGGAGATGTTGTGAAAACCTGCAATAAGCAAGACTTCTGAGTTTCTCAGTATAGTTCAGACATGCACAGTAGTGCTCTTTTTATTCTATTCTCTATGAGGAGTGACTATGGCCATTGAGGTGTGTCTAGCCTGTGGCCTGAAGACCACTTGCATTTAGGGATAGCTATGAATGTGAACTCAAAACACTTCACACACACACGCACACACATACACTCACTCATGAACACATGCACTGGTGTTTGCACAAGCACACAAAATTAAAATTCTAAAAAATAATGAATGCATAGGAAAATAGAAACATTTAATAAAGCAATACAGTCTGAAACCTTCCTGCTATTATGAAAATTTCATCCAAATGATTATCAAACAAGGAACCCTGGGTAGGAAAAAAAGTAAAATAATACTTTCATATTCGGACTAATAGAGTCCATAGGGAAAGTGGAATACTCTAGAATGTCATTTTGTAAACGTAATGATTACAGAAGATCAGAGTACTTTTTCTAAAATTTATTCTCTTACATCCCAGTATCAGCCACTCCTTCCTCCCAGGGCCCCGCCCTCATACAGCCTCTACCCCCTTTCCCCTCCCCTTCTCATCTGAGAAGTGGGAGCCCCCCTCGAAGCCCAGGTGTCAGAGCTCTTAAAATCAAATGACAGAAGACAGCTTTGCTAATTCTGGTGGGATTTCTTTCATGAAGTTTCCTCCAAGGCATAAACATTCTAAACTCCACAAGTTCTGGATCTCTGCGGGCTGGGATGTTCTGCAGCCGGTTGCCGCCCAGGCTGAGGGTCTGCAGCTCCAGCAGCTAGGCGGGCACCTCCTGGTAGCAGCCGCCTCTAAGGTTGAGCACTGGAGGCTGCAGCAGACAGAGCAGCGGCCGGGCAGTGAGCCTGGGCAGCCAAGCTGGTTGTGCTCAGGCCACTCAGCAGTGGCAGCTCGGGTCCCAGTGCCTGAGCTCATTGCCGCCCCCTTCTATCCAGTAGCTGGAGGTGCAGGAAGCCGCCACCCAGAGCCCGCGGCAGTGACGTCAGGCCGTTGTAGGGCAGAGGCAGCCACAGCAGCGCCTCCCGCGGGCCCTGCTGCTCCTCGGTGCACACCTCCAGCTGACTCCTGGGCCTTGGCCAATGCGCTGAGCAGGACCATTTGAGTTCGGCCTCCCCGGGCAAGCACGGCCTCCTCCATCCTGCTGGATGCCAGGCCACAAGCCTAGGCAGTCCCCCAGAGCTGAAGCAAGCGCCCTGTTGGAAGTGGGGAGGCCTGGCCCGGGCGCTCACCCACACACGCAGCCCTCCCCTAACTTTTTCTAGTTCCTCTTAAAAATGTTTCAGTTTTAAAATTTTATATGTTTATATGAATGGACTTGCGCCTGATTATATGTCTATGTACTACATGAATTCAGGGTCTGCAGAGGTCATTAAAGGGTGACTGATACCCTGGGATTGGGGACACATATGTTTGTGAGCTGCCATGTGAGTGCTAGGAACCAAATATTGTTTCTCTGCTAGAACAGGATATGCTCTCTCCTAAACTTTTAATTTTTTCTATTTATTTATTTATTTATTTACTTACTTACTTACTTACTGATTCACTTTACAAACTGTTTGCATCCCTCCACTTCCCCTTTTCCTCCCAGTCTCCCTCACCTCTCCCTCTCACATCAGAGAAAAGGGAAGTCCCTCCTGGGTACCAACCCACCCAGGCACCTCAAGTTACTGTGACACTTGGCACCGCCTCTCCCACTGAGGCCAGACAAAGCAGCCCAGTTAGGGGAACAGGAGCCACAGTCAGGCATCTGAGTCAGGGACAGCCCCCAATCAGGTTGTTGGGGGTCCTACATGAAGGCAAAGCTGCACATCTGCTACATAAGTGCAGGGGCCTAGGTCCAGCACTCCTATGTTCCTTGGCTGATGCTTTGTCTCTTGGAACTCCCAAGGGTATTGGAGAGTTGACTCTGATGGTCTTCTGTGGAGTCCCTATCTCCTAAAGGTTCCCCAATCCTCCCCACAATTCTTCCATGACTTCCTGAGCTTGGTCTCACATTTAGCTGTGGGTCTTCTCATCTCTTTCAGTAGCTGCTGGGTGGAGCCTCTCAGAGGACAATTAGTGTGAATCCAGGCTGACAGATACAAACATAGCCTGAGGCTCCAAGGTAGGAAGGCAGGCCTATGATGTACTATTGATCCTTGGAGGACAGATCAGCACATTTATGTCTGTCTTACACAGGGCACCTATTTATCTAGGCCAGCAGTGACAAACTTAGCTGTCAATAGTGTCTTCACATCTTCTATCATTGTGACAAGGCTTTGACCAACAATGAGGTATCAAAGCCTCACAATGTGGCCCTGTGAATCAACTGTCCATGCAGTCACAGTAGTAGTTGTTTCCTCCATCCACACACAGATATCCATGGAGTCATGGCTGACTATGTCACATCATCAAAGTTGAGTTCCAAGTGGTCTCCAAGAAGTCTAGGTGCACAGTCACAGAAGTGAGTCCCAAGAGCATCCTGACTCATGGGACATCATGTAGACACAGCTGGGATCCACACCCATCAACTATCAACTCACAGTTCACTATAGAATACTCTCAAGGACAGACTCATGTGTCTACTCACTGAAGTCTCCCAGAGTTGTAAACATTGTGGGTTTTTTGTATGTATGTATGTATGTATGTATGTATGTATGTATGTATGTGTGTATATATGTGTGTCTTCATATGTGTGTCTATGTATGTATGTTTATATGTATGTATGTGTGTATGTATGTATGTGTGTATGTGTGTATGTATGTATGTTTATGTATGTATGTAAGCATGCATGTATGTGTGTGTGTGTGTGTGTGTGTGTGTGTGTGTGTGTGTGTGTGTAGGTGTTTGAACACTCTCCTGTGGGTGCCGCAGAGGTTAGAAGACAACATTGCAGCCTGTGGAGCTGCTGTTACAGATGTTTGTGAGGAATCTAAGATGGATTTTGGGAGCTGAACCCCAGTCCTCTGCAAGAGCAACAAGTACTCTTGACTTCTGAGCCTTCCTTCCAGCCATTTAAAGGAAAATTTTAGTTAGCATGCAAATAACAGGATTCACAATTACATTTTATACACACATGTTATAACACTTTGTTTTGTCCGTCTTCCTCCCACCACCCTCCTCCCTCATCTTCATCCCACCACCCTCCTCGCACCACCCTCCTTCCTGCAGCATGCTGCCTTTTTCTATCACTTTCCTTCATCTAAATAATGACTTCTACTTTCTTTCCTTTTCTTTTATTGAAGAGAGAATTTTGTTTTTTCTTCACATAACATTCTGATCACAGTCTTCCTTCCCTCTACTTCTCCCATTCCCTCCCTACCTCTTCTTCCACCTAGATCTACTCTCTTTATACTATTAGGGGAAAAAAAAACCAGACTTCTAAGAAGGAATACTTCTAAGAGCTATGAAACATGAAATGTAATAATTACAATAAAAACCTGTTATACTGGAGTTATACAAGATAAACAAAGAGAAGGAAAAGTGCCCAAAAGAAGCCGTAAGAATCAGTGACACACTCATTCACAGACTCAGGAATACCATAACAAACCTAAATTTGCACTCATAATATATGTGCAGAGGACCTTGTGCAAACCTGTGTGGGTCCTGAGCTTGCTGCTTCAGTCTCTGAGTTCATACGATCTTTTCTCCTGTTGACTGAGAGGGCCTGTTTTCATGGTGTCCTTCAACCCCTGCTGGCTGTTACACTCTTTATGCCTCCACTTCCATGGGGTTTCCTGAGCCCTCAGGGGAGGGATTTAGTAAACATAACCAATGTAGCGCTGAGTGTTTCTAGCTCAGTTTCCTCGTGTCTGGCTGTGGTTCTCTGTATTTGTTTCCATCTCCTGCAGGAGGAATTTTCTTTGGTGATGGCTGAGCAAAGTGCTGATCTGTGAGTATGACAAAATGCCATTAGGATTAGTTTGATAGCCACTTTTTTCTTTTGGACGAGTATCATTTGGTTTTGCCACTTTGTTACCCAGTCTCAGGTATCTGGCCACCCAACCAGAGTTGGGTGTGGGTTCCTTCTTGTGGAGTGGGCCTTAGGTCAAATCAGACACTGACTGGTTACTCTTACAAACTTTCTGACGCTATTGCACCAGCATATCTTGGAAGCAGGGCACCATTGTGGATGACTTGGTGTTTATGTTTTGCTTTTTGTAGCATGCAGAGTACCTTCCTGTACCAAAGGCAATAGAACATAGGGTTAAAGGCTTTGTGTAGGCATATCAGCTTGGATTCTCCATGTTCATTGAGTTGCTTATTTCTTTTCAGAAATGGTCTCTGCTGTCAGCAAGCTATAGTCCTGAAAATAACCTGGGCTGCTTGGGTATTCTCACAAGACAGCTCTGAACAAGTCAATGCAATATAACCTAAGCCCAGGACTGGAAACTTCATTTGGTGAGAAGAGATGGCCATTGGGACTCTGTCTCTCCCATTATTTGATGATTTCATTTAGATCACACTTATATATGTATACATTTTAGGAAGATTCTACTATACAGGTTTCCATACTACCCCTCAAATGGCCCTTATATTAGACATCTCTCCTCTCCAGTTCCCCACTTGATCCTCCCATTCCAGTCCCCCTCAATGGTAACTATCTATTCTACTTCTCTTTCCTAACATAATCTAGCTAGACCCCCACTGTCTCTAAATCTATACCTAATTTATGTGGTTCTACTGATGGTAACATTGACTCAACAGGTAATATCCACATTTACTGGAACATGTAATATTTATCTGGGTGGGTTATTCCACGCAGGAGGGTTTTCTCTATTTTGTTTTCCTTTTAATTCCACTCACTTACCTATGAGCTTCATGATGACACTTTTTTAAACAATTATTTTTCCCATCTGCTGCCGGAAGAAGCCTTTTGGATGATGACTGGACAAGGCACTGATCTGTGACTATGCTAGAATACAATTAGGAATCATTTCATTAATTTTTTTTTGTGCCTGTTGTGTTTGGGTCTACTGGAGGTTTAAGGGTGTTGTAGCAGGATCTTGAGGGAGACCTAGTCTTATCTTACTAAGGAACTGCCACACTTATATCCATAGTGACTGTACAAGTTTGTATTCCTTCCAGCAATGGATGAATGTTTCTCTTTCTCCATATCCTTGTCAGGATAACCTGACACTACTTTATTGATCCTAGTCATTCTGACAAGTATAAGATTAAGTCTTTAAGTAGGTTTGATTTGCTTTTCCCTGATGTACAAAGGATGCTGAACATTTCATTTCTTTAAGCGTTTCCAAGCCATTTGAGATTCCTTTTTGATGAAACTGTTTAGATCTATACCCTATTTTAAAAAACCTGCATTGTTCTATTGATACTTGAGTTCTTTGTATATTTAGGATAGAAGCCCTATGTTGGATGTGTAGTTCATAGCAATCTTTTTCTGTTTGTGGACTGCTGCTTTGTCCCAATGACAGCATTTTTTTTTTTCTGTTTTCAGTTTCTCATCCCGTTTATCAGCTATATATCTCAGTATCTGTGCCAACTATCTTTTTTTTTTTTTTTTTTTTTTTTAGAAAATCTTTCCCTGTGCAGATGCATTCAAGGCTATTTCCTTCTTTCTCTTCTGTCAGGTTCAGATTCAAACTCCTGCATCCATCTGGGCCCGCACTTTGTACACAGTAATAAATGGGGTTCTATTGTCATTCTTCTACATGTAGCCATCAAGCATGACCAGCACGCATTGTTATAGATGCTTCCCTTTTTCTAGTGTGTATTTCTATTTTTTTGTTGTTTTTAATGAAAAAAAAAGGTGTCCATAGGCATGTGGATTCATATCTGAGTCTTTAATTTGATTCTATTGATCAATGTATCTGTTTCTTTTGCAGTACCATGCTATTTTTATTACTACAGCTCTGAAGCACAACTTGAAACCTGGGAGAGTGATACTTCCAGTAGTTCTTTATAATCCAGGATTGTTTTAGCTTCCCTGTGATTTTCGTTTTCATGTGATGAAGGGCCCATCTTAACACTACACACTTGATTTTGCTTTCAGATTCTGTTTTATGTTTAACTTGCCATCTGATATAACTCAGCTACTGGAAAAATACCAACTTGTTTTAAAAGCCATGTCAGCCTGGTAACAATCCCAGTTCTCCTTGGCAAATAGTCACTTCCCTCCTAGCAACAACCTATCAGTTCTTAAGTACCTAATGTCTAAAGTAGATTGATTTAGCTAGCAACCATTGTTCATACCAAGCTGAAATCATCACTAGCTAATAGATGAAAACCAAGCAAATGTCAACTGCCCATGTAACTGCCACGTTGGAAAGTTGCTCACCCTCCTATAATGATAAATAGGCAAGGTTTGTACCAGCACTGGACCTTCCACAGTTTTCAGTGTGCTTAGAGATTTGGGGGTCTGTGCTTGAGCTGGAATAAAGACTCTTTGGCTTTGCATAGATGTTGGACACCTGGTGGTCTCTGATGGTCTGTGGGGACAATTCGATCTGGGCATAACACCATATACGATAATAGTAAATATTAAAAGTACAAAAAGAAGGCCAGGAGGCTGAGGTCTGACAGACTCCCTGACAACCTCTTCACACACACACACATACACCATGAGTGAGAACAAGAGGTAATTTCCCAGGGTCACCTTGCTCACAGGGAACTAACCAGACTAGGTGAGATGGTTTCTAAATCTGAGCTTCTGCCTGGGAGGGACTGGAGCTGCATCCCAAGGCATGGATTTCTGGAGAGTATCCTGAGATCTCAGGATCTTCCTCTACCTGCTGAGGCCTCTCAACTTCATGGTGTACCTGTGCCCTGCCCCCAAAGCCCCTGCCTCCTACACTCCCACACTCCCACACTCCCACACTCACTCACATAAACATCTCTTTGACAGCCTCTACATTTGAAACTGACAGATGTGCAAGGTAGCAGCTTGGTGCCACCTGTGCAGATGAGACCCAGCTTTTTGAATGAAAAGGAATTATTTCCAACAAGGCTCAGGGTGTGTGTGTGGGGGGGGGTGTATGCATGTGTATAACTGTACTTGTGAAAGTATAAGTGTGAGGCTTCTTCCATCATCAAAATCTATCTTACTGTATCCCAGAATCTTACTGCATTCCCTCTCTAGGTTCCCTGCTTCCCTCTTTTTCCATCATTGTTTTTCTTACCTGTCACAGTCTAGCTTTGTTTCTGTGTCTGAAAGCTCCAGAAATAAAGAGATAATTTTCTGGTTCTAATTTTGTCTCTGGTCCCTTTTGGGTCTCATGAAGGTCTTGGGGACATAGCTCAAACATTAAGACCTGAGTTCAGGTTTCTAGGTGTCTTTTAAAAAGCTGGGTGCAATAGTAAACATATGTATACATATACATATATATATATACATATATATGTATATATATATATGTGTGTGTGTGTGTGTGTGTGTGTGTGTGTGTCTGTGTATGTATCTGTATATGTGTATATATGTATAATTCTAAGTATCTGTACATATATATGTGTGTGTATCTGTATATGAATATATACATACATGAATAAATGTGTGTATTTGTATACATGTACATATTTTTATATGTTTGTCTATATGTATATTTATGGGTGAATGGGTGTATATGTAAATTTATGTACCATAAACCACACACACAATACATGCACTCACAGAACAAACAGCCAATTTTCTTCTAGAACATAGTGCTTCTGTCCTGTTATTTGCATGGGGTCACTCAGGTAGCCATTCACTCACTCATTTTTCAGCAAAACTCAGCAAATGGAATCTAGTTAAAGGTCATGGAATATAGCTTCTTCAGTAAGTGTTCAGTAAATACCAATCCTAAGTGCTGTCCTGCCTGAGCAGGCAGTCCTTAGGGGCTAGAGTGTATACCAAGACTTCTGAAGGTCTTGAGAGCACGCCGCAGGTCTGGGAGGAAGTTGGACCCCATCTTTAAGGGATACTCTAGGTCATATGCAAGAAGGTCTATCAAGGTCGATACCCCAAAACAAGAGAGGACTTTTTCTTCTCACTACAAAAAAAATTAAAATCCACAAAAAAAATGAATTCCAGTCTCCAAATTCCAGCTAGGGCTATTAGGTTTGGAGGTGTTGTTTCCTAAGGGGCAAAAGAGACAGGGCTGAGAATATCTGGAGAGGAAGGTGACTCAGACCTCCTAGGGTGTGTTCTAAGATGTCTGAGAGTTGCCCAGCACCTACCCCAGTCTCCAAACTCCAGAAACAGAGTAATCATGATTCCTCTTCCTTTCTTCACCTTCTTTTAACCTCTCTCTCCACCTGGCCAGAGGAAGGCAAAACCATGGAACTCAAGAACACTTTGCTAACATTTGAACGTCCTCTTGCCTGACTCCTCCCCACTTCTTTCGTTTTCTCTTGTGTTTTAAGACAATCTCTTGTAGCTCATGCTGCCCTCCTTAGATAGCCTCTTGTAGCACACGCTGGCCTCTAACTTGCTGTGTAGCCAAAGCTGACTTTGAACTCTTGTTCCCACCACTCAAGTGCTTACCATGCCAAGTTTTATCTCCTTGAGAACCTCTGGAGAGAGGCCTGCTATCTGTACAAACAGACTTCTCTAATTGTAAACCTGTTAGGACATTCTTCTGCAGACTGAAATGAAAACTAGACTGGCCCATGTTTGTCTTCAGGATCAGGGGAGCTTCTGGGTTCTTCCTTGTTACCTGGCATCCGCTGGATTGCTAACTGGACCCTTCTGGAACTGGCTCTCCTCCTGGCTGTGGTTTACATGTGATCATTGCGGTCTGAAGGAGCCTAGACTGATTTTGAGAGACCTAATCTTTTAAGTTCAGACTCCATTTTAGAGCACCTGACCTAAGTTTGAACTCAGGTAAACTAACAGGCTGGTACCTAGCATTAGTTTCTAAGTTGCCCCCCAGTTTCTAGGTTTATAATCAAGAAGGCCAGAGTTTCCAGGTTATACCCTCAACAAGACCAGTGTCTTCAGGTTATTCTTCCAACAAACCCGTACCCCTTAGCCACCCCTTGCCTAATGACCACCAGTGCAGAGAGGAGCAGAAGTTAAGTCTATGATATGACTCCCAGAACCAGCCAATTATGTTAAAGGCCACAGCAGCTTCCTAATTAGATGCTTGCACACATACTCCCTGCTTGCTGCTTACTATAAAGCCTTGCCCCATAGACATTCAGGGCTCCCCAACACCAAAACCATCCTTTGTGATGGTGGTGCGTTGTGGGGGGGGTTGTCCAAACTATCTCAAATGCAATAAAGACCCTGCTGTGAGTTGCATCATATTGGCTCCTGTGTGTGTTTTAGGGAACCACCAACATTTCCCTGGCACAACAATTTCATAGCAGATGAGCTGAATGGAGGAACAAGAAATATCATGAGTGTGTATATAGCGCATTTTGTAGATAACATGAAGAGACCCAACATAGATTGAGACGGTAGAAGTAAGCCTAGATCCTGGTCCTGCCTCTCTTGGGCATTATACTATTTTGCCTTTGTGTCTCTAGGATCCTGTCCTAGTCCAAAGAGGTACAGACAACTAGATCTCACCCCTTAGTTGCTCACATAGTCTATCTCATGTTGCTACCTTCTGACCACTGAAATCTGAAGTTTAGAAGAAGGGCAGGGTGTTATTGTATTAGGTTGGTCAAATAAGACAAGTTTTCAGAAAATCAAATACCCATTAGTTCCCATTAGAACAGGCCCCTCTCTTAACCATCCCAGCACCATTTCTGCTTTCCATTCAGTATTCCAGCACAGCACAGCCTGAAATGATCACCACTCAACAATGTTGTTGCTTGGCTTTGAACATTTATTGTGTTCGTCCTCTATACAGCTTAGCTGGGTACTGGGGATACATGGAGGAATAGTATGTGTCCCTTGAGGAAGAAGCCAACAGCTAAACATATAAAGGTATTTTATTTTTTAATTTTAAATTTTAGTTAATTTTTATGTGTATCAGTGTTTTAGGCCATCTGCTAATCAGGCAACTCCAAAGGCTGAGTACCTCTACCCTGACTGCTCCTACCTCTTGGGAGTTTGTAATTTTCTTGCAAAGTGAGGAGCCATGACTGGAGGGGGCACTATAGTTTTTGGATTCTTTAATGAGAACATAGATCAGACGCTCCTCCTTGCCCAGCCTCTGGATAGGTACCAGCTAGGTCTGGCGATAGCAATGTCAGTACCAGCCACCTACTCTGGGCATAGCTCAGCACCCTCAGGCTGGGTTTCTCAAGAGCAATGACCTGGTACACCATGGGTCTGGCAGCCTTCCCTGCACAGTAGAGCCCCCAGCCCTTGAAGGACTGCTGTGCACAGAGATGAGATGGTAACCACAGTCCTGCTGAGGCCAGGGCTATCTGGGAAGGCATTTGGGGTGCCTGAGGTCAAGCAGAACATGGAGGACAGGTTGAGAGCACAGGAGTTCACCTCAGCTAGGTCCTTCTCATTAAGGAAGCCTTTGTAAACATACCCATTAGTGCTTGAAAAATCAAACAAACAAACAAAACCAAATAAAACATGATGTGACCAAGCTGGCTCTGTCAGTCAACAGGGTCTCAAGTGAGGGACTGAGGATTGAAAAAGAAAAACAGACATCATCGTTACAGGACTCCAGCCCACACAGAGGCTGAAGCAGCTTTATTCTTTCCCAGCCTTCTTTTATATTATTGTAAGTACATCCAAAACTCATCGTCAGTTCTTAGATCAAAGACAAAGTAATCAAGCAAAGTAGTACACAAGGAGATTACACAATAAAGTCACCATGCAGAGAGATCGCATAAGGAAGGAATTCAGCAAAGCCGTAAGCAAAGCCCCACGGTCACTGTTTCTAATGCTCCTATCTCCACCTTCCTTGTCCAAGCCCAGTGACAAATGCCAAGTTCCTAGAATTGTTGAGAGCACCAAAAGCTCTCAACAATGATGGGAGAAATGTCACAGCAGCCATGGTGTTCTTCTCCTTGGGCCTTCAAAACTTCCTCCCCATTGCTCTTGGCTATCCCTCTGCCCCAACTCTGCGGACACCCCTAACGCAAGCTAAGAATACACCTGAATGTTCTTTAGAAAAGCAGAGGGATTTGCTCAAGATGTCTTTAACTCACACACCCGCCAAGAGGTTCTTTAGAAAACCTGGTTAGGTTCTTCCTTCAGTGACACAGGTACATCTTCTCTCCTCTTGGACTTCAGACTTTTGGGGGCTTGCCCTCCAATACCCAAAGGGCATAAGGTGAAATCTTCCAGCACCAGTTTGGTTGGGAGTCTCACCTGCCTTGATGAAGTGCAGGTGATGCTATCCCTCAGGCCTAGGGAGCTCACTCACATTTCACAGCAACTGCTGCAGGCTGGCCTTGGATCCCAGACTGGAGGACCCACCACTCCTCCCGAGTGGCACAAACAGTTCCCGCTTTCCCGCCAGAAACTAGTGAATGCTGGCTGGACTCAGGCAGACCCCCTCAGGCACCCAAAAGCCAAAGTATGGCCGGGAGCTGAGAAAACAGGCCTAATCATTCTCTAAGTGAAAGGACGGGACTAACAGTCGGTTAGCGGGGCAAGGAAGAGGCACAATTAGCAGAAGGGAGCCTCCAAACACGGTGGAAGAGGAGGGTGGCGGCGACATTTTTGTCTCTCTCATTCTGTTTTCTGTTTCATGTTCCTCTCCTCCTTGCCACCACCGCTGCCTGCCCTCCCGCCCTCACTCACCAGCGCGCCCACCCACTGTCCCCTTTTCAAAGACTAAATACAGAGTTAAATTTAAAAAGTGGTAGGATGGTTAAAAATCCCATTTCTGTCTTTGCTTCCTTGCTTGCTTGCTTGCTATTTGTTTGCTTGTTTGTTTGTTTGTTTTTGTTCTGTTTTGTTTTTCTAGGAATACCTTTTCAAAGTGATTTGTTTTCACTTTGGCCAGAAAGTAATTATTTTTTGCACTGCTTTCCTTTGGTCATGTGAGTGGTGGTGGTGGTGGTGGTGGTGGTGGTGGTGGTGGTGGTGGTGGTGGTGTGTGTGTGTGTGTGTTGGTATATCTGTTCTTTTCCTTCCTTCCTTCCTTCCTTCCTTCCTTCCTTCCTTCCTTCCTTCCTTCCTTCCTTCCTTCCTTCCAATAGCTTGTCTGCCTATTTCCAGTCCCTGACTGCTAGAGTTACTGAGTTTATACAATACAGAGTTCAGCAAGGGAACCAGGGATACACCTGGGGGTCTGAGATCATCAGAGATCAGCATTAGTGGCAAAGGGGGATTTCCGCCCAAGGTGGTTACAAATAGAATATATTGCCAGACAACTTGGGAAGATGAGGAGGAGGGGGAGGAGGAGGGGAATAACAAATGCGATGATGTTTAAGATAATTTTGATAGACTCCCTCATTCACAGCAGCACTCAGAGAAAAAAAAAAGGCTAAGAGCCTGCCTCAGTGAGACCATGTGTCTGGGTCCCAGAAGGTTAGGGAGGCATAACATGGTTCAAGAAGCTGCAATTTTGGTGAAGGACTGTAAGTATCCTTGTAGTTTACAAGATGGCCTTCTTTGGTAAATCAGACAGCTAGAAGGAGTACTGTATTCCTACAACTCAAATCCAGCCTAAATTCTTAATACTATTATATACTGCTAGACAAGATACAGTGTATAATCTCTATTGTTAAAAGTCCTATGTTGGATACAGAGGAGCTTGTCCCTAATGCCAGCAATAAAGAAACAGAAGCAGGTTGGAGTATGGCCTGCTCTTCACAGTAGTTATAGGCCAGCTGCATCTACATAGTGAACTCTACTCAAACAAGCAAGCAAGCAAGCAAACAAACAAATAAATTTAAAAAAATCAATTCATACTTGAAATTTTGGATTTGGCTCAGCTGAAAAGACTGTCCCTGGAACACACTAATAAAAGTTAAGGGAAAAAACACATAGAAAAAGAAAGACGGCAGGAAGGCTGGAAGGCAGGAGGCTGGAAGGCAGCAGGCTGGAAGTCTGTCCCCACCATCACAAGACCCTAGATAGAGTTCCCATATGAAAAGTTACTCTACTAACTGAAGATTTACCTGGTGTCATAACAAACAACTTACTCAAAATGTAAATGTGAGGAAAACATATTTGTTCAAAGACTGTGGCAGACGACTAAACACATGGACAGAGGAAGTCACAGGTGGGAGAGGGCAAACTTGCTCGGGCCTGTGGAGAGGATGACAGGCAAGGAAGAAGAGACCTCTGAGCCGCAGGCAGTCATGAATGGGGAAAAGCTGGCAATCTATTGTCAGGGCCCCAGGAGCCTTCAAGGGCAGACAAAGGAGGGATGCTGGGGGATGAACACAATATACACTGCTTGAGGCAGCACAGGCTTGGGTGTCTGGGCTCAGGATTCCTGTGGGATCCATTACAGAGAGCTGGCAAGCACAGCAGAATCATGGGGATTGTAAGCAACAGTCACCTTAATGTACAGCAACACAACCCTGTCCCCATTTGACCAAGCCCAGATTGGACTCTAAAACCCACCCAAACCACATGGGGATTCCACCTTGCCCAGTAAGGGGGGCAGAAAAGGCTACTCCACCCCTCGCCCTTGCCCTCTCCTTGGGAGGAGTCCCCGAGGAACCCAGCCACCACCCACCTCTTTAGCCTGCCTTAAGAGGTCTAGGGAGCTGTGGGGGCCTGTGACAGTGTGTCTGCTTGTGTCTTGTGTCTCTGTCTGTCTGTCTGTCTGTCTGTCTGTCTCTGTCTAATGTTGCAAGGGTGAATTTTGAGAGGATTATCACATTTATGTGTGAGTGAATTGGTAGACCCTGGTGCGTGAGTTCATGTGCTGGTATGTGTGGGTGTGAGAGCAAGCAGGAGACTGTGTGACGGGTGTGAGTGTGTGTTGTCATCCTACCTTCTGCTAATGTGCCTCTGTGTGTGTGTGTGTGTGTGTGTGTGTAGCATGAGGGCCCTTCCTGCATACTTGCTCTTATCAGCCAGTACACACAAGTGTGTGTGTGTGCCTGGGGGATTGGGTGGGTGTGCCATCCTGCTAGTGTGGGAGTGCTGTGTGTATATATGTGTGTGTATGTGTGATGGCATGTGTGCTTTGGGGCTGGAAGCGCTCACACTGGCCCGCGCAGTGCGATCATGCTTGTGAGTGCGTGTGTGAATGTGCGTGTGTGCGCAGGCATGTGTGTAACCAGTCCTCAAGTTCCCACTTCCGTGCATCAGTAGTGTGTCTGGGCTGTCGCGCTTTCTCGCCCGTGTGCGCCCGTGAGCCCTTGCTTGTGTCGGGCGCATTGTGCCCCTGTGTGGGTATTGTGTGTGCGCCCGCTCGCTCCAAAGGGAGGGCAGGGAGAGTGCCTGGCTCCCGGGCTAGCCTGTACTGCTGGGTGTGGCTGTGCGGATGCTGGGTGGGATGGGATGCCAGCCATCCACAGTCGGTCGAATTCCCGTGCGTGTCCAGGCTGAGGGTCCCAGTCCGGGGATGGACGGAGGGACAGAGGGACAGAGGGACGGACGGTGCAGTGAGCGAGGTGGGGCCCAGCATCCCCGATTCCAGATTCCAGAAGCTGGATCGTCCTCCTAGTCCTCCTCGTGTTTCCGGGGCAAGAGGAAGTCACGGGTGGGTGGATGGATGGGTGAGGACGCTGGTCCAAGAACCTTCTGGGAGGGGAGGGGAGGGGAGGCAAGGGGAGGGGAGGGGAGGAGCAGGAGAAGGAGAGGTCTCTGTGGGGCCAAGGCTGGCACTCACTGTCTGGGCCCTTGTTCCATCGGGGTGGCCAGAGGAGGGCTGAAGGGGTTCGGGGAGGTTGTAGGCTGGCAGTGTGGGCTGGCGCGTGTATGTGGGGCTCAGGCCGAGGGCCGTGCGTGCGTGCGTGCGTGTGGTTCTTGGTGTGCGGTGCGGTACAGTGCATGTGTCTGTGGGGCCCTGGATTCGCACGGGCAGGGAGCTGTAGAGAGAGAGTTGAGATGGGGGGGGGGCAAATCAATAAACTGGAGACTTCGTTCATTTATTTGCCTTATTGAGTGTATGGTGGAAGAGGGAAAATGAATCAAAAGGGTGCAACTTCTCTGTCAGAACGGGTGCCAGACAAAGCTACACCAGCTTGGCACTTCCTGTGGGCTCCCAGCCTCTCAACCTCAAAGACTGCCCCTTTAACTGTCAGACACCTTATCGCAGGTTCCTGCTGAGCACAGTGCAGCTACTGGTGGGATTTCATCACTCTCAGCCTCCTAGCCCTGCTGGGGGAAGAGGGTCTGGCACTGGTGATTGGATGACTCTGTGATACCTCAATCCAGCCTATGGCTGCAGCAGCTGCCGTGAGGAAGGGAAGCTCCTGGGACAGGAAATGAGAGGAGTGTCCCCAAGCCCTGCTCACTACAAACTGCCCTGCTTGTGCAAGCAGGAGATGGACCGTGAGCACGGCCATGAACCAGGTCAGATACAGGAAGGTAGGTGCTGGCCAGGATGCTAAGGAAATTGCACAAACAAACAAGATAACAGAGGGAGCTGGAGACATAGAGACAGCTTATGTAAAACTAACCCATGGGGACTGTCAAGAAGGCTCAGCCTGTGGAAGTACCTGCCACCAAGCCTGCTGACATATGTTTGATCCCCAGAGCCCATATGGTGGGAGGGGAGAACTCCACAAAGTTGTCTTCTGTCCTCCAAACATACCTTGCACCAAGGCACACAAGTTCAGGTGCAGGTATAGGAGTGCTCTCTGTCTCTGTCTGTCTGTCTGTCTGACTCCTTTCTCTCTCTCTCTCTCTCTCTCTCTCTCTCTCTGTCTCTGTCTCTCTCTCTCTCTCTCTCTCACACACACACACACACACACAAACACACACACTTTCACTCACACCCATACATACACAAAATAAGTCAATTTCATCAACAGGAAATAAGTCTAGGGAGATGTTTTCAAGGGAGCTTTAGAAATTGATCACCAGTAGCAAGGGTGGAAAAAGTAACTAGACCAAATACACAAAGCCATCAGTGATGGCCCACACCTGTAATCCTGGCACTTGGGAGGCGGAGGCTAGACTATCAGGAATTCAAGTCCTCTAGTCCCTTGCTGGACATGCTGGTCTCTGGGGAGCTCACCTTCTCCAACCACACAGTATCTGCCAGTGCTCATCCCAACATGGGTAGAATCACCTCTCCAGGATTTTGAATTTGAGCAGATTGTGAATCTCCCGGTCCTGCATTTTCTCTTGGTATTCCTTTCCAGCACATAGTGCCTTTTAAAAAGATGGTTCTGGAGCTGTGAGATAGCAATGAAGACTGGAAACAGACAGAGAAGGAACAAGGTAAAGGTTTCAACATGAGCTGTTATTATTAAATAAATCCCAGAGAAGTTCCCCAAGAACTTCCCAAGACTGGGTGACCAGAGCTGCCCAGAGCACAGTTCTCACTCTGAGCTCCCCCTTCACTCATTTCTGTTTGTGGTCCTCACCTCCCACATTTGAAGCACCGCGGCCTCTGCAGGGGCAGCTGTGAAGCCTCCCCTCCCTCCCACAGTCCATGTTCTGACAGAACTTCACTTTTATCCCAGCTCCCCCAAGCCTCACCCATTCACAGCTTCACTCTGACTCCGGGTGTTGAAGGATTGCACAAATTGTCTGCCCCTTTCCCATTTCCCTTAGCCACAGTTCTGACTGACCTGCCCCCTTCCACCCCTCAGTGAAACCAAGCACTCAGCAGAGTTTGAGTCTTGGCCCAGGAAAAACAACCAGCAAAGCCATTTCCATGTTTGTTCTTGTGCCTACTTAGATAATATTCCCTTCTGTCTACACTGGCTATGTGCACTGAGACCCGCCACCCCAGGGCCTAACAGACAAACCCATCTTTCCATGTTCTCACTGGCCAACTCCAAAAGTCCACCCATTTTCCCAAGCTCTGCATGCCTGGGGAGAAAAGCCAATATCCACAAACTCTACAGACACCAAACCTTTATTATTTGTTGGTCTGAGGAGGCATATTTGTAGACAGGAGATTTTGGAGTTTAGAAAGATGTACCAAATACTTGATGGATACTCATGATGCTCACACAGTGAAGAGAAGAACTCCCTTTGACAGGCAAGTGTGAAGGTCACAGCTATAGCTACGTGGGCCTCCAAGGTCCACCCTTCCCATTAGGCCACTTCTGAAATCTCTATGCAGAGGAGCGGGCTCCAGTCCCAAATATATCCAGAGGGTAAACCCAGGAGAAAAGTCTGAACAACTCCATCCATAAACTCATTTACTCCATCATTCATTCACTTAGTGAAGCACACATTATGTGCTAGGCACACACTATTCAGAAGCAGATGTAGAACGACCTATAAGACCCATTCACTCTGCTGCTGAGGGCGGCTCCAGACCCAGTTGTCTATATTTCTGTCCTTCCTAACTGTCCAAAATGGGTAAAGCTCCTTCTGAGCTCGCAAGGGAAGGGATCTTTACTCCTTCTCAGAAATTTTATTTTTCGAATTTATTACATTCCTTCACAACTTTTCAAAAAGATATGCTCTCAAGGAAACATGTTCATTTGTAATCAGATCAATCTAAGCACAGCGTAGGTAGCCAGGCCTGCGTTCCTGGTGCCCTATCTGGTCAGCAAGAGCAAGACTGGAAAAACAGCTACTGCACAGGGAGAGCCAGGTAGACATCGTTCACTTTAAGATGCATGCATGAGGTTCCTGGATCATTTAGTCTGCAGACTCACACATAACTGAGGGTGCTATTGTTCTTTGTTTGTTTGCTTGCTTGCTTTATTACAATGCAGAAATGGATATTGTTAGCATTCTGTCTAAGCTCCACCCCACAGTTACCTGGCAACAGCCAGGTATGCTCTGCCTTGGGGAGAGAGCAGGAAGGGAATGGGGAGAGAAGGGGGAAGGGAAGCAGGGAATGAGCAAGAGAGGACCAAGAGACCAAGAGAGCATGGAGAGGGGCAAGCAGCAACTTTTATAGTGGGTGGGCCCACAAGGTGTTGCCAGGTAACTGCGGGGTGGAGCTTAGACAGAATGCTAACAGATGTGAATTTCTATTAGAGAGCAGTGACTTAGAGTATAGTTATTTTTGTGTGTGTGTGTGTGTGTGTGTGTTTCTTAGAATACTAGATGATTTTTGTTTGCCTTTGTTGTTTTATTAGCACTATTTATTTAATATGCTAGAAAGAGTTAAACTCAAAAGTAAAGATAAACACAAATGATACATATATGCCTCAGTAATTAAAAAATGGAGTGATTTTCTCCACATACAAAAAATTAATAAATTGTTGGAGCACTTGTAAATTAGATTCAATTAAGTCGATAGTAAATAAATCACTGTTTAGAATAAGATGCCTCCATTTGCTTGACAGATTTCATAAGCCATTGTGATAATTGTCGATACTAGGAAGATTTGTAAAGGCTGCAGTCTTCAGTCAGTCTTAAATAGTTTATTTCGGAATTTGCGCTTGATAGTTAAATTCTCAAGCAAAACACAACAAACATGGGGGTTTTGACAATCCATGCAGAGTAACTTGTGATTCTTCAATATTAAACCAAGTTACATGCTATCAGTGATGCCATGAACTTAATCATTCCTATTTTATGTGGTATTTAAGAGTAACATCATCAAAAAATCAAAATATCAAAAATTGTATGAGACACAAATAAGATTACGTATTATCTGGTTCTAAGATTTGTATAATTATTTGCATCTTTTGTATACATGTTTGTCATCAACAATTAATTTTCATTTCTATAAGCCTGAAATTCAGATTTTTTTATTTCAATTTATGTGGTTTCCTTTTCAAATTAATATAGTGTTTCAAGATGCAGATACTTATGATCTCATTTGAACTCAAGTTGTTTTTGAAGACCATCATGGGTTACAGGAGCAATCAAATGTTTCATTTTCAATTAGTTGATACTTAATTTCTCAAAAATAGTCTTTTTTTTTACTCTAGAATGATAATAATCTCCTCCATAAAATCTTCTACAATTTATAGGACATTTAAATCCCTAAAATTCAAATTTGATTTTGTGAGAAATGTGCACAGACAATTCCATTCTTAGGGAATACAAGAAACAAATAGATTCAGGCATCAAGCTTTCCAAGTCCCTGCTAGATATATATTTTTGTTAGCTTTATGATTTCTGTATGTAAAATATCTGTGAAAACAATTTAAAGGAGAATGGATTTATCTTGTTTCAGGGTTCCAGAAATATCTGCTGAGCAGGGCAAGAATGATGGTGTATAGTTCACCTTGTCGTTTCCAGGAAAGGGAGCCAGAGTAGTAGACTGGGATATATTGGATAGATGGATGGGATGGTACAACTCACAGGTCTCTCTGTGAGCCAGTTCCTCTGGCTAGACCACACCTACCAAAGTGTCTACAATCTTCTAAGATATCTCTGCTACTGCTTATACAGCCAACATTCAAAGAATGTTACAGTAAGACATTCAATGTTCAAGAGATTATGTATTTGTCCTGGACTAAAGTAAAGTAAAGCTGAATTATTCTATTTCTAAGGGTTTTAGAACATTGAGAAAATTTAAAACTGTCATGTGTATACAGTTTATAAAGGGATTTTCTAGGACAAACTTTTAGTTGTCTTTAAATTGAACAAATGTTACATTATTTAGCTGAAGATTTAAAGATGTAGACTAAGAATGGTTTTCGTTTTAATTTCCTAATAGATGGTTAGTGATTGTTAAAAATATTTTCTTTTGTTTAGCTTTTCTATTTATTTAAACAGACTATATTTGCAAAGGTTTTAGATTTACATAAAAATTTGGAAGCAGGTATCTATTCTATAGCTCATGGTGTTAAATAGATGCAAAAGCTTCTGAAGAAGGAACATATCACATGATAGAAGTACATTTGTTTCAGTTGAAGAAACTAAGTTGACAAATCATCATTCAGAGTTTTGCATTGGTTGTCCCTTGTACTGTGTCTTCTGTAGCTTGAAGAAGTGTACAGTGACATTTATTCTCTACTATAGCATCATACAGTGTCACTGCCCTAAAATGATGTAGGATTCTGCCTCTTCAGACTTCTTTATCTTCAACAAGTTGGCAGCCATTTTACTCCTCAACTTTTTGAACGTTCTGTAATTTCACAAAGGAGAAATGATAAAAACCTTCAGCATTCATATTGTTCTTTTTTATTTGATGTATACATGTAAGTTCCTTCATCTTCTTATAGCCTGTAACTCAGTCTTTTTAATGATGAAACCTGCTCTTTTTTCCAGAGGTCATTTATATGTCCATTCACTGAATATCAATCTAGTTGCTCCTAAGATTTGAAAATTTTGAATAAAATGTATCATCTCTATGTGAGATACATTGTGTGGATGTGTTTTCAACCACACTCTGTGAATAAATGTCAAGGAACAAAATTGTTGTGTATTGGACTGTAAGTGTCTTTAGTTTTGTAAAAAACTGTCAAATATTTTCCAAAGCATTTTTTTATTCCTACCAGCACTTGCGATTCTTGAATAGCATTTGATATTAATCATATACTGGACTTTTACCATTGTAATAGGTATGAAGTAGGACCTTTTTCTGTTTTAAGTTGCATTCCCTTGGTCTAACATGTTGTTTGTTAACTTGAAGTAATGTACAGAGAGGTTTTATGCTAATTTTTAGTGTATTTTTTTCAGTTTCTTATTTCTGGATTTAAGGATTATCTGTATATTTTAGAAAATTTTTGAGTAAATTTTCTTCTCATCTTTTGCATCATTCATTCGTCACATAATTTTCATATTTTAAATCTATCTTGTCACTTATTTCTTCCATGATTCTTATCTTACATCAAATATTACATCACTTTTGACTCAATTTTTACATATAGGCAACTTATAGTTTTATAATGGACTTTTGTGCTTATGGTATATGTTAGTAAATTTTATGAGTGTGTTCCAGAACTATATATAATTCTAGAACTAAATATTGAAATAATTAATGTTTTTATTTCATGGATCTCACTGTTATAAAAAGTGAGATAAGCCCTTTTTTTTTTTAACTTTGCATGGTTTTAATAAGCTTTCATTTGTAGCCAAAACTTGATTTCCATTTGCTTACCTTTAACTGGTTGGACAATGTGCTTATTCATGGGATTTTCGTCTCTAGGTTATGGCAGTTGCTTCCTGGCCTGTTCCTGGACTACTATTCACCATGACCACTCGAAACAGCAAACATACATCCTACCTTTTCTGCAAATAGTTTTTGACAGTTTTTTTTTTAATTAAATAAATTTATAGTTCTACTTGTATGCTGAGATAAATATTAATTTCTATTGTTCACTGCTTCCATTTTGTATGATTTTTAGCTGTATAGTTAATAAATGGGTCTGTGCTATCCCTGTCTTTTGTTATTTGCCTCAGAAATGTAATTTAAGTGTCAGATGTTTTATTATGAATAGTGCTTTATAATGCAATATTTAAACTACAAATAGTCTAATTTGCCTTTTGATTTCATTTTGTTTCTCTCTCTCTCTCTCTCTCTCTCTCTCTCTCTCTCTCTCTCTCTCTCTCTCTCCATCCTTCCCTTCTTCCCTCCTTTCCTCCCTTTCTTCCTTTCCCTCTACCTTTCTCTCTTTACAGACCAGGCTGATCTTAAATGCAAAGAGATCTTGCCTGTCTCTCTTCCTATGTACTGAAATTAATAGTTTGTGCCATCTATATTTAGAATATAAGTACTTAACTTGTTAAGCTATGCATGTATAATTTTTATTGATAATATTAATAAGAATCCATTTCTAAAGTTAGCATTCATTTCTTTCCTTATAGGTATATAGCCTTGCATACTAATTATAACTAATTTTATATATTAGTTAAATTTGAAAATCTGTTTTATTAATCTAATACTGCTCATTAATCTTGTAGATAAATTGTTTCATGTCTCTATCAACATATGAAAATAAGTTGCAGTTCATTCTTCCTAAAATATTTACCCCAATTTTATTACATTAAAAAAGGTTTTCAGTAAATTTTGAAAGGAGTATAGCAATGGCAAAATATTTTGTTGTTTCTGATAAGATGTTTTATTTCAACTTTCTCCTTTGTCTTTTACATTATGTGATGTTTTAAACCTGCACATGCCTTAATCATAAATATGAGTATAAGAAATAATAAATCTACAGCAAACTTAATGAAATAGAAATAGAGCAAACAATACAAAGAATCGATGAATATAGGAGTTGGTTCTCTCACAAAATAAACAAGATCCACAGACCTTGAGCTCAACTAAAGAAAGATGTCCCAATAGAATCAGAAATGAACAGGGAAACGTTATGACAAATTCCAAAGAAATCAGAATATTATAAGGAAATATGTTAATACTCCCCTCAGTTGGAAAACCTAAAACAAATGGATTTCTACATTCATCCAAACCACGAAATTAAACCATTAAGATATCAACAACCTAAATTTGAAACAGAAAACAAAACAAAAAAAGCCCAACAACTAAAAATTAAAAAAAGTAATAGAATTCCAGACCCAGATAGCTTCACAGCAGAACTGGTCTAGACTTTCAAAGAAGATCTGCAGCTAATCCTTCTTAAACTACTTTAAAATATAAAACAACTCGGAAGCACTCCCAAACTTGTTATACAAAGCCAGTATCATTCTAACAGTAAAACCAGGTAAAGACACAACAACAGCAACAACAACAAAGCAAACAAACAAACAAACAAACCTACAGACCAAAATCTCTGATGAACATAGACTCAAAAATCCTCCAAAAAATAATTACAAACTGAATACAAACATACATCAAAATGATTATTTACCTTTACTAAGTTGGTTTTATCCAGAAGATACAGTGAGAGTTAAACATGTGCAAGTCAATAAATGTAATAAATAACACAAATGGACTTAAAGACAAATATCAAATGAAAATTTCAGTTGATGCAGACAAAGCCTTTAACAAAATCCAATGTGCCTTAACGATAAAAGTCTTAGAACAGAACTAGAGGAAGCACACCCAACACAATAAAATTTACATAGGAGAAACCCACAGTCAACATCATTCTAAACAGAGAAACATTTGAAGAAATCCCACTGAAACTAGGAACCAGAATTTTCTACTTATTATCACTTTTCAATACTGGGTTCAAACACTAGCTGAAGCAGTAAGGCGAGAGAAAGAAAGTAAACAAATACAAATTCAAACAAACAAACAAAAACCAAAAAAACTTCATTCCTGATGCTATAATTGTAACCAGGATCCTCTGAGTAAGGGAGTTGTATACTCTAGAGGAGAGTCTACTACTCACGTGTAGATTAACTAAATTAGTGTAGTCGTCAACTGCCTTCTAAATTCTTATCCTTATACCCATAGGTAAGTGAAACCCCCAGCCCTCATCAATCTAGCAGAGAGAAGTTATTACAGACTCTACAACAGAGACTAAGTGACCTTAGCATGCCCAGCCCCAATGGGAGGTCTGTAACACAATCCCTACAGCAAAGGTTCAGGGAACATTGAAGAAAGGGGGTGGTCTGATTGTGAGAACCTGGGGACCTAAATGAGCACTGGGAGATACTATGTACTAGAGACGACTGAATGTTATACTTGTGAACTCTCAACAATATGGCTGCTGCCACAAGACCTCTAATGACCAGTTAAAATGCCAACACAGATGGAAAATCACTTCACAGCACACAAACTATAGTTGAGCTACAGGCAATCAGTGGCTGCTAAAAGAGGGAGGATCAGTATTCTTCAGGGTTGAGCCCCCAATTCTATGTAGTCAGTCATAAGCCTATGTTTGCATGCACAATAATACTATTTGGGCTTGGTGGGTTGTTACTCTTTGTCTGTTTTTCAATATTACGTATGCCATGTTACCATTTCTCTCTATAACACAATAATTCTAGAGAAGAGGTTATGGATTTCAGAGGGGGTAGGAGGGACATGGGAGAGCTTGGAGAGAGGAGGGGAGGGTCAAAAGCTATGCAAATACAGTGAGTTAGTGAGTGAAATATATTATTTGAACACAGACAAAATTATTTATCTTGGAGGATGTGATGATTTATATATGCTCAGCCCAGGGAGTGACACTATTAGAAAGTGTGACCCTGTTGGAGTAGGTGTGTTATTGTGGGTGTGGGCGGAGGAGTGGCCCCTTGTTCTGGAAAGACTCAGTGTAGTAGTATAGGGTAAAACCAGAACAGGAAAGTGGGAAGGGGTGGGGAAGAGAACAAAGGGAGGGAAGGGGGCTTATAGGACTTTCGGGGAGTGGGGGCCAGAAAAGGGGAAATCATTTGAAATGTAAATAAAAAAAATATCGAATTAAAAAAAAAAGACCCTCATCATAGCTGCCTGGAAGCCAGTATTCTGCTGGCAGCCTTCAGATGAAGATGCAGAACTCTTAGCTCCTCCTGCACCATGTTTGCCAGGATGCTGCGAAGTTCTTGCCTTGATGATAATGGACTGAACCTCTGAACTTGTAAGCCAGCCCCAATTAAATATTTTTTATAAGAGTTGCCCTGGTCGTGGTGTCTGTTCACAGCAGTAAAACCCAAACTAAGACAGATGGCTTGTTCTATAAGTCTCTCTGTTTCTTTAACATAATTGTATATGTATTGTTTGTTTCTTACTGGAGTTTGCTTATTTACTCTCTAAATTTTCTGTCTCTTAATCTTAATGGAGAGGAGTGAGAAATCTATATGGAAGCTAAGAGGAAGAAACAGTTCAAAGATTTATATTTTTAATAAATTTTTTATATTTCTGTTAAAATTTTAGCAGGCCAGGTGATCTTTTACATGTATTCTGCAGTGTAATTGTTCTAACCATTGGAATTGCTCTTTATAGAAAAATCTCTTGTGGACAGTTTGCAAGTTGAAATTTCTATACATAGATGACAGAACTATTTCTGGTTTAACCTTTGCCTGTTTCTCTCCATGCATCTCCAGAGTGTGGGTAAATGTAGTGTGCACAACCAGCCTATGCCTGGCAAAGCCCTTTTTGTCCTCTCTTTCCAGGTCCTTCGGTCTACTTATGTCACTGTCTTTCTTGGATTTACAACAATGAAAGTCACCAAGGTCATAGGCCAACTGTAAGCCTTCTTGGTAGAAATGTACAGTTTAATAGATAGTTAATACGATTATAACTTACTATGACCCCTTCAAAACTGTTCCTTATGTTCTTTTATTTAAAATTCTTAAATGGTTATTTACAAGGGAATACCATACAACAATTACCAGTTCTTATTTCAAACAAAACATGTCTAAGGTGAGTCTGACTTCAGTCTCTCCAGAAGCTCCTTAGCTGGATAACACTAAGATGAGCACATATACTCACTAAAGATATTAGTCAAATGAATACAGAATACTTTTATTTGTTAAACCAAGCTATGTGTGATACTGCATGTCTTTAGCTACAAAGGTCTTCAAGGGAGATGACTTCCTAAGCATGTGCCACACAGTCACAGAAGAAGCCAAGTTAAAGGGGTCTTGCACACCCATTGATGCCCACAGCTTCTGTATTTAAATTTCCAATAGTCTCTTAACAGGGAGTTGCTACTTTCCATTTTATACTGAGATATATGAATTGTGTACTTAGTATTGCTAGGCAGTGCAATACAATAAGCTCAGATTAAGGAAGGGAAAGTGCATTTAATAGTATACACATTATTTTCACAGAATCGAGTCCACTGAATTCAAGGAAGCAAAGACATTCCCTTTTCTTGCTTTAGTTATTCTTCACTGTAGTCATTTTATGTGCAAGTATGGTATCTTAAGGAATTGAAGAGAAGAATAAATAAAGGGAATTTTTACATTAGAAGAAATACTAAGATTAAAAACTCAGGAGACAGCAGGTGTTGGCGAGGATATGGAGAAAGAGGAACGCTCCTCCATTGCTGGTGGGGTTGCAATTTGGTAAAACCACTGGAAATCAGTCTGGGGGTTCCTCAGAAACCTGGGCATGATACTACCCGAAGACCCTGCTATACCACTCCTGGGCATATACCCAGAGGAGTCCCTAGTATGTAATAAGGACACATGCTCCACTATGTTCATAGCAGCCCTATTTATAATAGCCAGAAGTTGGAAATAACCCAGATGTCCCTCAGCGAAGCAATGAATACAAAAAATGTGGTATATATATATATATATATATATATATATATATATATATATATATATACAATGTATGTATATATATATATATACAATGGAATACTATTCAGCCAATTGAAACAATGAATTCATGAAATTCTTAGACAAATGGATGGCGCTGGAGAACATCATACTAAGTGAGGTAACCCAATCTCAAAAGATCAATCATGGTATGCACTCACTGATAAGTGGATATTAGCCTAGAAACTTGGAATATCCAAGACACAATCCACACATCAAATGATGTCCAAGAAGAACGGAGGAGTGGCCCCTGGTTCTGGAAAGGCTCAGTGCAGCAGTATAGGGCAATATCAGAACTGGGAAGTGAGAAGGTGTGGATGGGGGAACAGGGGGGAGGGAAGAGCTCTTATGGGACTTTCAGGGAGTAGGGAGCCAGAAAGGGGGAAATCATTTGAAATGTAAATAAAAAATATATAGAATAATAAAAAAAAAGAAAAAGAAGAAATACTAGTTAGTAGTGTCACATTCAGTGACCTGAACATGGAAAAGCAAGTATAGGACTTAGAGGTCTCAGTGGAAGAGGGCATGGGAAGGCTTAAGAGGTGGTGGATGGACAGTTACACACACACAGTGTTTCCCAGATGCAGCAGGGCCACTGTATACACTAACTCACTGTGCTTGTGATGGCATCATGAAACCTGTCCAAGCCCCAGCCAGATAAAATCCCAGCATGGAAATGGGGCTAAGTGGTGCATTCCACCTCTATCTAAGAAGCTACTGGCAATGGATGGCTGTAGAGAGGGAGAGTCCATATTCTTTGCACATGTAGCCCCTGATAGATCAACTTCTCTGGAATAGAAGACCATATATCCAAGAATATATGAGTTACAAAAATTGTGCTCTGTGTGTGTGTGTGTGTGTGTGTGTGTGTGTGTGTGTGTGTGTGTGTGTGTGTGTTTGAAGACACAAAATAAAGTTTTGGGTGAGTAGGGAAAGAGAGATAGACCTGAGAGGAGTTAGGGAAGGAAGTTGGATTTGAATATGATCAAAACACAAATGTGTGTGTGTGTGTGTAGAAATTTACAGCAGAGGTGGGGTTGCAAATTGGTAGAACCACTCTGGAAGTCAGTCTGGCGGTTCCTCAAAAAACTGGACACCTCACTTCCGAAAGATCCTGCTATACCACTCCTGGGCATATACCCAGAGGATACCCCAGCATGTAATAAGGATACATGCTCCACTATGTTCATAGCAGCCCTATTTATAATAGCCAGAAGCTGGAAAGAACCCAGGTATCCCTCAGCAGAAGAATGGATGCAAAAAATGTGGTATATATAGACAATGGAGTACTGTTCAGCCATTAGAAACAATGAAGTCATGAAATTCCTAGACAAATGGATGGAGCTGGAGAACATCATACTAAGTGAGGTAACCCAGTCTCAAATGATCAGTCATGGTATGCACTCACTAATAAGTGGATATTAGCCTGGAAAACTGGAATACCCAAAACATAATCCACACATCAAATGAGGTACAAGAAGAACGGAGGAGTGGTCCCTGGTTCTGGAAAGACTCAGTGTACCAGTATAAGACAAAACCAGAACAGGGAAGTGGGAAGGGGGTGGGTGGGAGAACAGGGGGAGGGAAGGGGGCTTATGTGACTTTCGGGTAGTGGGGGGCCAGAAAAGGGGAAATCATTTGAAATGTAAATAAAAAATATATCGAATAAAATAAACAATAAAAATGTTCATATTTTTCTTTGTTATTATTTATACATGGTGGTATATATGTTAAAACTCATCAAATTCTACTTGAAATGCAGTTTAGACTTTCTGAATATTATCACTCAATAAACATGTTTAAAAATAAAGATTATGAAAGTTTAGAATATCTCTTTGTGTAGGGTTGAGGCATCATCAGCTTTCCCTTGTCCACATTAGTGAGCCTATTAATGAAAAAAAAAAAAAAAAGAAATTTACAGCAGAAGCCCAGATCATCTTAGAAGCATCCAGGGAAACAATAGCCTTGTGTGCTTCTTTATTTTCAGCACTGCAATTGAAGTTTGGAAGAAAGTCATGTTTTAGGGAGAAGTTTTTCAGACATTGGTCATTTCTGATAATTTGGGAAGTGAGGCTGGAACAGTTCTTGTCCATGTTCTACATGTTCTACTCTGGAAAGCAAAGCAACATAGTGCAGATTTGGGTTTCCAGGAAGGCAGATAATGGCATCCTTTCCCCTTGCCTTAACTCCAAGTGGAATTTCCCATGGTATATCTTTTAAAGACTCTGAATGTACAGTTCCTCAAGACTCCTCGGTTGTAGACCTGGGTGAGTACCACTCATCTCATGGGTATTTGTGATGATGAAAGATAACAAATGTAGAAAGTTTAACCAATTGCCAGGCATCCAGTCAGGTGCCGGTGTAGCTCTTACTATTACCCCTCAGTCTTCTTCAGCTGGGAGTCATATATAGAAAGATCCAGAATTTCTGAGGGAGTCGGGATAAAAAGTTTAACATAATGTTGCATGAGAAAAGATCCTTATTCTGGCAGAGCACGGAGGTACTCCGTAAACTCCAAATAAATTGTGTTCCAAGGTTAAAGATGTGGAAGAGGTGTGTTCTACACAAGGAAATGCACAATTAACTCCGGTGAAATAGCCCTTTTCTCTTACTTTTGTGTGAATTGCATTTGAAATTCAAAAACAATATTTCCCTGCCCATGAATGAAAACTAGCAACTTGCTCTCCATAGGAGTTTCAGTTCACAAGCACATTCATGTTTTACAAGGTAAATGAGATCCTACAGCTGTTGAATGACAGAATACAGAATCTTTATTTCAACCTTTGTGCCATTTCTTCTTCCTTGCCTATGTATTCAGTCAAGTTTTTGAAGACACATTATAATGCTGTGTTTGGAAAAAATAGTTTGCACAAGATAGCTTATGACAGATGGGGGAATGTACCCTATAACCCAGCATTGTTTGTGCTTAGATACTAATTTTCCCATCCTCAAACTGGGCTCCATGAATTATACAGTTGTCAAATTCATGAGAACAGGATCCTAATTGCAGAGACAGAGGGCTTCTACACAATGTGGATATGAACTCACTTGCAACCCTGTTATATCTAAAATCAACCCTGAGTTTATACAAAAGTATTAAGTTCCAAAGTTCAAGAAATCCTTATTATATACTTTTTCATTTACATCAAAACAACTTTGCCTATAGTAGTAGCTCTTAGCTATTGATAACTGATAACTGGCCCTCCCTGGAGGACTGTTCCTCAGATGTTCTCTCTTGCAGTTCAGCCACACAGAATTTAGCTTTTCCTTGGTATAGAATACTCTGCTACAGTCTAAACTCAATCAGGCTCAATGACTTTGAGGCCAGTCAGACAGGACCTAGAGCCTGTCAGAGCCACCAGCCTTTAGATGTTTATTCTCTAATGGCCCACCCACCTCACACCTTTCTTGTCTCCGAAAGGCTTCAGCTGCAATGAATCATAATCCAAGACAAGATTCTGCATTATGTTCTTGGTCAATGACTTGCAGAAGAAAATTAATACTTTCTTAGTGGCCACTAAGTGAAGAGAAGCAGCAGAGCACTTCTTGTCACAGATTTAGTCACAGCTGGTCTCTCTTGTGTGTTGAGCTTTGGCACAGTTTTTATAACAGATATGTCAGCCTTGGAAAAGCATGGGTATACATGGAACAAGTCTTTGCTAGTTGGTCCTATGGTTCTTTGAGTGGCCCCCTCTAGAAGGTTCCACAGGGGCAATTCCACTTGGGATTCAAGAACAGAATTTTGACTTTCTCTAGTGGAAATAGGACAAGAAGGACATTGGTTTCCTTCTTTTCCTGGTAGCCAGGAGAGCTCCGAGATGCTCTGGGGACCATGGTGATGGTGATGTTCGTGGTTAGCATGTTAGGCTCCTTCTTTTCTTCATTCTCATCTTCTGTTCTACCATTTTTTGAAGTTGATTGCAATAATTTGTTAAGAGAGGTTGGGCAAAATAAAGTACCTGTGTATACAAACAAGTAATTTTCCACTGCTTTCAGAAGTATCAGAAAGAGCAAAGTCCCAAATATCTTATAGTGTCCTTGGAGAAGCAACAGGCAGAGGCAGCTTGCCTAGTCCCAAATCTATAGCCAGAAGTTACAGCTCTCAAACTTCAAGGAGCATCAGAATCACTCCTGCCTACCAGCAACACACACACACACACACACACACACACACACACACACACACGCACACCCCTGGGGGTGTTGAGAGAGAATTCGTGGGCCTACTCCTGGAATTTTGACCTAAAAGATATGGGAGGAGGTTGAATGTTTATGTTTTTTTGTTTTATTTTTTTCTTTGGTTATTCAATTCTAGAGATAGATCCCAGTGCCCTGTGAATGTTAGGCAAAGAGCTCTACCACTGAGCTTCTCACAGCTGGTCCTAAAGATTGTTAAATATTTTTAACAACCCCAGGTGATGATGCTGCTGCTTATGGGGGACCCAGTTAGAACTACTGGCCTGGAAGAGATTATATTTATAATTTCTGTCTCCTTTGTGTTGCACAGAGAGGGATACATGATCCCATTAAGCTGAGTTCATTATGCTCCTGTCTCAGACTCTTGAGTGTTGAGATTACAAGTATACATCCATTTTCCAGGAAAACACATCAATAAAGAAGTTATCAATAAGAACTGTGCCTAAACAGAAGGACACAATAAAAGGAGCAGGCAGTGTAGTGCCAAGAAGTAATCTAGACATCAGAAGATAGGGTAAAAGAAAATAGCTGAGTAGAAAGTTGAGTAGCATTAACCTGGAGGTGAGGATGAACTTTGACCTAAGCCCAAGATATCCATTAGACAGGGACAGACAGTAGCTGAAGTAGGCAACTTGAACAGTTAGAAAGCAATGGTGGACATTGCTCTCCCAACTCAATGCTGAAAACACTTATGTACATATAAGAAACCTGATGGGAAGAGACAGTGGCTGAATGCCACAGGAACAGAGAGGGGATAGCAGAAATGTGACCAAGACATGGATTGCAATGGGTTTTAAACATATGCTTAAATGCTCTGGTTTTTCTATATATAGGGAATTGATTATAAGAACACACCTGGGCCAGACGAGTGCTCTACTTGGCTACAGTGCCAGCCCTGATTCAGCTTTGTCTGTCTGATTGTCTGTCTGTCTCTTTCTTTCTTTCTTTCTTTCTTTCTTTCTTTCTTTCTTTCTTTCTTTCTTTCTTTCTTTCTTTCTTTCTTTCTTTCTTTCTTTCTTCCTTCCTTCCTTCCTTCCATTCTTCCTTCCTTCACTTTACATCTAATTGCACCCCACTCTCCTCCCAGTTCCACCTCTACAAATCCCTCTCTCATTTATCTCCTTCCCTTTCCCTCAGAGAAGGGGAAGCCCATTTTTGGTGACACCACACCCTGGGACATCCAGTCACAGTAGGACTAAATGCATCCTCACGCTCTAAGGCCCAACTTTGTAGTCCAGTTAGGGGAAGGGAATCCAATGGCAGGCATCTGAGTCAGAGACAGCTGCCACTCCAGTCCTTAGGGGACATACATGAAGACCAAGCTGCACATCTGTTACAAGTATGTCGGGGGTCCTAGATTCAGCACCTGCATGCTCTTTGGTTGGTAGTTCACTCTCTGTGAGCTCCTCTGGGTCCAGGTTAGTTGACTCTGTAGGTCTTCTTGTGATGTCCTTCACCCCTCTGGCTTGCTCAGTTTTATCTCTAACTCTTTCACAAGATTCCCCAAGCTCCTGCTGATGTTTGGCTGTGGGTCTCTGCATCGGTTTCTATGCACTGCTAGATGAAGCCTCTCAGGAGGCAATAATGCTAGGCTCCTGTTATACATGTTTTTGGGGGTTTTAGGTTACCTCACTCAGGATGGCATTCTCAAGTTCCATCTATTTGCCTTCAAATTTCATGTTGTCTTTGTTTTAATAGCTGATTAGTATTCAATTGTGTAGATGACATTTTCTTTAATCATTCTTCAGTTGAGTGATATCTTGGTTGTTTCTAGTTCCTGGCTTCTACAAACAAAGCTGCTATGAACAGAGCTGAGAAAGTGTCCTTATGGTATGGTGGCTGATGCAAATTTCTTTCTTTTTTTTTAAAGACTTGTTTTATTTATTTCATGTATGTGAGTACACTGTAGCTGTCTTGAGACACAACATAGGAGGGAATCAGATCACATTACAGATGGTTGTGAGCCACCATGTGGTTGCTGGGAATTGAACTCAGGACCTCTGGAAGAGCAGTCGGTGCTTTTAACTGCTGAGCCACATCTTTAGCCAGATGCAAGTTTCTTAAGTATTGGAAATCCATTGAAGGTTTTTAGTAGAGTATTTCCTTGAACAAGTTTTATTTTCATGTGTCTTTGTACACAGTACTTTATATGTGTGTAGCATTATTGATTTCTTGTGTCGTAGTAGTCCATATAATCAATGCAAAAGAAGGAAGGAGGCAATAAAAGGCATTAGTCAAAGAATGATAAGTGTGGAGCAGAAACCCAACCTAAGACCATAGTTTCAAACCTAGGCAACAAGGAAAATTACAAACACGCATAATAAAGTATGGAGCAGGAGACAGGCTTTAAGGAAATGTGGTAGTAAGGAAGACAGGGAAGATTTCTTTTTAAACAAGCCATCTGGAAGAAGAGAGGAGAGGTATCCAGAAGGCAACTCACTCCAGTTTTAATCAACTGAGAACAGAGCTGGACGTGTGGAGTAGGACTCACGGAGATGGTACTCCATCAAACATAAAAACATTTCCCCCTATTGCCAGCTTGTCTCATCACCTCCCTCTTCCTAGGCCCCTCACACTGGCCCTTCTACCAGGTTGCATCTGAACACCATTATCCAAGCTAAGGAGAGCTATATCTCAGTCCCACTGAGCCAACCTTGATGTCTGTCTGAGTCCAGCCTATATCTAG
Source organism: Apodemus sylvaticus (assembly GCF_947179515.1). Classification (NCBI taxonomy): domain Eukaryota; kingdom Metazoa; phylum Chordata; class Mammalia; order Rodentia; family Muridae; genus Apodemus; species Apodemus sylvaticus. The sequence goes on along the minus strand of NC_067483.1, from coordinate 2,013,104 downwards.
AGGCCAGAACAATTTCCACAGACTACTGCAGACCTGGGACTTAAATGTGCAATTCTATGGCAACCCTGGCAAGCCTTACTGGCAGCACTCTGTCACCACACCCTGGGGGCTGGTCCTGCCAAGAGGGGGAAACGTCAGGCAGGGCTTGAGCCCAGCCAGACAACCGTCTAGAGTTTGAAAGCATCTGGAAGTGAACCAGGAGAAGACATTGCCATGACAGCCAAGACCAACTAGAATATCAAGGCAGAAGAAAATGTGGCCATACAGAGTAGAGTTCACAAAGGAAAGGTCTTCCAAAGGTTAGGAGGGAGGATGGGGGCTTCTCAGGGTGATTGAAAATGGTACTTCCTTCTGAATTAGGAGATGGAAGAGGGTGAAGCACATAAGCTACAGTTAGAAACTAATTGTGTGTGTGTGTGTGTGTGTGTGTGTGTGTGTGCATGTTTGTGTATTGTGTGTGAGTATGGGGGTGTATGTATATGTGTATATGTGTGTGTTTATGAGAGTGTCTGTGTGTGTCTATGTATGCGTGTGTGGTATATTGGCATGTTTGTGTGTGTGTTTTCATGTATGTGTGTGTGCCTGTATGTGTGTGTGATTTATGCACGTGTTTGTGTGTGTGTGTGTGTGTGTGCCTATGAGGATGTATGTATGTGTGTGTGTTTATTTGTTTTTTTCCTTGATTAGTTTTTACCTTATTTTGTAAGTCAAGATTACATTGAGCCCAGAGTTCACAGATTGACTAGGCTTGCTGGCCAGAAATCTGTCTCCCTGCAATATCCTAGCATCCACACACTGCTGGGGTGACAGGCATGGACCACTGCCTGGTTTTCCATTGATGTTAATGATCCAAACTCAGGTCCTTGTGCTTTGAAAGCAGGCCCTTCATCAGCTGAGCTATATCTCTGGCCCAAGAGCTCAGATACAAGATTCTGAAAACTCCAGAGAAAAGTTGAGAGTTAGAAGACTGAAATTATTATGAAGACTTAGAAGAAAATGAGATCCACGTGAGACATACAAGGTGAAATGAAGGAGAATTATTTTTAATTTATTTTTTTCATTGAATATCGTCATTTACATTGCCAATGGTAAAACCTTTCCCGATATCCCCTTCCCCTAAGACCCCCAACCCCTCCCCTTCCTCCTTCCCCCTGCCTCCAAGTATATGCCTCTCCACCCAGCACACTCCTTCCTCCTCCATCCCCTCGGTTTCCCTTTGTTTGGGCCTCTGTTGAGCCTTTACCTGACCAAAGACCATTCCTCCCACTGATGCCCAATAAGGCCTTCCTCTGCCACATTTTTGGCTGGAACCATGTGTGCCCCTTGGTTGATGGTTGGAGAGGATTTAGATGAACTAAATGTGGATCCATCCCCCTGCATCCTTGATTTGCTTCAGAATTCAAGTCAGCATGAGTCTAATAGCTTTAGGGTTTTTCCAATATTCCTGCTGTTCAGCTAATGTGGAGAATGATCAAGTGTTCTGATTCAAGAGCTATCTAGTTGTCTTGAAGAGACAACTGGATAACAGAGAAACAGAAGCATGGGATGAGGAGCCCAAGGTCACAAGTGGGTGGTAAATGCAAATGGAATCTTCCTAGGATCAAACCTGAGCAACCCGGAAAGTAGGAGGGTAGCCCTATCAGTCAGCTCTGAGGTCATCCAGCAGTGAAATCGACAGCGGGAGCTGAGAAAATATAACTTGTAGAAAATTGCACTGGGAAAGTGACTTGAAGTGGGGTATGGTAGCACCCATTTGTTATCCTAGCACAGGGAAGACAGAGCAGAAGAATCTCAAGTTCAAGTCCAGCTTACACTGCAAGGCTATCTCAAGATCAAAACAACATTAACAACCAACCAACCAAACACTCAAAAAAAGAGTGGTCAGAGAAAAGAGAGCATCAACCTGCTAATTATAACAGGGTATCTGTGGAAAGTGCTGGAGTCCTTACTATGTGCAAAGAACAATGGGAGTTGTTTTATAGGCGTAGCTCTTTGAGTAATAAAGAAGTCTGTAAGGCAGGCACAGTTGCTACCTTACAGGGGAAGGACTTGAGATATTAAACATCTTGCATATGGTTCACTCCAAGCCTGTGTCCTTAGCAAGACCCACTTCTCTTTACCACTACAGTCTGTATTGGCCTTGCTATCTAGGTACTATAACACCAAGCTAGTGCAGCCTCACAAAACCAAAACTCTACTGGGCAGCTTGGGCAGCTGCAGACACTTCAAGCCCACCACAAGGGAAGAGCAGGGAGCCGTGGAATGAGTTCAGAGGCTGCATTGCGATTGTGAGGCCCTGGGCTCAACGCTTCAGCTCCACAGAAAAAAAGAAAAGACTGATGTTATCTATTGTGTTTTTTATCACAACAAAGGATGCCATGCTTGTCTTGATGGAATAAAAGCAAGAATTAAAGAAATGTATGGTTTACAGCATTAATTTTTTTCTGTCTAAGAAACAGGGGGAAAAATAAAAGCAGACTTTGAACTTTTTCCATGTTCTGTAAAGATGTATTACTTTAAAGTCAGAATGAGTCAGCCAAAAAGAGGTCATTCTTAGCTTTTCCTGAAGCGCTGTTTTCTCAAGCATACTCCCAAATATTAGATCCTGAAAAAAAAAGAAGAAGAAGAAGAAAGAAAGGGTTTGTGCTGTCCAAAGTAAACCAACCGGAGGCAAGAGTAGCACTCGAATGTCTTTTTAATCGTTATTACTTTTACTTCTATTTCTCCACATGGAAACCTAACTACCAACTCATAGGTGATTGTGACCAAGCATTTTAATATCTTCAATATATGCAAGGACATCATTATCATCGGGATGTTAACATTTCTGACTTTTGCCCAAAGGAACACAGGATTACAATTATGAAAATCATGGTCTCTTAATTTCTTGAGAAGTTTAATTTTAGATTATGAGTATGTGTGTATTGGCATGGATGGAGAGAGAGAGAGACAGAGAGAGAGGGAGGGAGGGGGAGAGGGAGAGAGAGAGACAGAGAGAGGGAGAGAGAGGGGGGAGGGAAGGGGAGAGGGAGAGGGAGAGAGAAAGAGAGAGAGAGGGAGAGAGAGGGAGGGAGGGAGGGGGAGAGGGAGAAGAAGAAGAAGAAGAAGAAGAAGAAGAAGAAGAAGAAGAAGAAGAAGAAGAAGAAGAAGAAGAAGAAGAAGAAGAAGAAGAAGAAGAAGAAGAAGAAGAAGAGAGAGCACTCTTGTAGGGCTTTCGGTTTTCATTTTTGCAAGTTCTAATTTAGTTTTTGCAGTCTCATAGGCAATGGCAAGGGCCCCGAGGAGGAGAGGCTCTGCAGTAGATTAAGGTATATATAGCCCTGGGTCACTCTGATTTGTCAGGATCAGAACAAAGGTGTGTGGCACGCCAGACCAGGCAGCTTTGGCTGTGCTAAGGAACCAGAGTTCAGCATGCCCTGCCTGCTTTTATATTCTTTGGAAGGAACAGAGCGCCAGGTGTGATTCTCTGGTCCCCTGCCCAGGTTTGCAGGTAGAGAACCCGTCGCTCTCATCCACAGCCAGAGTGATTCCCGGATTCAACTCAGAAAAAGCAGTAGCTGGCCACAGGGCAATGGAAGAGAAAGTGTTGAGAGTCTGTCTCGGGGATACAGTAGACTAGGATTATGTGCAAGCAGGAGCCTTTCTTATGATTAATTTACTGCAAGAAAAAAAAAACCAGAAGTTAATTTTTGTAATCAAAGTACATGTGTTTGTCAAAACTATTCTTTAAAGGCCTTTGCTCCCATAACCTCTAACTCTGGGAAGTCAGCTATGGGGTTGGTCTCATAAGTTCTTAAAGCACTACCATCTTAAGGCACTTTTTTAAGGAAAACAAAGGAAGATGATCCTTTGCCTGTGGTGTTGACACTGAAGAAACTGAGTGGTCCTACTATGCTGGGTATTCACTAGTTCAAATCCCTTTCCCCATCCATGTTCAAGTTTTTGTGGCAGTTAGGAAGACTAGAAGAACTCACCCATATAAAAATGATTAAGCACTTTGGATGGTAGCTATTAAAATATAGTGCTTCAGCACCAGAAAAACGTCAAAGAGTGAGACTTTTACTGACTGTGAAAGAATATCTGATGTTTTCATTTCAAAAGCATATTCTACAATTGAACTTCTCAAAATATATTTCTAAGTCCTGCCTGAAGAAAGTATGACTATGGAAAAAAATTACCATTTGCAACTTGAGAGGAGGAAAACTGTTGGAACTTTTTAGTCAATGCCTATCCAAAAAAAAAAAAAAAGTTTCTTGGAACACACTTCATTCTCTAAACCTTCAAAAGCCTATCATTTGTCATTAATTTTGAAATAAAACAGGAAATGCCTGTACTAAGAGACCCTTTGAAAACAAGGAGAATAATTGGCAAGGAATATTTTGGGAGGCACTGACAATAATGTAATGCCTGGATTAGTCTTTTAAAAATCATGAAACTGTAGCTGGGAGGCATATGGAGCTGAAGAGCCAGCACCCAGCACTCCGCATCGTAACTCAGCTCTCTTGATATTCTGACGATTACTTAACAAAAAGCACATGGAAGGTATTTCCAGGGCCCAGTGGCAGTGCTGTACCAGAGCTCATGGGCAGACCTGGACACAGTTTTGTGGAGGGCAGTTTCCACCCAAGAGGGAAAACAAATCTAAAAGATATCCTCTATATCTGTATGAATATCTTTATGTGTGTATACATTCACATATGTAATACTAGAATGTTCCATTTTAAAAAGGGTTCAGAGATGACGGTATCGTCTTGCCTCCCTTCCTTCTTGTTTTATTTGCAGTGGTAGAGATTAAACCCAGAGCGTGCATGGGCATACACACACACACACACACACACACGCACACGCACATGCACACGCACACACGCACACACGCACACACGCGCGCACACACACACACACGCGCGCGCGCGCGCGCGCGCGCACGCACCCACGCACACACGCACACACACCACTTCATCTGAGTGTATTCCAGTCCTCTAGCTCTGGTTTCTTCCCTCTCAGTCTCTGGAAAGGTGTGTGATGGGCACCAGGATGTCCATCTACACTGTCTGCTCTGTTCCCTCAAACAGGCCTTGGGCTTCCCCGCTTAGTGACTTAGGCTAGGTCTCTGTATTGCACTTTGCCCAGAGTTCATTCAAGTGGAATCGCTGTGGTATCTACTATTGCTTACTGTCCCTTTCTTAGGGTACATTTAACTTTACTTTTAAAGCAACAATTTGATTGTTTTCCATTCTTCCTTTCTCCTGATGATATCCTCTCACAAAAACTAGCTGATACATTTTTTTGAAAGATGATATTTATTTCCCACTCGCTCAAACAAAACAAAACAAAAAAATCAAAACAAAAGCAAACTAACAGGGAATCATCAGGCTGCACTCGTGCCAACATTCTTAGTTCCTTCATAAACAAAGACAATTCAGAGTAACTGACTCAATCTGAAATGAACTCCAAGTAGGGGATTTACCAGTTGGATGGCTAAGTAACTTTTGATAGGTTTAACTGCTCAGATGTTCTTTTTTTTTTTTTTGTCTGGTCATCTGTGTATACCTTATAAAGGTTTTCCCCTTGAGGTTTTCCAGTGATGTCTGAAACATCTGAAGTTAGGTGAAGCCACAGTTGCTCAAAGAATTCCTTATGAACTTGTTGAATCTAAGAGGCTGATCTTGAATTTGCTGTGTCCTGTCCCCCAGACCTTGCTTCTGCCTCCGAAGTGCTGAGATTACAGGTGTGTACCACCAGGGCCAGCTTATTCAAATACATTCTTCATACATCCCTATAGAATATTACTCAGAATAGTGACTTTTTTCATATACTCCTTCAAGTTTTTTGATAAACTGGAAAGAGTTTTTCTGGATTGTATTGCTAAGACTTTATGTTCATCCAATTAATAGAGTTCACTTTTAGTAGTTCCGTGAGTCTTCTTTATTCAGAGACCATTCTTTTAAAGTCATTTAAGGCTAGAGATAAAGCTTTTTGGTAGAGTGCTGACCCAGCATACACTAGGCTCTGGTCTCTATCATTAGTACCACAGAACAAAACACCAACACACACTTAAGAGTAACTGGTTAGTATTATTGGCTCTCTCTCTCTCTCTCTCTCTCTCTCTCTCTCTCCCTCTCCCTCTCCCTCTCCCTCTCCCTCTCCCTCTCCCTCTCCCTCTCCCTCTCCCTCTCCCTCTCCCTCTCCCTCTCCCTCTCCCTCTCCCTCTCCCTCTCTGTCTCTCTTCCTCTCCCACTCTCCACTCCCTTGTGTGTGTGTGTGTGTCTGTCTGTCTGTGTGGGTTTGTGTGTCTGTGTGTCTGTCTGTCTCTGTGTGTGCCAGCTCTCCCATTCTTCACAGGTGAGGTGCAAAGCCAGCTCAGCACAGTGACTGGAGATCACCATGGTCTCAGGTGGAAGCCCAGACCATGGACATCTAATTGGCTTCTGGTGGTAACTTGGACCATAGACTTTTACAGAGACCCCAGCTGCAGCAGGACCACAAGCCCAGACATGGCACTTCGTGGCAGCCTTGGCCAGGACATCTCCATGGCCTCGGGAGGTTGCAGAGTCTCCTCATATCTGTCTGTTCCTCACCACCATCGGGTTTCCAGTTCTATCTTTCTCCACAGTGAATGAACCCCTCGACTTAACTTTCTCTCCCATCTCTCCATCACCCATTGGTCCATCATAGTGGTACCTGGGGCAGGTGCTTGGGGGTCTTTTGCCACTGCTCTGGCCAGCAGGGCTGAGGCAGACACCCAAGTATTGTTTAAACCAGTTCCTCTTCACACTTACACCCTTTCCACCAGAAAATAAATCCCATCATAACATGACAGCAGCTCAATGATAAATTATAAATTATGAAACACAATTTTTGAGAAAGGTCAGTTTTTTAATATCTTTACTCATCCCCCACTTTGCTAGTACTTAGCATCTATAAAAAATACTGCACACACATTTATATTTCAGACATTTGAGGGGCATTATTTCATGACTCTCAAAGGAATATTAAGTTGGGTCTACAAACCAGACAATTTTCCAAGTCCTAAGTTTAATAAAAGAAAAATAGGATTCCAACCTAAAAGATTTTGTTTGTTTTATTTTTTGAAAGAGACAAGTTAAATTTGTGTCAGTGTGGAAATAGGGTTCCCAGATAAAATTCAGGATGTTCTGTTAATGTGGATTTTAGATAAACAATAAATACAATATTAGTAACAGTATGTTTGTATTAGTTACTTTTCTTGTTGTTCTAACAGAACATCTGGACAAGCTACATAGAACATCTGGACAAGAAAGTGTTTATCTTGGCTTACAGTTGAATGGAATACAGTCCGTTATTATAAGGAAGGCTTGGTAGCTGGAGCATAAAGTAGCTGGTCACATTACATCTGTATTTAGGAAGTAGAGAGTAGAAAGGAAGTGAGTCTTTCTCAATGACCCACTCTTCCAGTAAGGTTTTGCCTCTTAAAGGTTCCACCATGTTCCAAAACATCAACACCAGCAGGGGACCAAATGCTCAAACACAGGAGTCTGGGGAAAATATTTGACATTTAAACTACAACAATGTTCCAAGCAAGGTCTACAATATACTCATAGGAAGACCTAGTCTGTCCAATTGAAGTGCAAATTTAACTGGAAATTCTGGCTAGTTTGTCATTTTGTGCTTTGAGAATAGATCTCAGTTTATAGCTTAGTCTGGGCCTAGAATTTGTCATTCTTCACCTTTAGTCTTCTGAATAATAGGATTGCAGGTAAATCACATTTGGAATTTATGTGTTTATTTATATTCATATAATATATATAATATAAACAAATATTAAGTTATATATATATATACACACACACACTCTGTCTTCGTGCACATTGGGAGAGGGAAACAGATCCCATTACAGATGTTTGTGAGACACCATGTGATTACTAGAAATTTAACTCAGGACCTCTAGAAGAGCAGCCTCTTAACCACCAAGCCATCTCTCTAGCCCCTGGAATGTATTTCTAAAAAGATTGTTTTTAGAATAGGAAAAAGTATAGGGATATATCAAACACTCCCTGCTCCCTCACATCCTTAGCATCTTTGTCCCCCATGCTCGGGCAATAGAAGCACATGCCACTCCTTTTCCATGGATCTTGCATTCATAGATTCCAAATCTACATTTCAAAATTATGAATCCACACTATCTGAAAGAAATGTTATATTGTTGCTGACATGTGCTTTGTCATCAGACTTTGGTGTTTGCATAAACATTATACTATAATAGCTCTATATTACACTGACATTGTATTACTTATTATAAGTGATCCACAGAGGATGTGAAACATGCTGATGCATATTCCATGTATCTATTGGAGTAGAAACAAGGGTTCTTTGGAAAGTCTATTGGATGTTGTTTTGCTGGAGGAACACATAAAGGAACATTTAACTGAAGCAGACACAGGTGAAAGGATGTTCTGCTAAAGCAAGCATGTGAAAGGACACGTGATGGACGATTCTTTGCTAACAACATACATGTATTGGTCGGCCTTATATTGCATAGCTGAACTGCATTTGTCAGGACTCCATGGAGAGAAATGCACCAAAAACCATCTGGTGGCATGCCATATTTTCTTACCACTTCTGCAGACTCGGGCTTACTGGCAGCGTGATGTCAGCTGAAGCAAGACCCATGGAGGACAGGATATGTTTGGAGGATATAAATAAGTCTCACAGGGGCTGGAGAAATGGCTCAGTGGTTAAGAGCATTGACTGCTCTTTGGGAGGTCCTGAGTTCAAATCCCAGCAACCACATGGTGTATCACAAACATCCATAATGAGATCAGATGCCCTCTTCTGCTGTGTCTGAAAACAGCTACAGTGTACTTACATATAATAAATATAATCTTTACAACAAATAGTTCTCACAGACAGTGGCGGAAGATGAGCTTGACTTGCTTACAGCACTAGCTGTGCAAATCTTGTGGGTCTTGTGTCTTCACTGATCTTCACTACCCAGAGAGGCACAGCCCAGAACTTCTCCTGGTCCTCTCTGGTCCCTCCTGTTAACTTGTGCTGAGACTGAAGCCTGGCTGTCCCTGCTAGGTAGTGCCACCACAGTTGATTTATGTTTGCTGCCCCTACTCTACCAAACCAGACTGCTGGTACACCTATAAAGTGTTCGGGTATGGATGGAGCTGCCATCTCTAACCATGAAGTAAACTGCCAATTTCCACACAACACAGACAGGAGTTGCTCCAAAGAACCATTTCTAACCAGGTCCACTTCCCTTGTATCCTTCCCCCACCCCCACCACCCCTGTTACCTCTGGTAGGTGGTGGGCTAAAAGGAGGTTAAAGTGTTTAAGAACCATTATTGAAAGTAAGGTTTGAAAAAATTAACATTACAACCTGTACTATCCTTTTCTTTATAGATACATAACAATATGTATATGGTTTCTGAATCTCCATCATCAGTTAAGGAACAGAGAAGGGATGCACAGTAAGAAAGTACATAACAAGTGTCTTAACTACCAATAGCTAACCAGGTTTGGGTGACATAAGCTAGATCTGATGATTGAAAGGTGAAAGCATTCTTAATGTGTGTGTGTGTGTGTGTGTGTGTGTGTGTGTGTACATATATATCTATCTTGATATATATGTGTATGTTTAGTGAAATATTAAAAAAGTAGAACCGACATGTTCCCGCTCTTGCCCTGCTACTGTCTGGACAACCTGTTCTTATCTTGTTGGGATTCACTGGCCTGGAGTTCTGGAAATGTCTCCACCCAGCTCGATAGGTTCCCACTGGCAAGGCACTACGACGCCAATCCATGCTTCAAATCCCCCATGGCCTTTGTGGTACACTTGTGGCAAACCCAAGCTTTGCTGCTGTACCTTTCTCTCTTAAACTCAGATGAGCTGCTGAGTGAAGGAAAATGCAGTACAAATTTAGTTCAGAAACAACTGGTAACTCAATCTCTGGGTGCCACAACTAGACTCTAATCTTGCAAGCCCTATTAATACAGGATTTCTCTAGTGGTGAATCCTTGGGGATCCGCCATGATACCAGGAAACTGCAGCACCTATATCTAACCCATATGCTGTCCCCGTTCCAAAAAGACTAACTCTCTCCTGTTTCATTTTGTGAAGTTATCATTTCTCATTGTCTAGCTCACTAGGAAAACCACAACTCAGAAGTTAGTAAGTGGCCAAGGCTTCCTCACTTTTAACAATGTTAAGCAGGTCTGGAGCAGACAGACACAAAGATAGACCGGATCATTGGACCACAAATTAGAATAGGCAGGGGGAAGTTTGCCTGGGTCAGCCTTCTAACCAGAAGTCATCCTGAAGGAATCTAGAGTCACAAGTAGTTAAACTGATCCTTTTAAGAGTTACTCCCATGCTAAGGCCCTGCTGCTCCTGAGAAACTGTATAGTCTTCAGGTGTGTGCACCTGGGAAGGGAAGGGAAGGGAAGGGAAGGGAAGGGAAGGGAAGGGAAGGGAAGGGAAGGGAAGGGAAGGGAAGGGAAGGGAAGGGAAGGGAAGGGAAGGGAAGGGAAGGGGAACTTAGGTATTTTCCTTCAGGATTTTGAAGTTGAGTCATTGACTTGAAGAGGATACTTACAGCATGAAATATGGAAATGATATGAGGGACAGCAATATACAGGTTCTTTAGGATGCTACCACGCCCATGGTCATTTTTGTCAATACTGTTATTGGATTTTGTTTAATTTTTCCGTGGGTGGTATCTCACTATGTTGCCTAAGCTAGTCTTTAACTTGTGGGGTCCTACTATGTCAACCTGCCAGGAGACTGAGACTACAAGTACTTAGCAGCCCTGTAAATTTGTTTTTGGAAAATAAACATATCTTTCAGTTTTTGTTTATTGAAAATGATATCTGCAACTTTTTCACAGTTGGTATCTTTTATGAATATACTGTGTATATTGTGTGTGTTGTGTCTGTATCTATGTTTGTGTGGGTGTACGCATGCTGTTGTGTGAAATTCTCATGGCATACAGCAGGGTGGCATACAGCCTTTTGATACTTTGTCTTTCTAGCTGCTATGCCTATTTTAATCAGGAAGCCTGTGATTTTCAGCCGCCTGCAGAGGGTTCTGCTCTCCAGAGGCTATATGGTTTCCTTAAGTTTTCAGGACTAGTTGGTAGAAGAATTGGAATTTGAACCCAGATTGGCTTTGAGCTTTCTTTTTAGGACAGCACGGAGCCACTATTCACTCTCAGCCACAGTTGGCATGGATTGTCTGTTTTTCTCATTTTCTTCCACTGTCTCTCTGGTCAAGATGGGTCTTAGACTCTGTGCTCAGAACACAGAATTAGCATTTAGTAGGCAGTCTGTACTGAAATACTGGAAAACCAGGAACACATACTGTTTGCTATCATAAGGAAACATTTAAAGTGTACTGATACCAGAGTATATGTGTTCATAGATACTGTCAAAGTATAAGGAACTATGTAATAATATCTAAGTTTTATATTTCTGTAGTTTAAGAGTCAAAAACCAAAAAATATAAGGTTTAATTTTGTAGTGATTTCTTGATGCCCAGGGCACACAATCAAGTGCAGGCCACTTGGGTTGGAGGCTGTGGGCTTCACTCAGGAGCACAGTGCCTGTCTCGCTGGTGGACACTGCTCCAGTCTCTCTGCAGAGCATGGCAGCTGTTTTAATTGTACTCCTCTAAAAGAAAAGGCAGACAGGAGGGTTTCATGGTTTGTTTGTCTGTTTATTGTTTTGGGTAAATTTAACCAGCAATCTAGTCGAGCAGTGGTAGTGAAAGTCTTTAATCCCAGCACTCTGACACAAAAGCAAGTGGATCTCTGAGTTCAAGGCCAGCCTTGTCTACAGATTGAGTTCCAGGACAGCCATGGCTACACAGAGAAACCCTGTCTAGAAAAGCATACCTCCCCCCACCCAGTGGCAATCTAGTGAAAACTTATTTTAAATTTTAAATAGTTTACCCTTTAAAACAAATTCAGGCAGAATATCATGTAGACCAGACTAGCCTTCATCTAGGTAGCTGAGAATGACCTTGATCTCTCGACCCTCCTGCCTCTTCCCCTCACGTCTGGAAATTACAGCCAAGCACCACTATGCCTGGCTTTAAATAACCTATTTCTGCAAACAGACAAGAGCCCTCTCCTGCTCCTTTACAGACCCCAAGCATAAAATAAAATTTAAGCATTTTTTAAAGGAAAATATTACACCAATAGTCTATTACAACAGTTGCTTGTAAATTTTTCTCTCAAAGGTTAGTCCTACTCTCTCTATTAATTTATACCATTACAAAAACACTTTAGCGTCAAGATATTCAAATGTTCATTTTCCACAAAATATTTGAAAGGTTCCTCAGTAGATCCCAGGAATTTATTTCAATGGAGTCTTTATTTGGTCAGTCAATAATTTAACCAGCAGTTGTTGAGAGCCAGTTATGTGCTAGACACTGGCTTGGTGTTGAGGGGCACAAGACTCAAATGCACTGTAGCTCTACTCAACAGTCTTTTGACAGACATTGAAAACTCACATGTCCCTGGTACAAGCAGTTACGTTCCTCCAGGCCTTATTAACTATCTCTGGTACGCGTGGGTCACCTGATGAAGGTTTCCCTATTTAATATGATGAATGCCTGCCTGAAGGCTTGTTTTGTTGTTATTGCTGTTTTGGTTTTGTCTTAAAACTTCTTACTAATCTAGCAAGAAGGTCATATCAACTCTTTGGTTCTGCAAAGTCTGCTGTATGCAGCCAAATATTAACTAGAGCAAGGGTGGTATAGGGATGTAAGTGACTTAAACTCTGTACCACACAATTCAGTGGCATTTACACTTGGATATCGAGAGTATAATTAGATTAGAAAACCATACTTGCTGGGGTCAAAGGCAGCTTCCAGGTCTCCAATGCTCTTCCCAAAGTTGAACACTCAAGGTGAAAGAATTGCAAGGTGTCCCAGATTGGGGAGAATTATTATCATTGAGAACTTATTAACAGGCCCACTCCTAGCTGGTACAGACTGTAGTTTGTGCAAAGGCTGAAGGTGTTCTTCCTCACCACATTTATTCTGCAGCGCATTGCCCCTGGAGAGATAAAAGGAGAGGCTGTGTGTGTGTGTGTGTGTGTGTGTGTGTGTGTGTGTGTGTGTGTGTCTCAGAGTGGGGGAGGGCAGGAATGCAGCAGGCACAGCTCTGTCTTAGCTACTTTTCTATTACTATGCAGAGATACCATGACCAGTGCAACCTATTCAAGAGAGCATTTTGACTGGGGGCTTGCTGACAGCTTCAGAAGTTCTATTATGGCAAGAAACATAGTGGCAGGCAGCCAGGCCTGGTGCTGAAGGGGTAGCTGACACCCTACATATTATGTGCAAGTTGGAGGCAGAGAGAGAGAGAGAGAGAGAGAGGCTGTAGCCATCTGTATGATACACCAACGTGCTTATACCACCTAATCCTTAGTTTTACCAACTAAGGGCCAGGCATTCAAGCAAATAGGCCTCTGGGAGGCCTTCCCAGTCAAACTGTCACAGGAATCTTTATCAGGTACAGAATGGAACGGAGAGGTGAAGCTGGGAGGTAGAGGGGCAGCAGGGACATGTGTGTAAATCTGTGCCTCAGAGTAGGAACTTGGAGTCTCTCTACATGTCATGTATCTCCTCCACAGGGAGTCACAAAGTGCTTTATTGAATTCCTCCCTGTCTCGCATATTATAGCTGGTGTCAAGGGATGACTGGCTTTCTGAAGATGCACTTTACCTTCCCGACGAGCAGAAAGTTCTGTGCATCCCCATAGAAACTGCAGCCTTCGGTACCCAGGTTTTGATGAGCGAATGCAGTTTCTTGTTAACTTTCTCTCTTCTCCACATGCTGGTGACACCACAATCAAGAAATCACAATCTTCTCCCCCATCCCCTACCCCCACCCCATCCCCCATGATGCCTGACTGAGCTCCCATCCCTGAGATGCAGGAAAACCACTGGGACAGTTGCCCTTCCTTCAGGTCTAGCTGGTGTCCACAGAAATGCTCAGTCTGGGAGCAGCCTGCCATCTATACCATATTTAGAACGTGGGTGCTGCCATGGTGCTCTGGCTTCAGTAACGACTCCTTGATCATACGGCACTGTCTAACATCATGGGCCTGAGTTGCCTGAGATTCTAGGATGAGAAAAGATAAGCACTATGAACTGTGTCTGAGAATAAATGTGCGCATACAGTTTGCAGTTCAGATTAGTGTCTTGAGCACTTATGAACATTCTGTTGGTCAAACGCATTAGTGTCCCATTGTTAGAATAAGAGTTGGTGGCACGCCAAATGCCTTCTGCTTTGACAGCAAAGTGGAAATGATGGCCAACTGGCATTCACGGAGCTTCTCATCACAGTTAACTGCTTTTATATTGATATTTTCAGTTTCCTCATTTGCTCTTGCTTCCTTCCTGGGCAGCATCTTGATAGTTGTTATTTCGAATCAGTTTTTGTAATCCTGGTATTAAGTGCGACAGCTATGTAAACAAGATGTAAAGCATTATCTGTTTATCAGTAGAAAATGTCTGGTCAATTGCCAAGATTCATTGATCTGTTTATTATGACCCTACCCAGGACAATTTCAGTGGCAATTGAAAAAATTGTCTCAGGGTTTCACTTACAGAGGTCCTGTTCATTTATTAACCACCATTTGAGGGCTAGCTCATCATACAATCTTACCAGCACTGTTATGACACGTGCTATAATCCACTGCAGCCAGGGAGCCATATCCCAATTATATGTTCCATTGTTTCACTCGTGATATGAGAGTGATACAAACTGTTGATGATAATTATGTTGATTTTCAGCAGTTTGCAAATTAGTAAATTAGTACATTTAGAAATATAAATATACCCAAAGGCTAATACGTGTGTTGGGACTAGTTAAAGAGTATTTATTTAGTGCCTACAGAGTGTGTGGTGCACTATAATAGGCACAGTGGTAGAGAATACCAGCCATGATATAAAACAAACAAGGAATCCACTCTGGCACAGGCTGTAGTTTGTGTTAGATAGAGATGAACATGCCTTACTAATCCTGTTTGCTTTTTCTGTCAGTCAAGCATCCAGAAGCAATAGCATATAATAATAATTTGCCACTTGCCATTGTTTTGTGGATTGTCTACCTATTTACCGCTGGTGATATGGGGCCTCAGTTATGCTAGATTAGCCTCTGTCTGCAGAGTCCTTGGGGCAGAATGGAAACCCAGTCTGCGTGCATGGCATTTGGTACTACCTGTGAGCTGGGTCCCTCTATTTTTTTCCAGTGGGCCTCTCATCCTCAGGGAGTCTTCCTGGTGGATCTACCTTCTGGGTAATGTTCCAAGGGGAAAAGGAAGCTACAAAGGTCACTGAGGTTGAGCCATGCAACCTGCACCACCTCAGGTCAGTCACATTCTACTGATTAGAAGAAAACCTGAGGCTAGACCAGACTCACAAGGTTAAAAAATAGATGGTACTTCTTATGACGAATACAAGAAGGTTGTATGACCTAGGCACATACATTTGTACACATACCAAGCAGGCAGTGTCTTAGTTAGAGCTTCTGTTATGATGAAGCCAACTTGGGAAGTGTTTATTTTAGATTATGGCTGGAATTCATGGAAGCCAGGGCAAGAATTCACAGTGCTGGGAGGAAGAACTGGCCCAGAAGCCCTGGAGGAACACTGCTTACTGGCTTGCCAGCCATTGGCTTGCTCAACCTACTTTCTATAGCACCAGAGAGCAGGAGCTCAGAGGTGACATCACTCACAGTGCTCAGGGCCCTCACACATCAATCATCAATGCAGAAAAAGAAACACACCACAGCTTGCCCACAGGCCAACCTAGGGGAACATTTTCTCAACCAAAGTTCCCTTCCCAAATGACTCAAGTGTGTCAAATTGACATAAAACTAGTCAGAACAGTGGATTATTTATCGTGTTTTATAATCTATAACATTTGTATGAGAAATGATCCCTTTATTGGAGTTATTTTTATACTTCAAAACTCCTGGTCTATCAAGAGCAGGCCTTTCTTACACAAGTTCATATAGATTCCATTTCCAGTAGATTTCTCTTCCTATATTGTCTCAAGTTCTTCACAGAAGGGCTTCGACATACAATTTTCTCGTCAAAGAGTTTGGTTGAGTGTTGTGAAGCTAGAGGTCAACATTTAGTCTAACTGTAGTGGACTTCCATTTAGGCTTTAAAAGTTGCTAGCCGGGGATAACTGTGGAGCCCTGGAAACAGAGAAACCAATTAAGTTTGCATTCCCAGTGTTAAGTCAGCTTATCTTCAGTTGCTTTTAATTTTCTGAGCCCGGAGGCACTGTATTATTTAAACTTTTAAGAAAACCTAATAAAAAATAATGGGTCCTAAAATATTGCAGCACTCTAGAAAACATGTTATTAATTGTGTGGTAGTTTGCATGTGCTGTGTGTCGACCGGTCTACTTTCTACAGTTGCACACTGTTCACACATTAAAATCCTCAGATTTCATTTAAGGGTCTTTTTTGAGAGAGATCTTTGCTGAATTTTATTGACCATTTAATTTATTTGAGATTTAAACCATTTTCCGAATCAGTTTTTCACTCTCTTACTTGAGAAGTCAAAAGATAAAAAAAGGCTGCATCCAGTTAAAATCTCACTATCCCTCAGTGCTCCCTGTCTGAGAATTACATTCTCAATTCCTTGTGTGTTCTTTTAGAGATAGTTTGCCTCACAGTTTATCCATGCATGCTAATGCACCAAAGGCAGCATTCTGTACAGGGGCTCTTCACTCTGTTTTCCCCTCTCTGTGTCTTATTCAGTTTCAGTGTGTAAAGATGCATTCATTCTTTTTTAGAGCCAAAAGGTGTCTTATTATTTCTTTTATCCTAATGTCTTTAAACACTGTTGAACTGAAATTGGCTAGGATCCTAGTTTGTTTTGTTTTTGTTTGTTTTGGTTTTGGTTTTGGTTTTATTTCTAAGACCGAATTTCTCTGTGAAGCCTTGAACTCAAAGAGATCTGCCTGTCTTTGTCAGTTCTGGGATCAAAAGTGTGAGCCACAATTGCCAGGCTGGTTTCCTGTCTTTTGTCATTCTAAACAAAGCTCCCAGGAATGACAGTGCTGCTTTCCTCAAATAGAAATACACCTATGCTTTTCTAGAAATTCAAAGGGTATATGCTTTTGTATTTACTACACATGCTGCCAAATGGTTTTCTGACCATTATGGCGCGGAAACATGGCAACAGGAACCTGAAGTTGTCTGGTTATGCTTTATCCACACACAGGAAGCAGAGAGAGAGGGAAAGGAAGGAGAGGGAGAAGGAGAGGGAGACAGGGACCAGGATGTGGGGTCCCTAGGGATGTGTTTCCTCCAGGAAAGTTCTACTCCTGAAGACTCAATAGTCAAAGAAAGCATCTGTAACATTTGCCAGATGCTAAACTTCTTGCATCTATAATTATATGGCACCTAAGATTGGCTTTACTTTGAAGGTAAGGGCCAGTGTAGACTGCTCTCAAAGTCCTGGACTTAAAATGGGTTCCTGACTTAGCACTCCCATTAGCTATGAACACATGGATGTGCCAACATGACTTTACATTTTAAGATTATTAAGCATCAGATACCCTCAAAAGTGCAATATGTAACTTACATCTACAGGATAACTAAAGGCATCTAATTGGACTCCAGGCCCATTTAATAATAGGGAATTCATACCTGATACTGTAAACCTATCCAGCTACCAATGACTGGAGTGGTCATAGAACCTACAATAGAACCTACTCCTGCCATTTTCCCAAAACACCATAATGTCTAACTGGATTCTGAATATTCATTCCTCTATGGCCACAGAAAAGTCATTGATGACACAGTAACACACACTAGGTTCAAACATGGACTTGAATATACACCAGAAGGAGGCTGTCTAGTTGTTTTCTCTCATGGAACACCTGTTGTGGGGCAACCTCTGCTTCCTAGAAGTCAGGAAGAGCAAGAAGGAATAGTACCAACTCTGCACCAAGAAAGCTTTCATCCCCATGTGAAGATGTAAACAAACATTAGTTTCAGAAGTCATGGATCCTTTTAGCCTAGTCCTTCATGATGCAGACAACATTGTTCTATACTTTTGAAATAAATTTTAAAACTCTTAACATTAGCCACCATTTACTGAGGTCTTAATGTGTGGGGTAGAAAGCAGTTTTCTTTGACTTACAAACTGGCTCTTACAAGGTCTCTATTAAGGGGATACGGCTATTACTTTGTTTCTGATCAACTCTAGCACACAGAAACTAAATACATTTTCTATAGCAAACCACTTCATTATGCTTTCCATAATGAAGCCCTCAACTGAGGCTCTGAACTCAAGGAGTCTGATTTCTAAGCATGTACTATTAATCAGCAAGTATAAATTTCCATATTTTCTTTTTTTTTTTAACCTAAGGGTAAGTTTTCTTCCATTTCTAAAATGAGATATGATTTATATCTATAGAACTCACCCCTTCAAGTCCCTCCCTCAATGTCTTTTACGATTTATTTTAGCCAAGCATGGTGACACACAACTTCAGACTCTGTACTTGGACACCTTTAATGCATTTACTAATTGAAGAATAGTGAGGTTGTTTTGACCTTTTAAATATTATGAAACATGTCTTACAAATATCCCCTTGTAAATTTTTGTGGACATAGGTTCTTGATTATCTTGAATATACCTAAAAATTAACTTTGTATTTAACTTTTTGAAGAATTGTCAAGATGGTTTCCTAAAGTGGATTCACCATAAGTGTTTAGTAAGTCCAAGTACCTCATGTAAGCAGACCATTCAGTATTCATTCTTGTGTTATTGGTTTATTCATTGGGCAATTTTCCTCAGGTCTGACATATGCTATAATACATTCTCTCTCTCTCTCTCTGTCTCTCTCTCTGTCTCAGTGCACACGTGTGTGTGTGTGTGTGTGTGTGTGTGTGTTTACTGACACTTCTCTTATGGCCAATGATATATATGCATTCATAGGTCATTTGTATATTGCCTGCCTTTCCCTAAAACTATTTTCTTAAATCTCTTTGTTTCCTTGCTAAATGGTCTGAATGTGACCCCTGGAGTTCATGTGTTAAGTGTGCTAATATTTGCTCTGAGTAGTACATTCACACACACAGAATCCCATCTAGTAGAGAGGCTGACATAAAGGGACCATTTGAGCCTAGGTTTTAGAGACCAACCTGGGAAACACAAGAGTCGAAGACTCCATCACAGAAACACAAAAACAAGCAAAACTCAGTGGCCAAGAGATTGCAATGACCTTGGGGGCCATTATGAGGTTAGTAAGTACTGAGGAGAGAGTCTTCCTGAATAGGAGTAGCACCAAGTAAGGACAGTACTTCCTTTTATTCCTTTGCTCTTCTGTCTCTTCGACCATATGGGGACTCCACAAGACTGTCATTATTATACACTACATTTTATGGCCTTGACATTCCCAGCATCCCCAACTGTAGGAAATTAATATCTGATTTTTATAAATCAATTGTGGTATTCTGTGGTGTGGAGTCAGATGGGCTAAGACACTGTCCATAATGTAATGATTACCCTGGGCCCATCTTTCTTGATGATGTAAGCATAATAACCTAAGTTCTAACAGATGGTAACAATAGCCTGTTCAATCTGGTATGCTTTCAAACCCATTGAAGAAAATCATCATCTATAATTATTAGTAATATAGATATTTTTAGAAATTATGAATATTTAGTCTGATTCTTAGAAATTGGTGATGGATATAGTCTTTTTTACTTTGACATGCTGTTCTTCTTCACTTAAATCCACCCTATAAGCTTTGCCTACATATTTTTCAATAGAGTAAATCTGATCATGTTCCATTCTATCTCAAAACCTTCTTTATCTTTCCAATTACCACCAAAAATAAATACCATCTTCAAGGCCAGTTGATGGTGGCATATACCTTTAATCCCACCAACTGGAAGGCAGAAGCAGGCAGATATCTGTGAGTTAGAGGCCAGCTTGGTTTACATAATGAGTTCCAGGACAGCCAGAGCTACATAGAGAAACCTCATCTCAGAAAATCAATGTGTGTGAGTGTGTGTGTGTGTGTTTGTGTACACATGTATGTTTATATGTATGTATATGTGTGTGTATATGTACATATATATGTATATATGTACCATCTTCAAAATGTTTTCATTATTTTCACTTAAGAAATTAGTAAGAGAGAGTTTGTGTGATAGCCTAGAACAGACATATATACACAGAAATCATGCAAATAAGCACATGTTCACCCAGAAACAAATAAGATTTCTTTCTTTTTACATGTTACTAAATTAGTTCATTGTGTTGCTTGTTTCAGTTTGAGAAGTTCTGGGGCTGGGATCCAGGCCTTATGTCTGCTTAGGATGCAGCTGTTCATGATAAGATACACAATTTCAAAAGTAAGATTTATACAATGTCACTCTGAAACATGTTCAAATATGGTGAGTTAGGGTTACTATTGCTGTGGTGAAACACCATGGTCAGAGCAACTTAGGAAGGAAAGGCTTTGTTTTGCTCACAGTTCAGTCAATCTAACAGTACAATCATCAAAAGCTATGAGGGCAGGGACTCACAAAGGCAGGGAGCTGGAGGCAGAAGATACCTATGCCATAGAGGATGCTGCTTACTGGCTTGCTCCCCATGACTTGCTCACCTTACTTTCTTATAGAGCCCAGGACCACCAACCCAGCAACGGTACCACCCACAATGGACTGGGCCTTCCCCCGTTGATCACTAATTAGGAAAATGCTTTATAGCCAGATCTTATGGAGGCATCTTCTTAATTGAGGTTCCCTCCTTTCCAATGACTTTAACTTGTGTCAAAATGACATAAAGCCATCCAGTACAGTAAGTTTCTGCAATTCCCACAAATCTTCCTGTAGCATAACTCAAGCCTGTTGTATAAATCATTTTTAAAACTAAAATTACATTTATTAATTTAAGAGGCATAAAAATCTATATTTCTTCCTTTGAAAAAGGCGGGAAGGTGCCCAGAAACCTGTGTTTTTTATTAACTTTCCCATGTTCATTCTTCAGAACAGGTTGAGAAGTAACTGCTATTTTCTATAACTTTCTGTTCTTTCCCCATCACTTCTCAAACACTTTTTTTAAAGAACACCTTTTTTTTCTATCTAGAATCAGCCCTTGTTACTGGCATCTTACTGGGTCCCTCTACTTATTCCCTGAGCATAAGAATGTCTCATTTCCCTAGATTTACTATAAATCCATGCTTGGGTCTTCTTTTGATGACACTTCTCTTGTACTGCTCCATATCCTATACACTGTAAACAACCATAGTATAGGACAACATTTGTCCCCCAGTGGGGACAACAATGGTCCAGTTTAAGTCAAGACTTTTGTGTTTGATGTGTTTGAGGCAGGGTCTTACTACACAGCCCACACTAGTAGCCTTGAATTTTGACACTCTCTTGCCTCTACCTCCCAGATTTGTGGGATTACAACTATGTGCCACCAGGCCGGCCCTAAAATAAGAATGCATTTAAATGGAACCTTTCTGTGTGGGCCTAGGTCAGTTAAGAGAGAGTTTAAGTGAAAGCAGATTGTTAAATTTAATGAGATTATGGGCATACATAAGTGAATGGCAACCTTTGCTGGGTGGATATTTATGCAACCTAGTCTTCGATTAACTTTCTCAATATTCTCACTATTCTCAATATGCAGGCATAAGGCATAATGATCAGATTTAAATGCTAATATCCAAAGTAGTTCAGGGATTAATTTTTCCTTATCCTCTCTTATGTTAGGTTCCCTTAAGAGTACCTGGTCTCAGAGGTTCTGGGCTTATTAATATCCACTTATCAGTGATTGCATTCCATGTGTATTCTTCAGAATGAACATTTGGTCATCATTATCTCTCCTGTAATCAGTTTCTACAGAATGATGTTACAGTTCTGTTTAGAGAATAAGAGACTATGTTTCAAACCTTAATCAAATCATTCGAAGATGAGCCTACTTCGATAACATGTATTTAAACATATTGGATAAGGGTTAGATACCTAACCTGTAATTTATCCCACAGTGAGAATAGTAATTGTCACTTATTAGAAAATTGAGATAAACATGTGCCTAAAATACTATAGTGTTTCCTGTAACATGAGAGAACACGAATTGTCCCACACCAAAACGACCCATAGAATCGTCAAATTCGGAAGAGTCTACCAGTCTGCTTTGCATGGGCCTAGAAGGACTCTGGCATTTGAATCCAACCAGTACAAGAAACTACAGGTGTTGGTAGCCCCAATGTTAAAAAGAAAAAAAAAAAAAAAAAGCTGAAGGCTGGATCCATGTGAATAAGCTAACTCACATTCTCAGGCCCGCTGTTGCTACTTGGGATCTAGTCAGGCATGGATCCTGAAAATAAATTAAGCGTAACTATTGTGAATGTACATTAAACTTATGGGGGGGTGAGGGGTAGGGTAAGGGGTGGGAGGGACTTCTTAATCCCAAGTCTACATATTTTCGGAGGAATTTAATTCTGACCTCTGAATGAAATTATGCAGTCTCTCCCTCTGCTTGGGGAAGAAAAGAAGGTGGGACGAGTTTTCTCTTTTCAGGAAGAAACAGTAATCAAACCTGTTTTTCAGCCAACCAAATCTTCACAGGATTCTATAGCTCAGAGTGTGCTAGAAACCTGTGCCTTCCTCCCGAGACAGATAAGCAAAAAGTTTGCTCTAGCGATGATAAATCTGCATGAGGCGGAGATGGTTTTGGCACACAGTATACATTAGAAAGATGAGGATGATTAAGTCTCTCTCCCCGCCCCGCCCCCCCCCCCCAATCTTGCAGCCCGACTGTGTTTTGCTTCCATTTAAGAGGTGTCCTTCAACCTCTGGCGGGTGTGTGCCCAGCGTGCCGCCCGCAATCCATGTCTTAAAGCAGGGCAACTTGGGTCGTCCTGAGTGTCACCCCACACGTGTGAGTGGTGTCCATCGTGGGCGCCTGCTAGGGTGGCAGTCTCCTTCCTCTCCCCTGCCAGCTCTAACTCCAGGCCCAGACCTAGGAAAGGGGAAGGAAGCCCTGGCCGCAAGCCGCCATCTGTGCCCACACCAAAGCCGCTGCTCCCAGAAACTTTTCGCCCCTAGCAGTGCGCAACTTTCTGCCGGGTCCCTGGGGCGACGCGGTCCCCAGGCTTCCCCTGCCTTCACTCCGGCGCCACCCAAGGCAGACAGAGTCCGGCGGAGCGGACCGAGAGCAGGAGAAGCCTGGAGCCGAGGCGCTGCGCTCAAATAAAGTTCGCGCCCGGTGCTCGGCGGCTCGCAGCCTTCCCTCTCCCCTCCCGGCTCCTCGCATCCCCGCCCCCCCCTTGTTGACAGCAGGCGGCCACCTTCACTTCCACCAGGGTTCTGATATTTGAGCCTATGAGAGACATTCTCATTCAAACCACTACATTCCACACCCAGGCTCCAAAGGTTCAGAGCCGTTATTATAATGCAAAGTGTATTTAATCCTACTTCTTATTCTCTGAATAAAGAGGCCAAGCTTAAAAACAATGGCTGCAGAAGGTCTCAAGAAGCCTTACTTCAGACTTCCCTAGGATACCCTCTGTGAACTCCCACATATTCTTCAGCCATTCCACTATGGGGCAGACAGAGGCCAGAGAACATCCCAGGCAGGAGTCCAGTCCCTCACAATACAACCAGCCTCACATCAACACACTAGGCTGTGCTATGCAGAAGCGGGGGCTAGGCCTTTCTTCTGGCCTGTCATTGATTTGCATGGTCTGCCTGTGATATCAGACACCAAAAAGTATGACAACCAAACTGTATGGTTCACGATGAATGTCAATAAATAGAATAAAAGAAAAAAGGGAGAAAAAAGGAAAAGAAACATAACTGACAGGAATAATGGTCTTATTTTCAGTAACTCTGCTAGAAACATTTTATAGTAAGTGGATTTTTAATGTGGAAGACTGTATGAACTCTGTGGCTAAGTAGAGGTGAGATGACTTAATGGAGAGTGCTATGCACTCACATTTGAATCAACTCAAGGACTGTCCTATAAAAATGTGCAAACTATGCCTGAATTGCTTGTGTTTGAGTTAGAACCTCCCATTTTTCTGCTTGGGTTAGACTTGAATGATAAGAAACCTTATGGAGCTTGGAAAGGCAGGCTTGTCAGAGGCCATTGTCTTGGATATTGTCCAGATGTGTATACAAGTCTTCCCACACTTCTGGCTCATGTCCACAGATGCAATGAAGCTTTCCTAGGAGCTCTCACCTTGTGCGCATGGCAGAAATCGTTAGCCCATTTGCCTTTCAGGCAGCTGTCCTGACAACCATGCTCCCTGCTCTTGTAAAAAAATCACAGGGTTTCTGATTTTATCTTAGACACTTAAAACTCAGAATGTGCAGAGTGACTACTGTTTTCCTCATCAAATACAAACAGGCCATACCCATTTGCTTCTATATCCAAATTCACCCTACATCACACACATACACACACACACACACACACAGAGAGAGAGAGAGAGAGAGAGAGAGAGATTCATACAAACTCACGCAAACACATATCAACTATATACTCACACACACAAACTCATACACACACACACACACACACACACACACACACACACACACACACACACACACATATATATATATACCTTCTTGATTCTTTGAGACTGGTGCCCAGCCAGCTCTAAGATCTGTGTGTCTCCCTCTTACTCCACAGTACTAAGGTTGCAAACACATCAGCACCATGGCTAGTTTTCAGGTGTGTTCTAGGCATTTGAGTTCAGGTCCTCATGTTTGCACAAAAATCATTTCACCACTGAGTCATCTCTTCTGTCCCTCTAATTTGTTGACCTTAGACTAAAGCCTGGCAACTTAAAACAAAGGTTTCATAGACTATATTCTTCCACCAGCAGGCTCTCAAATTTTTCCAGCCTTTAATTCTTTAATTGGTAGAGAAGACGAACCTGATCAAGTCTCCTAAATGGTAATATATGGGTGCTGCTCACTGCCTTGATCACTGTGGCCTGCTTAACCTGCTTTCTTACCCGGGTGTGGTGGCATACGCCTGTAATGCCAGCATTTGGAGGCAGAGGCAGGTGGATTTCTGAGTTCAAGGCCAGTCTGATCTACAGAGTGAGTTCCAGGACAGCAAGGACTATACAGAGAAACCCTGTCTAGAAAAACCAACCAAACAACCAAGCAACCAACCAATCAAACAAACAAACAAACAAACAAACAAACAAAAACCTGCTTTCTTTTAGCACAAAGGATCACCAGTCCCATCCACAATGGTCTGGGCACTCCCACATCAGTGACTGATAAAGAAAATGACTTACAGGCTTGCCTACAACCCGATCTTATGGAACATTTTTAAATTGTTGTTCTTTCCTCTGAGATGACTCCAGTTTATTTCAAATTGACGTAAAACTAGCCAGAACATCTGCTGACCAAAAAAAATTCTGAAGAATAAACTGATAATGAGATTCTGATTTCTTAACTTCCAATCTTAAGTACTAAATTTTTCATTTCTCATTCAGATCTTAGCCTGTGAGTCTTCAAGAAGGAATTTATAATATTTTTAATAGTTTAGTGTTAGACTGAGCCACATAAAATTAATGTTTTTGAGAGTTAATATGTGTAATGTATGGTTAATGCTATTACCAAAGTACAGGTAACATGATCTACATTGAATAGTTATTGCACACACAATGTTCTGTATAAAACTAAAGATGATCTCTCTCTCTCTCTCTCTCTCTCTCTCTCTCTCTCTCTCTCTCTCTCTCTCTCTCTGCCTCAGCGGAAGATTGGTCAATTTACAAAAAGTGTGTTTTCAGATTATATTCTAGTAGGATATAAGTGATATAAAAATTTAAAAATAATATATACATACATGCATGCATACGTACCTGACAGGAAAAAACACACATAAAAAGACATTAGGAACTAACCTGGGGTAGCTTGTTACAACCCCATAGGTGCTGAAAGCACACAGTTAGGTGAAGATGTTTTAAAATAACACAATTCACAACAGGAGTATAAAGGAACAGAAGAAGTATTCATTTGAAAAAAAGAGCTCTTTTTCTCCTCTCCTCCCTCAGCACAAATACCCACTTCTCTCTCTCTCTCTCTCTCTCTCTCTCTCTCTCTCTCTCTCTCTCTCTCTCTCTCTCTCTCTCTCTCTCTCTCTTCACCCCACACCCTTTCCCCATGGCAATTTCCTTGGCCTTGGTCCTTGGGGCCAGTGAACTAGCCCACCAGAAAGCATCTTCCTAATAAATCTGCCTTAAAAGAAAGAAGAAGCAATCGCTGATAAATTTTAAAAATTAAGATTGATACCAGCTATATACCTTAACATTCATAAAATATAAAAAAAGATAAATAGATCTGGAAATTAAAAAATATAAAGCCCTATAAATCATAAATCCAACCAGCAATATCTGTAACCAAAATAATAAAACTGTCAAAAACCTATACACATAGCTGTGCCATATTTGAATTTCTGAGAAGAAAACATTTTGAAGGCAACAAGAAAAATAATAGCAACATTAATGCAGAAAGTGAAAATAAGAATTATAGTCCCTGTCATATCAGAACTTATAGTAGCTTGAAGGTATCTTTAACATGCCTACAGGAAGAAAGAAACTACTACTCCATAGTTGTACATACAAAATAAAGTAAGGAAAATAAACACTTGGGCAAGCAAACAAATATTGAGTATACATCATCTGTGTACTCAATTCAATCAGTGGATCTATTTCATGAAAAAAAAAATACTTTTCAGGCAGTAAAGACTATGACACCAGAGAGAAACCTGGATCTACACTAAACAAACAAAACAAAACAAATACTAAGAATCAAATAAATGAAAGTAAATAATTCTTTTAACTTTCTCTAAAAGCAAATTGGCAGTGGTAAAAATAGTATCAATAGTTTATATGTTTACAGAACATACAGAAGTGAAATATGTGCTAATGCTAATAACAGGACCATAAAGTTAGGAAGGAAAATTGAGAATTTATTATGCTAAGGTCTTCAAAACGCATAAAATTATCCACTGTAAACACCAGAATAAACTACTAGTATTAAATATATTTGTGGGGCTCTTTCATATTGAATTAGACATGCCCTCCAGGTCAAGGAAAACCTGGAATTTTAGAATCATGTGGTCCTTTACTGCATGGACAAGCACTGGAGTCCCCTGGGAAGTCAGAGTAGAGTTGGCTGCATTACCTCAGGATCAAGTTTAGCAAATGTCATGTCATTTACTTTGAGCAAGTTAGTATAAGATAGATGTAGATAAGTCTAGGAATTCATTTGGCAGGCAGACATGAGTAAATGCTGCAAAAATCAAGTCTGTTTCTGTT
The DNA here is from genome assembly GCF_947179515.1 of Apodemus sylvaticus. Lineage (NCBI taxonomy): Eukaryota > Metazoa > Chordata > Mammalia > Rodentia > Muridae > Apodemus > Apodemus sylvaticus. The sequence continues at coordinate 1,985,782 of NC_067483.1, read as the reverse complement.
CCCATTTAATGTGGTATAATCAAATGACTACACAGTTCTGAAAGAAAAAATTTCTCAGATGCACTATTATCATGAAGGACCACTGTTTTAAGCAGAGATAAAGAAAGATTAAAGTGGGTGTGAGGGTTGATTGGCCCGGGAGAAGTGACACTATTAGGAGGGGTAGCCTTGTAAGAGTGGGTATGGCCTTGTTGGAGGAAGTATGTCGCTGTAGACGTAGGCCTTGGTGTCTTGTGCTTAAGCTCCACCCAGTGAGGAAAAAAGCCCTTCCTAGCTGTCTGCAGAAGACAGTCCCTTCCTGGCTGCCTTAGGATCAAGTTGTAGAACTCTCAGCTCTTTCTCCAGCACCACGTATGTCTGCAGACTGCCATGCTTCCTGCTAAGATGATCATGGACTGAAGATTATATGGAACTGCAAGCCAGCCCCAATTAAATGTTTACCTTTATAAGAATTGCTTTGGTCATGGTATCTCGTCACAGCAATGAAACCCTAAGACAGTGGGTTTTGGTGGCTTGAAGACTAATGTAGGGAAATTCATTGAACGTTAACAAATGCTTTTCAAAGAGAATAACAAGGAATGTGTAATAATTTGACAGTAATTATGAAGTAAATAATAAAAATGTTCAATTTATAACTAGAAATGCCACAGATTTTAATATTAAACACATAAAAAGTACATTAAACACGAATGGTTTAAACACACCAATTAAAAGACAGAGGGTATTTAACTGGTTTAAAAAAGCGGTATTAAACTTTGTACCATCTACAAGAATATTTATGGTGCATACCTTAAGCAATAGAATTCTGAAATTGTTATACTAATGTTGGACCAAGTAGAACTCAGAAAAATAATTATGAAGAATAATGTTGCTTAGGAGGAAAAGACTAATTACTAAGAATATCCAAAAAGTATATGCATGGAGTGTGAGTCTCACAAAGAGTCCAGGTGGTTGTGGCCCGTGTCTTTAATTCCAGAACTTGGGAGGCAGAATTCCAGGCAAGCCTGGTCTACAGCGAGAGTTCTAGGATAGCCAAGACTACAAAGATAAACCCTGTTTCAACAAACAAACAAATAAGCTCAACAAAGAAAACCAGAAGAAAAGGTGCAAAACCACAAATATATATTCAGGACTCCATTTTTGAACTGTGTATGGTGGTTTTCATGACTGTAATCCCAGCATTCAGGAATCAGAGACAAGATGATTAGATGCTTGACCTGAGGAAACCCTCACCCCCAACTGTACAACCCCAGGCTTGTATGCAGCTGAGCCTTTCTGTTCTGGCTAAGGTAGAAAATGGACACTTTTGGGTCTAAATGTTGATGGCCAGGTACTCCCAGGTGTTTGCTGAGATATTTATCCAAATTGAGTTTGTCTCAGACTTTGCACAGACAACTTCAGTCTGAGCTCTGTGAGTCCAGGTATTTTGGAAACTTAACTCTCATTCCCACTTCTAAACAGCTTCAGTGGCTGAGCACATGTGGCCCCAGGTGCTGCCTAGCCCCACACTCCCTAATTCCCCCTCCATCCCATCCACGCATCCACCAGTAGTGGGAACAGTGGCAGGGAAGGAGCAGCCTGGTTCTTTTAAATCACCCACTGCACCTGCTTCACTACACCCGGGCAGGTAGGAGGAATGGCATAAACAACACATGGCTGGCTGCTGTCTTGACTATGGGATAAAGGAGGAGTCATAGCCTCCCCACTGTTTTAATTAAGCGCAGTCACATGGCTAGAAGCCACCTCTGTTATGTGTTGGAAAAAACAAAAATGAAAACAATGTTCCTTACTTATTGACCCTAACAGCCACACCTTGTAACATGATAGAAACCCACTTGATATTAATTTTGAAGGTATTACATTGGTTTCTCTTGTTAGAACTTAGTTTTTGTCTTCCAAAATTTATGGTTTTGCTCTATGTCTTTACTCTTTAAACGGCACTTTATTTTAAAATGCAGGTGCAGTTTAGAGCAGGTAACTAAAAACAGGCAAAGATTGTTTAACTCAGATATGCTTGGTGGGAACTAACCCTCAAACCTGTCAGAGAACCTGCTGAATATGGCATTTAAGATGCTTTAACTCACCATGACAGAGACTCCCAAATCCACCAGTGACCCCTTCAAGGCCTCCAAGAAGATGCGGACATAACAACAAAGGACTCCACCTGGATTGTGGTACACTGATGATTGCTCATAACTGCCCCGATGCCTTACCCATTGCCAGGACCCTGTCCAAATTATGGACAAATTGGACATAGGACATGTAATGCTTCAAACAAAGTAAGGTCAGTCTCCTAATCCTCCACAGGAAGGTCTCTCAGATTTGCCAGGTCCGGCAGCCAAAGACTGCCATGTACATGTATATGGGACCTATGTCCCCAATAGAGCCATCGACACCATGGGAACCTAGTGGGTTGGCCACCTATGTAACTGGTAAGTCTCCACCACTTTCATTGCTACATAGGTCCTTTGAATTATACTTCCTGCTTACTCAGGTAAATCTATTCTTCTCAGGTCTCTGAGAAGACTAGACTAGTGAAAGAAGTAACTTTTTATTATTCCTTTATCTAAAGAAACTCACTTTCCAGTAAGTGATCCCAGTTACAGCCACCTGTGTCTCATGATGAATAACTGGATAGGAAAATAGTGTAAAATTTAAAGTTTATGTAAGGACTGAGGATTCAAAAGTTCTGAGAAAATGTTTGAGGGTCTAAGAAGGTGTTTTAAGGTTGGTAAGTGAAAGTTATGAGTGTTAGAAGATGTAACAAAAAAGTATGGAAAAGAATGAAAGAAATCCTTCCAGTTTCTTTCCTTCACTATGGTACTGGTATAGTAAGACTTCCAGAGTGGTATTGTTTTTAACTAAAATCATTTTACTGTAGCTTTTGCTGGGGATTGGTTCTAATGCTTTGAATTAATCCAGCCCCAAATCAGGAATCCTCTTATCCACACATTGAAGGTCCTTGTCTCCATTGGTTTTTGATCGACCAATAAAGAGTCAACGGCCAATGGCTAGGCAGGTAGAGTTTCCTTGCGAATAGTACATGTTGTTTAGCAGTGCAGAATTAAGTAAAGGATTAATTACTAGTGTTCCTTTCTCTGGAAAGCCAGCCAGAAGGCCCTCAGTGCCCAGGCGAGAGGCTCAGAGCTCGTTAACTCTTATTGAACCAGAGAGAAAAGAAAAGGAAAGAAAGAAGTCACTTACACATACAACACATACTAGATGAAGCTGGAAATGGATACACCACCATTTTTTAAAATTACTTTTAGCTTATTATAGCTTTTCAACAAAATGTTCTCTGTATAAGAAATAATTACCTCACAGATAAAATGTTACAAAGAAAGGAGAAAAATTAAAATCCTTCACACAGGCAAATGTGCACAGATGCACATACATTTATACACACACATTCATACACACACATTCATACACACACATTCATACACACATTCATACACATACATTCATACACACACATTCATACACACACATTCATACATACCACACATTCATACATAAACATTCATACACACACATTCATGCATACACATCATACACACACATTCATACACACACATTCTGCTTGGGCCTAACCACGTATTTCATCTCCTCCACAAGTGTTCATGCATACCTACACACAGACAAACAGACATACATATCTATATTCAATGGCTGGACCTGAGCCCCAAATCCCACACACATACATTTGAATGGATGTATAGGACAGAGCCCCCCAAGCCAACACCTTATTTCTATTCTCTGGCCTTTTTAAAGACAAAAATTATTAGAAAATCACCTCATAGATAAAGTGTTAGATAAAAGGGGAGTTACAAAAGGATACTGATATTAAGTTCAAATCAGTGTTCATTATGAGTTCAAAAGTTTCATTGCATTCCTTATAATCCATCCTTTAGTGCTATTTTGTGAGGAGTCTGTACATTCTATTCTTGATTCTAACTTTATTAGATCTTTCTGGCAAAACAACTAAAACCATTTCTTAAAACTTTCTTACTAAAATTATTTGAATCAAGTCAGGAATTCTATAAGATAATTAATTCATCTGAACAGTATAAATTCACGACAGTTCATCTTTATGTTAATTTGCAGGAAATCTGCTCAATGGGGTGAGCCAATGTCCAGGAACCCTTAGGCGATATAATAGTGACAGGGAAGGTATATTGGCAGCAAGAAGCCATCCTTGGATGAAGTCTCTCGGAACATGGCCTCCTAGTATGACAGTTCACCTATGTTAGGCCATGCAAAAAGGCAGGTCATCTTCAGCAAAATCACCGCTGGCCTTAGCCTCTCCTACATGGCTCCTGACAGACACTTAGGCTCATTCTTTAGCCTAAAATCTTTTTCAAATAGGAATGCTTAGTAGTGACAATTTGATCATAATATGTGTCGATCTCTTTGGTTAATCTCTAAGCTATTTTATAGTCTGAATGTAATGTGTTACTAGTATAAAGTTTCAGGAACTATTTTTCTTTTATTTATTATTATTTTAAACAGTAGGGGAGTAGTGTGCATGCAATGGTGCAGATGAATAAGTGCTTTTCTTCCCCTTTTGCATGGGTTCTAGGATTGAACCCTGACCATCAAGCTTGTATCTTCTGACAATGGCAGTTTCTACCTTTTGAGCCATTTCACAGGCCAAGTTTCAGTGAATCAACCACAACTCTTAGAGATTAAATCTTTACTTTGTGAAGCTCAGAAGCAAGTCTGGTCTTGTATTTGTTTTTATTTGTTTGTTTTGTTTTGTCTTGAGTGTGTGCAGCTTTGGCTTGTGAGAAGATGACATTGTTAGAAGCGGGGCCTCTTGAGGGTTACTAGACCTTAAATAAAATTCTCATCAGTGTGTGATGACAACACTCAGCAACAATCAATTCTTGAAGGAAATTTGTCATGTGAAGCTCTTCCAGAGGCACAGATGCAAGGCAGCGCTTCCCCCCCTGCAGGGGACACTTTGACAATATCTAGAGAAGATTCTTACTTTTTCTCATGTGCATGTGTGATGTACATGCATGTGTATTGGAGGCTCCAGGTTGGTGTTATGTGTCTTCTTTTCTTACCTTATTTGTTGAAGCAGTCTTTAAGTTGAATTCATAGCCCTCAGGTATGGCCAGTCTAGCTAGCCAGCTTTCCCAGGCAAGCCATGTCTGCCTTCCCTGCATTAGAAACATAGGCAGGCTGCCACACCTACCTGGCATTTATGTGGATGATGGGGGTATGAACTATGGTTCTCATGCTTCTGTGTGTGGCAAGATCTTTAGCCATCAACCTGTTTTTCCAACCCCAAGATACAGTTTTTGATTGTGTGGCAAAGGAGGGGATGTTGCTGACTCCAGTGGCTGGAGTCCTAGAAATGGGTTATGCTCTGCTCTTCCATTCCTGGCCCCATCTAGTGAAAAATCACTTGGATCACAATGTCCTTAGTGCTGCTACTGAAATACTGGCACAAGACACAAGATGGCAGAAGACTGTTTTCCTCAGAGATGGCACAGAACTTTTGGGTCAGGTTGGACACAGCCTCTTGAGGAAACATAAAAACCAGGACATAACTGAACAAGGGCTGAGTGTGAAGCATGGCCTTTCCAGTTTTTTCTCAAATGCAAGCCTCACTACAATTATTCTGAGCTTCAGTTTCATTAAAACTCAACTGTTTCCAGGTTCCTTCTAAAGATGTGTGTGTGCATGTGTATGTGCATGTGTGTGCGTGTGTGCGTGCATGTGTACCTGCGTGCATGCGTGTGTGTGTGTGTGTGTGTGTGTGTGTGTGCAAGTGTGTGTGTGTGTGTGTGTGTGTGTGTGTGTGTGTGTTTGAAGCATTTGGGCTTCACATTTTTCCTTTTGGCTGTCTACAAAACTTCCTTGGTTTCCCTTTTCTAAAATTGCTCCTGTAGTTTGACATTTGTGTATAGAGATGAAGAAAGAAAGTAGACTGAAAGGTAGATCACTTCCAGGTAATCTTTAATCAGAATAACTCATCAAAGAAAGCAACAACCATTTAACAATTTGTATCCTAAAGAGCAAAGAGACTTGTGAAAATACTGCACTGTGTGAAGTGTTTCAGATCCTTATTTGCTAAGGAAACCCGTGCAACATCTTTTTTGCTGCACCAAGGCTTCTCTAAGTAGGAGCACACCAGATCCTCTCTGCCACATCCCCAGAGCTTCCTTTCCTCAATGGAAGCAACTCTACTTTCAGCCAGGAATTTCCTAACTTTGCCTCTTGCATTGATACCCTGCTAATGGCCTGTCACAACCCCAGTTACTTTTTTAAGGAAGTCTCCTGTTCTCTGAGCAGGTCGATACCATGGGAAGGGCTGCCCTTCAGTTACTCTGATCTCTGAAGTCCTTTTCTTCCTACTTTTAGGATGATCTACCACCATTTACAGTGCTGATAGAAATCCCAGGATAACTATTTTTGGAAATTACAAATAGATTTCTGGAGTGTGTCAAAATAGTGAAGGGATTCTGATTTGATAAAGTTTGAGAAATAATACAGGTTCAAAAGATGATTTTGCCATCTGTTTAATTTAAAGAAAGAGGATTTCACAGCTTGCTTGAGGTCTAGCTAAAGTAGCTGAGCTGGCATCACCACTAGAAAAGGAGAATTCCTACTCTCAAGCTGACATATGCAAATTAAGACTCTACCTGATCTGAATAGAGAAAAGTATTCTTTTCTGAACTAACTTGCAAAACTCTCTGGGCCCCACAGTTCCCTTTTAGCAACACTGTTATCCCCACCCCACCTCCACCCTCCATGTTTGTTGTGATTTCTCTTACCTTTAGATTGCTAATTAAGGACATAGCGCCTTGCCTCTGTCCTGACTCTTAGCACAGAATATGAGACAGAGAAACCTCTTCACGTGTTTTAGTCCTCTGTCTTGCCCTGTGTCCCCCTTGGGTGCAGTGGGTGAGAAGGCATGGAGCTCAGACTCTGGGAGCAAGTGAGAATGGTGCTGCAAGCTCGTTTATTCTCCGGGAGCGCCCTTTTTGCCCTCCACTGGTGTTCCATTGGTCCCAAGCAACCATGTCCTCCAAGTGTAGCTCCCGACTGGCTGTCACTGTCTGCGGCACCAATCCCTAAGCTCTCATGCAGGCTTCAGTTGGTCCCTCATATGGAAGTTACCTCCACAGCAGCGCAGCCCCACTCACTGTTTATGTGGAAGTGGCCACAGCCTTGTCAGTGAAGCCTGCTGCTTCTCCTACATTCAGGTGTGCTGGCCGGATACCTGTTTTCTTCATAGGGTGGCTCAGATTATTTTGAAAAGCATGCATGTTTTTCCAGTTTGAAACTTAGGCATGTTGACATGCTTCCTCAGTGTAAAGCAAGAGCTCTGCATACCCACGTTAGTGAATTCAGGAGAAGAAACTGTGAATGATTTTTCTAAGAAATGCTGTTTGCAGCTTGCCATTACATATCAAACTTTCATCCAGCCTACAACCAAGTTAGTAATGTGCTTTGAGATCTTTATGATTGTTCTGCTTACTTACAGTGTAGTCAACCTATTCAGAATTAATTGTCCTTTAAGAAAAACAATGTATTCAATCTTACTATGCTTTGGCCTCCCTAATGTGTGATTTACTCTATTTCTCTTTAATGATTCATTGATTCCTCACTCAGAGCAATGCATTTGTGCAAAAGATGTAGGGGCTAGAACTATGACCATTTGCTGGAAGCAGTAAGGTTTGAACATTTCCCTCCAATGTTGAAAGCAGTATGTGGGCATACACTAATAATAATACCTGGTTTTTGTCCTTGGGTGGTATTCTGAGTCAGTAGGGTCAGAGAAACAATTTTTCCCTTCATGAGACCTCTGTGAAAACTTAAGACAAAAGTTCCTCATTCCTTTCCACACCATATTTGCTCCGCTGTTTAATAAATAGATTGGACAGAATGGCCTTTGTTCAAGAGATCAGGTCAAAGGTATTCAGACAAACCGATCAGACTCACTCTTGGGTAAATGACACCAAGGGTCAGCTTCCTTTCTTAGCATTTGTGATGTTCCCTCCAAGATGAATTGGCCAAATAACCAAGTCCCCACACTTTGGAGGGGTGCAGGGATTCGAGGTACTGCCTTTCATGGAAGCATTTCCTGTTCACCTACTAATCAAAGATTGAGCAATGGCCTATTATAATGTTTGAGCAAGTCTGCTGGCTCCCAGAAACAGCTGTTAGATATGTTCCTTCTTCCATGCTGTGTGTGTGTGTTTGGGGGCAGGATTAATTATTTTAAAAATACTGGAAGGAGCTCACAAATTGATTTGTAATTAGATAAGCTAAAAATTATTTTTAGAATTTTATCCCAAGACAGTGTGTTTTGGACTTACGATGGTATGACCACAGTACAGATTCAGCAGTAACACACTTTGCTTGTTGAAATTTCATCTTTTCTTGATCTGGTGCTGTGTCTCTTTGGGGTTACTTACATTTTGCTCATGATTCTTTTGTTTTCCTTTAATGTGGAATCTGTGTTTTATATTACTTTGAAATATTTCAGCATCTGAGAATGATTTGTGACTAGTAGTTTTATAAAAACTTGAATTTATGGTATTTTATCTTCCCTTCTTTTGCTTTTGTTTGATCTTGAGGAAGAGAGAAGTTTGCAAGCTGATGTGGCCAGCTGTGGGGGTCTCTATTCCTTTTGAGTGGATTTCCTTTTCATCAACAGTTATTCATACTATACATTTCTCCCTGCATCTGCTTTGTCAAATTGTTTTTCTAAGATTTATACATAACACTGTATTAGGCTTCTTTTTTGCCACTGGGACAAAATACCTTAGAGAAACTCTTTAAAAGGAAGTAAGTTTTATTCTGGCTGGTAGTTTTAGAGATTCAGCCTGTGGTGAGGTATAGCATCATGGCTGAAGGCTGAGGCAGAATAAGGTCCCTGAAGATCAGGAAGCAGAAAGTCAGCAAGCCCCAGAGACAGAATATACTTCCCAAAGGCCTGTCTGCAGTGAACTGCTTTCTCCTAGCAGCCCCACTTTCTAATATGCCCTGTGGGCTGTGTTATCAATTACTCATTGATGAAATCAGGGGTTTCATGAATCAATTACAGAAACCACTAAACAGGCATCCAAGATTTTAGCAAGTGGAAATTTGGAGACATTTCATATCTAAGCCGCAAGAGTAGGCTGGACTCATTTTCCTGTTTTCTGGTTTTGCACTCCTGATGAGAAGACTATGCTCAATTTTGTTGCAATTTCCGGTGACCGGATGCCTTTTCTCTGGCTCTCTTGAGAAGCTCTCCTGTGTCCATTTCTTTTCATATTCACTCACTAGGTCTTTGTATATTTTTTACTAATTGTTATATAAATCCTACCTACTCTACAATCATAGTTAGTTTGAGAGTCTATTTAATGGTATCTTTTCCCAGACCAAAACAAATCTCATTTGGTTTTTTGGACAGTGCATTACTTAGTATGGTGGTAGACTGAGGTGATTGCAGCTTGCTCCCATGATGGGGTCCTCCCATTTCTGACACCGCTGAGTTGCAGCTCTTCTGAGGTCTAAACTGGAAACATGACGATTTCTAGATTTTTGATGAAGGAAAATGGCTTCTGTTGTTTCCTTTCAGTCCCCTGGACTCTTGTGGTGCTATGCATTCTTTTCTGCTGCCACTCTTCACTCTGGCATGTGCTTCTCAGGGTCTTTGGTCTCATTGGCAAACTTCCTGAAAAAATATAAGATCAAATGGTGGACACACTCCTGATTCTCCCAATTCTTACAGCTATTTACTTAATAGATATTTTATGTTTGTCTGTCATCTCTAGTTACATACAGTGAGAAAACTTACCTGAGGCAGTTTACAACACTGTCCAAGGTGAGCATCACACTGTTGGGCTCATGTGGGTGAAGAACAGCTTTTCATATGTAGGCACAGCTGTTCTCTGAACTTTGCACACAAGAAGACACAGAATCTCCCCAAGCTTCCTGTCATCCTAGTTTAGTACACACAGAGCTAGCTGTGTCCCTTTGAGAGGCTGGGCTAGCTGGACACAGGATGTTCTCACCCAGAATTAAGAGAAAAGTTCCTCATGCACAGCAATAATCCCAGGAAACAGCTTCAGTTTCTAGCAGGCATACTGAGTGGTTCACAACCCCTATAATCATGTTTTCCACAGGCACATGAAAGCACAGGCACAAACCCACACTGAGACACACATGCATACAATTAGAAGTAAGAAAATATTTTTTAAAAAGAATCCACTTTGCTAGGCAGTAGTGGTACATGCCTTTATTCCCAGTAGCGGGAAGCAGAGGCCAGTAGATATTTGTGAATTTGAGTCCAATGTTGTTTACAGATCGAGTTCCAGGACAACCACAGTTATACTGAGAAATTCTGTCTTGAAAAAATAAACAACCAGCAGTGCTACCAGCTAGGGACCAAGTGTTCAAACACATAAGCCTAAAAGGCACATTTCACACTCCAACAATAGGAACAGCTAGACATCTTTTTAAATAAATAAACAAACAAATAGCATGCTGGATCTATCTGTAGCAGTGGTTCTCAACCTGTGCATTGTGATCCCTTTGGCAAACCTCTGTCTCCAAAACCATTTACATTATGAGTGTCAGGAGAGAGGATGGGGAGAGGGAGTCACATGGTGATGGTCAGTCACTAATGAGTTCCTACACAGTCACAAACTACCAAATCTAGGAGCATAGTAGGTGCATAGTGGTATTTTGGAAAGTACAGTGTGTAGCAACTAGAAGTAAGCAGTAACTACCAGAGAAAGGGCGGAACGCAGCTTGGAGTTCAGAGTAAGGCTTGGCCGCTGATTCAGCATTGAAGACACCACATTACTGACAAGCATTATTTCTACAAGGGACTGGCATTAATTTGTTGTGGACATTTTTATTTACCAATCAGAAATAACTTGGGAACAAGATCACATAGCGCCACTTGGGTCTATGTACAGACTCCAAAACTTGGGGACCTACACTTAGCATTACAATACACAGCAAGACCAAACCGCAACACCTATTAAAGGCTCTCCTTACTGAGTAAGTTGAGCAGTTCTCAAGCTGTGGGTCAAGACCCCTTTGTGGTTGAATGAGCTTTTCAACAGGGTTGTCTAAGACTATCGGAAACTGCAGATATTTACATTAGAATGCATAACTGTACCATATTCACATTTATGAAGTAGCATTGAAATATAATCTTATAAGTTGGGGTTCACCACTACAGGAGGAGTTATATTAAAGTATTGGAGCATTAGAAAAGTTGAGAATTTCTGTATTTCTCAGTCATAAGTGTAACACATTGCTTTTCTGCTTTCTCTGCTTTTCACTGAACTTTCATGTCCCATGGGTCCACTAGAATTCGTATAAATTATCATAGTGCTCACAAGGACTGAAACACTCACCAGTTTTCAAACATGGCAGCGAGGACTATTGCCATGACTATCAGATATGTGTCCTGTTCATAGACAACACTCTTTTGTCCTCCTGTATTTCACTTACAAGTTTAAAGAGTGTTAAGAATTTCAAAATAGAGCCTGGAGAGATGGCTCAGTGATTAAGAGCACTGACTGCTCTTTCAGAAGTCCTCAGTTCAATTCCCAGCAACCACATGGTGACTCACAACCATCTATAATGAAATCTGATCCTTTTTCTGTTGTGTCTGAAGATAGCTACAGTGTACTCACAGTAAATAAATAAATAAATAAATAAATAAATAAATGAATAAATAAATAAATAGAAAGAATGTCAAAATAATGATAATGGGGCCCATAAGCAAGTGTTAGGGATCCTCTGGGTGAGGAACCCAGCCCAGCATTTGGACACATATGTCAACAGTGCTGAGGCTGAGATGTCCTGCTCCCTGAGTTGTCTCTCTTCTAGTTTTGGTATTGTGCATGTCCAGCTGGTAATCAGTGTCCCAAATTTTTATCTGATGGGGATCACATTTACTTAGGTTTTGGATTTTTATCATATTTTCAACCCATGATCATATTATGTTATTGTCAAAGGAAGTTTTGAAGATGTGATTAAAAATAATAGTGACTTGATGTTGAGATAATCCATAGGGAGGTCATGCAATTGGGCTCAGTCTCATTACATTCCTTTAAAAGCAGAGAGTTCTTTATGGCTGATGACAGATAGAGAGAGGTCAGAGAAATTTGAAGCATGGGACTATTTAGAGTGCCCTTGCTGACTTTGATGATGATGAGCTGCGAAGAAGGGCTTGAGAGAAGGCTTTTCATGCTGAGTGTGACCTCTGATCAACAGTCAGCAAGGCTTCTGCCCTATAGCTGCATAAAAAATTCACTCACTGTCTACAACCAGAAACAATTTAGAAGTGGCTTTCTCCCCAGCCCTCCCATACTGGCACTAGATTTCAGATCATAAGTAGAGAACCCTATCATCTGTATGGACTTCTGACTCACAGAACCATAAGATGATACAGGGGTGCTATTTTTAACCCTTCTGCTTATAGTAATTCTTTGGCTAAAATTAGCAAACTAATATAGCCCACTGAAGTGTCAGCTATTAACTCCTTAAGTGTTTCTGAATTATGAACTCTGGAAGTGGATGATCCCAAACATGAAAATATATGCGTGTATGTGAGGTATCTATCTGGTGTAGAAGAAAATGACTTAGCTTAGAGGATATGATTAGATGCTTTCTGATAGTTTTGGGAGAGCTGTGATGCCTCTTATACATACATACAAAAAAACAAGCAAGGGACTTTTTAAAAAAATGTTATGATCACTGTTGAGGTTTTAAAAGATTATCTTCACCCTTTTCTTTTTGCTTTATGTTTCAAGTTCTAGGAATTCTCCACACTCAATTTGAAACATGAAAAAATTCAAAAGCTGTAAAGGGTTTTGTTAAGAGGCATCCATAATTCTCATATGTAAAGGGGCTTGTATATGAGAAAGGTGCAGAAAGATGTAAATTAAAAAATTGTTCTGAGCTACCTAATGACCCTCTAAGTGACAAAACATTACACTAGAAGCTGAGTAAACTCAATCTGAAATTCATATTTCAATAGAGGCATCTGAAAATGTTAACACTATCAACCAACAAGGAAATAAAACATGTACTGTGAGCTGAAGTTACCTTGGCCAATAACCATTCTGCTACAATTCAAGAACATTTAGAAAACTGTAATAGTATAGGATGGTACATTAATTCACAATGTCCCATAAATGAGTCTGTCTTCAGGCAAGAACAACAATACTATTATCTTCGTGGTCTGAGGCAATACTACGAGGGGAAAGAGAAGAAGGTAGAGAGAAGAGAAGAGATCATGGGGTAGGAATCTTGAAAACATGGCCATGAGGGCTGGCCAGGTGGAGTAAGAGCAGCCTAGATGAATATGACAAATCATATTGTGGGATTATTGGCAGGGAAGTCGACGTAACAGCAGAGAGGATAGATATCTGCCCAGCTCTAGTGCTCACTAAGCCTTTTTATTAATATGAAATTTTTAGGTCTCTCATCTAGGAATTGAATGATCAAAGAAGTTGTAGAAACCTTCAGCTGAGGAGCCCCGTGGACTACAGTCATGGAGAACCACCTGAATAGTGGCTCTGAGGCTCCTGACACCTCATAAACTGCCACATAGCAGTCTGTGATCTAAAGGGAGAAATCAGTGGTGATGCTCAACCTAATACACACCCTCACCCACAGGATTGGCTTGAGGTGGCATTCTGAAGTACCAAATGTGGGCATGCTCCCCATCCTGAAAGGCTCCAGGACAAGTGGGAGCGCTCCTCTTTGTAAGTCTGTGTGAGGAGAGCAGTGAGTTTACTGGGGTGATCAATGGGGGGTGAGCAATGGGGAAATCATGTGGCCTCACACCTGTACCTCAACCCCAAGCCACCCCACCTGCTGTGGTCCCTCCCTCCCATGCTGCTACAGAGCTCCCAGCACTTAAGTGGATTTTCCTTAAGTTTTATTTTGTTGTTTGACCCCAAACTCTGGTAAAAGTAAGGCAAATTTCATTATGTTTTAGGTCCATTTTACACTTAAACACTCTCAGTAGTTTTTCTAGGATGCTTTTGCAGTGCTTAAGCAGGCCTTGAGAGACTACCAGAAGAATGTTTCATTGTATTCTTTTCCCAGCCCACAGGAGTAGCCTTCCTCCCAAGAATAAACAAGTCCTAACTCTGCAGACTCCTACACAACTAGGTAGGAATCTATCACTGAACTGTGCTTTCAGATTCACTAAAATTATGTCAGAGAACAGGAACAAGTATAGAGCGAGGGGGGGGGAGACACCTGTTCTCTCAGAAGCCAGGATCCCCAGCAAGCTGCCTCAGGCACAGCTAGGGAAGATGGAGCAGGCTGCAGTCTATGGGCACCAGCGTTCCATTCCTGTGCACAGCCAGTCAACAGTTCCTCACACATAAACACAAACAACTCCCCCCCCAGAGAAAAAAGAAGAAAAAATCATCTTAACAAGGAATGAACACTAATCTCAATAAGTACAGGAGAGTCCAGAGTAGCTACAACTGAGCTGGGACCTCCAGAGATGACACAGACCAAGGGTAAATCTGAGGAGAGAGAGGCCCTAAGAGCTACCTGGCTAAGGTCACATTGACATTGGCAACCCCACTGCCAGGCTGGAAAGCAGCAGGGCACAAAGACTGGGTAGGACCGGTCCTTGCAGGCTTCAGCATGTGCACCAGGCTCTCCTTCCTGCCCTTCCTGACTGAGGTAGGAAAGTTCCCAGGCCTCCCCGGGTTGTTCTTAGCTCCCTTTCACTTTTTGGATAAGGTCAAAGTCCCTGGACCCTGTGATCAACACCCAAGGCAAAGTTGTCATAGGGCGATCTTTCAGAAACTGAGGTAGCTGAAGTCAATAATGGTTCTCAAGCCCCTGTTCTGAGTCCACTTGGTTTCTCAGTCATTATCATGTGAGTCAGGGGAAGATCAGAGAAGAGTCTAAGGTGGTCCTAAGCTGCAAGAGCCACTCTAGCTCTGGCATAGAGAACTGAGGTTACTGAATTTACTCCCTCCACCCCGCGCCCCAATTCTAGGTTTCACTGGCCTCAAGAGAGCATTCAGCCCAGGAATGGGGATCGGCCAGGCACAAGAGGAGAGGAGGCCCTCATCTTTGCTTCTTAGTCCTAAGCAGGCTAAGCTACTAGTTAGATAAAAGGGGCTTCTTAATGGTTTGAGGTGATAGAGCCACAAGCGTATAAAAAACGATCAATTCTGAGACTGCATACCTCAAATCCAATGCAATCTACTCTTTTTTTTTGGGGGGGGGGCTTAGAAAAATTTAGATTACTTTAATCCCTGCCAGGATTAAATTCAGGTCATCAGACTTGGTGACAAGTGCCTAATTTACCAGCTGAACCATTTTGTCAGCTCCACCAACAGTTTTGAGATTTAACAACAATAATACAGAAATGATAAAAAAAAAATTCAATTTTTCCCCCCAGTCCCGGCTTCCCCATATATGACTCTGAAACTAATCATTTATTAATAAATTCCTAGGCTGTAAGCTTTGGTTCATTTCCTTACTAACTCATAACTTAAGCAACCCATTCAAACTATTCTTTCTACCACAGTTACTTACCCATCCTCAGCTTCATGTGCTGGTACCAAGCCTGGTGCTGACCTTCTTTATTCTAGCCTGAGTTCAGCCACCTACCAGTTTATGTACATCTCCTCTCTGTTTCCAGGCAATATCTCCTTTTATTATATTCTGAGTTCATCTGTGTGGCTGGCAACCTCTGCTCAGATGTCATGCTTTGGGCCTCCTCAGTGTTCCCTGGCGAATCTCCCTTTATCCTGAATTCATCTACCTGCTGGTTAGTTACCACTCCTTCAGTCCCTGACTGCTTCTTCCTTACTGTCTTCCTTCAGCATCTTTCCCAGTGTGTCTCTCGAATCTCTCTTTATTCTCTCACTATTTCCCAGAATCCTCTCTTCTCCTGCCTGTGCCCCACCTCCGATTTCCTACCTCAGCTCATTGGCCATAGGCTTTTTTATTGTCAGGTGATGCTTATAAGAGATTTTCTCTATACAGAAAAACCTTACTTGGAACTTAAATAAAAATGGAAAAAACAAAAGAAATTCTTCAAGAAAAAAGTGTTTTATGACTAGCAAGGCTTGGCAGGAAAAGGCATTTCAAAGCAGGCCAGAGTGACTGTGTTTGGCCCTGGAATCCCACGAGGTATCTGGATGGAACAGACTCCTACGACTTGACATCTTAATTCCTCATGTGTGCCTCTCCCGTCCCACATGCTACAAACAAATAAACTACGTTATATTAAATAATTGTGTGTGTGTGTGTGTGTGTGTGTGTGTGTTGTAAGACAGGGTCTCAGTGTGTAGCCCTGAGTAGTTTAAACTTCAGTATGTGAACTTGACTGACATGAGATCTACCTGACTCTTCCTCCTGAATGCTACAAGTAAAGGTGTGCACCAGCAAACAAACAACAACAAAACCCAAAGAAATGTAAATTGAGTGTGTGTGTGCCTGCACGTGTCCGTGTGTGTGTGTGTGTGTGTGTGTGTGTGTGTATGTGTGTGTGTGTGTGTGTTTGATAATCACATTTAAAGAAGACTAGTCCCTTTGAGGTGGGTATAGTAGAAGCTGAAGGGAGGAAAGGATAATAAGAAAGGAATGCAATGATAGTTTAATTTTTAAATATACTGTCAACCTTAAAAATATAACAAGAATAGACTGCATGTGGCCCTGCCCCTGCTCTGTACTCAGTATTACATAAACATACTGAATGAGCTATACACTTACATTACCTTAGCTATTTACTGAAATAAATTTAATCCAGCATTACATCTCAAATAAGTCATTTTCCTATCTTCTTTCTTTTCTAGTTATGCTGCATCTCATCTTTTGCTATAGCAACACTTTTATTGGCCTGGAAAGGCAATTCTGTATCTAAAAGGGTTTGCTAATCTCCATGACAACTAGAATTTTATTTCTAGCACCCAGGTAACAAGTTGGGTATATTGAAAATGCCTGTAACTCCAGCTCTGAGGGATCTCATATTATTTTCTGGCCTCTCTCTCTCTCTCTCTCTCTCTCTCTCTCTCTCTCTCTCTCTCTCTCACACACACACACACACACACACACACACACACATACCCCAATTTTATAGTAATATTTTGGCTATTGAACTCTGACCAACATCTTTAGATAAGTCATATTTTTATATTGTATAGTAGTTGTGTTTTACATTCTTTCACTCACAAGTGTTTCAGCTATACTACACACATTTCTAGGTTAGCCTGGACTATAGGGTAAGACCTTGTATATTAAAAAAAAGAAAATTAAAGATTTTAAATTGAAGTACAAGGCAAGACAATAAATATATAAAAATACGATTATGAAATAATTCTTTGACCCTTACTATAGCAGAAATCTGAGGTTTGCTGGAAGGTGTTTGTAGTCATAGGCACTTCTCCATAAGATACTTACTAGTTACAAATAGAAAAGTTGTTACTTTGCTAGGAGAAACTTGAGAGACAGCATTTCAAAATAGATAAGGTTAATGTCACCAACAACAGAAAAATTCATTATCATGCATCTTCTGAAATGAGACCTAATATTTCTATAAAAATTCATCGTTTGAATCTAATCATGAAGAAGAATTAGGGACATCTAAACTGAGTACATTTTCTTGGTTCCCTACTCTTTGAAACTGGAAACATCAAGAAATGCAAAGAGAGTGAAGAGACATGACAAAAGCAATGCACAACTCAGGACTCCTGCGCATAGACATTGCTGAGATAACTCTGGGAGAATGGGGTATGGATAGCAAAGCACTCAGGGGTAAAGGCTGTCATGACTTCAATCAGTTCTGAGTGGCCCTCAGAATGAGAGAGTTAGGAAAACACAGGGATGGATGACAAAGCAGACAGGGAGCTAGAAGTGTAGACTTTTGGCAAGTAGCATCAGCAGAGAGTCCACAAGTAGAAGGCACCAGGGGACTGCACTGATCCTCGCTGGAGCACAGCAGAGGAGAAGATGAAGGAAGGCTTACGGCAGAGACTAACCTTCTCACTCTGGTGCAAGAAAGCTGTCTGGGCAGGGTGTTTACCACTTCTATAGGGGGTATGTTGTGGTTGAGTTATTAGGAAAATATGAATTTCCAAAATTTTACAATAGCCTCATCTATAGCCAAATTTGGTAGAAACTCTTTAAATCCCAAGTGCATTGTAAGAGTACTAGAAACTACCAAGTTCTCTAAATCTTTACATTAGATATTATTTATTCAAAACTCCATTATTTACTACATTTATTTTTAGGTAGATTTGAAGCATATAGAAACTTGTGGTTTGATGACACACACATTCTCCCTTGAAGAAGGTATAATTTAGCAGAAATTAATATAGCAGAAAAGGTGCTATTGGCATCACTTACATATATCTCAAAATAAGTATTTAATCAGTGGTGGATTATTTTCTGAAAACTAGTCAAATCCCCTAACCAAGAGTCAGATACAGTCATTATCAACCCATTTGCTATTTCTGTTGTGGTTTCTTTCTGTGAACATTGTATATTGAGGAGCATAAACTGTATTTGGGCTTTTGTATATTCTTTCCAATAATCATAATTGGAGCTTCATTTAGTGATCAATTTTACTACATATTATTTGTAGGTATGCTCATACCTATGTAACATATTCTTATATATTTAATTTTAAATATCTCACATTTGAAGGACTTATGGCAGCCTCCAGTCTGAAAATATTGCAAATAACAGTTGTTAAAAGAATCTCTGTATATGTAACACAAACATCATTACTTTATTTTTTAAATGATGTTCCACTGAGTATAGGGACCAATGGAAAGACTATGTATTTCATTCACACATTTCAAAAGGACTAATAAATCTAGAGAAAATATCTTAAATGAAAATGGACAGTGATAACTGTGAAATTATCACTCTCAGGATTGATTTCAACCCATCTATCTGTGGCATGCATGGTTATGTAAGAGGAAGGTTCTCCTCGAATCACCATGGACGTGTATTCTTTGTACTTGTTATTTAGATTACTAACTTAAGTTGTGTCCACTCTTTCTAAAGCACTGTCTCACAAGATACTTCAGAGAACCCTCCTTTTCCTCTGAGACTGAAGCTTTCTAGTCCACAGGAACTCTCTTTTTCAGCAGGAAGAGAAACAGCTCCAACCAGCATCAAGAGCCACTGAAAGTAACCAGATTTTCTAGGCTTTTTCTTCCAAAGAATAAACAAGGCAAGCCGCTTGTGTGAATCACTCTCACACAAGCCAAGCTGCAAAGACTCAAAACCCAACCCAGCTATGTGAAATAGATGTAGATCAACTGCGTCCTTTGGGAAGCGCTCTCTGTCCAACATGTTGAGCTGCCTGAAAGGAGTGTTCCTGGTTCCCAAAATTTTCATGCTGTTGCCAGTCCTGGGTTGGGTTTTGATGATGCAACTGTTTTTGAATCATTTGTTCTCCTGTGAGTAAGCTCTCACCAGTATTTCTGTAAATAACTCCAATAAAACTCACTGTTTTATTAACTGTACTTGTGTGGTATACATACTTTGGTCTGTTTTGGGTTCTGTATCTGGGGTGAGAAGCAGAAGTTTTGTAACACAAGTATTTACTGAGTTTACTTAAAAGTTTATCAACCATTAACATGTAAGGCAAATAATCATAACTTTCAAGTTCTTTGTAAAGTGCATATTTTACAGACTCAGGACTAAGTTGGTGCAATAATTATAGCTTTCAAAGGTTCCATAGACACCCCTGCCAGGAGCCATTCTCACATAGATCTCAAAACCCCCTCCTCTCAGCCATTTCTAGCCTGCTTTTTCTAGCTTGCTTTTATAAGGAAATGTACTAGCTTAAAAATTAGCCAAGTGAGCTAGATGGTCAGTATATGCAGGGCTCACCCGAGTGGGCTAGAACAAACGAAGCTCACCTCTGGTTAGGTTACCAGAGCAACTCCTTTCCACTTCACCTCCTCATGATCAATTTATTGTGCTAAGTTCCTGCATCAATCGCCAGCTTTTCCCTGAGATTCTGAGAGAAAATTCTGAGAAACTGTTTCCGAGAAATGATGCTAGCCCCCCTGAGATTGTTCCCCGAATACAATGACTTTCCCCCCTTAACCCCTCCCTACACCTTGCGTGCTTCCCTTTAAATTGCCTTGTGTAAAAAATAAAATTTGACAGCATGATCAGAATACTGTCTTGCTGTCTGTCTCTCGCATATCTTGTCTCTTGCCTTCTCCTAGGTGGTCCGGAGACCCTGTTGACTGTCTTGTGGGTTGGGACATACCCCTCTCCTCAAACACCTGAGGCTGTAGCCAAGAGTGGTAGCTTCTCTTGTGGGTCTGGGTCTATTCAGAGATTCACCAATCTAACTCAAGCTTTGTTTTTAGAAAAAATACAGGCTTTTTATTTTTTAAAAAATAAACTGGCAGGAACAAACCAGAAAGAGTTCTATGGGTAAGGCCTATAGTCATCTGTGGACAGTTCAAGGATTAGGAAGACAAAAGCACAAAGGTATAATTTCAGAAAGCCAATTTAACTCATTTCCTGTCTGGGTGCAGGTAAGAATTGATTATGTAGCAGACACCCAGTAGGTGTCTCAGCCATCCAAACAAATAATCATTTCATGTAAAAGTGGAACTTGGCAGTCAGCCTGTTCAAACTTGTGGCTCATTAACCATTCTGTGTAAGAAAAGCTGGAGCAGTGAAATATTTTACAGCAATCAACAGCATTTAATAATAGCTCAACTGCACAGGGAGGTTATCTTTCTTAGGCAAGTTAGCTGACAGGGTACATTCAAGAAAGGAGAAACATTAAAGCAATTTTATTTTCACAAGCGAACCAGACGGCACATGCGCGAGAGCCGCAGGGCGCATGCGCGAGAGCCGTGTGTTGTGGCCTGGGACTGTGGGTGACTAAGGTGCAGTCCCTGCTGTGGAGATTTAGAGGGTGACACAGGCAGGCCTGCTATGCTGGTGCATTCCCTTAATCTTAGTGCCCTGCAGCCAGAGGCAGGCAGATGTCTATGTTCTTGTGGGTATCTGGGCCTACAGAGTGCTTGTTAAAAACAACAACAAAGTCATTGTAAGTCTTTATTCCTTTAACAATATTGTGTTCGGTGTGGTCGCACAGGCCATGAATCCCAGCACTCGGGAGGCAGAGGCAGTGAGCTCTGTGCCAGTCGGCTCTGCAAAGTGAACACCAGGACAGTCAGAGCTGCACATGAAGTCTAAAAACATTGTGTGTGTGTGTGTGTGTGTGTGTGTGTGTGTGTGTGTGTGTGTAAGGATGGGGGAAGATGTGTGCTCTGTAGTGTCATGTGTGAAGTTCTGTGGTGTACATGTGCTTGAGAGTGTCATGTGTTAGCTTCAGGAGTCTGCTGATGAGGATTCCACAAAGGATGAGTTAGTTGATCATGGCCCAAAAATTACCAATGCTTCGTTACTTCACCATTATGTCTTTGCCACAGAGTTCAATCTAGTTTGTGTACTGTACCTTTAAAAATATGGTCCCAGGAACAGGGAGTATATATCAGTTGATGGACACTTGGAAAATACATGACTATATGATGAACTCTGGGTTTGATTCCCCAGTAGGAAAAATAAAGGTTAAAAAAAAATCCATAGAATCCCAATTGGTAGAAGATTTACCAAGATCTTTACAAAAGAGCCTATAGCTGGTTTGGGACTACCGGACCCTTGACTTGCAGCTCTAAGGGGCCCCCAATTCACCAACATCTCAGTGACATTTATGCTGTTGTTCCCTGTGGGAAGCAATGGAAAACTTCAGATAAACTGAGATAGGTCCCTTTTCATTATTCTTTAACAACTTTATACATGAACTTTATATATTTAATTTTAGTCATTTGAACCCCATTATCGTCTCTCAACACTGAGCCCCCTCATTCTCACTTCTCCCATTTTCATATCCTTCTTCCTTTTCTTTCCTTTCCTCTCTTTTTTTCATTGTCTTTTTTTTCTGTGACCAACTCAACTTAATTAAGGTTGCTTGCAGGGGCATGAGTTAGTGGTTATTTATTGAAGCATGGGCAGTTTGGCAATGGCTGTAATTATGAGAAGAATGATTCTTCCTCTTCTAGCAACCATTAACTGCCAACAGCTCCTCACGAGGCCGCACAAGCCCCTTCCCCACATGTACAACAGTGTGGATTCAGGAGCACAATGGCATTGCCATCGCCAGAAGGCAGCAAAGATTGGTCCCTATAAACATGACGCCTGATTTAACAACAGCAGTGATCCAAAGTGCGGTACCAGTACTGGAAACACATTCCTGTGGTGACAAGGTGGAATGGAAAGAAAAGGAGCCTTTTAATGAAGCAAAATCAGAAAAGTTACAAACAAGAACACTATATTGAATAGTGCATAGTGCTCACTAGGTAGCTCTGCTGTGCCTTGATGAATTCTTTGCTTTCCCAACTCCACACAGTTCTGACACCAGTGCAAGGCTTGTTGTGCCCTTGGTCAGTTACCCTGTTCCAGGAATCCTGTTAATAATTAGTTCAAATCTTATTTTCAGTGTGAATACTTTTTCTTTGCTTCACTTTGAGCTTTCTTGACAGATTTATTTTCTATTATCACTTCTTTTGACCTGTCACATGAGCTTATCAAAGACAAGGGGACAACATAACTACATGCCTGTCTGCTCATAAACCAAATAACAGAAAGAACTAACGCCACTAATACAGTGAATCATAACTCATTAGCATGACTTCTGATATAATTAGACTCTACTGATAGGGAACTGGTGTTAATTAACCGTGGCAAGTAAAAGCCAGAGTCACGTAAAAGAAGAAACAATTACACTTAAAGTAATTTTAAAATGAATGAACTGAATCACCACAGATTTAAGAAATAGAACTTGAGTATCTTCCTACATCTTATAATAATCAAAGAAGCGGGGAGGTCCCTGAAGACGCAATTCCATCTAGATTAATAGATGAGAAGAAATTTGTCCTACAATTCCAACTCTGGTACCAGTAACAAAATTATGGGTACTATTATGTTTTTATGACATTCCTGTTACAAAGTCAGTAATATTTTTTCATTGGTTGAATGGACCAAGAGAGAATAATATTAGACAATACTTGTAGAAATTCAACCAGACACTATCATACAAATATACACAGCGACTGCAACTGGTACTATTCTCTAATGTGCTCACAGAAGCCTCATAGCCACCCACAAGGCAAGTGGCATTATCATCACCTGTATGTATAGCAGAATGCCAGAGAACAAGGAAGTCCAATAATTCATCTACAGATAGGTCAACAGTAAGCAATAAAGCCAGGATCTGAACTCAAAAAGCAACTTCACAAATCAAGCTGTTCAAAATGCTATTTCTCTCTGCTTTCTGTACAAAATAAACACAGTCATCAGGAAGGGTACCCAGTACTGATCCCTAGATGTTGAACAGATATCACTCAGTGATGTTCAACACCACACACAGTTGGCTCTCCTGGGACATCAAGTACAACAAACAATGACCCAAAAAATGTTTGCTAATATGTTAACAAAGAAACGTGTAGTTAAACATAGAGCATAAGGATGTACAACTTGATTTTGTGTTGATTTAAGTAAAATACTTTTTTATTGGTAGTACTTCCAGTTAGGGCTGGCCTCAGGCAAAATTGTGAAGTAGGTTAAGCTACTTTTAGCTTCTTCCAGATTTCGGGAAGTGTCTTTGTGAGAAGGGAAATAGGCTGTGGATGATTCTTCCCTAAAAAGAAGCTTCTTCTTCTTTTTCTTTTTCTTCTTCTTCTTCTTCTTCTTCTTCTTCTTCTTCTTCTTCTTCTTCTTCTTCTTCTTCTTCTTCTTCTTCTTCTTCTTCTTCTTCTTCTCAAGATAAAATATAAGGGAAGAGTCCTAATGCCACATTCATTATCTGTTATATGATACAATGCTTGCAAATGTTATTTATTCAGGAGTATTTGGATGTCAAAGTGCTAGAGATGTCAAATGGATGATGTATCTTTTGGATCTTTGGATAATTGTTCTGGTGATGTGGCTATTGTCCAAGGAATTTAAATCAGTCATCATTGTCATCTTCCAAGGAGTGATGGCAATGCTGTGTAACTGAAAGGTTCAGAGATTTACAGATGACATAATGTGAGGCAGCATTCCTACCCTGGTGGGTAGGAACAGAATCCTAGGAGAACCAGAACTCTAGTGAGATTACACAAAACTGACAAATGTCTAGATACATTTGAAAGACAAACATTTCACATTTCCAAGAAAGAAAGGAGACCTAATTCTGTCTGGAAGTACCAGCAGTAAATTCCAAGAGGTCCTTGCATGACCGAAGCATAGTTTGTCTATCTGAGTGACAGGTGAAATACTCATGGAAGGTGAAAATGAGAGTTCAAATATAAGGGCATATTATAATTGATGAATATTGTATACCCATAATGATAGTATTCACTTTATATGCAAATAGAATTAAAACGGGTACTAAGGAAAGCGTGGACATGAAGTTTTCTTTTACTATATGTAAATGAACGTGTAGCAGAGCAGGTATTTAAAATATAGGTTGAAAATGAAGGTGTGTATTCTAGGCACAAACACAACTAAAAAATTATCAAGGGCACTTCACATAGTGTAAGCATTTTCTGAAATGCTGGTTGGGAATAGCTACGTGATCTATATGATTCTTTATCAAGGTAGTTACACTGTGAGCAACTAGAACTTAATCTAACAGGGAAACTGTGAGATATAGCTAAATGTCTAACATACACAGACCTTAAATAAAGATGACGGAGAGAAGTATTTATCCATCAATTGACTTCCATCATTTGTCTCTCACTAGGAAATGCTCACTTAATTTCATTTTGGCACTTATTTTAATCCCACCTTTCTTTGTTTCTTTGTTTCTTTGTTTCTTTGTTTCTTTCTTTGTTTCTTTCTTTGTTTCTTTGTTTCTTTGTTTCTTTCTTTCTTTCTTTGTTTCTTTGTTTCTTTGTTTCTTTCTTTCTTTCTTTCTTTCTTTCTTTCTTTCTTTCTTTCTTTCTTTCTTTCTTTCTTTCTTTCTTTCTTTCTTTTTAGTATATATGCCTAAAAAATGATCTGGAAAGGGTTGTAACACATTATATCATCTGTAAGTGGAAAAGTACCAGAAATTCAACCAGAGTACCAACAATATCTATAAAACTAAGATTGTTAGACATGGTCTTCCACTTTCTTTTCAATGGTCCTTGCTGTATTTCATTCCATGTTCTTCGTACAGCTGTGATCAACACCCAACTTCCCTTTACATGTTAATCCTCTGTGTTATGTACTTACTGGATTTTATTTCCACACACGTTTAGTCCCCCCCCCCCCCAGTGTCTTTTATTAAAGTATATTGTAGCCATTTCTATTCTTTTGTCTTTTATTTCTTATTAGATATTTTCTTTATTTACATTTCAAATTTCATTCCCTTTCCAGGATTCCCCTTTGAAATCCCCCTTTCCCATCCCCACTCACCCTACTTCAGTGAGCGTGTTCCCCCACTCACCTATCCACTCCTACTTCCCCATCCTGATATTCCCCTACACTGGGGCATCAAGCTTTCACGGGACCAAGGGATTCTCCTCTCACTGGAGTTCAACAAGGCCAGTCTCTGCCACATATGCAGCTGGAGCCATGGGTTGCTCCATGTATACTCTTTGGTTGGTGGTTTAGTCTCTGGGAACTCTGGAGGTCTGGTTGGTTCATATTGTTGTTCCTCCTATAGGGCTGCAAACCCCTTCAGCTCTTTCAGTCTTTTCTCTAAACCTCCATTAGGGACCTTGCGCTCAGTCCAATGTTTGGCTGAGAGCATCCACCTCTGTATTTGTCAGACTTTGGCAGAGTCTTTCAGGAGACATCTATATCAGGCTCCTGTCAGCAAGTACTTCTTGGCATCCTCTGGGTTTGGTAACTGTGTATAGAATGGATCCTTAGGTAGGACATTCTCTGGATGGAAGCTAATCTGGTGATTCCTCAGAAAATTGGACATATTATTATCTGAGGACCCAGCTATACCACTCTTAGGCATATACCAAAAAGATGTTCCAACATGTAACAAGGACACATGTTCCACTATGTTCATTACATCTTTACTTATAATAGTCAGAAGCTGGAAAGAACCCAGGTGTCCCTCAACAGAGGAATGATACAGAAAATTTCGCACGTTTACATAATGGAATACTACTCAGTTTTAAAAACAATGACGTCACGAAATTCTTAGGCAAATTGATGGAACTTGAAAATATCATCCTGAGTGAGGTAATCCAATCACAAAAGAACACACATGGTATGCACTCTCTCATAGGTGCATAATAGCCCAAAGTTTGCAATACCCAAGATACAATTCTCATTGTACATGAAGCTCAAGAAGTAGGATGACCAAAGTGTGGATGCTTCAGTCCTTCTTAGAAGGGGGAACAAAATACCATGGGAGGAGATACAGAGACAAAGTGTGGAGCAGAGTCTGAAGGAAAGGCCATTGAAGTCATATAGATTAGTCTTCATGAACTGTAGTACCATGGAATTGCTTTATTTTAGTTTATTTTCTGTTTAGCATTAGCTTCTGCAGATCCTAAAATAAGAAGGATTCTAGTGCTTTGCCTGATTTGTAGAAAGATGGAGCTACAGGTAGAGATATACTGGGATGATACACAAGCCAGGAAGTTATAAACTTCAATTTACAATTTTGCTTTCTAAGACTGTTTTAAATTAAGAACATTTTCATTTATTTTTATTACAGGATTGAAATGAAAGCTAGGGTACTGTTGTTTTGTATGTGGCCCATGGCTAGGATTCAATTGCTTGTAAAAATATAGTCATTCCCTTCTAAATATCCTTTCTGTAGTGGAATATGTCTCCTGTATCTTTTAGAATTGCATAGTACATTGTTATGCATAAATCAAGATACCAACACTATTACCATTTATGCTGTATAAATATAGTATCCCTAATTATCCAAAGTACTTCTGTTTTCTCCTGAAGTGAAGATTTTTCCATCTACCACTTAAAACACACAGTGTTGGAATTGAACTCAATACCAATAAAATTAGAATTAATTTTTTTCAAATCGGTGTTGAAATATTTTCAGCGACTCAAAGATGAACTTGGGAGACCATAGATATTAGACAATGAGATATAGAGTGTCAAAGCAGTTCAGCACCATAACATGCTCTGAAATCTCCTGCCACACCAGCTGTGTGTATTCCTGGAGTATAGGCCAGTAATCGGAATTATGATTGCCATGCTCTACCTTAGCCTGCTGTGTTACTTTGTATTCTCTGTGAATCTTAATTTCACTCAATAAGAGAATACTTTACAACTATTGACAAATTAAAAAAATTTAAATAAACCTCTACTCAGTGTCTTCCTGGTGAGGTAAGGATGAAGTTTATTCATTTTTTAATATACTTCCTGCATCATTCCTGCTATGGACAGAGCAATAGTTACTTGCTTGTTGGCTTATTTGCTTGCTTAAAGGCCAAATGAAATACAGCTGAGAAGGGCATAGAAGGAAGCAAGGTGTAGAATGCTTTGTGAATTCCAGTTAAAAATATGTGAGGAAACAGCATGAAAAGGAGAATGGAAATACATTGTTTACTTTTTTTGTATATATATTTTTTCATTTTCTATATTCTTTGTTTACATGCCAAATGCTTTCCCCTTTCCCAGTTGCCCCCTCCCCATATGTCCCATAAGTCCTCTTCTCTCCATCCATTCTCCTATCTTTCCCCCTCCCTTTCCTCTGTCCTGGTACTCCCTACAATGCTGGATCAAGCCTTTCCAGAATCAGGGCCCTCTTCTTCCTTCTTCATGGGGATCATTTGATATGCTAATTGTGTCTTCAGTATTCAGAGCTTCTGGGCTAATATCCACTTATCAGTGATTGCATTCCAAGTATGTTCTTTTGTGATTGTGTTACCTCGCTTAGGGTGATATTTTCCAGTTCCAAGCATTTGCCTAAAACATTCATGAATTCACTGTTTTTAATTGCTGAGTAGTATTCCATTGTGTAAATATACCACATTGTCTGTATCCATTACTCCACTGAGGGACATCTGGGTTCTTTCAGGCTTCTGGCTATTATAAATATATTTACTAAAGCATAGTAATTATCCTGGTGATGTCCTAGCAGACGGCAAGAACAGTGGGTATGCCTTCTTCTTTATGAGAAGTCTTTTTAGTAATCATGTCAACTACTGAGCAGCAGAGGACTAAAATCTCCTACATCAATTCAAGAAAAGTAGGCAGATAATCTTTCTTAACTGGAAACTCTTAGGGAAGAATGTTAGGAGAATGAGGTGATGGTGGTTGCCTTTCTGAACCATTGCTCATTCCATTAAGGAACAAGCAGCTTGATGTGAATCACTTACTCAGACATGTAAAAACAAAATATGATGTAGTATATTGTATGAATTTTCTAGGTCACCCAGAAGGAATGCACGACTTTCTTCTCTTGTATATTTGTTTCTACTTTTAAAATATTTTATTTTTACTTTCTGTGCATAAAGTATTGTATTTTTAGATGTACCATATACACTTGTATTTGTACATGTACATCTAATATGCAGTGTCTCTGTAAACCAGAAGGCTTTGGATTATCAGAAATGGTGAATATAAACTGCCATGTAAGTGTTGGGATTGAACTCAGTTCTACTCGGGGAGCAGCAAGGGCTATCAACTTACGAGCCATCTCTTCAGACAAAATGTATGTATGCATTTCTTACAATTGGATAGCTTATTGTATGGTCAGTGTGTAAGTTTTATTCCTTTATATGAATACATTTTAATTATAATACCATAATACCTCCTGGGTACCACTTAATATTATGCTAGAGTTACTTTTCAATCACAATGAAGTTTTTTTTCCATAGAAATATCACTAATTTTTTCATGTTCATTGACACTGTTGAAAAATATTTTTATTTATTGTGTCACCATTAAGTACTTATTCTATTTATAGCATTAAGATTTTATTCTGGAAGCAAGTATAATTTGTGACATCAGAAAATAATTGTATCTGTTCACAGCATATACAGGTCAATGTAGCATGCAGAACTGGAAATCTCTAATAAAATAATATTTTAAATTTAAAAAAGCCATTCTCTCATATATATTATGTGCATATATACTATGTATTATATGTAATATATTTGTGAAGACTCCACTGAGGAAATTTTATTTGTTACTTGGATTCCTTACTCATTTTCTGCCTGTAAAATAGTCATGCTTTATCCCTAACTGGAAATAATATAGAAGGACAATGATTTTGGAAGAGGTAAATTAATGCAGGAAAATCCCTTAATCATAAGGACCAGTTACATCTAGTGTTTTTGTTGAGTGTTCAAATTTCTTTGCTGTTCATTACATATGCACACACATACATGTGCATATTTAACAATATTCCTTTTGTACTTGATAAATAATATTCCTTCTGCCTGTTTTTCTTTGTCTCTGTCTCTGTCTCTGTCTCAGTCTCTCTCTCTCTCTCCCTCTCATGTGTGTGTGTGTGTGTGTGTGTGCGCACGCGCGCTTCTGTCTTTGCATCACCCACCTTGTGTGGATGTTTATCCATCCGCCGTTTTACTGTTAAATGACATGATGCAATGAAGGTCAGCTCTCTAGTGTCTCCCTCCTTTGATGTCAATGTGCCTCTATTATCAGGATCATTTTTTATCATTATTTACTCTTTTCAACAGCAGAGAAAATGTGAGTTAGAGTGGCCTCACTGCCTCATATCTTAATTTTCACACTTTGTTTTATTAGACTGATTTGTGAACTGGAAGCTGTTTCTTCAAATCTGCCTTTGAAACATATGGCATCAGTAAGATTTTGTAGAAAAGAATGAATAAGGCACAGAGAGTTAGATAACTCCCTTCATATCACCAAGTGGCAAAAACTTTAACTGTTACTTCCACCTCTCAGATCCTCCTTGTTCTTCTTCCTTAAAGGCCCTTTGTCTACTAGATATTTGATGTTGGCTCTGGTAGTTGTTCTAGCTGTGTGGCTGTATCAGCAAAGAAGAAAAAAGATGGAAGCCCAGTTTTCACAGAGCTTATATTCTTATGTGAAAATATAAGCAATGAAAATCAGACACACTCAGGTATATGTAGGTAAATGTATGATGATCTGCTTATATATAAGCTTTTGTGTGTATCTATAGACTAACATGTCATATATGGTTGTATATATACACAGTGAAATATATGTTTGAAGAAAACAGAAACTGCCATAATTAATGTAATAAGAAAATGCATGACTGTTTATATGAAAAATATGGAGGAATAGAGACCCAAAGGCTCTTATGCACACCTTGAACAGAGTAAACACTACTTGTAATCATTACAAATATCTTAACTTTCTCAAAAGGCTTAGAATATAATCCTTCTTAGTTTTATCATATATCATGTAAAAAATTTGTCTCTATTCACCTTTACTACCCTCTTCTGCACATAACCTTAGTGCTAACCTGAGCAGAGTCATTCTTTCTCCTTTCTCCTTTCTCCTTTCCCCTCAACTTTTACTTCTTCTTATAATTTATCCACTTTTGCTAATTCCCAACAAACAGAAATACTTTACACTGAGCACTGCAATGAAATTATTTTACACATTCCATCATGGGGTTTCCTCCTACCTTAGACCATTTATGTTCTCAGATGAAAGACACACACACACACACACACACACACACACACACACACACACACACACACACAGCCTTTATATTTTAGATAAGCCTTAGGCAGCACAATAGACATGCAGCTGCCTCATTGCTGTTATAGCCTATACATAACCCAGATTTTGCTTACTGTGTTTCATCTAGACTGCTCTAGCTCCAACAAGGCAACCATCTGGTCCATGTTCTCTTGGCCCCTAGTGCATGGTAGCTCTTCTCCTCTCCAAAGGCATGAAGAAACCTAGAGCTGGGATATTTATCACAACAGTACACAAGCATATGTCTATCATCTCTTTTACCCATTTAAGTCTCACATTCAAATAATGATGGAAGCTTATCAAAAATAAAATAAAAAGGATATGTTTTTGAAATTGTCTTATTAGGGTAATACCTGATTACCTTTCTACCTCCTAACTGGTCTCTATTTTTTTGTGGATGCTGAAAATACGCAAATTTCCATCACAGATATAATGTGTATGTTTGCAGAAAAGTAACAGTATATTCAGCTGAGATGGAGGAAATATTTTGATAGATACCAGCTTTCTCAACCTAATTACATAGACATAACTAATTTTACCCATCAGCTATGCATAAGTTCATTGCTATTTCTAACACTTCTACAAACTTAAATTTAAAGTATTTTTGACACACTTCCTTCCCTTCCCCAAATCATGCATTAATATTTGGCCTGCCAAAAATAGGAAACAAGAAGTTTATTTTAAACCTCTTACTATTAAAAATTCCTACATGCAACACTCCTCCACTGCTGGTGGGGTTGCAAATTGGTACAACCACTCTGGAAATCAGTCTGGCGGTTCCTCCGAAAACTGGGCACCTCACTTCAAGAAGATCCTGCTATACCACTCCTGGGCATATACCCAGAAGACTCCCCACCATGTAATAAGGATACATGTTCTACTATGTTCATAGGAGCCCTATTTATAATTGCCAGATGTTGGAAAGAACCCAGGTATCCCTCAACAGAAGAGTGGATGCAAAAAATGTGGTATATCTACACAATGGAGTACTATTCAGCCATTAGAAACAACGAATTCATGAAATTCTTAGGCAAATGGATGGAGCTAGAGAATATCATACTCAGTGAGGTAACCCAGACTCAAAAGGTGAATCATGGTATGCACTCACTAATAAGTGGATATTAACCTAGAAAACTGGAATACCCAAAACATAATCCACACATCAAATGAGGTACAAGAAGAAAGGAGGAGTGGCCCTTGGTTCTGGAAAGACTCAGTGAAACAGTATTCAGCAAAACCAGAACGGGGAAGTGGGAAGGGGTGGATGGGAGGACAGGGGAAGAGAAGGGGACTTACGGGACTTTCGGGGAGTCGGGGGGCTAGAAAAGGGGAAATCATTTGAAATGTAAATAAATTATATCGAATAAAAAAAATTAAAAAAAATTCCTACATGCATTATTATCACTATTAATTTTGAATACCTACTATGTGCTAAGAATTGCCAGTTCTAATTATTTTTATGTAATCTATTCCTCAAAATATGAATTGTATTTAACTATCTCAAATTAAGAGAGGAATAGATTAATATATAGTATGTTGTGACAATTGAATCAAGGTTTCTTAGTTTCCATAAAATCACTTCAAAATTTCAGGAAACAAATTGTTTAGTCTTATAAAGAATTGGTCAACCAATTGTTGAGCACATTCCATATTTTTATGAAAATATCTTAAATATCTATTTTATCTATTTAAATATCTATTTGATGACAAAATCTAGATACTGAGAATGACAAAAACAAAACAAAACAAAACAAAAAACCTTAAGGAAAGAATGATTGGTCAGTGTTATAACTGGAAGGAACTCAAGACTATACTGAATTTCAAGGTGTGTTTTGGGTTCATGGTTCTCTCTCTCTGATTCACTATATATATCAACTGACTGATGATTCCAGACAGTCTTGTCATGATGAACATTCTTTTATCAAATATCTTCCATAACTGTTTTAAGAGATGTCAAGCTTTGTGTTCCTCATTAAAACATAGATAAGTGAAAAGCAGGAAATATTTGCAAACAGCATTGAGAACCGAAGGAAACACAATGAGCCATACAGATCAGCCAATTGAATCTTTCCACATATGTTCTGAAAATACATTCCCAAATAAGAGCCTGACATTTAGCCTACAAAATAACAACAATATAGCTAGTAAGGCACTGTGATTCAGATATAAGAGTAAGGAATATATCCCTTCCCTAAAACACATAATAATGTCTCATATAGTACAGACATTGTTTTCATGACGTGATTTAGAATAACTTCTTTAAGCCTGACAGATGTGCCTTGCAGTATAACCTCCTGGAAACACCACTCCTTACTGAGATGCTAGTTTGGGGGGGGGGTGGAAATCAATGGTTTAGTTTATTAACTGTGGGTAGTAGAACCAGTGTTTTACTTAGGACCAATTGCTATC
The DNA here is from genome assembly GCF_947179515.1 of Apodemus sylvaticus. Lineage (NCBI taxonomy): Eukaryota > Metazoa > Chordata > Mammalia > Rodentia > Muridae > Apodemus > Apodemus sylvaticus. The sequence goes on along the minus strand of NC_067483.1, from coordinate 1,952,698 downwards.
TCATAATTGGATAACTAAAATTTTCCAGACACCATTTCCCACAGGTGTTAGTGAGTGAGTCATACATGCATGTGATGTTGTTTTGCAGGGAATGGGAATCAGGTCCCTATAGGTACAAGGTTTGGTCCTACAATTTCATTACATCCTTAATCCCATCTTCATTCTTCTGCCAGTGCTTGCTTGTCAGTCTGCCATTAACCAATCTCCGTGTGTGTGTGTGTGTGTGTGTGTGTGTGTGTGTGTGTGTTGTATACTTCTTAGAAAAACACAGGGCATAGAAACACTAGTATTTATTTTGCAGCATAGCAGCATGCTTATCCATATTTGAACATAAATATATAGTTATCTATTCATGTAATTTGAAACATAACCTGCTAGACTTTAAGTGGTCATTCTAGAGTCTTAAAAATTCTATTTTTTAAATAAAGGGGCTAAATGGAAAAATTAAAATTATCTCTTCTATAATTCTTTCCTTTTGCATGTTCATATTAAACCTAAACATTTCAGCTTTTACATTCTTATCTCATTTACACTTATAGTATAATGTAAGGACTTTTCCGATTTTTACACATCGCATCACATGTTGTAGTAGGTACAACATTGTTTAACAACTAACACATTTTAACACAAGGGGATATATATTTTCAATATATCACAGTTTTATAAAGATGTTGTAATTTTTTTTATTTTTAAAATTTTCTTCTCTAATATAAGCTCCCTTGAAATCAAATACTGCATGAAAAAATTAAGGATCTTTGTTAAGCTTTTGGCACATCAATATGTATTTTTTATTGGTTATTTTATTATTTTACATTTCAAATGTTATCCTCCTTCCTTGTTTCCTCTCCAAAAACCCCCTATCCCATCCCCCTCTCCCTGCATATATGATGGGGCTCCCCTAACCCCTGACCCACTCCCACCTCACCACCATAGCATTTTGTTAGCTGGGGCATCGAGCCTCTTCTCCCATTGATGCCAGATAAGTCAATCGTCTGTTACATATGTAGCTGCAGCCATGGGTCCCAACTTGTATTTTATTAACATAAAAGGGTCATAAATAATTGAAATCATTGCTTAGTTAATAGCTAGTATTAGATACATTTGATTGATGTTCAAGTTCTATGAACAAAAATATGCCAGTAGTCATTTTAACCTTCAATTTATCTTGCAAACGAATATAGATATTTGGTCCTTGATGTACAATTTCAGGGATAAAGTTTTACATTTAGTGTTTTACTTTTCCACTGCACAGTTTAGAGATTTTTTTACATTATGTGTATGGATTCCTTACATGCATATACATCTCCATAGCACATACATGCCTGGTGTGATTGGAGGTGAGAAGAGGCCATTTGATTCTACTGAAACTTGAGTTATGGAGAGTTATATTTGAATCCAATATGGTCCACCTGGAAGAGTAGCCAATGTGCTTAACTGCAGAAAATTTTACAGCCTTTCCTGGATATATGATAGTCTATGCTCTTCCAGTCACAGAAGACCAGTCTACAATGGCATTGCTGTTGCAAGTCAGGGCTGGTCTGCGAGTCTCCAATCAGTAACTATAGTCAAAGTTGTAGTAATAGTGTAGTGTTAGGATAAATTGTGGCTCCTGGTCCTGTGTGGTCAGAGTCCTGTGTGGCTTTAGAGAAGTTTTCCTCTGAAATCTTGAATTTCCTCAAAAGTATTTGGGTAGATTTGCTATGAAATAGGCTTCCATGTAGCTTTATGTTTTTCATAATCTGTTTATTTTAATTTTTATAGTAAAAACAATACAATTTATCTCACTGTGTCTCTCTCCCTATGTGCTAAACATATTAACAATGGAAAATTATGTATAAACTAACACAATATTTTAAAAATCTTTTCCCACCTCTCAGAGATAGGTGTTACTAGAAAAAAGTGAAGTTTCTTTTACACTTGGATGGATTTTTAGGTAAATTACTTCTTCCTTGGTATTCATTGTTTCTGAAAGCTGGTTGACACCTTTAGACTTGAGTAGATACAGAGTAAGAAATCTGCTGGACCACTTCACTAGAAATGTTTTATTTTTATTTTTTATTTTTTATTTATTGAAAAGGGAAATAAAGGGAAGTAGAAACACTGTATGATAAAATTAAAGACTTACATTGCAACTATTTCAGAGAAATATATTAAAATTGACAATTTTCATGGAAAATTGAAGAGTAAAGTGGTAGGCATGTAAAACATTGCTAAATGAATTGAAATATGGGATAGAAACATTTTATGATAGAATTGAAGATTTATGTGTATAACATTTCTGATAAATTGAAGAAATATATAGAAAAACATGTTAAAATTAAAGATTATAATGGAAATTATATAGGTAAAATGATAGGCATAAAGATAATTCTAAGTTTATTGAAGGTGGAATTATAAACATTTGTGATAAAATCAAAGATTTATATTGAAAACATTTCTAATAAAATAGAGGAAGTATATAGAAAGACAAATTAAAATTGAACACTATCATGAAATAATGCAGATAAAATGGTAGAAATAAAAAAATTACTAAATTAATTAAAAGGGAAATTACAAATATTTTCTGATAAAATTGAATATTTACATGAGAAATATTTCATTAGTCTATGTCTTTTTATTGGGGAGTTGAGTTCATTGTTGTTAAGAGATATTAGGAATTAGTGATTGTTGTTTCCTGTTATTTTTGGTGTTATTTTTATGTTTGTGTGGGTATCTTCTTTTGGGTTTATTGGAAGATTACTTTCTTGCTTTTTCTAGGGTGTAGTTTCCCTCCTTGTGTTGGCATTTTCTATCAATTATCCTTTGTAGGGCTGGAATTGTGGACAGATATGGTGTAAATTTGGTTTTATCATGAAATATCTTGGTTTCTCCATCTATGATGATTGAGAGTTTTCCTGGGTATAGTAGCCTGGGCTGACATTTGTGTTCTCTTAGAGTCTGTATGAGGTCTGCTCAGGATCTTCTAGCTTTCATCATCTCTGGTGAGTAGTCTGGTGTGATTCTGATAGGTCCACCTTTATAAGTTACTTGCCCTTGTTCCTTTACTGCTTTTAATATTCTTTCTTTGTTTAGTGAATTTGGTGTTTTGATTATTATGTGCCAGGAAGACTTTCTGTTCTGGTCCAGACTGTTTGGAGTTTCTGAAGGCTTCTTTATGTTCATGGGCATCTTTCTCTAGGTTAGGGAAGTTTTCTTCTACAATTTTGTTGAAGATATTTACTGGACCTTTAAAATGTAAATCCTTGCTCTCATCTTTACCTATAATCATTAGGTTTGATCTTCTCATTGTGTCCTGTAGTTCCTGGATGTTTTGAGTTACCAGCTTTATGCATTTTGCATTTTCTTTGACTGCTGAGTCAATGTTTTCTAAGGTATCTTCAGCACCTAAGGTTCTTTCTTCTATCTTTTGTATTCTGTTGTTGATGCTTGTATCTATGTATTCTTTCTAACATGTTCTTTCTCCAGAGATGTCTCACTATCTGATTTCTTTATTGTTTCTACTTCCACTTTTAGATCCTGGATGGTTCTATTTGGTTCTTTCACTTGATTGTTTGTGTTTTTCTGTAATTCTTTAAGGAATTTTTGTGTTTCTTCTTTAAGGGCTTCTGCCTGCTGACCCATAATCGCCTGTATTTTTTTAAGGGATTTTTATGTTCCCTCTTTAAGGGCTTTTACTTGTTGACCAATGTTCTCCTGTATTTCTTTAAGGAAGTTATTTAAGTCTTTCTATCAGCATCATGAGATTGGATTTTAAATTCCACTCTTGCTTTTATGATGTGTTGGGGTATCTGGGACTTGCTGTGGTGGGAAAACTGGGTTCTGATGTTGCCATGTGGCCTTGGTTTCTGTTGGTAGGGTTCTTGTGCTTGCCTTTCGCCATCTGGTACTAGTTGGTATTCTTGTATCTGTCTGGAGTTTGTTCCTCATGTGGGCCTGTAAGCCTGTGTCCTTACTCCTCTGAGCTCAGAAGTGAAAGCACTGCTGGGAGATCTCTCTCTCTCTCTCTCTCTCTCTCTCTCTCTCTCTCTCTCTCTCTCTCTCTCTCTCTCTCTCTCTCTCTCTCTCTCTCTCTCCTGGTGGGCTATGCACAGAAGGCTGTGGAGTTTCCTGGCTCCCTGGTGCAAATGGTGGCAGAAAGACTCCTGTCCCAGCTGTTCCACTGATCATATGCCCTAGCTGTGTGCTCCTAGCTGGTCCCCTCCAGAGAGAAGGTGAAGATCTCATCTCTGTGCTCAGAAGTGAAAGCACTGCTGGGAGATCACTCTCTCCTGGCAGGCTGTGCACAGAAGGCTGTGGAGTCTCCCAGCTCCCTGGTGCAAAGTTTTCTTTTTCAACTCTCTTTCTTGAAACACAGAAATGATCTTTTGCCTCCAAATACAAACTATTTCCATGAAAAAAAAAGCCACTGCTTCTGAATTGCTTATTTGTATAAGTGTTAGAATACCCAGAAATCATTAAGGAGGTCTAAATTAAAATTGGACAGTTGTGCTGTGGTGTTAACTCTGTTTCAGGCTGTTAATTTCATATCACAAGTCTTGCAATTGTTGCAAGTTGTTGTTCAGTCAAGGAAAGTAATGAAAACAAAAACATAGGAGATTTAGAAAAATTTTAAGTTAAACATAATTTTAAGAATGTTCCAAGTTCAAATTGGTGGCAGACTTTTTTCTTGGCTGTGAAATGGAACTGTTGCTCTACTATTAAGTTCCGTACTAAATATTATTCTTGCTTTTCTTATGTGGTAACTCTTTCCTGCTTTGGTTGGCTTACATCAAAACATTTATTCATAGTATGTGACATGTAGTTTAGCATACAACTAAATTACAAGCATAATAGTTCTTAAAGAATTTTGTTTTGTTTCTGAGATAGGGCCTTACTGTGTATCCCAGCATTCATTGTATGGATTCCTCTTGCCTCTATCTCTAGAAAACTGGTTTTACAATTATGCACTATCATGAGATACTAAGATTATTTTAGTAGAGGGTGTTATGTTTTCTGTGAATCATATGAGTCCAGGAAGCTGTACATGTGCTCTGCTCAAGGTGTGCCCATATTCTCTGTTACATAACATTCCAAAAATCCTTGAGCTGTTTATAGACACATTCTGTTTATCTCAGAGCTGTTTTCTTCAGTGTTCTTGCCATCACTCCTTGAGTCAAGTTTTCACACTTGCACTTGCTGTAAAAGCGAAGAGAGGAATGATTGAGTGAACTCTTCTTTCCACCTTCCACATTTATGAATTTCTAAAAATTCCATGGACATCCCATTCAGTGTGCTTCCATTACACAGCGTACACATACATTTTCCCCTCAAACTGTGCTTTTAACAAGTCTTTACACAGGTCTTCTTATGTGAGTCTTTTATTTTTGTATAGTACATTTTCTATGTTTACCTATAGATTTTTTTCCTTGCTTTTTTTTAGTTGTGTATGTTAATTATGTGTGTTTGTTGACATGTCTGTTCTCTGGGGGATTTCTTAAAGTATGGTTAGTATTAGCAAATCTTTCTCCCTCCTTCTCCCAACTCTTATTTCCTCACACTCCATCACTCTGGTTTTCCATCTTCTCATCCTATTCTCCTTTCCTTCTTTCCTTCCTGTGAAGTGTGTGTCTGTGTCAGTCTCTCTCTTTCTGTCTCATACTCCTATTTCTTTGTTTCTCCTTCCGTCTCTCATTTTCTTAATTTTTTTCCTGTGAAATGTTTCATGTGCTCTAGACTATCCTGAAAATCCAATCCTCTAAAAGAGGATATAATTAATCCAGATTTAGGATAAGTTGCTTTAAGGTAGCAAGATAGAAATCGAGCTTGGTTTTGATAATCTATGTTGGTGGGTGACCAGAGATAAATGGAGAATAGAAAAAAAGAGTGGTGGTCATAATGATACTTTATTTGGGTCTCTAGTGTGTGTTAGCAATATTGAAATGAAATTATTGTTTTTATTCTCAGTAATTATTTGAAGAAATTTTCAAATTTTCAGAACCATTAAATGAAAAGTGAATTCAACAGTACATATAGAAGGCAACACCTTAGTGCTGAAAGACACATGTGTGTCCAACTTATCTCTTACACACACACACAGACACACTCACACCTAAGAACAGCATTGATCCAGAATATATAGGATTAAATCTGTTTCTGTATTTTAGTTTTCATGCTTATTCCATATTTCAGGATAGAACATTTAAAAAAACAGTAGAAAAAACTACAACTCATGTAAGTTAATGTTTTTGAAAAATTATTTATCAATGTGAAACAAAGCATACAATATTTACTCCAGATGTGGAAGATCAATGGATTTAACAATTTAAATTTTTGAATTATTCAGAGACATTTGTCTCTTCTCTGTGTCTCTCTAAACTTATATACAAAATTTTATGCAAATAACAAAATAAATGCAAGATATTTCCTTGCTCTCTACTCCTTAGTACATTAAAAAACAGCATCTTGACTAACTTCTCAGATATTCTGTTTTTGTATATCTTTCAAAGGCCCAGTCTTTGAAGAGTAATCTGTAACTTTGTATTTTCAAAATGGTTTGGATTATAAATTAATCTAACTTATACTTATTTTAAGTATTAGATATTTTTAACTGAGCATTTTTCGTGAAATAGTCTAATAGGAAAATTTGAATAGGAGTAATAATTTTTAATTTGTTTCACGTGGATATGCTAAGGAGAAATTACTCATCTCTCTTTTCCCACTCTTCTGAATACCATGTTTAGCATTCATTTTTAAGTAGAGCTATCCACAGTTGGTCAGAGTTTTACAAAATTCACATTTTGTAAATGAATGCCACAAGGGAATTTTCACACCTGAAATCCCCTTGATTTGAGTTTTATGGAAACTGGGTGTCATGGAAAAAAACCCAGCAACAACAAAATAATGTGATTGACTTTTTGCTCTTTAAAAGAAATAGCATATAAAATAATTATAACATATATATTATATGAAATAATCCTTAACTCCATATACCCCTACCTTTGCATATAAGCATTTTTTATAAACGTATGCATATATAGGGAGCAATAGCATTGAGAATCCTTGGTGTTAATAGAATAAGCAATCTTATAAATGTAAAATTGGATATTTGGAACAACAAAATACCCAGATAGCAAAACGCATTCTCAAAAGTAAAGAACTTCTGGGAGAATCATCATCACTGAAATCAAGCTGTACTACAAGAGCAATAGTGATCAAAACCTCATGGTCTTGGTAGAAAGACAGATACGTAGATCAACAGAATTGAACTGAAGAGCCAGAAATAAATCCACACACCTACGGTTGCTTGATTTTTGACAAAAAAACCAAAACCATACAGTGGGAAAAGGACAGCATTTGCAACAAATAGTGCCAGTCTAACTGGCAGTCTGCATGTAGAAGAATGAAAATTGATTCATTTTTATCTTTTTTTTACAAAGCTCATGTTAAAGTGGATCAAGGACCTCCACTTAAAACCAGATATGATGAATCAAATAGAAGGGAAAGTAGGAAAGAGCCTGGAACACATCAGCACAGGGAAAATTTTCCTGAACAGAAAAACAATGGCTCAAGCTCTAAGATCAGCAATTGACAAATGGGACCTCATGAAACTGAAAAGATTCTGTAAGTCAAAGGACACTGTCAATAGGACAAAACAGCAACCTACAGATTGGGAAAAGGTCTTTACCAACCCTACACCTGATAGAGGAGCTGATATCCAAGCTATACAAAGAACACAAGAAGCTAGACACCAGAAAAGCAAATAACCCAGTTAAAAACTAGAGTACAGAGATAAAGAAAAAATTCTCAACTGAAGAATATCTAATCGGTAAGAACCACCTAAAGAAATGTTCAATAGCCCCTTAGTCATAAGGGAAATACAAATGAAAAGAACCCTGAGATTCCACCTTACACCATTCAGAATATCTAAGATCAAAAACTAAGGTGACAGAAGATGCTGTCAAGGATATAGAGAAAGAGAAACACTCCTCCATTGCTTTTGAGATTGCAAGCTGATACAACCAATCAATCTGGTGGTTCTTCAGAAAATTTGAAAGACCTAGCTATACCACTCCTGGACATGTACCCAAAAGATGCTCCAACATATAACAAGGACATGTACTTCACTATGTTCATAGAAACCTTATTTATAATAATCCAAAGCCTGGTACAGTTCTATGGAGGCTTGATGCTCCAGAGAAGGGGTATGTTAGAGGGAAGAGGCAGGAGTAGGAGGGTGTGTGGGTGGGAGATCACCCTGTTAGAGGCAAAAGGGAGGGGGATTGGGTGGGGAGTTCACAGAGAGAAGACCAGAAAGGGGAACAACATTTGAAATGTAAAAAATAAAATAATTTTTTAAAACACCATTTTACTGGAAGTAAAGCAATTTATTTTTGGATTTTCTCTCTTAGAATATACAGTGTGATCTCTTTTCCAAAAGGAATTCATATCAATTCTAACAACAGTCTTCATCACAAATATGAAGAAGCATAGCATTGATGCTATGAAATACCTTTTTCTTTTGATTGACAGGCTTGGAAAGTGTTCTAGCATTGATTTTGGGGGCTAATTCCTAATTAGTAATTCACCAGAAGCTCAAAAACTGCAGAAGCTTATGAATTTCCTGCTAAACTTTATTTTTACTTTCTTTCTTTTTTTGAAATGTGTTTTATTTATTTATTTATTTATTATTTATATTTATTAGATATTTTCCTTATTTACATTTCAAATGTTATACCATTGCCTGGTTTTTCCACCCAAACACCCTGTAGCCCCTCATCCTGTTCACCCACCCACCCACTCCCATCTGTCTGTCACTTCATACCCTTATTTCATGATAGAATATGGATTCTATAAAAATATAAAGGCTGTTTATGGTTATTTATCTTTCAGAAGTAATACACATAAATCACTATTTATGTTAATTTCTATTTTAGGTTTGATTTCTTATAAGAAATCTTCGTTCTCAATAGACAAGATGTTTATTCTTGAAACAAATATTTTACAAGCCATAAAATCTGTTTAGGTGGAAAGTGAATATATAGCATGTCTTTAAAATATAGTATTAACCATTTAAATGTATTTGAAAATTGTTGTAATTGAAATTTAGAACTTTTCACAGTAGTCAAACTAAAGATATAAAGTGTTCAAAAGAGAAGGGGGTATAGAGAAGTGACTCATTGTGTGTGTATGAGATACTTGGAGAGGGACAGTGTTTGGGAACTAATAAATAAATAAATAAGTAGATTTAAATTAAAAAATACATTGTGCCACCTGAAGATAGTAACTTATACTTACAATTACAATATTTAAGAAGCTGAGGCAGGAGAACTGCATGTTCCAAGGCAGCCTAGGCTACATAGCAAGGATCTATGTTAAAAGAGAAACAAGGGTGTGTATAAGAGTGATTTTTATTCTCTCCTTTTTCTTATTTGTTATTGGAGTTAATTTACCAATTTATATAATGAAAAGGAAACAAAGTTTTCAAACTGATTGTCTTGGGAAAACTGCTACCAAGTGATGTTTTGAAACTTCCCAAAGCATCTAAACATGGACTTATTCTAGCAACAGAAAATAATGGGAAAAGGAAAACAAATGATATTTTCTTATTTTTATCTGTCCTGTTGAAGAACCACATTATAGAGCACAGTTATTTTTTGCAGAGGCAGTGTGTTCTTTCTTCTTCTTCCCAATTATAACTTTGTTGCCAGGATTTTAGTGCCCTATACATACCACAAAAATTTTAAAGTTCAATGTTTTATTTGTTAATCAAAGATATATTTATCCGTAATGTGCACTAGGCTTTGATGATGCTGGGAGTGGAGAACATATGGTCAGGCATGATTGTTATATGCTGCTAGTATATCAAGGAGCATAAACATTGAATCACATGTTAAAATGGGTGGTGAAGGTTGAGATGGAGAAGAAATGAAAATTAAGATTCTAGGTCTGTGACAAGGATGAGGGTTTGTAGGTGTTTGTTACCAAAGTGAGATGACTAGAGCTCCATCCCAGAATTCACATGGTGGAATAAGATAAGAGAAAGTTGTTCTCTGATTTCCATGCCTTCAGAATTCAGTTGTCCTTTGATTCTCACTAACTGAAATTCATTATATATATGAGACATATTGTTTTAAAGAACTCCTTGGGACCTACTTTATTTTTTCAAGGGGAAAAGGAGAAGAAGTAGGTCTGAAGAGAGGAGAAGCTGGGGAGGAGATTATGAGGAATGAAAGTGAGATGAAACTTTGGGCAGGATGTAATGTATAAGAGGAAAATAAATAATATGAATACTAGAATGATTATAGGACTAGAAAAAAGGCTTTCCTGTGAGGACATTCATGTTTAGAACTAATATGATCTATTTTTGACTCATATGTACACACGTAATGGGGGAGAGGGTCATCAATTTTCTTAGATATAAAACCTCAGAGGCTGTGCTATTCTTCAGAAATTACAAAACTATATATTTGACAATTCACTTATGAACACATTTCTAGTTCATTTCTGTGTGTCTATTTGAATTTTCATGAAAAGAATAATTTTTAACGTAGGAATTAGGCCAGACACTGACTCAACAATTTACAAGTTAATGAATTATGATTCGTATTATGTATTTTTGCATGTAAGACAAATGCCTCTAGTCATTTGAATGTTTACAGAATTCATACTTACAATGGGAAATAATGGAAAATGATGCCAAAAATCCACGATGGTATGCTCTTATGGCAAATGTCATTCAAAGGAATGAAATTAAAAATAAAAATGCTTAAACTGTCCAGTGATTCAATGCATGACCTTGTAAGCGAGGGAGTGAACAGCTGTAAGTAGAGTAGTCACACAAAGCCTGGAGCTATTTAGAGACCAAATAAAACTGAAGAGCCCAGAAACATGCCAGATGATAGGCTTCCACCAGCTGAGTTTTCTTTCTAAGTTGCTGCGAGCCTCTGAGAGTAAATGAACAGGATAGGAGTATAGATCATGAGTCAGTCAATGTTAAGAAAGGCAGAGTATTCAATAAAAGAAAGCAGATAGCAAGAAAGATGGTGTGGGAAAATATTTAGCAAGAAAGCATGTCACAGTTAAATCCTAAGCAACCAGGGCATCACTCAACTATCCTTCTCTCCAATAAAAGTAATATGCCAGGTTCTAAAGATATCTGTATGGTTACTTATTATATTTATTTAGTGTTTGACTTTGATAAATATGTGTATGTTCATTTTCAATGGTAAAGGGTGGCTTAGTTTAAGGATTTGGGTTCTATTTCAGCAATACTGTAGTTGTAATGGGACATTTTCACCCAAGTAAGCTTTTCAATATTTTTCTTTCATGATTTCACTAAATTTATAGTAATGGTCAAAGATAACCTGGGCTCTGATTGTTAGTCATTCAAAACTAGTTTGAGGAAAATAAATAACCTTTGTCAATGCCTTTTTTAATGAATAAAGAAAATGTGTTCAACACTAACTGCAGAGCTCAGGAAAATAGTATAGTTACCAGCTAATAGCTCCAATCAGAGTGTTGAAATCTGAGAACTAGCTTTAGTATTACCTACATTTGCTGTCTTTAGCTTGACCTCTTCAAGATTCAGTTTCCGCATCTATGAAGTAGATTATGCTGTAAGAATTAAATTAAAACATCAGGTATTTTCAATGTTTTTGGTATTAAATAGATGTCAAAGTGCAATATTCTTATTCAGAAATGTTATTGTGGTTTCAAAATAGTTAACACATCATAGGAAAACATCCAAACTATTTTCATTATTGAGATAGTAAATGATGTTTTGAAAAGACTAGTAGTGTGAGAGGGGAAGAGAAAAATGAAGGCAGTTAGGATATTTACCATGTAGGTAAGATGGTAAGTTATTGGATGTGGGGTAATGTGGTAGACCGGGTCCTTTTTGATCAACTGGATGGATGTTGGTACCATTCTGAGAGGAGGAAACAGCAGGAATGGATGACAACATTTTAGGATCTTTTACCCTAGAGCTGCCTGTAAGTCCAAAGAGAGCTCTTTTGTCAAGAAGTTGATACATAGGCCTGTAATAGATGTAGTAGTGCTGCCACCAATAAGGAGCTAACAAGAAAACACCAGAGGACAATAGGGGAGGATATAATCATGAATATGGAATGATTGAACTGAAAGTTTTAAGTAACTCTAACTAGACTACAATATTTTCTCATTTAGTATATATATTTAGTATATAACTTACCAATTGTATATAATAATATATTAGATGTAATAATATATATAATAGATTACTATGATTTATTTTTCTTTGAAAGAATTGAGCTATTGGTGATAATAATCTATCTTTTTCTTTTTTGACATTTATCCTCAATTAATTCATTTATTTTCATTAATCATAAATGCCACATTATTTTATTTTTTGCTTTTTCCAACAATGCATATCGTCCTCTGAAATGTTTACATTATACTGGGTAGTAGACATTGCACTATGATATAATTTTAATTATAGTAGTGGCTAAATTTTTCAATAAATCACAGAATATATCTAAATCCTTTGTAATTGTTGACAAAAATAATTTGTGAATCAATTATTGACCTACATGATTGTGTTTATAAATCTGGAGTCATTTTTATTAAAGTATATTAAATTTATTGATTGACTTGAGGAAATGGAGAGTAGGTATAATATTGTTGTTCTTCCAATCAAGAATCAGAGTGTGATATATAATACTTTCGGTTCTCAAGATCTCTATTACAGACTTCAAAAATTTAGTTCTCTCTCTCTCTCTCTCTCTCTCTCTCTCTCTCTCTCTCTCTCTCTCCCTCCCTCTCTCTCCATATAGGATTTCATTCTCCTTCTCTTCTGATTGCCAATTTTTATATTTACTACCACTTTTATAGTGTACCCTTATTTTTCAAGGTTTTCAGAATATTCTACTTTATCTATAGGACTGTATTTTTAATTAAAGCTTAGGATGAGACCCTAAGCAATACTTGCCTATTTCTTTCATCTGTGCCAAGCAAAGCAAATCATCTGCATTTGCAGCTGACAGCTTGATAACCCATATGTACAGATCCCAGTCTTTAAAACTTGAGCTTCACACCAAGCATTATTTTTATGGAAATATTTTTCTTTGTTAACCATGGTCTTTGAAATGATTGTCTTGAACTAAACATCATGATGGAAATTTTATGTATTAACATGCAATCTTTTAAATATTTTCCCTATAACATCATATGGCAATATAGTCTTAACACCTATCAAACACACTATAATTACCCCCATTTAGCTGTTCTTTGGATGAAATCCTAGAATGTACAACAGCATTCTTCGAAATATTATTGTGCATAATTTTGTTCCTTTCCTATCTATTCTACCTTACCTAGATTTAATAGACTAGGCTTTTGTATTTTATTAGAGTCAATGATTTTGATTTATGTGTAGTTTTATATACTTTACATTATTTTTACTGAATTTCTGACATATGAGAGAATTACAATGTTTATGCAACCCCCAGAAAAGATAATGGAAATAATTTTGTAATTATGCTGGTTTGAATGAGCATATGACTCTTAGGCTCACATATTTAATTGCTTTTTCTCTACTTGGTGAAACTGTTTAGAAAGGATTAGGCTGTGTGACTATGTTGGAGAAGATTTGTCATTTGAGTGACATGAGCTTTCCAAAGCCCCAATTGTTGTTCTCTCTCTCTCTCTCTCTCTCTCTCTCTCTCTCTCTCTCTCTCTCTCTCTCTCTCTTACTTTTACACACACAAACACACACAAACAATACTTTTCTTTTGTACTCTGATTCAGTCATTTTAGGAACAAAAAACTTAATTTCTTGGATTAACTTAGAAATATTTCATTTTATTATCTATAGCATGATATGAAATTGTGTCCTTATTACTTGTCAAACATGGTTATTTATCCTTAATATTCTCAATTACTAATTAAGTTTTTCTTAGATAGAATTGAGTTGTTTAAGTCAATCCAATTTGTAAATAGCAAAAGGACTTATATGTTTATTAAAAGTATTCATTAAATGAGTTATAGTAAAACTGAGAATGGGAAATGAGGGATGAAATTTGGCTGATACTAAAATTGTATTTTATTCCATTTATTAAATACTCAGGATTATAACAAACTCTAATTCACTTCACTCAAAAATTATAACTCTGTGATTTTAATTAATAATTTTATATAATCTTTAGTTCCTACCACATACATATATATGTATATATAAATCTATAAATCAATCATTTTAATAACTCATACTTTATTTGATTTTTGAAGTCAAATTCATCAAGCACATTTAAAAATGTGAAGAATTTTCTTTCATACAAATGAGATATAAAGAGCAAACAAAACACATTACCATCCAAAAATATATCACTTTTAAATCTCTATTATATTGCTTAAAAATGCCATATTTAACTTATTTCAAAATATGACATCTCTCTCTGGAATTTTGCTGAATCTTTTTATCTTCTTTTTCAACCATTACAATTTCCAGTGTAAAAAGTAGAGATGGTTTTAACACAGCCACACATGCATGCACATGGGCACACATGTATGTACACACAAATCAACACAAAATACTATATAAAAACTGACCTTATTCTGTGATACTTATTTTTAATATTTGAGTTGTGATTGACTATTTCAATCAATGCATATATTAAATTATATTTCTCCAAATGTCCAATTAAATCTATTATATATATATATATATATATATATATATATATATCAGAGTAGATACCAGGTTGGAGCTGTTAGTATAAAAATGAATATATTTCAGGAAATGAACCTTATTTCTGGTTTATTGTTTTTCTATTGCTTCATAATGAGTCATTGTCAATTAACTTTAAATGATTTCTCAATACTGAAGAGAAACAGATACCTGTTCTATTTCCCATAAAGAGTTAGCCTTGTAGTCTTTCCTGTAATGAATGTCCAAGCCTGTCAGACTGTCTTTGCTAAGAAGCACTTCGGGTTGTACAGAACTTTGTGATATGGCAAATTAGGTGACTTATAATAAAGAAGATAATGCATGCATGGAAAAGTTAGGAGAATGGTAGAGAGGGATTTAAAGTCAATAATATTATTAAACAAGAAGAACCCAACTCATAGAAAAAGTGAGTCCCAGGGAAGTCAGATCTATTACACAGAGAAATCTTGTCTCAAACCTCAGTTAGAAGTGGAAATAAAATGGTCACAGGCAGCAGAGGGAGACAGGAGAGGGGATGAGAAGAGCAATAAGGGGGCTCAGGATCAAGTATGGGGAGAGACAGCGAGATGGCCAAATGGCCATAAGTATATGGAAATCTATAACTAACAGGCGTAGGGGAGTGGAGAATATCTGGAGGACATGCCTAAAACCTGTAATAGAGGAGATCCCAAGAATTAACTGGGGTGATCTTAGCTGAGACAGCACTGGGGATATGGAAACTGAAGATGCCACATGCTATAGCCAGGCAGGAACCCCAACAGGGACACTAATCAACCCACAAAATTTTGAAATGAAGTTTGTCCTGTCTATAAGAAGTGCAGAGATGAGGGACGGAGCAGAGACTGAAGGAATGGCCAATCAATAACTAGCCCAAGTAGAGACCCATGCCATGGGCAGGCACCAATACCTGACACTATTAAGGATACTGTTATGCTTGCAAACAGGAGTCTAGCATGAATGCTCTCTGAGAGGATCCACTCATCAGCTGACTCAAAAGGATGCAGAGACCAACCCAAACAGTGGATGAACCTGGAGGACCCTTATAGAAGAGTTTGGGGAAGGATTGTGGGCTCTAAGGAAGAGAATTCCACAGAAAGACCTACAGTCAACTAACCTGTACTTTTGGAGGCTCGCAGAGTCTAAACCACAAATCAAAGGACATACGTGTGCTGGACTTAGGCTCTCTGCACATTTGTAGCAAATGAGCAGCTTGATCTTCATGTGGACCCTGAACGGCCATAGCAGAAGCTATCTGTGCAGTACATTCTTCTAGCTGGCCTGACTTGTCTGGCCTTAATGGAAGAGAATGCCCTTGGCCCTGCAAAGGCTTGATGTGCCCTGGTGGAGGGATACCAAGGAGGCCTCCATCCTCTCTTAGGAGAAGGAGAGGAAGATGAAAGGAGGGACTATGGGAGGGAGTTGGATTGGGAGTTGTGGCAGCGATCTGGATGTAAAGTAAATAAATAAATAAATAAATAGAAAACAAAAGACACAAAAACCAAAAAATGGACAACTAACTAACGAACCAAACATATATATATATAAATAAATATATTATTAATTAATTGAGGGAAAGGAAAATTTTAAGTGTGGCATTTTTATGCAATCTATGAATATTTTGGCTGATTTGATTTGGAATCTGCCCCAGTATCATATATACATAAAATTAAACTATTATGGCTCTGTTAAAATAAAAAGTCGAATGAAAAGTATTAGATGCTATCATGTCATCCTTAATTCAAGTAAATTTGGGTGAAGTGGATGTTTTAAACCCTGCATGTAGAGAGCAAGCAAAGACTTTATTTTTATTAATGGGTATTTAGTTCATCATTTATCTTCTAATCTAGAAAGGAAGTAAACTTTGGGGATAACTCCTTCAGGCAGTTAGAACATTTAAATCCCTAAACTGTAAATTTATCTCTATCAGAAATGCATACAGACTACTTGCTAGCCATCTTTTTTTTTTTTCTGGCTATTTTTTTTTCTGGCTATTTTTTTTTTATTATTCGATATAATTTATTTACATTTCAAATGATTTCCCCTCTTCTAGCCCCCCCACTCCCCGAAAGTCCCGCAAGCCCCCTTCTTTTCCCCTGTCCTCCCTCCCACCCCTTCCCAGTTCCCCGTTCTGGTTTTGCCAAATACTGTTTCACTGAGTCTTTCCAGAACCAGGGACCACTCCTGCTTTCTTCTTGTATCTCATTTGATGTGTGGATTATGTTTTGGGTATTCCAGTTTTCTAGGTTAATAACCACTTATTAGTGAGTGCATACCATGATTCACCTTTTGAGTCTGGGTTACCTCACTTAGTATGATGTTCTCTAGCTCCATCCATTTGCCTAAGAATTTCATGAATTCATTGTTTCTAATGGCTGAATAGTACTCCATTGTGTAGATATACCACATTTTTTGCATCCACTCTTGTGTTGAGGGATACCTGGGTTCTTTCCAGCATCTGGCAATTATAAATAGGGCTGTAGCCATCTTTTGCAGCCAGCATGGAGTTCTTAGAGGATGCAGAAGCCAATGAGCTAAGGCTGCAGGCTAGATAGACAAAAATGGAGCAAACAGTAAGTATGGGTATCTACTAAAGGTAAGGTGATAAACAGAAAGGGCATCAGGTAAAAACATTGAAAGACAAGAGACTCTACGAAGAAACCAAAGAAATTCTAAATTTCGAGAAGCTGATGTCTGTAGTGTAGTTTGTATCTCTTTTGTCTTAGGTTAGACAAGGGCTGCTCAAACAGGGAATGAATTGCTTTTGTCCTTACAAAGTGGTAAGGTTACTGATGGAATTAGAGAAAATAAAATAATCAAGTAGTTACAGAGATATAGAAAATAGCAAGACTTGGTTTTATATTAAAGCCAATTTATAGTAGTAAAGTGTTATCCTATAAGACAATGGTAAATGAATTTATGAGGTTTTAATTTCTAGAAGATAATTTCTATTCAATTATTACTCATTGTAAACACTTTATTGTGTATTTTAATACTGTGGAGTTAATGAGTTTTATATTAATATGATGGCAGAAAGTTACTGGTTTCGGATTCTTGCAAACTAGGTTAAAACATATATTTTCATTTACTTTATTAGCACAATATTCCAATAATAGCTACAAACAAAGTGCAGAACTTATTTTTATTCTCGGTAGTGTTTTAAAACATATTTCACTGTGATTTATTGCTTCTGACATTCAATACTGTTTGAATCATTGTTACAAGAGACCCACACCTGCTGATATGTTTAAGGGAACCAAACAACACTTTATTATTAACACATCACAGACTTTGTTTGTATCTTTGTCTCTTCCTCATTGTATGAGCCAGAAGACACGATTCCATCTGGAATTGTAAATCAGACTATATCAAGGTATTCAAAGGAGTAGCAGGACTACATTACTTGTCCTGACAATACGTTGGTTCTCTGAATTATATCCGCTGGTGCCTGTGGGTACTTGAGAAACTTTTATTTTTCGAATTTATTACATTCCTTCACAACTTTTCAAAAAGATATGCTCTCAAGGAAACATGTTCATTTGTAATCAGATCAATCTAAGCACAGCGTAGGTAGCCAGGCCTGCGTTCCTGGTGCCCTATCTGGTCAGCAAGAGCAAGACTGGAAAAACAGCTACTGCACAGGGAGAGCCAGGTAGACACTGTTCACTTTAAGATGCATGCATGAGGTTCCTGGATCATTTAGTCTGCAGACTCACACATAACTGAGGGTGCTATTGTTCTTTGTTTGTTTGCTTGCTTGCTTTATTACAATGCAGAAATGGATATTGTTAGCATTCTGTCTAAGCTCCACCCCACAGTTACCTGGCAATAGCCAGGTATGATCTGCCTTGGGGAGAGAGCAGGAAGGGAATGGGGAGAGAAGGGGGAAGGGAAGCAGGGAATGAGCAAGAGAGGACCAAGAGACCAAGAGAGCATGGAGAGGGGCAAGCAGCAACTTTTAGAGTGGGTGGGCCCACAAGGTGTTGCCAGGTAACTGCGGGGTGGAGCTTAGACTGAATGCTAACAGATGTGAATTTCTATTAGAGAGCAGTGACTTAGAGTATAGTTTTTTGTTTGTTTGTGTGTGTGTGTGTTTCTTAGAATACTAGATTTTTGTTTGCCTTTGTTGTTTTATTAGCACTATTTATTTAATATGCTAGAAAGAGTTAAACTCAAAAGTAAAGATAAACACAAATGATACATATATGCCTCAGTAATTAAAAAATGGAGTGATTTTCTCCACATACAAAAAATTAATAAATTGTTGGAGCACTTGTGAATTAGATTCAATTAAGTAGATAGTAAATAAATCACTGTTTAGAATAAGATGCCTCCATTTGCTTGACAGATTTCATAAGCCATTGTGATAATTGTCAACACTAGGAAGATTTGTAAAGACCGCAGTCTTCAGTCAGTCTTAAATAGTTTATTTCAGAATTTGCTCTTGATAGTTAAATTTTCAAGCAAAACAAAACAAATATGGGGGTTTTGACAATCCATGCAGAGTAACTTGTGATTCTTCAATACTAAACCAAGTTACATGCTATCAATGATGCCATAAACTTAATCATTTCTATTTTATGTGGTATTTAAGAGTAACATGATCAAAAAATCAAAATATCAAAAATTGTATGAGACACAACTAAGATTGGTTACATATTATCTGGTTCTAAGATTTGTATAATTATTTGCATCTTTTGTATACATGTTTGTCATCAACAATTAATTTTCATTTCTATAAGCCTGAAATTCAATGTTTTTAATTTCAATTTATGTGGTTTCCTTTCCAAATTAATATAGTGTTTCAAGATGCAGATACTTATGATCTCATTTGAACTCAAGTTGTTTTTGAAGACCATCATGGGTTTCAGGAGCAATCAAATTTTCAATTAGATGATACTTAATTTCTCAAAAATAGTCTTTTTTTACTCTAGAATGATAATAATCTCCTCCACAAAATCTTCTACAATTTATAGGACATTTAAATCCCTAAAATTCAAATTTGATTTTGTGAGAAATGTGCACAGACAGTTCCATTCTTAGGGAATACAAGAAACAAATAGATTCAAGCATCAAGCTTTCCAAGTTCCTGCTAGATATATATTTTTGTTAGCTTTATGATTTCTGTATGTAAAATATCTGTGAAAACAATTTAAAGGAGAATGGATTTATCTTGTTTCAGGGTTCCAGAAATATCTGCTGAGTGAGTAGCAGGGCAAGAATGATGGTGTATAGTTCACCTTGTCGTTTCCAGGAAAGGGAGCCAGAGTAGTAGACTGGGATATATTGGATAGATGGTTGGGATGGTACAACTCACAGGTCTCTCTGTGAGCTAATTCCTCTGGCTAGACCATACCTACCAAAGTGTCTACAATCTTCTAAGATATCTCTGCTGCTGCTTGTACAACCAACATTCAAAGAATGTTACAGTAAGACATTCAATGTTCAAGAGATTATGTATTTGGCCTGGACTAAAGTAAAATAAAGCTGATTTATTCTATTTCTAAGGGTTTTAGGACATTGAGAAAATTTAAAACTGTCATGTGTATACAGTGTTTATGAAGGGATTTTCTAGGACAAACTTTTAGTTGTCTTTAAATTGAACAAATGTTACATTATTTAGCTGAAGATTTAAAGATGTAGACTAAGAATGGTTTTAGTTTTAATTTCCTAATAGATGGTTAGTGATTGTTAAAAATATTTTCTTTTGTTTAGCTTTTCTATTTATTTAAACAGACTATATTTGCAGAGGTTTCAGATTTACATAAAAATTGGGAAGTAGGTATCTATTCTATAGCTCATGGTGTTAAATAGATGCAAAAGCTTCTGAAGAAGGAACATATCACATGATAGAAGCATATTTGTTTCAGTTGAAGAAACTAAGTTGACAAATCATCATTCAGAGTCTCCATTGGTTGTCCCTGGTACTGGGTCTTCTGTAGCTTGAAGAAGTATACAGTGACATGTATTCTCTACTATAGCATCATACAGTGTCACTGCCCTAAAATGATGTAGGATTCTGCCTCTTCAGACTTCTTTATCCTCAACAAGTTGGCAGCCATTTTACTCCTCAACTTTTTGAACGTTCTGTAATTTCACAAAGGAGAAATGATAAAAACCTTCAGCATTCACATTGTTCTTTTTTATTTGATGTATACATGTAAGTTCCTTCATCTTCTTATAGGCTATAACTCAGTCTGTTTAATGATGAAACCTGCTCTTTTTTCCAGAGGTCATTTATATGTCCATTCACTGAATATCAATCTAGTTGCTCCTAAGATTTGAAAATTTTGAGTAAAATGTATCACCTCTATGTGAGATACATTGTGTGGATGTGTTTTCAACCATACTCTGTGAATAAATGTCAAGGAACAGAATTGTTGTGTATTGGACCGTAAGTGTCTTTAGTTCTGTAAAAAACTGTCAAATATTTTCCAAAGCATTTTTTTTATTCCTACCAGCACTTGCAAATCTTGAATAGCATTTGATTTTAATCATATACTGGGCTTTTACCATTGTAATAGGTATGAAGTATGACCTTTTTCTGTTTTAAGTTGCATTCCCTTGGTCTAACATAATGTTTGTTACCTTGAAGTAATGTACAGAGAGGTTTTATGCTAATTTTTAGTGTATTTTTTCAGTTTCTTATTTCTGGATTTAAGGATTCTCTGTATATTTTAGAAATTTTTTGAGTAAATTTTCTTCTCATCTTTTGCATCATTCATTCATCACATAATTTTCATATTTTAGATCTATCTTGTCACTTATTTCTTCCATGATACTTATCTTACATCAAATATTACATCACTTTTGACTCACAATTTTTACATATAGGCAACTTATAGTTTTATAATGGACTTTTGTGCTTATGGTATATGTTAGTAAATTTTATGAGTGTGTTCCAGAACTATATATAGTTCTAGAACTAAATATTGAAATAATTAATGTTTTTATTTCATGGATCTCACTGTTATAAAAAGTGAGATAAGCCCATTTTTTTTAACTTTGCATGGTTTTAATAAGCTTTCATTTGTAGCCAAAACTTGATTTCCATTTGCTTACCTTTAACTGGTTGGACAATGTGCTTATTCATGGGATTTTCGGCAGTCTCTAGGTTATGGCAGTTGCTTCCTGGCCTGTTCCTGGACTACTATTCACCATGACCACTCGAAACAGCAAACATACATCCTACCTTTTCTGCAAATAGTTTTTGACAGTTATTTTTAATTAAATAAACTTATAGTTCTACTTGTATGCTGAGATAAATATTAATTTTCTATTGTTCACTGCTTCCATTTTGTATGATTTTTAGCTGTATAGTTAATAAATGGGTCTGTGCTATCCCTGTCTTTTGTTATTTGCCTCAGAAATGTAATTTAAGTGTCAGAATTTTTTATTTTGAATAGTGCTTTATAATGCAATATTTAAACTACAAATAGACTAATTTGCCTTTCAATTTAATTTTGTTTCTCTCTCTCTCTCTCTCTCTCTCTCTCTCTCTCTCTCTCTCTCTCTCTCTCTCTCCATCCTTCCCTTCTTCCCTCCTTTCCTCCCTTTCTTCCTCTCCCTCTCCCTTTCTCTCTTTACAGACCAGGCTGACCTTAAATGCAAAGAGATCTTGCCTGTCTCTCTTCCTATGTACTGAAATTAATAGTTTGTGCCATGTATATTTAGAATATAAGTACTTAACTTGCTAAGCTATGCGTGTATAAATTTTATTGATAATATTAATAAGAATCCATTTCTAAAGTTAGCATTCATTTCTTTCCTTATAGGTATATAGCCTTGCATACTAATTATAACTATATTTATATATTAGTTAAATTTGAAAATCTGTTTTATTAATCTAATACTGCTCATTAATCTTGTAGATAAATTGTTTCATGTCTCTATTAACATATGAAAATAAGTTGCAGTTCATTCTTCCTAAAATATTTACCCCAATTTTATTACATTAAAAAAGGTTTTCAGTAAATTTTGAAAGGAGTATAGCAATGGTATAATATTTTGTTGTTTCTGATAAGATGTTTTATTTCAACTTTCTCCTTTGTCTTTTACATTATGTGATTTTTTAAACCTGCACATGCCTTAATAATAAATATGAGTATACTCTACAACACAGACACACACACACACACACACACGCACGCACACATACATGCACACACACCCAGAAAACATTTAACACTAAGATAATATTATATGGTAACTGTCATATGCGGCCCCATGTATTTGTATGGTTGGTTAGGTCTTGGAAGATGGTGATGCTTGAGGTGGTCATGAGAAGTTTAGGGAACACAGTGGTGTGAACTGTGGATATAGATAATTTGGGGATAATCTTGGAGAGTTATCAGTTGATCTTTGTTTATAACTAAAGCATTATACGGACTTTTTTCCCCTGACTTCACTATCTAAACTGTGAACCCAAATAAAGGTTTGTATATTCTTTCTTCTCCAGTTATCTTGTCACAAATGTTGCTAGAGAAATTTTGCTATGATATTCTGCCTCCTAAAAATACCAGAGAAACTATACTCCTTATACCTTGATACTATACTCTTGAAACATGGTCTGAATAATGACAATATCAATAAACTTGCTAACATGAAAAGGGAAAAATCTTAAAGAATCAATTTCTAGACCAAGTACTATATACAAGTAATGACTGCTAAGTGATAGAGAATTAATAACTTTCAGGGACAAACCTTCTAAATGGTTATCTAAAATAAAGTAGTCAGTCCTAAAGTTATATCCACATAAGCCACACTAAATATGCTCAATAGCTTATATTTTATACTTATGAAATAATATGTAATAATAAAACAAAAATCCATCCATTTAAAAGGAAGTGAGGAAGCATAATAAAGGGTTTGGAAGAAAAGTTGTAATTACAATTTCTAAATTTTAATAATTTTTATTTAAATGCCCAATTAAATAAATGGTATTTAATGAAGCAATTTTAATCTTCAGTAGTTAAGATTAATAATCAAACTTCTGATATATATATAATTTTAAAACACTTGTTTTTTAAAAATATCTATTTATAAACCAGAAAATGTTAATCCAGAAATATTTCACACATGTCTCTAATTGACTAGTTTATACAGTGTTCATAGACTGAAGGATCAATGCCAAGACAGAGCCCAAGTATTTCCCCCGCAAAGATTATTGCTTCTTATTTAATTTCCATGAGCCTAATGATTATATGCTTTGATTATTTTTCCCACAGCAAATAGTGCAAAATGTGTGGTTAGAGTATAATATATACACCTATTCCCTGACTCTTAGAATTCCAAAATCTTAGGATATAATTCAAATGAGAAAGTTTTACTATTTTCTAGAGAAATGTTACTTCATAATTGTGTGTAGAGAAAAAAATTACACTAAAGTCATTATGAGGAAGTTTGGACCTGTGATACATATGTCATGGATCTACCCACTCTCAGCAAACAGAAAGGATAAAGATTTAATACATTTCAAATAACATAGGAAATATTTACAGAAGACTTTCATGTTTTCTAAAATGTCAGTAAACATAATCATTAAAAATTAGTAGGCAGAATTCTTTACTGCTCTTCCAGAAACTAAAATAAAGTTTTGTTTTGTTTCTTTTTTTTAACCTTAGAAAAGGTAGCCAAATCTAGTAAGCTTTCTGGCATACTCAAACATCAGTAATAATAACTGAGACAGTATAAAATGCATTGAACTATTTCTATGCAATGGACATCCGTGCCACCAATTAATAATTTCCTTTCCTTTCCCTTCCTTTCCCTTCCCTTCCTTTCCTTTCCCTTCCCTTCCCTTCCTTACCTTTCCCTTTCCCTCCCCTCCCCTCCCCTCCCCTCCTCTCCTCTCCTCGCCTTTCCTCTTCTTTTCTTTTCTTTTTGTTTTTCTTTTCTTTTCTTGACTTTTCTCTTTCCCCATGTCTGCCTTCTTCCTTCCTTCCTTCTTTCCTTCCTTCTTTCCTTCCTTCCTTCCTCTCTCTCTCTCTCTCTCTCTCTCTCTCTCTCTCTCTCTCTCTCTCTCTCTTTCTTTCTTTCTCAAAAGAAAGTATTTAACTGGGGCTGGCTTATAGTCCATAGCTTTAGTCCATTATCTCCATGGGAAGCATGCCAGCAGAAAGGCAGACAAGGATGCTGGTGAGGTAGCTGAGACTTCTGCATCTGGATAAGTAGGAAGCAGGAAAAGAGACTAGACTTCCAACTTTTGAAAAAATATATAAGAGAAACCAGCATGAAGTATTTGTTCAGTATTCCATATGCATCTCAATATATATCAGAAAGCTTAAAGCAATAATATTCATTCTGTGTCTTGAATATGTATAGGTATTCTTTACTATGAAGCACAGTTTACTTGTCATTTGTCAATTTTTCTTGAGTATACGAATAACATAACAACAGAAAGCATTACTTATGTTGGAAAATGTATTAATTTAATAACTGCTTGTGAGTGTTGACCATAGAGAAATATGTGATGAGAAGCTACCACAGATCAAGATGAAGATGAAAATACTCAACATATATATCCTGTAGGAACAAAAATATGATTTAATAATGTTTGCATTAATATTTTTCTTCCTTGTTACATTTAATCAAAGGGAAGTTCTGAAGAACAGACAATTCTGAAGTATACTTCATTAATCTCCCATACCTTATTAATCCAACTATACTGAAAACTGTAAATAATCATTGCAGTATGTTTATAGTAAGAATAGGAGTAATGATAGCTAAGATAAGAGTATCAAAGGGGGGCTGTGGTGGAACAGGCCTTTAATCCCAGTGTGTGGGAGGCAGAAACAGGTGGATTTCTGAGTTCGAGGCCAGCCTGGTCTACAGAGAAACCCTGTCTCGAAAAAACCAAAAAAAAAAAAAAAAAAAAAAAAAAGTATCAAAGGAAGCAGAAGTTTACATGAATACATTTTTTTTTTTCAACTGGCATGACCTCGGTAGGGACAGAATGACATGGTTCCTACTCCTGGGACAGGTCTAGCAGGCATAAGTCTCGACAAGAGTTAATAGCTGCTGTTGTAGACAGAAGGGTTTTTGTATAATAATGTACATATTTTACATTCCTCCTTTAAGGAATGCCCTTCCTGTTAACATTAATGACTCCATGATAATCCACAGACAGCATGAGTGAATGACAGTAAGTCGGGCCTTGTGACACAAGGAGGCAAGGTGATTTGGAGAAAGTATGCTCAAGTTACCAACAATCCTGAAAACGGAGGGTGCATAAATGTGGTTTTGCTGGTTTGACAGTGATGTCATACAAGTCATTTCACTCAATACCAAAGACACTGTCAGGAAAACACTATTTCTGGGATCTTTGTAAACTACCAAACAGCCTTACCGTATGTGCAGTCATCAAAAAGTATTTATTAAATTGTAAAGGAAAATAAAACACTGCCCAATTTTACATTTGGTCTTTATTTGGGGGCATAATAGTTTACATGTTAATAAAATTTAGTGACTGAGTAGCAAGCAGACAAATGCATTAAGGATTAGGTATGCAGCAAGGCAGGTCTGTTGTTACTTGAAAAGCCATCAGTGTAGTTGAAAGTTCCCATAAAAGTCAAGTATTTCCCATCTCATTGCCACTAATCCTAAAATGTGGAACATTTTAAACATATGGTAGTGTTTAAATTCATAAAATATCACATTAAAAGTCTGAGAGAAGGTAAATTAGATTAAAAAATTTCACAACTTAAAAAAGACAAAAGAAAATGTGTGCTTGCTATCTCCCAAGAACTAAGGGGCGGGGGTTAAGGGATGCTGAGTCATAGGATAATCAAAAGGAAATGTGGAGTCAATAACTGGATTGTTACGTAAAATAAAAATAAAAGACTGAACTTATGATTTATAAGCTATCCAGATATCTGGAGATTTCCAGAGAGCTGAACATAGAGAAAGCAATGTGGAAAGCTGTCTCAAGCAGAATATAGATCATCAGCTTGGAGCACAGTTTCACTTCTAGACATTTGTTTTGCTGCTCCTAGAAACACTCTCCAAGCCAAGGATGCTCCTTGGCAACACTCATTTTTTTAATTGAATATTTTATATATTTAGATTTCAAATGTTATCCCCTTTCCTGGTTTTCCCTCCGGAAAACCCCTATTCCATCCTCCCTCCCCCTGCTTCTATGATGGTGATCCCCCACCCACCCACTCTCCTCCCTGTTTTGGCAACAGCTATTTAGTAAGTTCATTAGAACTCCAAATTCCAGGAAGAAGAAATTCTTTCTCTTCACTTGCATATACTTTTATTTACAAAGAGAGTAGGAAGGGAAAGGGAGGGGGAGGAGAATGCAGAAAGGATGAGGAGAGGAAGAGGAAGTGAGAGGGGGAGGCTGCAGAAAACATTCTTATTTACAAGATGACCCTCATATCATTTCAACTTTAGAGAGCTACTACTTTTAAAGTTATTCAGTATTGCTTTATCCTTTGTTGAATTTTTCCATACTCACATAATCACACTTATTCAATTAATCTGGATATTTTTCTCTTTTCCTTTATTTCCTAGATTTTTAATGGTTTCTAAATATTTACTGGTTCAAATTCAAATATTTTAGATGAAATTCAGTATTTGAATATATTTATTAGGTCACAAAATTGCATCCACTTATGGGACTTTAAATGATATTTTAATGCATATGTACTGAATAGTCTTCAAGTTAAGTTAAAGATGTTGAACTTAAACATCATTACTGTTTTACAGTAAACACTTTAAAAGTACTTCCAGCTATTTGAAACATATAGTACATTACAGGGGAACACAATGTAAGATCCAAAATAGCTATGGGCTGTGCAATGAAAATTAAATTACTATTTAACTTCTAACTTCCCATCACATTTATGCCCCCAGAGTTACCCACACATCGATTTATCCAACACTGGTGGTGTGGCTGTGAAGTAGAGCAAGAAAAATGATTATTGGTGAGCTTATATTCATACTGATTAGACAGAATTGAAAGTGAGGTGATCATGCAGAAGAGAAGGGAAAGATCACAACTTGAGACAAAAGCACATAGAATTTGTGTGCAGTGACTGTCAATTGGCCCTCTGTCTGAATCTACTCTACGTTCCTGAAAACAACAGTGAAATGAAGAGAACTATCAATGAAACCATCTTAGTGAATAATACTAAAGGTTTTGTGTTTAACTTGGAACTCCTGTAGAATTCAGTGAGCTAGAAAAGGGGTCACTGGAGGGGGCAGGAAGATCTTAAGCAAGTATGGTAGGTAGTAAACCGAAGGCAATGTGAGTGAGAAAGAATTAGGGAGTGAGGCTTTGGTGGGGAGAGAGATGGGCCTGTAGGAACAGGAGTGTGAATGATGGATAACTAACCTTAAAGATGTTTGAAAACATTGCTATGCAGCCTGCCTAGGAAGTGGAGTAATCATCTGTATACACACCTAGCTGGAACACCTATGAATCACAATGGAAATACTAACAATATGTCCACAATTACAATAATAATAGCACTTTTATATTGGGGATAATTAGGAACTGTTTAATTGTATTTGATCTTCTCTAAGATCCTCTTGAGAGAAGAAAATTCCCATTGTGTTTTGTTCACCTAACAAACTACCCATAGCTGGGGAGGTCATAAACACAAAAGAATATACACTTCAGTTGGGACCCTGCTATTCTCCTGCACAAGATAGGAAAGCCTGTCTTCTACCAACCTCATCTTTCCCTGTCTCTGAATTTTTCAAAACCCACCCTTGAGTGCCTGTGCCAGGGCTTAACATTTTTACCACATATAGGCATGATCCCAGCTCCTCGTTCACAAATCATCACCCCTTGTACAAGACCCTCCCTTACTTTAGTCTGGGTATATGTCTCCAATGACCTCTACCCTATAGATCAGAGCTGTCTCTCAATAAACCTGACTTCATATCCTTGAATAGGCTTGAGTTGGATTATTGGTGAAGAAACCTATTTTGTAATACTTTCATTTCCTAAGCCAATAACAATTGTGTTTGTATATACTTGTCCTTATATGCACAGGTGCACAAAAGAAAACCTTCACTTTGTAATAGATGAAAACTACTGGTTTTAGAACAGATCAAATGGATAGAAAGACTACTGGTGAAAATGAGAGAATAAAGAAATGTGGACTTCCACGCCTAACCACTATTATCTCTACAACAGAACTCATAAATTTAAGGCACAGTGAAAACCATAGAGGATGGGGAAGAAATATTGTATGAGCCAAGGTCCAGGAAAGCATCTGCTAGATAGTGACTTTTAGACAAGATAGAGAAAATGTAACAATGAACTTCCAATGATATAATTTTCTGAACAAGTACCCCATGACATTTGACATGTCCATATTGGCAAAAGAAATTCTACATGTTTCCACCTCTAGCTAAAGAGCTACAGGTGATCAGTGGCTGCTAAAATGGGAAGTTGGTGGCTTCCATGGAGAGATTCCCACATGGAATGTCCAATGTCAAGTGGCCAGCCCTGGACAAATGTATATATTATTAAATCAAAATGGATTCAATAAGTAATTCATACATTTGCATAAACACGTACACAACCAAATGAACAAACACACACACACACACATACACACACACACACACACACACACACACACACACACAAACACAAACACACACTTCCTCCCCATTTGCTAGCTTCCCTAGGTCAAGATCGTGTTGTATAGACTGCTGGGGTGAAGGTCATCAATAGTCTCTCTCAGCTCTGAACATCATAAACTGTAAGAAAGACATGTATGACAGGCTGTAGGCATGGGTGTTACAGTGTCATGAATACATGGAGTAAGCACAGCTTTCTGAGTGTATCTAACTCCACACTCCACAGGAGGAAATACATCCCTGGTAATGTAAACCTAGTCAAGAACCCATGCTGGAGGGCCTCACATCCCCAGCAATGAGTTTACTATCATTCCAATAAGTGCTATGATATCACACTCTTCTCTATGTGATTACCTCTCTTTCCATGGTCTACTGCAGCTCTCTGACCTCATCAGAGAAGTGTCTTTGTGCACTGGATAGTGGCTCATAGAGAAATTCACAACTGTTCTGCCTTAGAGTTACCATTGCTGCGATGACATACCATGACCAAAAAGCAAATTGAGAAGAAACGGTGCTTCTTAGCCTTTTCTCATCACTGTTTATCACCAAAGGAACTTAGGAACTCAATCATAGGAGGAAGCTGGAGTCAGGAACTGATGCAGAGGCCATGGAGAGTGCTACTTACAGGCTTTCTTCCCATGTCTTGTTCAGCCTGCTGTCTTATAGAAACCAGGACCTCCAGTCCAGGTATGACACCACACACAATCCGCTGAGTCCTTCCTCACTGTTCACTACTTGAGAAACAGCCTTACAGCTGGATCTCATGGAGGCATTTCCTCAACTGATGCTCCTTTCTCTCTGATTAGTCTAGCTTGTGTCAACCTCATATAAAACCAGTGAGTCCAGGACCAAAAGGTCTAGCATGTATCAGTTAGTGCTCAGTTATAAAGGGACATCTGTATTACCCCTGTAGTCTATTGCCAAGGCTCAGGAAAATGTATGGATTAGAAATCAGAGGCTGCAAGAGCCAGAAAATTGGGAGAGCAGAAGAGAAACAATGAAATCATGAATATTGCCTTAACACTCTTGAAATAGAAATTATGATCTGTGGGTTTTGGAGGAGTGTCTTAGTCAGGGTTTCTATTCCTGGACTAAACATCATGACCAAGAAGCAAGTTGGGGGGAGAGGGTTTATTCAGCTTAGACTTAAAAATTGCTATTTATCAACAAAGGAGGTCAGGACTGGAACTCAAGCATGTCAGGAAGCAAGAGCTGATGCAGAGGTCATGGAGGGATGTTTCTTACTGGCTTGCTTGTTCAGCTTGTTTTCATATAGAACCCAAGACCACCAGCCCAGGGATGGCACCACCCACAAGGGGCTAGGCCCTCACCCCTTGATCACTAATTGAGAAAATGTCTTATAGCTGGATCTCATGGAGGCATTTTCTCAACTGAAACTCCTTTCTCTGTTATAACTCCAGCTTGTGTCAAGTTGACACCTAAAATAAGACAGTACAAGGAATTACAATGAAAAAGAATATTTAATGTATTGGCATTGAAATCTTTCAAATTCATACTTCAATTAATTAAAGTACTATATTACTTTTATGACTTGTGTTGTGTTCTTATTCATGACAATTTATTAATAATGTTTTCCAGTCAAAAAGTAGTTCTTCAGTTTAATGACTAAAATATGCAATCTTATGAGTTACATGCTCATAAAAAACACCACAATTCATAAATTGGGTAGAAGTCAAATCTTTTTCCTAGTGCAATTTTCTAATTTTCTGTCCAAATCACACTAGCTCCAAATAAGGAAATGGATAATGTTTTCTCTTTATTCTGTTAAAGAATTTCCATAAGATTTGCTTATTTTGTCTTCTGGGTTTATATGTACTTTTCTACATAAATATAGGATTTTCTTGTGCTTAGTAAAACAAGTTTACTTTATCTTGCTCATGCTAATACTAATCTGAATAACATTTTGAACTAAATATAAAATTTATCTACTGAAGAATTATGAAGTTGTTTGACTTAGGAAAGACATTGTAATTTTAAGAAGGCACAGAGAATTTCCCAAGGTTTGGTTTGCTTGGCTTAGTTGTTGTTCCCTAATGTTTTTGTTTTCGAATTTATTTCTCTCAAATTTTGATCTGAGGTTAAAGAGAAGCCTTGGTGCTAACCAAAGCATGCCCATCTATAACCTGAGGAAAGCATCTCTGTCTTAGTATCTGAAGGGTTGAACACTTGTAGAAGATCTATAAATTTATTTCTTGAGTTTTTTTCTTCTCTTCTGTGTCCTCTCAGTGGCATCAAGGAAAACCCCAAACTTTAGCTGTGTCAAAACAACAGGCAATTTAAACTCCAAGAAAAGCTGATCTTCAAAACAAGCAACTGATGACTAAGAGTCATCAAATGCCTCTTCTTGGCATTTGAGATTCCTCTGTTGAGAATTCTCTGTTTAGCTCTGTAGCCTGTTTTTTTAATTGGGTTATTTGGATTATTAGTTCCTACATTCTTGAGCTCTTTACACATTTTGGATATTGGCCCCCTCCCCACTAGCACACTATATTAATGAAACTCTGCTGTGCTTAGACAGGAGTATAACATAACTCTTCTCTGAGAGGCTCCACCCAGTAGTTTACTGAAACAGATGTAGAGACCCAGAACTAAACATTTGAACTCAGGGAGTCTTATGGAAGAATTGGTCTAAGGATTGATGAAGGTAACAGCGACTCTACTGTAACAACAGCTAGTTAACTAACTTGGATCCTTGGTGGCTCTGAGTCTGGACCACCAATGAAAGACCATACATAGCCTGGAACTAGGCCCCGCACAAATATGTAGCCGATGTACAGATCAGTCTTAATGTAGGTTCCCCAACAACTGGAGCAGGGGTTGTTTTTAAAGCTGTGGGCTGTCTGTATATCTGGTTCCCCTAACTAGTCAGTCTTGTTTGGGTTCAGTGGCAGAGGACGTTCCTAGTCCTGTCGAGACTTGATGTGCCAGGGTAGGGAAATTCCCAGGATAGAACTCCACTCTCTCTGTGGAGAAGTGGCAGGGGGATGGTAAAAGGGGGAGGTGGGTGTCATAGGTCATGGCTTGGAGGTGGGACAGTGAGGAATGCAGCAATAATCCAGATGTAAATTTAATAAAAGTAGAAAGAATGAGAGAGAGAGAGAGAGAGAGAGAGAGAGAGAGAGAGAGAGAGAAGAAAGAAAGAATGAATGAAAGAAAGAAGGAAAGAAAGAAAAGAAATGGAAAACAAAGAGACCAACATAAACAGCAAACAAACAAACAAACAAACAAACAAAAAACAAAGCAACTGGCCTGAGCAGCACAGCAGAGCTTACTTTCCAGGCAGAGTGCACAGGCGAGCCGACACAAGGGTATGAGCATAGGAGAGCTGGACCCACCAGGTGGTGGAATGGGCACGGGAGAGATGCCTTCATGATGCCTTCATCAACACCTGTGGCAGGCAGGGATAGAAGGCTTCAAGTGTGGAGTGAAAATTTGAAAGGACAGGGAGATGTATGAGGTTGGGCGTACATGTATGATATTCACAAAGCATCAATAAAGTTAAACACACAAACTACAAATGAACAATGATGGCAACTTTGCAAGCAACTGTGTGAATTAGACTCACCAAGAAATTTTTAGTATGTTTTTTTTCCTCTTGTGTCAGAGAATCAGTAGCCTTTATTTTACAAGTCATACACGTAGCAGGAACACACTGTATGAGAAGATTTAGCCAATTTAAAGTAAGAGGCTAGAAAGCAGAAGTTAAGTGTCAGACTATAGATATCATTAATCTGTACATGGAAGAATCTCAAGGAATTTATGAAAAATTTCTAATACTGATTGAGCTAAAAATGGTAGAAGATACCATATCAGCATATAAAAGTTTATACTTTTATATTGTCAGAGATCATTCATGAATAATATTTATGATAGGACCAAAGAGACATGATCTATTGATGCTTGGAGAATGTGCATGATCTATGTCAAAACTTACAGAACCATGATGACATAAGATTAGAATAAAGATTAACTAAACTGTAACTGTAGTTAACAAAATCTAATGAATGACTTTGATTCTCATGAAGTACTCAGTAAATATAATCTGAATAAGAATAAAGGTAGATTCTTGGAAACAATAACTGTCCCTTCCCCCCACAGCATTTAGCTGTGACCCTCCTGGCTGGCAACCCCCACCCTTCCCCAGGCATTATCTTCAGCCTATTCAAGCTGCAGCATTCCTGGCCTACAGCCTCCACCCTTCCCTGGGGTTATCTCCAGCCCTAGTTCCTTGGGAACAATACAGCTGATTTCACCTCAGCGCAGCTCCACCCGGAGACCAACAGAAAACTGACTGAAAGCAGACAACCAGCCGAGAAGAAGATCTAATGAACTCTCGGCCATTTGGGGGGCAGGGTGGTTTTTCCTAAGATTATGAATATTGGCTTAATGATAGTAAAGTCGGTCTCTATGGGCAACTGTCCTCTTGACTCATTTCTCTTTTGCCCCCTTCCCGTTAACCTCAGAATTCTCTTCCAGGTATTCCGGTTCGTAAGTGGCCGCTGGTGGCAACAAGTAACAAAGCAGTTTTAGATATTTATGGAAATGTAAGGGATTAGTAAAGTAGAAATAATAGTATACAAGAAATACCTAATATTTGTACAAAATAACAACAAAAACTAAAATAAGCATGCCAATGGACTAGATATGTTAATTAAGGTAACAGATTGCAATTCAAAAAAGCTAAATAGGGTAAACTATTGATGGTGGTTATCAATGTACATATCTATATCATTCGGATTGGTACTCAAATGATGATCAGACAGAATTCCTTAGAATGATGAACCACTGTGTTTCTTGTTTGGCCAAATGACTCTATGTACATACTGAGGAATATCTTTAATATTCAATCAGGAAGGTTAAAAGTTTATCGGTGCCTTCAAATAACTCTTACTGAGCCTCAGATGAAACATAGGTGGACTCCTCAGACACTCTTCAAAATCTCAAACACAATGCAAAGCAGGGCAGAGAGAGGCACAGCTTTTTCCATGCATGTAGTTGTCATGGTGATTGGGAGCACAGACAGTTTTACAAAATCTTTTATGCTTATTTTGGGAATATATCTGATAAATTCTCCAGAATTTTTTTAAGATTTTCATTTGTTTGTTCATTTCATTTTTAGCCCACTGTTTTCCAAAGCTGTATGTACCTTCTCAGGTGTGACTAACAAATGATTTTCATACACGTTCCTAAAAAAAGAAGTTCTATATCAAGTTGGGCACAGACAGATCTTGCTGGTCTATGAAGGAGGCAGAGAGACGCAATTGAACAAACCTTCATCAGTGGAGTATTACAAGAATTCCAACTGAGTTATTTTCTTGAGTGTTTGCGGAATTTAGAGTCATCGCTTTGTGTGGTTTTTGTGGCATTGCAGGACTTTGAAGAACAGAAATAAAGCAAAGACCATAAAGGTCCTCATTCTTATTAAGATTCTTTTATTTTTGTATTTTTAATCAGTACTTCCTGGATTGCAATATGTCTTTAGTCAATTTTCAGAAATCTGACGAAGTTAGTGCTGAAACCATCTGCCCTTGTTTTTCTTCCTTTGCTGTGGACAGTATCTTAGAAAGCCTGTGGTCCACCATTTGCTTTGATGTCACTCTTTTATCTTCACTGTATTGATCAAGTTTGCTTCCCTGTTTTACTATTTTATTGGCTTTATAATGGAGATCCCAAAAGTTACATTTTAGACAGTAGATGAATTGAATTTATGCCTAGAATTTCATTTTCTCTCTGGACAATGAAAAGTAACATGGTGTGCCCACTTTGAAGTTTCATTGTTATTTTATTTTTTAATAACTCTGGAGATCAGAGAAGTATATGGCTGTTTCCTTATCAAGTGTCTCCTAAGGAACTGAGTATGAACTACACATTTGCTAAATTTCCATCACTTCCCTCCAAGTCAGATATGAAAGTTGATGTAGATGATCCCATAAAATTAGAAAAACTATGACAAGTTTCTTATCCTTATAACAAACTGGGTGTTGGAGGTTCCTCATATCTTCTAACTAGAACTCTTCTTTACATACCAACTTACATATAATTTGTGTTACTAGTGTTTATAATATAAATGCCTGATTATGAGAGAAAAAGTACCTCAGGAAAATTATACAAATTGTTTACGAAAAATAGAATTACTTCAATGTAATTAAGCTGCTCTTCCAACCATTCCCAAGCCAATATGGCTCCTGAAAGGAAAGTAACTAGGAAAAATTACTCTGGGTTCTGTTTTATTTTCTCGGTTTCCTGTGCCTCTACATAGAAACAAGGCAAGTTAATATTGATGCTTCCAGCTCTAACTCTGAGGCACACTATATGACATTCACTTCAATTTATTTGCTCTTTGCATAATTTCCTCTAATGATTGCTTGTAATTGGAAAAGACCCTGCTTTATGACCATAAAACTAGAGTGTAGGAACACAGCAATCCAATGTTCTTATCTAGTAAGAACCTTAGCAAGACTGCATTCTTGTTACTACTTTATATTCTATAAGCTACATAAGATGTACCTTTAAAACATTTAGGGTCATAGAGCTAATACATATATGCTGTTATGAAAGTCAGAGCCCAGTGTTTAATCAATACTTAACATGCAATATTGAACTAATTCTGTCTCCATCATGCAAGGATAACAAACTTCTAAGAATCAATCTATTTGAAACCTCAGTAATCTCATCTATGTCCAGGGGAATCAAGAATACAGGGTTTGGAAAACTTTGGGAGGAATGGTGTTGAAAGACACTTGAGTCATGGTCCATGGGAATATCAAACTGGTGATCATTTACTAGTGCCATCTCTACTGGCTAGCTTGCATCAT
The DNA here is from genome assembly GCF_947179515.1 of Apodemus sylvaticus. Lineage (NCBI taxonomy): Eukaryota > Metazoa > Chordata > Mammalia > Rodentia > Muridae > Apodemus > Apodemus sylvaticus. Next base: position 1,916,584 of record NC_067483.1, on the reverse strand, counting down.
GTTTTAACTATGCTTGATATTGAAAGATAAAATTCAGCCACAGTCCCACCCATCTGTGAACCTTAAAGGCTAAAATAATGATGACTTTGACACAATCTATCCATTGGTGCAACAGTTGCATAAATGTTAACGGAAGTAATCCCAATCATTTTTTTGCTTGGAACAAAAGCTCACTCCATATAATGGAACCCCTAACTGGCACAGTTAATGGGGACAAGAACACGTGTCCAGAGAGGTCATAGACCCTAGAGGACATTCAATTATTATTATTCCACTAGATGGAAATAGTATTATAATTACTCCTAATTACTTAGTGCAATATCTATATATTAATGTATCTCTCAATCCTCATCAAATCTGTTTCTTCTTGTAGCAAATGATATTTAACATAGAAACCCTCAAATTGTAACTGTGCAGAGAATAAGGGACTGTGAAGTGCTCAACCACTTCCCAAAAGATGGATTGCTCATATGTAAGGAAATTCCATCATGGAGAAGGAAAGGTGGGCCCACTATCCCTATAGACATTTTATTTTCAGTTCATTTTCAATAAAGTAATTTCAATATAAATTAAGATTGCATTGCAGGAAGTGGTTTTCAGCTGCCTGTGTTATGATAAGGAATGCTAGTCTTGGCTGTATGCTCTCACATCTGCTTCTGGTTTGCCTTTGCTCTTCATATTGTGGTTGAGTGTATGAGCTTACAGCTTCCTGCTACCATATCTACCTGCTGCCATGCATACTTTCACTGATCGACTTATCCTTATGGCATCATAAGCCCCCAATTGGTGTTTTACTACAGATAGGAAGAATTAATGAAAAAAACTTGATTTGAGAAAACAAAAGCAATATATAGTCTTAGTGTGACATAATAGAAATAAAAGATGTTCTGATGTTCTGATCTGACATTGTAATTAGAGAAGTAAACCATTAACAATCTGGGTGTGATCCATTCATTAACTAGAAGATCTCTGAAAGTAATTACTATCTTCTTATTGGTGTTTCAGTACTGTGGGTGACCTTTCCCTAAGTGGAGTTTTGTTCCACAAGAAAGAAGAGCTATTCTGGCTTAAAAGTTTTGAGATGGGTGGGTGACCCTCATTCCTCAACCAGGGTCCAAGCCTAACTTCTGGATATGGTCTCTATAAGTTCTCTCTCACCTTTGTTGGGTATTTCAGCTATTGTCATCCCCAGTGGGTCCTGGGAGCCTCTTGCTTTCCTGGCATCTGGGACTTTACGGTGGCTATCCCCAGTTCCTCATCCCCCCTTGCTACATACCTCAGAATGGCTCCTGTCTGAAGGAAATGCAGGGACAAAGAGTAGAGCAGAGACTTATGATAAGGCCATCCAGAGACTACCACACGGGAGGATCAGCCACCAAATCCAGATACTACCATGGATGAGAAGAAGTGCTTGCTAACAGGAAGGTGATATAGCTGTCTCCTGAGAGGCTCTACCAGTGCCTGACCAATACAGTTTCAGATGCTTAAAACAGAGCATGGGGCAGAGCATGGAGATCCCAATGGAGGACATATGGGGAGGATTGAAGGAAATGAAAGGGTCTGCAACCCCATAGGAAGAACGATAATATCAACCAACCAGACACCCCAGAGCTCCCAGAAACTAAACCACCAACCAAAGAATACACATAGAGAGACCCATAGCTCCAGCTGCATATGTAGTAGAGGATGAACTTATCTGGCACAATGGGAGGGAGGCCCTTGACCCTGTGAAGGCTCAATGACCCAAGGTATGGGTATGCTAAAGCAATGAGACAGGAGTGGGTAGGTGAGTAGGTGAGCATCTGCATAGAAGCAGAGGGACAGGAGATAGGATAGAGGGTTTTTTGGAGAGACAATGAGAAGGGGGATAACATTTCAAATGTAAATAAATAAAATAACCAATAAAAATGGACAAAAAAGGAAATAAGAGCCATGACTAACAAAATATACATGGTCATGGGCAAATAGGTTATCTGCTCAAATCCATGATCTTCTGGCCACTGGAAGTTTCTTTCAAACTAAAGCTGGAAAGTCTGTGCCAGGGTTAAAAGCCATTCACTGAGTTATGTACAACTATAATCCCTTTATATTTGTGACTTACTATATTTGTTCAGCAAGTGAAGACCTGGGGAACAAATGCATGTAGAAATATTTGATTAGGAAAGCCCTGGCATAAAAAGTTTGCAATATGTTTTCTGTTAAGGTATCTCCATATAGCTATATAAATAAAATATTTATAGAAAGGACTGGCATCAGCATCTTGAATTTTCTTGGAGCTTCAGTATGCTGCAGTTATATTCAATAAAAATAGTTATTACCAATATAGGCAGACATCAACTTTAAAATGTTCATTTAGTCTAAAAAATCATTGTTACAAATGCTTGCTTTTAAAGTTAGAGTTCATTGTTCCATAAAACTCCTGGGTAGATTAGTGTTTGGGATTGCAGACAGCAGCCCAAACCTTATTTAAACTCAATATACTTGAGGTGCTATGGCAGTAGTATTATTTCAGTTATTTATAACAGCTATTTGAAAATGGTTTCTATTTGCAACTGAATTCTGAGTTAGATATCAAGAAGCCAGGAACAGTGCATAACACTTAGAATTTAATAACAATGAAAGCACTCTCCATCAAAATTTGTGTGATACAGCTAAAGTAGTACTTGGGAAAATGAGAAGCCTTGAACACAACTGTCACAAAACAAGAATAAGTGGAAACAATTGAGCTACCACTGTATGCAGTTGTTGAAGCATCAATAATGCATAAGGCCTTCTGTTTTGTGCTGATTAGAGTATAAAAAAAATCTCCAATAAACTAATGAAATTCTTGTACAAAGTCCATTTTTCCCCAAATGTCTATCCCTGTGGACACACTGGGTAAGATAATGAGTGACCTATAGATTTACCAAGTATAATATCCTGAGTGCTTCAGTGTAAGTCAAGTCTACAAAATTGGGTATTAAGCCAAAAATGTTAAAAAGTTGTCATAAAAATTTCAGAAATCCATGTAATTATGTAATAATATATGTTGAATTTTTCAACATACATCTTGTTCTCTCAATTAAGAGAACTGGAATGTAGAATACTAAGAAAAGATTTTCTTTACAAAATAAAAGTGAACAATTTATTATTGATTTCTGTGCCCATGTTTCCTAGCTTCTTAGGATTTATGGGGAGATTTTGAAGATATTTTTGGAATCAGAAAACCCAATTTAGATATAATCTAGACAAGTTTGTGATGAAAAGAAGGGGTGTCAAGATAACACACACTTTTACCACTTTCCTTTTGAAAAACTATTAACATAAAGGATTAACAAAAGATCAATTCTGCCTCTAATCTTGTATCTAAATTTCATCCAACTTCACATCTATTGATTCAATAAGGTAATATTCTTCAAGGTAAAAGCTGTAATTATTTTTAACTATTATTTTATGGATAATATTAAAAGAAATAATGGACAAGTCTAGATTAAATTAGACTAAAATTTACTTTGTTTGTAAAAATGAAGGTAAAAAGATTATTCAGACCATTTATTTCAGACAAAAGAAAAAACTGTCCAAAATTTTTATTTTATCTCAAAAATGAAAAGTCATTGGGCTCCTTCTAAAGCACTTCTTTAAGTGTTAGCAATTAACATTAGCAGACAGAAAATTATTTTTGATAGACATTATTAAATTAGTTTCCAACTCTCAATCTTTAATTTTGTAACTAAATACTGTGAACAAAGTGACCAATAGTACCTACAACCCCAAATGCTGCTTTTTAAAATATCTTCCTTGCTTCTACTTTGGCCTCACATTTGTAAGTAGTTTTTACAGAATAGTACTGTTTTTGAAACATATATGACTGCCTTCTGTTTTACCTTTTTAAGATGTTCTGGAATAGACTTTTGGAGGAATATCATTTGAATCCTCATAATGGATGGAAGATTCTTAATTCTCTCTGGTGCATATTTGTATTGGGGGAAAGGAGTTTGTATTGTTATTATTATTTGTTTTTATGTATCTCAGATGAATTAGACACTGTGCTTTGAAGTATGAACATACAACAATGAATGAGGATTTAAGTTTATATTTCATCTTGGAAATACAGTTATAGAGCTTAGGGACTCCATAATATTCAGAACTTATGGATATTCGAAGAGAGTTTGGGACTCTCTGAATTGATGCTGCACTTCTTAACCACTTATGCTCAGGTTCTCGTTACTAGGCACAGACACCTCTGTTTTCCAAACACATTTTTTCAAATTTCTGTTTTCCAAAAAGTTTTTTTTTTTAATTCTATGAGATTTTGTTGATGCTTAGAAATCTATTTTGGGGATTCTTCATAATTCTGGAATTATAACTCGGGTTTTCTCTTTAGAAGAATAGTTAGATCACATTAGTAGTAAATGTATTTTTGGTGTGGTTATTTCTGTGGTGAAAGATAATTTGATTGTAGTTACCAGACTCTAGCTAATGGTATTTACTAATCTGTTTGCTGCAAATGATAGACCAATGGAAATAATGCAGACAGAATGATATAAGTGCAAATTATGAGGAGCCAATGTACGATATAACCCATCCTCAGCTGTTTTCCTTTTCTCTTAATAGAAGAGGACAATTCTGTAATACAGAATGAGCCTCAGTTGATCCTTGAACATATTATGGAGTTTAGTTCACTACACATCATGAACATTATATCAGATAACATGCATTTCCACTTCTTAAGGTAGATTAGTATTTACACATGAATTAGCAATTTGAATTGGAGGGAGAGGCATTGAGTTTGAAACCAGCTATCCAAAGACTTCTGTCATAAGCCATGCTGTCATCCAGAATTATTGAACAATAACAAGCATAACATCCAAAGCTCTCCTCCTCTCCAATTAGAACCTTGGCTCTTTTAAGGCTGACTCATTAAAAAAAAAAAAAAAAAGGGCTCAAATTGACCAGATGCATTTTACATTAGTTCTAATATCACAGGATAACTAGAGCAAGTGTTACCAAACACTGTAGGAGATAAATGCTTCAGAAGTGAAGTGCACATAGGTTTATCTATATTGTAAAACGGTAACTAAAACTTCACAACATATTATTGTGGTAAATGTGATATATCAACTCACCATCAAAGCAGAAACAAGCATTTTGGATATAGGAAGCATTGGGTAGAATGTGAAGTCCTTATCCCAAAACTAATTAACTCCATCAATGAATTAATTCATTTGTAAATTCATTATCAAATATAAGTTATTCATCGATGAATTATAATAATGATAGCTAAATAATAATGATTCTTTATAGAGCACATAGTCTTAGTTAGGACTTCTATCAGTGTGAAAAACCATCTTGGACAAAAGCAACATGTAGGATGGTGATCATATCTGACAGCTTGTTGTCTATCATCTAAGGAAGTCAGAGCAAGACCTTAAGACAGGAACCTGGAGGAAAGAACTGAAGTAGAGACCATGGAGTAATACTTCTTAGTAGCTTCCTTTACATGGTTGTCTCTTTTTGTACACTACTCAGTACCACTGGCCTGTGGATGACACCACTCACAGTGGGATGAGACCCTCAAATCAATTATTAATCAAGAAACACCTCACAGGCTTGCCACAGCCAGTTTAATGTGTATGTTTTTTAAGTTAAGATGCTCTCCCCTTAGGTTACTTTAGCTCATAATATTAACAAAACAAACAACAAAAATCTAACCAGGGTAGAGCATCTGTTTTATTTCTACAATCTTCTTCTATGTAAAACCGGGTGTACTAGCTGGTTTTTTGGGTCAACTTGGCACAGGCTGGAATTATCACAGAGAAAGGAGCTTCAATTGGGGAAGTGTCTCCATGAGATCCAGCTGTCAGGCATTTTCTCAATTAGGGGTCAAGAGGGGAGGCCCTTGTGCGTGGTGCCATCCCTGGGCTGGTAGTCTTGGGTTCTATAAGAGAGCAGGCTGAGCAAGCCAGGAGAAGCAAGCCAGTAAGTCCACAGTCTCTGCTCCTGCTTCCTGGCCTAATTGAGCTCTAGCCCTGACTTCCTTTAGTAATAAATAGCAATGTGGGAATGTAAGTTAAGTAAACCCTTTCTTCCCTAACTTGCTTCTTGATCATGTTTGTGCAGGAATAGAAACCATGACTAAGACACCTGGCATCTGTTTCTCACAATGATAACATCATAAGATTAGATGCCAAATGTAGTCTTGGGTATAAAAATGACTGTTATATGAAATAGGGCAAAGGGCATGCCAATCTTTAACTATTCACATTCCTTTTCCTATTTTCCAGTTCAAATTCCTCTTTAATATGGAAGAACAAGAGTGTATTCATGAGACTGAGGCATGAAGATAGAAAAGAGTTCTTAAATATCTTGTATTACATCTTTTTCAGTTTATCCTAACAAAAACAAAATATAGTTTTTCATGCAAGAATATGTGATCAGTTAGATACCCAGCATTACTGTATGACCTTTAACCTTGTTCTAAGTATCAAACCTGAAACTTATTTACGTAAAACACATGCCCTAACACCCTTATAAAAACACTTGTGGTCCATGTCTGTCACTTCTCAGATTGCAATACCATAGAATGCACCTCTGTGTGGTAGTAAAAATTTAAGAAGACATAGAATTGTTGATTTTGAATTTATCAGAGACTCTTTTAACAAGCATTACACAAGCATCCGGACAAGGTGAAGTCATTCAGTTTAAGAGGGATATTGAGTAGCCTGTTCTGGTTATCATTATGTTTTCTCGTCCATTTCTTCCTGTCATGTTCTTTTCTTATATTTTTCTTTACATGTAGTGCATCTTTCTCCCTTAATATCATTTTCGTGTTCTAACTTGTATTTCTCCATTATAATGAAATTTCCATTTCCCTGCCATGACTGTAGTTTCATAATAGAGTTTGTATATGTGATAGAAAGAAGTAATAAGACAGTAAGTAGGAAAGACATCCAGGCATCATAAAAATAACAATGGTTTTGCTTTCTCATTCAAGTCTCGCACAGCACAAAAGGTACCGTCTGCCCTTACATAGCAACAAGGGGAAAATTGGACATGTGACTTGCCCATCCTTGACACAACACTAATAATATATGTCCATAAACTACAATATAGAAAACAAGGCAAAGAGTTCAGTAAATGCACATTAGAGAGGAAGATATTTTGTTGTGTATTCCCATCAGCAAAGTGGGCAATAATTATAATTCTTTAAGCTTTATACAAGGGTAAAAATAAAGTGTTTATGTTGGTGTTCTAGTAAATGTTTAATAAATGTGTGGGTGAAGATTTGGATTAGCATTGATTTTTAATGTTCAGTGATTTCAATTGTGGAAAAAATGCCACTGTATCCAATTCCAAGCTCCAAGGCTGCATTATTGCACATGCTTTTGTATGGACTACCATTTGATGTAATTTATCTTTATATTATGACTCTTCTAAAACTTTATTGCTCTTCCTGTGTGACTGTGTATTTATATGCATCTGGTATTTGTCTCACACATGTACTAAAAGCAAAAATAAAAACAAAGATACATGAAGCTGTTGGCAGCAATGGGTCACTCGAAAGATTTGCAAAGATAATTATGAATGAAAATGTTTGACGTGAATTGAAAAATTTTTGTGACAGTGAACAGTTTTCTACCCTGGGTCTATGGAATGGTTGGATACTTATATAAGCTAGGTTTTTTGCTCTAGAAGGTGTTCCAAGTTTGGTTTACAGCACCAAAATGGGACAACACAAAACACAAAACCAGCCTCATGTAGCTCTATCTTCAAGGGTTCTGCCACAATCCTTTAGCATTTTAGGACATTTGGACACACATGTGCACATACAGTCAAGCTCACATACATGCATAAACATAAATTAAATGAAATGCTTTCAAAGAAACTAAAAACAATATAGGAAAGTATTAAAATGTAATAACAATGAATTACTAAGTAGAAAATTGTTAATCATTAGAAATGTCGGGTGTGTGAGCCCGTGTTTCTTACTTCAAGAATGATTGTTTTGATATTTGTGCTTGTTTTATTTGCTTTCAACATTTTTATCCCCATTTCAAGAAGTGAGAATAAGGAGAAAACTTTTGTTTAGACAGAGGAACGATTTTCTAAGATACTCTGTGTTTCCAGTTGTATGACACAAATACACAAGAAATAAGTGATTACTTTCCCAAGATCTGGCAGCCACAGACAGCACAGTCTGAACTATTCAGTGACTTTGAAATAAATGCAATTTAGGTTGACTCGTTAATTTTTAAAACAGGCAAACCTATTGTGAGAACAATTAGCATGCAAAGGATGCTCTAATGGTCAAGTTACATTCTCTCCCATAGTTTAACAGACTTTAAAAGAATTAACGTCTTTCCATTTCACCAGTCCCTTCTATTCTCTTTTGCAAACAATATTCCTTATTTTTAAATGAATTTACCTAGTGTGAGGCTAAGTAATGAAAATTCACTCAGTAATTTTTTTCAAAATCAAAATAAAAAAAAAAAAAAAGAAAAGAAAAACTTTCCTTCCCAATTTGTATGGATTTCCCAATGGAGTAGGTAGCTTTCAGAAAATTGTATACAACTTGATGCAACTTGTTTATATTAAGTTATAAGTTTGGAATAGTTCAGTGGATAGGAGAATAATTTTGCAAGGAGTGCCAAAGAAGGGTCAATCTATATAACACACACATAAAAGATGCTAGAACTGCAAACCTGAAAGCTTCAGAACTTAAAATGGTCTCTTAAAAAGTCATCCAAAATGGGACCACGCTGGACTCTATTATTTTCCTTCATTGATTTTTCAGTTGTAATGTGACCTTGAACAAGATGGCTCTCTGCAGTAGAAACAATCCTCCAAGTCTGTGATTGCTGAAAGATACTGCCTAACAGGGCTCACTCAAAACAGGCAGGGGTGCTTCAGTAAGGGGATCATGTGCACTGGCAGCATCTAGCCCATAGTGCTCTCTAGCAAAGAGGCTGGAGAAGATGTTTTTGCTCAACTGTGCTTTGCATGGGCAAACCAATCAGATCTTTTTCTTCTAAAAGAGAATACCCTATACACTAATGCTACTATTTTCTCTTTTTTTTTTTTTTTTTTTGTCATTTTTGTGCTACACTGGTCTTTTTCTTAGTGTTCACCTCATATAACTAACAAAAGAAATATTGGTATAGAGAAGTATACCTAATTTTTCAAGTCAATTTACATAGTTTAAAGCACCAGTCAGCAATTATGCTGCGTTTTATTAATCATGCTCACATGACAAGCTATAGATTATTTTTACCATGGATAGTAATTTTTTAAATGTATAGGAATGATATATGACTTGCTTTATGTTAAAAATATCTGTGCTTATATGTATGCACATGTGTGTTTTTGTGTACATAGACACATATATACATCAAATGTCAACTGAGATAAATATCACTGTAAAGGCTCCTTGATTGTGAAATATGGTCGTGATATTTCATAAAGTGTCATAAAGAACTACACATATATGTTGTTAAGCTGAATTAATTAGACATATTCAATAGAGATTTTCAGATAAAGAATCTAAATTACTTCTAGAAAAAAATAAATTTTATATACATTGCTTGTAGCTAAATAATACCTAGAATATTAATGGATCTATCAGAAAAATTAAAATAATTTCTTGTTAAATTCACCAATTTTTCATTAGGTCTAAACACTGACACAACTGAGATACTGTATGTTCACATGAGAGGATTCCTAAGGTGCAGAGCCCCCAAGGAGGATTTTCTGATTGTTTTCTTAATAGTCAGTGTGATTCTGAAAAGACCACACACTGGGCAACCTTCTGAGTGATTTAGAGAGAAACTACTGCTCAGAGAATAGCAATGTGTTTCATATATATTAGTGAGAATCTTTTGAGAAGAAATGGACTTGTGTTCCTGTGAATGATGCAATGACAGTGTTTGCTCATAATGCCAGCAGGGGAGTGAATGTCATTTTCCCTGGGCAAGAACCTTCTTTGTGTTTCAATAGGCAGCACGTTATTCAGCAGGAAGGTCTTATGAAGATGACACACCTCAGAAATGTCCTCAATCACTTGCCATCTTTTAAGGCAGGCCAATTTTTGACAAAAGACAAAGGGGAAAAAGAGTTCCCACAATTTCTTCAATTCTAGAGCTGAAAGAATGTACTATTTCAATTATGTTCTGACAAATGTATGTCAAAATTATATAGCTATTCGGTGTGGTGAAAAATGTGTGGAAAATTGCCTCATTTCTTCAGATATAATATTATCATGAAGGATATATTATATAATTTTAAATGACTCAATATTTTAAAGATAAAAAATTTACATACTAAAATATTTGTTATTTTCCTATTTAGCTTGCATTAATTACTTTTCTTGTCACAGTGAAAAAAGTAACTCAAAGGATATCCTAAGAAATTCTAACTCACAGTGTGAGGAGATATATTCTGTCTTGCCAAGGAGGTCATTATGGTAGGAACAACTGCCTTTGGTAGCTGTCCCTTCCAATGTGGCGTGCTACATCTTGACAGATTCAGAATCAGCAAGATTTGCTGTAATGAGAAACTGATCTTACAGTCAAGGTCTACCTACCTACTGTGATAAAGAGATCATAAAACCAATAGGAACCAATAGGGTTCTATCATCTCCCAATACATCACTCTTGTTTGTAGATAGCCTATTGGGATTGTATCTAGAAAATTATAGTATGTGATTTTAGTTTGAGGAAAGATGCTATATAACTAGCAGTAAATTATAATAGATTCAGTCTCCAGAAATATTTGAACATTATTTAGATAAAGCATTGCTATCATTATTAAAGTCTATTATTAAAATGTCTACAAAAGAAAAAAATAAGTATATTTAACAGGAAAAGGCTAGGCCCTGTGTCACAGATTTTATCCCTGGTACAGAGAACTTTAAAGCAACAGGATGATGAATTCAAATTTCCTGAGTTGCTGGGCAGTGGTGGTGAATGCCTTTAATCCCAGCACTTAGGAGGCAGAGGCAGGCAGATTTCTGAGTTTGAGGCCAACCTCGTCTACAGAGTGAGTTCCAGGACAGCCAGGGCTACACAGAGAAACCCTGTCTCAAAAAAACCCAACCAAACCAAACCAAAACAAAACAAAGCAAAACAAATTTCCTGACTTAAAGAATGAGTGCAAGACTAGTCTTGTCTTTGTAGAATGTTTCTGTCTTAAAATAAATGTTAAAGGAAAAGCAGGGCTGAAGCTTAAGAGAATAGTAGTTCAGCATCTCATAGACCCTGGATTGACTTCTCAGTACCATCACCACGAATGAAAAAGATAGAGAGAACAAAAGCAAGTAAGAAAGCAAGAAAGAAAGAAATAAACAAAGAAAGAAATGAAGGAAAGAAAGCAAGAAAGCTAGCACGCAAGGAAGGAAGGAAGGAAGGAAGGAAGGAAGGAAGGAAGGAAGGAAGGAAGGAAGGAAGAGAAAAGGAGTAAGGAAGGAGGGATGTACAAATGGAAGAAAAGAGGAAGAAGAAGAACAAAGAAGGAAAAGCAGCAGGTACATCAGATTTTTTTCAATATTTTTATTTTTTATATTCTTTGTTTACATTCCAAATGATTTCCCCTTTCCCAGATCCCCCCTCCCCATATGTCCCATAAACCTTCTTCTCTCCATCCATTCTCCTATTACCTCCCTCCTTTTTCTCTGTCCTTATATTCCCCTCCAATGCTAGATCAATCCTTTCCAGGATCAGGACCTTCTCCATACTTCTTCATGGGAGTCATTTGTTATACGATTTGTGCCTTGGGTATTCAGGGCTTCTAGGCTAATTAATATCCACTTATCAGAGATTGTATTCCATGCGTATTCTTTTGTGACTGGGTTACCTCACTTAGGATGATATTTTCCAGATCAAGCCATTTGCCTAAAAAATTTGTGAATTCATTGTTTCTAATTGCTGAGTAGTATTCCATTGTGTAAATATACCACATTTTCTCTATCCATTCCTCCTTCGAGGAGCATCTGGGTTCTTTCAAGCTTCTGGCTATTATAAATAAGGCTGCTATGAACATAATGGAGCATGTGTCTTTATTGCATGCTGGGGAATCCTTTGGGTATATGCCCAGGAGAGGTATAGCGGGGTCCTCCGGAAGTGTCATGTCCAGTTTTCTGAGGAACCGCCAGACTGATTTCCAAAGTGGTTGTACCATCTCACAGCCCAGCAGTGGAGGAGTGTTCCTCTTTCTCCACATCCTCGCCAACACCTGCTGTCTCCTGAGTTTTTGACCTTAGCCATTCTGACTGGTGTAAGGTGAAATCTCAGGGTTGTTTTGATTTGCATTTCCCTAATGACTAATGTACATCAGATATTTAACTACATAAGTGGATCTTCTGATTGGAAACCACTTCGAACATTAGCATTATAGAGTACAATTGAAAAGTCGACTTCCAATAAAAAAAAAAAAAAGGAATATCTATCAACTCCATAGAAGAAAAGGAGGAAGTAGTTAAGCAGCAGAGTGAACTATCAAAATTCCGATGGATCTGGGTCTGAAACTCAGTAAATCTGTACAAATTTCTTTGATGGGGCTGAGATTTATTTATTATCAAAGAGGAGAATCAACAGCCCAAGAATATACACCCTGTTGTCATAAGGTAAGGCATGGAAGCTCAAATTTCTATAGAAAGTTAGGGACTTTCCTAATGGCAATGTTTGATGCCTCCATGCATCCTTGTCTAATATGGGGGATTGGAGAGAAGATGATACTTTGCCTTCTGTTTTGTTGATATCCCTGGGCGGCCTGTTCTTTTCTGAAGGGAAACTGAGGAGCAATAGATCTGGGGAGTGGAGAATTTAGGAGTAGGTATTGGGAGGAACGGAAAATGTAATCAGAATGTAATATATCAAAAAAGAATAAACTAAAAATATTCATGAGAGATACAGACACAGAAACAGAGAGAGGAGACAGATACGCAGACAGACAGAGCCAGAGAGACTCAAGTCTGTAACTATGAGGTATTAGCATTTTTTAATGACAAGAAACAAATCCTTTTGTATGTTTACTAAGATGCTCATGATTTGACTTTATTCTTGTACACTTCCTTACTAGCTAGAATTATAGCATTGATGTTTACGGTTAAGATTCAGATTTTTGTTCATTTTAAATGTGCATCAGTCCTTTTTTGTCATGAAGACACTGTTTCCTTGGGGCCACCCACCACCTATAGCTCTTACAATTCCTTTGCCTCCTTTTCCCTATAGATACCTAAGCCTTGAGGGGGATAGAATTGATAAAGACATCCTACTCATAACCAAGAAGCTGCTTTGAAACTGATACCTTCTGAGTAAGGAGAAATCAGTTTTCTCCAGTGAATTGTCTCTGGGTATATGAAGCATACTCCAGGGTAAGCCACATGCCCAGGAGTAACCAGCAGGCATAAAATGGAACCCGTGGTATTTTTATATGTGTGGCTCTGTTTGTTTTGATAAATTATATCTCATTGAATTGTTTTGTTTGGCTGTTTTTTTTTCTTTGTTCGGAAGAGTGAGATAAAGAGAAAAAAAACAGTTGGGTGGAAAGGTGGGGATGAAAAAAATACTATGATCAAAATATTGCATGTAAATTTTGAATAAAAATAAATCAATACTAATAACAAGTAAGATAAAAATGTAAGTAATTTCTAATAGCAAATGCCAGGAAAGGATATTGTTTTAGTTTCAAGATATATAGTTTACTTATATAAACACATAGATATAGAGCATTATAATTTCCTTTTGTTGAAAACTTTACATGTCATGTTCCCTGTATTGGGTGTCATATTTAATCAATATTCATGATAATATTTTCAAATTTTATAATGGTTTTGCATGTATAGGTGTTTTACCTGCAAGTATGTTTGGGCAGCACATGCTTGCCTGGTGCCTGTGAAGTGAATGGATGTCACATACCCTGAGACTTAAGTTACAGATGGTTTGAGAAAGCACAAAGGGGACTGGGATCGCCTGAGAGTAGAATTAAGATGCCTGTGATACACCCATTTGGGGACTGGAAATTAAACGTAGGGCTTCTAGATCTTATAGAAGATCAGTCAGTGCTTTTAACTGCTGAGCCATTTGTCCAGCCCCCAGTATTTATGATAATCTAATAGGTAAGTCAGAACTGGTCTTTTACATTCTATACATGAAAACACAGAACTGTATTACTTGAAAAAAATCTCCAGTGAGTTTGTATAATTAATGCATAGCAAAGCTGGGGTATAAGGCCAGGACTGTCTAACTGAAACCTCTGGGATTTCTGAAAAGCTGTACTACCTACCCCTGAACAGCTACATATGTCTTATGCACTTTGCCAGAATTGTCCATATTATTTATCTGTCTAGCCAGGTAGGTTTGCCTAAGACAAATATTAACTAGGACAACAAATGTAAACCACAACTGTTCTAGATAAAATGGGCAAGTACGGGCTGGTGAGATGGCTCAGTGGGTTAAGAACTCTCTCTGAGGCTGAAAACATCCAATGGAAAAAAGATAGCCTTTTCAACAAATGGTGCTGGTTCAACTGGAGGTCAGCATGCAGAAGAATGCGAATTAATCCATCCGTGTCTCCTTGTACTAAGCTCAAATCCAAATGGATCAAGGACCTCCACATCAAGCCAGACACTCTGAAGCTAATAGAAAAGAAACTGGGGAAGACCCTTGAGGACATTGGTACAGGGAGAAAGTTTCTGAACAGAACACCAATAGCGTATGCTCTAAGAGCAAGAATTGACAAATGGGACCTCATAAAATTACAAAGTTTCTGTAAGGCAAAGGACACCATCAAGAGGACAAATTGGCAACCAACAAACTGGGAAAATATCTTCACCAATCCTACATCATATAGAAGGCTAATATCCAATATATATAAAGAACTCAAGAAGTTAGACTCCAGAAAACCAAACAACCCTATTAAAAAATGGGGTAGAGAGTTAAACAAAGAATTCTCACCTGAAGAACTTTGGATGGTGAAGAAGCATCTTAAAAAATGCTCAACTTAATTAGTCATTAGGGAAATGCAAATCAAAACAACTCTGAGATTTCACCTTACACCAGTCAGAATGGCTAAGATTAAAAATTCAGGAGACAGCAGGTGTTGGAGAGGGTGTGGAGAAAGAGGAACACTCCTCCACTGCTGGTGGGGTTGCAAATTGGTACAACCACTCTGGAAATCAGTCTGGCGGTTCCTCCGAAAACTGGGCACCTCACTTCCAGAAGATCCTGCTATACCACTCCTGGGCATATACCTAGAGGATTCTCCACCATGTAATAAGGATACATGCTCTACTATGTTCATAGCAGCCATATTTATAATAGCCAGAAACTGGAAAGAACCCAGGTATTCCTCAGCAGAAGAATGGATGCAAAAAATGTGGTATATCTACACAATGGAGTACTATTCAGCCATTAGAAACAATGAATTCATGAAATTCTTAGGCAAATGGATGGAGCTAGAGAACATCATACTAAGTGAGGTAACCCTGACTCAAAAGGTGAATCATGGTATGCACTCACTAATAAGTGGATATTAACCTAGAAAACTGGAATACCCAAAACATAATCCACACATCAAATGAGGTACAAGAAGAAAGGAGTGGCCCCTTGTTCTGGAAAGACTCAGTGAAGCAGTATTCGGCAAAACCAGAACGGGGAAGTGGGAAGGGGTGGGTGGGAGGACAGGGGGAAAGAAGCGGACTTATGGGACTTTCGGGGAGTGGGGGGCTAGAAAAGGGGAAATCATTTGAAATGTAAATAAAAAATATATCGAATTAAAAAAAACACTTTAAAATTGACTATTTCATGGAAAATTAAAAAAAAAAAAAAAAGAACTCTCTCTGACTGTTCTTCCAAAGGTCCTGAGTTCAAATCCCAGCAACCACATGGTGGGTCACAACCATCCCTAATGAGATATGAAGCCCTTTTCTGGTGTGTCTGAAGATAGCTACAGTGTACTTACATATAATAATAAATAAAATCTTTGGGCCAGAACAAGTAGGGCTGGAACGAGCAGAGGTCCTGAGTTCAATTCCCAGCAACCATATGATGGCTAACAAACATCTGTACAAGCTGTACAGCTACAGTGTACTCATATACATAAAATAAATAAATATTTTTTTAAAATGGGGCAAGCACAATCTTAAGGGCATTGAACGAATGAGTTATCATGTGACATCATGTACTATAGCTACCTGTAGGGTTTGTCTCAAGAATCTGAACTATTACCTAATCTGCATTTATAAAATGTAGTCTTGCATCCAATTTGCAGGAATTATTCATTGTAAATGGTTGATTTCCTGCCTTTCCTTGGATTTGTGTAAGTGACTCAATTATAATCAAGAAACAGCAGAGCTCGCAATGTAACTGTGTAATCACCAATATGGGTCTCAAGCTCTGATGGGATGCTGCTCAGATATTAAATGCAAGCTGAAAAGGGGACAGAGAGTCAATGAAGTATTTGCCCTTACCGTTTCAGAAAAACTATTAGTTAGTTTTCATCATTCTACAAGCATTCTTCCTCAAATTTGCTATCCTGACATATCTAGGTTTTAGGACAATAGGTCAGTGTGAGAACAACAGATCTGCACTGGTAATGACACAATTGCAAATGCTTCAACACGGGTGAGAAATTAGGTTCGTCGGCTTGGCAAGTGGTTCTTACTCTGTTCTTTTAATAGCATCTTAGAGAAGAACTCAGTGAGCTGCTGCTTCCCATCAAGCACCGTGTTTATCTCTTTCGTGGCTTGTGGTGGAGGGCTCTTGTGAATATGTCACTTTTTTCTCTCTCCAGACCTCTATAAAAATGAAACATTCCTTCTGTGAGGAAAGAAAGGCCAGTCTAGAAAACACATTGAACTTCTCTGATCCTGGCTCACTTTTGTGGGCGAATAATAGAACAAGAATTTCTCGGTCCATGGTTTCTACCATGTCACATGGCTACAGACTCCAATAGACACCAGCATTGTTTAAAACAAGCACTGGGCTCATTTAGCGAAGATTGGCACAGAAACAATGTAGGTACCCAAGGAGCTGGCAAACACATTACCTTGCACTTGCAAACGACATACAATCCTCAAACCTTCTTTTTAAATAGAGCAAAGAGGAGAAAGCCTTTCTTCCCAAATGCATCCTTCCTTGAGTTCCAAACTATTAACATCAGTCCCTAATTAGGGCTTGCAGGAATATCCCATTGCAGGAACTGTGCCAGATCTATTAAATAAAAGGTCTCAGAGCATGCTAGGGTCACTTTTAATATCATTGGGGACAATTTATATTTATGTGTGTTTAAATCAATCTGTAGTCTTGGTCTCCAAAAACTCATGTATCTCTGGTATTGAATATAGTTTGCCATATATGGTAGCACGCAGATGTAATTCCAGAGCTCCAAGGGAATGAGGCAGTAGGATTTTAGCTAGTATAGGATCACTGTATAACAGTGAGTTGGATACTGGCCTCTGCTATAGAGTAAGATGTCTCAAAATCAAAACAACTGGCACTGGAGATGAGGCTCAGTAGTTGAGGGCACTTGCTGCTCTTGCAGAGGACAACAGTTTGTTTCTCAACACCTACATGAGAGCTCATAACTGTCTACAACTCCAGCGACAGTAGATACAATGCCCTCTTCTCACCTCTATACTGATGTCATGTGCATGCTGGCAACACTCATACATATAAATAGAAACAAGTAATATTTAAGATTATATTAGTTTCCCCTAAATTTGGTGTTTTCTTTCATACATATGAAAATAACAAATAAATCAAGCAAATTCTTATACTCACAGAATTTTGGGGGGGGGGGAATTTCACAGAAGATCTCACTACGTAGCTCAAACTGGCCTTGATCTTGTGGTTCTCATGTCTCCGTCCTACAGAATGTTGGAGCTACAGGTGCGGGGCACCATGCTCACATCTAGGTTGTTTTTGTTTGTTTGTTTGTTTGTTTATTTGCTTTTTGATTCTCATTTTTCAAACACACTAAGAACCACTTTACATAGTAATTTATTTCTGGATATGGTTTTGTCGAGACAGGGTTTCTCTGTGTAGCCCTGCCTGTCCTAGAATTCACTCTGTAGACCAGGCTGGCCTTAAACTCAAAAATCCACTTGCCTCTGCCTCCCAGAGTGCTGGGATTACAGGCATGTGCCACCACTGCCCAGCTAGTAATTTATTTCTTATCTACCGATATTTACATAAATCAAGGAGTTTGACAGAGGGTCCTTCCAATAAGATGTTTAGAACTCAGAAAGATTTAGTGTTTTCTCTCCATAAAGCAATGATAGATATCAGAGCTCTAACTAGATGAAATATTTGGAGAAAGGAAGATTCAAAAATGTTTTGTCTATTTTCCTCCAGTAAGTCCATCACATCATTGAATATTGAGTGTAACCTTCAGGAATTCAGAGTTTTTCCTTTACAGCTACATTCTTATGCCTAGAAAACCCTATAAAATACAGAAACTATTCAAACAAATACTTGTCAAAACTGTTCACATATCATGTGTCAATCAAAAAGGAATGTAAATGTTTTCTATGGTAAAGAGCTTGTGAAAGCAGAATTCCAAAATACAGCATGGTCCAAGTCCATGCTTTCTAAAAGCTAAATGCTTTTCTTGAGGTGTATATTTACACTTTGTGGCATATACATATATATATACATAAATGTTTCATATATATATACATATATGAAACGTTTTTAAGAGTTATTTATTTTATAAATGTGAGTCCATTGTAGCTGTCTTCAGACACACCCGAAGAGGGCATCAGATACCATTACAGATGGTTGTGAGCTACCATGTGGTTTCTGGAAATTGAACTCAGGACCCCTGGAAAAACAGTCAGTGCTCTTAATCGCTAAGCCATCTCTCCAGCCCAGGAAACTTTTTTTAAATGTGTACATGATTAAGTATATATTTTTCCCTATGTTTGTGTGTCTTATATACTAAAGATTTTGTTATTTCTTTAGAATTATTATTTAATTCTTCATATAATATATTTTTCTCATATTTTTCCACACCCTCATCTCCTCTCAGACCTTTTCTACCTCTCTACCAACCAAAGGTCATGCTCTCTCTCTCTTTCTCTGTGTTTCTCCCTCAAAAAACTAAAAACAAACAGACACAATGATACAATACAAAACAATAAAAAGATTCACCAAACAAAACATGCTTCATGTTCTCTATAAAATGTATTTTTAAAAATCCATGTTCAATATAGAGATGATGTTCAGTTTTGTAGTTTTATATTTGGGAGCTCTCAAGATCATTTTATTTTGCAACCATGTTTATAAGCGAAGGATAAACACAAAGACCAGAAGAAGATACTTTATAATAGATTAAAAAACAATAGAGAATATAACTCTGCTGCTACATTAGAAACTACCCTTTGCCAGCTGAATGTCTCTTACTTGGAAGTTAAAATAAATGTGGAAAATAATGACCAGAAGAAATAAAATTTAATTAAAATATATTCATGTAATATATACGCATATTCAGATTATGAATTGGGAAAAAGAACTGAAAATTTAGCATTTAAAACTTTTACTGAAAATAGATTCTTTCTTGATACAATACATCTTAACCACTGTTTCCTTCTGTCTACTCTTCCTAACTCCCACACACAAGATCCCCTCTAATCTACACCTACTGCCATCTCCACTTCCTTTACAGAAAATAGTAGGCCTCCAAGAGATGACAGCCAAATAGGATAAAACAAAACACAGTGAGCCAGGGCAAAAGTCCTTATGGTGAGGCTGGACAAGGCAACATGAAAAGATGAAAGGCATCTCAAGAGCAGGCAAAAGTGTCAGAGACACACCCACTTCCACTGTTAGTAGTCATACAAAGCCACCAAACTAATAACCATTATCTATTTTCAGAGGATGTGGTACAGACCTATGCTTAACAGTTCAGTTTCTGTGAGGCCAAGTGATCCCTGTTTAGTTAATTTAATGGTCCATCTTCTCCTGGTTCCATGTTCTCCCCCATAACCTCTGACTCCTACAGTCTTTCCTACTCTTCTATTCTCTTCTGCAGGGTTCCTGATCTCTGATAGAAAGGACTTGATGGAGACCTTCAGTGTAGACTCTCTCTTTCTGTATAATAGGTGACTATGGGTCTCTGCACCTGCTCCTATCTTTTACAGGAGGAAGCCTCTCTGATAATGACTGGGCTAGGCACTGATCTATCTGTGAGTATAGCAGAGTATCATTAGGAATAATTTCATTGACTTTTTTTTGTTTTGTTTTGTTGTTGTTGTTTTATTTTGTTTTGTTTTGTTTTAAACCAGTCTTGTTTGGTTCTAACTTAGGTCTCTAAGGATCAAACATCCAGTTCTTGGTCATTCAGGCAGTGTTCAGTTATCAGCTCCCTCTTGTGGAGTAGGCCTTGAGTTAAATCAGACATTGCTTGGCTGCCTGTACAACTTCTCTACCACCATTGGCTCAACAAATCGTGTGAGTAGGACAGGTTGTAGGTTTAGGGTCTTGTGGCTGGGTTTGGTGACTAGGTTTCCCTTTGCATAGCCCACAGAGAACCTACTGTGACAAAGAGATTAGATTACAGTAGTGAAGACTCCAAGCCTGCATCAGCTCAACTTCCTTGTGTTCAATGAGCTGGCTGGAAATTGTCCTTGGCAATAGGGCCCTGCTGTCAGATTTCATAAATCTATCTTCTGTCTTAGCACCGAACTTGGTTCCTTAGAGATCTCCATGGGACCTCCTCAGCCAACAACTCAATCAAATGTAACCCAAGGCCTCTATTGGACACATTTCCTGACTAAAAAAGGTGACAATTCAGATTCTGAATCCATTAGTAGGAGCCTGCAATACTGTTACACTCAGAGATTCAATAAAGTTTCTACTGCACTAGGTTTCTACATCAGCCCCAAATGCCTCCCAAATCTGGCTGCCTCTCCCTACACATTCTCTCTCTCTACCCCCCTACCACGCACATACACACGTTTCTCCCATTCCTGTCCTCTTTTCCCCCAGCCCCACCCACAGCCACAGCACATGGGAAAATCTAGTCTATTTAATACTCCTTCCCAGGGAAACCCATGCTTCTCTTTATAGCCCTCCTCTTTACTTAACCTGTCTGGATCTGTGTATTGTAGCCTGATTATTATTTACTTAACAGCTAATATTCACTTACCAGTGAGTGCATACCATATTTGTCTTTCTGGTCCTGGGTGACTTCACTCAGGATATTTTTATTGAAGTTTCATCCATTTGCCTACAAACTTTGTGATGTCATTTATTTTTAACCACTGAGTAATACTCCATCGTATAAATGTTCTACATTTTCTTTATCTATTCTTTAGTTGAGGAACATCTACATTGTTTTCAGTTCCTGGAAATTATGAATAAAGCTGCTATGAGCATTGATAAGCAAGTGTCCTTGTAGTAGAATGGGTCATCCTTTGGGTATATGTCCAAGACTCGTATAGCTGGGTATTGAGGAAGTTCGATTTCCAATTTTCTGGGGAACCAGTATTTTGATTTCCACAGGGGCTGTACAAGTTTATACTTCCACCAGCAATGAACGAGTGTTCCCCAGGCTTCACATCCTCACCAGCATGTGTTGTCACTTGTGTTGAAAATGTAACATCGTATACAACTTCTAGAAACCTAACTTATGTTTCAAAGTTGTATTCAGGTATGTATATTATAGAGATTAAATAAGCTTTTTATTCTTAGAGAATTCCATACACTATATTTTTATCACATTTCTGTCCTGTCACCCAACTCCTTCTAGATCTACCCTCATCTATACCTGCCTAATTTCTTATTCTTTCCCCCTTAAAACAAAACAAAAACAAATGAAGAAGAAATTGCTAGACAGTCAATTTGTGTTGGCTAAATATTCCAAAGCCATTGTGTGTAGTTGATAAATGCCAACTGTCACTTCATCAAAGACAATTTAATTTTAGTTTTCCTAACAGCTGTTTATTATTCTTGTCTGTCTGCTTGGCTCGGATAGGACCCTGAGATCATTTCTCTTTCTCCATTCTGGGATTTTGTTTGGTTTGAGCTTATGTGAGTCTCAGATAGGTTGCCTCCATCTCTGTGAGTTTGTGAGTACACATGGACTATTGGAACTGGAAAATAATGTTGTTTTCTTAAAATCATCTACCATCTCTAGCTCTTACAATCTTTCTCCTCCCTCTTTTGCATATATCTTTGAGTCTTGAGATGATGGCTATTGTATGAATCATTTGGAATGCATACAGAGGTTAAGTGGTTAGGAAGAGACAATAAAAGAATAGCTTCCAAGGACAAGGAGATAAAGAGAAAGTTAGAAAAGGTAGATTGAACAGGTCATCGGTAGGAGAACAAGATAAAGGAAGAAGTACAGTGAGGGGTAACTGACAATAATGGCTTTTTGAAAAAAACACATGAAAGCCTACTAGTATAGAATTTTCCTAATTATATAGCTATATAAAGAGAATTTAAATTGAGTTACTATATAATGTGGAAGAAAGAGCCCCAGCTAGATATCATATGCTACCACGAAATGGGTTATCTTTTTGCGTTATTGGTCAAAGTGGAGGGTCCCATATATTCCCCCAAATGCTACAGGCTATTTCCAATGCTATTGTTTAAATGTGTATGTAAAATATTTAAAAAAAGATATTCAATAAATTATTTCAATTGTAATTGTCAATTATTTCAACAAAATATATATTTGGGTACATCAAAAGTTTTATGTGGGAGCAAGTAGAACAAGATACTTCTCAACAGCAACCAGTGGAATATCTGATCCTAAAATATGAATCAACCAGTTCCAGACCTAACCTTGACATCATACTCTGACAGTCGTTTTCATTTCATAATAAATATTACCATGTGTTGGAATTCTTTATTTCATCCAGGCAAGTTGGCTTAGAGATACGGATTATTCCTCATTCAGGAAGGTATGATTCTACAACCTAAGAATTAGTGAGTAATAGACATAGTTACTCAAAGAAGTTTTATGTAGTAGTCAACTCTTTATTGGTAGTTTTCTCAGAGAATCAGTAATGTCAGTGTTTAATCATATTAACCTACCCTAGGCCCTCTAAGGTATCTGTATAATTGGCACTGTTTTGGGGAACTCACAAAGTAGGAATTGTGGTAAGTAGCCCAATGTCTCTCTCATGCCATCCCTAAGACTCCCCCAACTAATAACTTTATGGAAATATATTTGCAAGTATGCAATGTTATATAATAAAATAATTTGCATATGTAAAGTTACTAATAAGTTGCTCCAAAAGTAGAAAGACTTATCATGAGGTCTCTAATGTAGTCATAAGATCTTTTTTTTTATTTTTATTTTTGTGTTTCCTCTTTAAGGGCTTCTACTTTTTGATCTATATTCTCTTGTATTTCTTTTTTTTTTTAGATTATTTATTTATTTATTTATTTATTTATTTATTTATTTATTGGTTGTTGAGAAGAGATGTTTTTATTTGATATATTTTTTATTTACATTTCAAATGATTTCCCCCTTTCTGGCCCCCTATTCCCCGAAAGTCCCACACACACCCTTCCCTCCCCCTGTTCTCCCACCCACCCCTTTCCACGTCCCTTTTCAGGTTTTGCACTATACTGCTACGCTGAGTCGTTCCAGAACAAGGGGCCACTCCTCTTTTCTTCTTGTACCACATTTGATATGTGGATTATATTTTGGGTATTCCAGTTTTCTAGGTTAATATCCACTTATTAGTGAGTGCATACCATGTTACCACTGAGGAGAGTGGAGTGTTGAAGTCACCCACCATTATTGTGTTAGGGGCAATGTGTGCTTTGAGCTTTAGTAAAGTTTCTTTTACGAATGAGGGTGCCCTTGCATTTGGTGCATAGATATTCAGAACTGAAAGTTCTTCTTGGTGTATTTTTCCTTTGACCAGCAAGAAGTGTCCTTCTGTGTCTCCTTTGATGACTTTAGGTTGGAAGTCAGTTTTATCTGATATTAGAATGGCTATTCTGGCTCGTTTCCCAAGACCGTTGTCTTGTAAAATTGTCTTTAAGCCTTTTACTCTAAGGTAGTTTTTGTCTTTACACTGGGGTGTGTCTCCTGTATGCAGCAAAATGTAGGGTCCTCTTTCCTTATCCAGTCTGTTAGTCTATGTCTTTTTATTGGGGAATTGAGTCCATTGATGTTAAGAGATATTAAGGAATAGTGATTATTACTTCCTGTCATTTTTGATGTTATTTTTATATTTGAGTGGTTATCTTCTTTTGGGTTTGATGAAGGAAGGTAAACTATCTTGCATTTTCCAGGGTGAAGTTTCCCTCCTTGAATTGGAGTTTTCCTCCTATTATTCTTTGCAGAGCTGGGTTTATGGAAAGATAGTGTGTATATTTGGTTTGATCATGGAATATCTTAGTTTCTCCATCTATGGTGATTGAGAGTTTTGCTGGGTATAGTAGTTTTGGCTGACATTCGTGTTCTCTTAGAGTCTGCATGAGGTCTGTCCAGGATCTTCTAGCTTTCATGGTCTCTGGTGAGAAGTCTGGTGTGATTCTGATAGGTCTTCCTTTATATGTTACTTGGCCTTTTTCTCTTACTGCCTTTAATATTCTTTCTTTGTTTAGTACATTTGGGGTTTTGATTATTATGTGACGGGAGGTATTTCTGCTCAGGTCCAGTCTGTTGGAGTTCTGTAGGCTTCTTGTATATTCATGGGCATCTCTCTCTTTAAGTTGAGAAAGTTTTCTTCCGTAATTTTGTTGAAGATATTTGCTGGCCCTTTCAGTTGTAAATCTTCACTCTCATCTATTCCTATAATCCTTAGGGTTTGGTCTTCTCATTGTGTCCTGGATTTCCTTGATGTTCAGGGATACAAGTTTTTTGCATTTTTTATTTTCTTTGACTGTTGTGTCAATGGTTTCTATGGTATCTTTGATATCTGAGATTCTTTCTTCCATCTCTTGTATTCTGTTGTTGATATTTGCATCAATGGCCCCTGTTTTCTTCTCAAGGTTTCCTATCTCCAAAATTATCTCCCTTTGTAATTTTTTTAGTTGTTTCTACTTCTGGTTTTAGAGCCAGGATCATTTTTCTCAGTTCCTTCATTTGTTTGTTTGTGTTTTCCTTTAATTCTTTAAGAGATTTTTGTGTTTCTTCTTTCATGACTTCTGCCTGTTGACTCAAGTTCTCCTGCATTTCTTTAATATTTTTGTGTGTGTGTGTTTCTTCTTTATTGGCTTCCATCTCTTGAGCCTTATTCTCCTGAATTCCTTTAAGTGATTTTTGTGTTTCCATTATATGGGTTTCTAGCTTATTCATGTTCCGCTGTATTTCTTTAAGACATTCATTTATGTTCTTTTTGTGTTCTTCTAGCAGCATCATGTCCAGCGATTTTAAACCCAAATCTTGCTTTTCTGGTGTGTTGGCATAACCAGGACTTGCTGATGTTGGAAAGTTTGGTTCAGGTGCTGCCATATTGCCTAGATTTCTGTTAGTAGTGTTCCTGCTTTTGCCCTTTGCCATCTTGTTCTCTGGCGTTAGTTGGTCTTGTCTCTGGGTGGTGTTTGAGCCTCCTGTGAGGCTCTAGGGTTATTTCCGCAACACTGGATGGCTGGGTTTCCCCTGTCACAGATTGCTGATGTGCTGTCCTCCTCTTGGGTGCCCTTGGAGCCCTAGTGTGCCTTGCCCCAGATTGTCTCTGTGAACCAGGTGGTGCCCGTTTGCTCCTTCAGGGAGTGCTGATGGTGTATGCTGCGGGACCTTTTCCGAGTGATGATCACTCTGCTGGGCAGCCAATCTCCCAACCGGGTTGGTGCACACAAGGCTAGCCTCCACAAAATCTTTAAAATAACAATGAACAGTCTCTGACTTGTGGTAGAATGAAGAAGGGGAGGCAAAGAAAGTCAATCATGGGAGAGACAGATATTTTCCATATTCAAAGTATAAGAAGGGTTTGAAGAGAAAAGGACTAGAGCTCTCAGTCCAATGATCATGGAGATTTGAAATTTATCCATGACCCAAGTGAACCCAAGTAGGTTTCCTAAATGACACAAATTTCAATTGACAGATATGAGGTCTTCAGAAGAGAAAACAACTCATGGCTTCCACTCATGCGGGCTGTTATGGTTTGTATATGCTCAGCACAGGGAATGGCACTATTAGAAGGTATGGCCCTGTTGGAGTAGGTATGGCCTTGTTGGAGTAGGCATGGGAGTGTGGATGTGGCCTAAAGTGACCCTAATCTTAGGAGCCTGGAAGTCAATATTCTGCTAGGAGCCTTTAGATGAAGATGTAGAACTTTCAGCTCCTGCCTGGATGCTGTCATGCTCCTGCCTTGATGATAAGGGACTGAATTTCTGAACCTGTATGCCAGCCTCAATTAATTGTTGTCCTTTATAAGACTTGCCTTGGTCATTGTGTCTGTTCACAGCAGTAAAACCTTAACTAAGACAAGGACTGTGCAACAAGTTATGTTATAGGGTAATAACAAAAGTTGGGTTCTATTGTTTGATAATATCACCACCTAGCCTACAAATAAACTAAAACTTGTCATTCACAAAATACAATGTACTAAATACATGGTACAGAGCTAAAATAGTAGCTCTGTACCATGGTCTCCTACCTATTGTGGACGGCCCTGGTGCTGTTTGTATTTTGATGTTAATTTCCTCTAATCAATAAAGGAAGTAATCACTGGGCAAGTAGGTGGGATTCCAGGTTGGAGAGAGGAAGAGAAGAAATAGGATTCGCCTCGGGAGGATATGGATTTACTGTGACTTACAAGATTAGGATTCTAGTTGTTGAGCCCAGTGACTGAGTTACCATTATTTTGAACTAAGTTTGTGTGGTGTATTCCTTCACACAGCAGCTCAACTGGGTTCCAGAGAGAAAGGTAGAGTGGCTAAGTGTGGGTTTGCCAGAAGTGCACCACAAAAGGCCATGAGAGTTTTGAAGCTGGTGGGATAGTGACGCACCATTGAGAACTTAGGGAGCTGGGTGGGGAGATTTTGGAGCTCTGAGTCAGTCTCCTTGAGATGAGAACAGGCCGGCCATGGCCACCATGACCTACCGGCATAGCATGAACTGCATTTTTTACTATTTCTCACAACACCTATCCATGATGCTATTATGCCAATTTATGATCTTGTGTTCATATCAGCAGTTGAAACCTAGTGGAGGTCAAAATTACCTGAAAAGGTTTTTAATATGCAGTTACCTGGCTATCACCCTTAATTTCTGATTAATCAAATCTGGAACATGGTTAAAAGTATGTACCTGTTTTGCAGCATCTGAAGTAATACTGTTTTTAGTTCTCCAGTAATCCCACAGAGGAAACGACTGTTTTACAGGATGTTTCTGTTCCTCTTCAGTGTATACTTCATCTTCCGTGGAAAAGGCTTGTTATGTATGACTTACAGTTTCTGTGGCAGTTCTTTGGGTGGCAAATGAGTATTGTCATGGTGCCTGGAGCCCAAATGCTCTTCTGTGCCTGAGAAATGGAAAGGAAGGATTTATAGCATCTACCTAAACTGCTTTTAAAGAACGCTCGATGAAAATCATTTAATTCTATTTGTGGCAACAATGTTAACCACATACCTGCCTTCACCAGATTTCCCTCAAATTCAGCAAGCAATGGGTTTCTGTTTGTTTCCTCTGATGGTCTGAAACCTAGAGTGCATATCGAGACCCTATTGCCAAGATCTTAGGAATTAAAAAGTCAATGAACAAACAACAGGAAATCTATGTCTTAGAAATTTCCCAAGAGAAGCAATTCAAACAAGGTATCAGGCCCTATAGAATAATGTTAATAAACATTTGGTTTCACTTGAGAGAATAAATCCTAACTGGATATCTGTTAACATGTGCAGAAGCACTCTATCCATTTTGTACCTCAGGATCCCAAAGCAAGTAATCTTTATGCCACATCAAAGTGTATTTTGACTTTCTTTTAATATTGAATACATTTTCAATATGTTTAACACGTTTATTGAAGTATGGTTTATTTATCATAAAATTCTCTGATTTTAACCTTAACAGTTTTTGTTGTATTTACTGAGCTGTTTTGAAACATCCCACTGATAAAGTTTCTAATTCTAAACATACCAACAAGATCACTTGTACTAGTTTAGAGTTACTCTGCATGCCTGTCTCTAGTTCCTAGTTTCCTTCTATATTTATTGATTTGACTTTTCTGAGTATTTCACATAGTAATAAATGAAACTACCTGATGTCAACTTTTTGCCAACTGTCTTAGTCAGTGTTTCTTTTCCTGCACAGAACATCATGACCAAGAAGCAAGTTGGGGAGGAAAGAATTTATTCCGCTTACACTTCCATACTGCTATTCACCACCAAAGGAAGTCAGGACTGAAACTCAAGCAGGCCAGGAAGCAGGAGCTGATGCAGAAGCCATGGAGGGATGTTTCTTACTGACTTGATTCCCCTGCCTTGCTCAGCCTGCTTTCTTATAGAACCCAAGACTATCAGCCCAGGGATGGCACCACCCACAAGGGGCTCTCCCCACTTGATCACTAATTGAGAAAATGCCTTATAGCTGGATCTCATGGAGGCATTTCCTCAGCCGAAGCTCCTTTCCCTGTGATAACTCCAGCTTGTGTCAAGTTGACACACAAAGCCAGCCAGTACACCAACATATACAGATCTTGTCTACTGGCCCTAGTATCTGAGGACCTGAAGAAATAGAGCTGACTCCAGTCTGATACTATCAACGGCCTTACTTCAATTTCAATGTACTTTTATGCATGAATGTACGAACAAAGAAAGCAATGATCCAAAGAAGGTTGTTTGAATTAAGAAAATCATGATTAGAGAAACATGTACATAAACTTCAGTAAGCACATTCAAAATATTAACAGTGCATGCCTTTCCCAGAACTTCCTCAGGACAGACCAATTGAAGCACATGCACCTGGAATGTACTAGAAATTACATCAGAGACGGCACAAAAGAGGTTGGAAGGCCATATCCAGATTCAGGGTATATTAATCATGATGAGTTCTATAGACATGTTCTGACATCCAACAAAAATAAAATAAAATAATCAAAATGATGAGGAATTTTAACATTACTAGTTTTATATCTTAAGAGGGCCTCTTGTGAAAATTTGTTATGATAAAAATGGAAGTGTGAATTCAGAAACTTTTAAAAATATAATTGTGGTTGTCCTGCTGATAGACAATATGACAGATTTTGTTTGGCTCAGGCTTTTTTTTTTTTTTTTTGTATTTTTTTTCCTGGAGTTGAGTTTATACTCAGACTTTTGTGGTAGCTGAAGGCTATCTCCTAGTCAGTTTGATGGGAGATGGGTTTTGGCAGGGCCCACATCAAATGGGAACTTCTAGGCTAGGTCTCATATTTTTCCCAATTCTGCTTCCTGGATCTGCCAAAATAATATCAAATACTATAAAATTGGAAAACAAAACTTTTAGCACTAGGTAGATCTAAATGTCAATTATGTCTCTATCTAATTAACTTTTTTCAACCTCAGAATTCCTGGGTATCCTGAAATCTCAGTTATGGCTATACTACAACCTCAAATCAATATAATAAAAAATATGCATACTGCAATATCTAGGGTCTTATAGTCCTCAACATTGGTTGAATTTTACAGTAGAAGAGTTGTTGGTCAATCAGGTATATTTTACGAATTTAATTTTGCTTCATCTAATTTTAAAAGCTTTTAGTATCAAAGCACTGCTTGGAAAAATACTGAAAATTAATAAATATGTTTTGATGCTACCGTCCCAAGTATAAATATGACAAATTAAAAAATATCAGCATTTAAATCTTCACTAATAGGTCCATAATAGATATTTTAGGCAGAGGCCTTAGATTCACTTCATGTCTCTAATTATAAATGAAAGCCACACATTAAACAAAGAGACCATGGAGCTCACACTTCCTTAATTAGAGGTACACAGGGATGCTAGGTTTCTCTATGCTAGCTTCATTTTGATTACTACGCATTGACATTCTCCGGTAACCTCACCATAGGTAAGTTTTCTTCCCAGCCATGTACTTTGTAACAGGTTAGCAACAATTCCAACTTCATGCTCCATTTTCTCTGCCTCCTAACCCTAACCCTAACCCTAACCCTAACCCTAACCCTAACCCTAACCCCTAACCCTAACCCTAACCCTAACCCTAACCCTAACCCTGAGGCAATTTCCTACCCATGCACTTTGTTATTTCCTCAACTTTGTGGCTCCGACCTGCAAGGTACTTCATGATGGGAGCTACACTTTGAATATCAACACTTCAATTGCTCTCCTGGCTGAATACTATCTATGTCACTTGCAGGGGAGGATTTTAATATACAGGCCATCTTCTTACATTAAATAGCTGGTCAAGACTATGGACTGAGTTGTTTCAAAAATAAATCTCATCACACCTCACAGGCTTTTATCATCATGAAACTGAAAGTTTCTGATCAGGTTCCAAGTCTCCTCTTCCACCTAGTTAGATGTGATGGGAAATGTTGAACTCTGTGATATGCCCTAAACTGATAATGGCATTTATAGTGCTATGTCTTTCTGCAGAAGCTGTTTTCTCTACTTCTGAGATTCTAGCTTGTCCTGTGCTCTGTACTTCTTAAGCAAATGCTGCCTTCTGTGATTCCTTTTGAGAATTACTTCATGCTGAGTGGTCTTTGTGATTCACTACATTCTACTCCCTGACCCTCAGCTGTCTTAGAACTCTCCTTGTATCCTTACAGCCCCCTGGTTAAGACTCAGTTATACAGTACAACTCACTTGGCAAAGGCCTTTTTTTTAAATCTTAATTCATTTTACAATTTGACAATGAACTCCTGTGTCCATGTCGAATCTCTGTGCATCTCCAACACATCTGTGCTTTGAGCCCAGTCAAGATACTAAGTGCTTACTTCACTGGTTGACATATTAGAAAGAAGCAAAGAAAAATAATATTTTTATTATAGATTTCATCTTGTCCCACGTGTTATATTAGCATAGGTTGAACAAAGACAATTATTATTAAGTTTTTCCCTTAGATCTTTAAAATCTAGATGGAATAAGATACAAAAATATAATCATGGTAATTATTTTTAAGAAAAGTTTTTAATATAGATTTAAGCATGAGCATGAAGAGAAATCAAAGGGCTGGGAATGTATGCCAGTTTGAAGAGTGACACAGCATACCCAAGCCTTGGGTTTGATCGCAGAACCATATAAACTGAATGTAATGGTATTAAGTCTGTAGATATAGCTTCGGGGATCAAGAGGATCAGAAGTTCAAAGCAACCCCTCAGCTATATAGCAGATTCCAAGACAGCCAGGGATACAGAAGGAGGAGGAGGAGGAAGGAAGAGGGGGAGGAACAGAAGCAGGAGGAGGAAAAGGAGGAGGAAATTTATGAAACATCTATGAAGCCAGTATCTTTTTTATTTTCTGCCATGCTGTATATTAAAACCAGAGACTAAGCTGGGCCGTGGTGGTGCAGCCTGTAATCCCAGCACTCTGGGAGACAGAGGCAGGCAGATTTCTGAGTTCTAGGCCGGCCTGGTCTACAGAGTGAGTTCCAGGACAGCCAGGGCTACACAGAGAAATCCTGTCTCGAAAAATCCAAATCCAAAAAACCAAACCAAAACAAAACAAACAAAACAAAACAAAACAAAAAAACAACACAGACTTGCTTTTGGATGAGCAGTGCACTGCAGAGCATGTTCCAGCCTCCAAAGCATTGTGATTGTTATTAGTGCACATTGTCACATAGGCTCTCAGAAACACATCAAAATGAAATTTTTATAAGAATGTTTGGAGAGCAATGCAAGCTTCAAGTTGAAGAGTATCCCTAATCTGAAATCTAAAATCCAAGTATTCTAGAATCCAAAACTTGGAGTGATGACCATGAGATTCAAATGGTTTTTGGGTTTTCTACATTTCAGGATTTCAAATTTTAAGATTATAAATTCTCAAAATAGTAAAGGATGAGAAAAAAGACCAAACCTGAAACTACCAAAACTGGAAATTCTTTTAGCTCAAGCCTTTCAGATAAGGTGTATTTAAGATGTACCATTAGTAATAATAGCTAAGTGAATTTCAACAATTATTATTTTTAGTACAGTATTAGCTGCTTACTATACATTGAGGTTTCAACACTGTCTTTCTTATTTTTCACACTTTACTTAGGCGTGAGTACTGTTTTTTTTCGATATAATTTATTTACATTTCAAATGATTTCCCCTTTTCTAGCCCCCCCACTCCCCGAAAGTCCCGTAAGCCCCCTTCTCTTCCCCTGTCCTCCCACCCACCCCTTCCCACTTCCCCGTTATACTGTTTCACTGAGTCTTTCCAGAACCAGGGGCCACTCCTCCTTTCTTCTTGTACCTCATTTGATGTGTGGATTATGTTTTGGGTATTTCAGTTTTCTAGGTTAATATCCACTTATTAGTGAGTGCATACCATGATTCACCTTTTGAGTCACACATCAAAACAATCATCCACCATGATCAAGTAGGCTTTATCCCGGGAATGCAGGGTTGGTTCAATATACAGAAATCCATCAATACAATCCACTACATAAATAAACTCAAAGAACAAAACCACATGGTCATTTCATTGGATGCTGAAAAAGCATTTGACAAAATTCAGCATCCTTTCATGCTTAAAGTCTTGGAGAGAACAGGAATTCAAGGCACATACCTAAACATAGTAAAAGCAATATACAGCAAACCGGTAGCCAGCATCAAACTAAATGGAGAGAAACTTGAAGCAATCCCACTGAAATCAGGGACCAGACAAGGCTGCCCCCTTTCTCCTTATCTTTTCAATATTGTACTTGAGGTACTAGCTCGGGCAATTCGACAACATAAGGAGGTCAAAGGGATACAAATTGGAAAGGAAGAAGTCAAACTATCATTATTTGCAGACGACATGATCGTCTACCTAAGTGACCCAAAGAACTCCGCTAGAGAGCTCCTACAGCTGATAAACAACTTCAGCAAAGTGGCAGGTTATAAAATCAACTCAAGCAAATCAGTGGCCTTCCTATACTCAAAGGATAAGCAGGCTGAGAAAGAAATTAGGGAAATGACCCCCTTCACAATAGCCACAAACAGTATAAAGTATCTTGGAGTGACTCTTACCAAACATGTGAGTACTGTTTTAACTATTCTTTGAAGGAGATACTAAGCCACCAGAGAACAGTATTAACTTGTCCTTGGAAGACAATTCTGTATGTAAGCATTGTGGGGTTGGGAAACAGGGCTTTTTCTAAACAATTGTTTTTACTAATTCTTTAAAGACTTCATACAATGTATTTTGAGCGTATTTGCTCCTATTCCTCCAACTCCTCCCATGTCCTACCTATCCATTTTCCCTTTGAGGGTTCTTCTTCCATACCCATCACATCCCGTTTATGTTACTTGACTAGTCTTAGGTGTGGAGCATTCTTACCATTAAGGAAAACTGATTCCTCTTCTTCTGGCAAGTAGCAAATATCAATAGCACCCCAACTAATAATGAGAACATGTAGACAAAATCCTCTTTCTTTCTATCTTTCTTTCTTTCTTTCTTTCTTTCTTTCTTTCTTTCTTTCTTTCTTTCTTTCTTTCTTTCTTTCTTTAATTAGGCATATTCTTTATTTACACTTCAAATGTCCACTTTCCTGGTTCTCCCCTTCCCTGAAAATCCCATAAGCCATCTCCCCTTCCCCAATCAACCTACCCCTGCTTTCCTGTCCTGGTATTCTCTACACTACAGTATCAAGTATTTCCAGGACTAAGGACTTCTCTCCCATTTGGTGTCCAACAAGGTCATCGTCTGCTGCAGATATGTCTGGGGCCATGGGTCCCTCCATGTGTACTTTTTGGTTGATGGTTTTGTCACTGTTAGCTCTAGGAGTACTTGGTGACTCATATTCTTGTTCCTCCTATGGTGCTGCAAACCCCTTCATCTCCTTTGGTCCTTTATCTCTTCCATTGGGGACCCTGTGCTCAGTTCAATGGCAATATCCTCTTTCTATACTAAATTTTTTGTCTGATTTGAGCTTGCCAATGTCTTGTGCATGCTATAACAACCACTGTAAGTTCATATGTGCAACTGCCCTGTTGAGTCTGGAAAACATTACTCCCCTCATGCTTTCTACCACCACTGGCTCTCCTAATCTTTCTGCCCTCTCTTCTATGAAGATTTCAGAACCGTGAGTAAGTTGTGTATGTTCTTTCTAGGACTGAGAACATGCACAGTCTGTTACTCTCTGAGTATTGATACAGTTATTCTCTATGTTAATTGTCAGCTATTGTAAAGAGAAGCATCACAGAGGATTTTTGATGTATCTTTTTAATACTAATGTAACTTCCTAAATTATTATGAGTCAAAGATGTCATCTTTGTAATCTTAGTGAAATTGACCAAGAAGAGAACCATAGTCTAGAGTGAAGGAACGATCATAGAGGTGGAAGGCTTGCTGTGTTTTGGAAAGGTCTTAGAAGCACAATTCTTCTAGGGAGTACAGAAACCACTGGGAGTGAAAAAGAGAAAATGAAATGTTTTTGAACAACCAATTCCAACCCTGTACAATCTTTAGCCATACAGGAGGCAGCAGCTTTTGGAATCCTGAGAGTAACAGAATTTAATGGGTAGCACTGAAGAGAATAATTATTGGGTTTCTTGTTTAGAAAGTGCTATAGTGTTTAGAAATATCGGGAGAATGACAAAGTACCTAGACCCTTCATCTTCCTCCTTTGCTGAGGCTAAAAGGAGAGAATAAATAACAGCTTGGAGAAAAGATCAGTGAAGGCCTTGCCTGCAATAACAGATGGACAGTACGAGGCCAAGGGAAATTATAAATGCTACAGAACCTCATTCCTCATCCTTTGAACTGAAGGTCTATTCTGACCAGAGCATTAAAGATCAACTGCAGCTCTTCCCTTGAGCACAGGTGCTTGCTTTACTTATCATCCTGCCCAGTAAGCTAGCAGGGCACTGAGAGCTTGTCAGCAAACACATTGCAGCCTTTCTCTCAGGGCAAATCTATAAACTTCATAAATGTTACATTTATCTATCAAGACCCACGAAGTTCATATTATCCACCGTAGGGTATTTACTTCTCCTTCTTCCATTAGGAATAGCATCAAGCATAGTGAGCTGGCCAGATCCAAGGTGCTCAGGACACACAGCCAATTGTTTCCCTGCCTCTCACTAGTGATGGATAGAAGTAACTGAGTTTTTCATCCAGAGCTACCACACTCCTTTAGATTGTGCTGTAAGATGACAGGTCTTCTGCCACTGCAGTTTCTTGAGCATGATGGAGTGAGGTCATTTTCAACTGAGTCCTGAAGCCCCGTGGAATCCATCTTGGAAAAATCAATCCATAGGTAATGGCAATAAACATGGTGCTGAGGGTTTCAATTTTATGCCTCCGTTCCTGCATGTACTTCTTTATAAAAGAGCTAACATTACATTTGTTTGTGGTGACACAGGCTGTTATGACTGAAGATCTTCCTTAAAATAATAGTGTTGGTTCTTGTGATGGTGGCTAATGTTCACTTTCAACTTTCCTGGTGCTTACATATCCTACATTATACAACACAACATAACTTAACACAACATAACAGAATGCAACATAACATAATATAAAAATAATGTAACATTGAACCTAACAACACAATATAAACATGATATAACATTATACATTTAAACGTAACATAACATAAACTTATCATAACATAAACATATTCTTAAATGGAAGCAAAGATTTACCACGTAAATCTATGAATGAATAAAAATAATGGAAGGATTAGTAAAGTCCAACAAATATCAACATCCATTGCTGATGAGCATCTGTGAACACAGTGTAATGAGATGTCTCAGGCACCCAGTCATCATGCCTTCCTCACCATGATGGTCTGTTCTTCAAATATGATCTGCAGAGTCCAGCCTGGCATCACAGGGTAAACCACAGTAGGCAATGAAAAAAGATGGATATGGAGTCAGCTATTGTGGCCAAAGCTTCTTTACCTTTGGCAATTTCTATCTTCAATTGCATGGCCAAAAACTGCTTACTTTTTGCAATTTCTACCTTCTTCAACTCTTTACTCTTCTGTGGCCAAAAGCCACTGGTTTGTGGCAATTAACTCTTGCCCATAGTAGCATGGGTTTAAGAAAATGGTTTAGTTATCTGAGCTCTTTTCTTTCAGACTCAAGTACCCCTCACTGGCGATGAGAAAGATTAGAGTTCATTAACTCTTCATGAGCCAGAGAAAGAAAGGGATTAAAGGGAGAAAGTCAAACACACGTGTGGGCGCGCACGCATGCATGGGCACACACACACACACACACACACACACACACACACACACACAGTTTGGCCAGGATATGTATATATGTATATATATATATATATATATATATATATATATATATATATATATATATTCACATATGTACACTTTTGGTGGATGAAACAGGTCCCAAAAGCCACAGTTTATCACTTTATTTCTTTTCTCTGGTGATTAATATTATTTTTGCTGTTGTTATTGTTATTATTATTGTTATTCAAAAGTTTTTTACATAAAATTAACTCATATTTAAAATGTTAGACAAAAAGAGAGCTACAGAAGGATGTGGAAAATAACTTCAAAGTAGTGTTTCATTCTGTAAGCTTATTATAAGTTCAAATTAAGAATTTTACATGGCCTTGCTTTACCATAGTGCACACTTGTGGCTTCATCCTTGCACCTGGCTTAGAATGAATGTTTTTCCTTGATCACAAATATGTATCAATCTTGTTTCTTTCCTTAGTGCAACTAATGAAAACTCATCGTGTTCCATATCATGCAGTATTTTTGTTGTTGTTGTTACTATTCTGTGAGGAAGGGGCATATTCTAGTCTTGATTCTAATGTCATCATATCTTTCTGGCATAAACAACTAAAGCCATATCCTTAAGCTTTCTTCCTAAAATTATTGGAATCAAGTTAGAAATTCTATAAATTCATTAATTCATCTAAATAGCATTAATTCATGAATGATGTGAGAATGTCATTAAAGTCATATCAGCAGGGAGAAGAAGTCCTGGATTCAAGTCATTGGGGCTCTGCTTCTCCAGAGCGCACCCATGGCAGCCATGAAAACCTGGACCATCTCCAGAAAACTCGCTTGTTTCCCATAGTCTAGATGGCTGCTGTCAATGATCAAAATACACTCTTTTTCCTTTAAGCTGCTTTCATTAGCTATTTTAACAACAAAACACGAAAACTCACCTACTCAATATTTGAACTCTACATTGCTTAACATCTTATTATTAGGGTAATTTTAAAAATGTAGTTCTCTATGGCATAGACATGCTACAAATAAAAGTACTATGTTAAATATGAAGTGCTGAGTAGTTGTTAGCTCAACTGGCTACTACTCTGGCATACTCTAATTTATAAGTAATGGTGATCTTATTAGCTATCTCTTAACTGGCTATCACATAAGATGATTTCTATAAACACAGTTTACTTTCTTTGGCCATATTATAATTAATTTTATTTTTTAATATTATAATGTAATTACATCATCACCATTTCCCTTTCTTCCCTCCAGTCCATTCTTGTAAGCGGTGATTCTGATGCTCTGATCAGGAATCTGTGTGTGAACCCTGAAGTTCCTATTCCCTGATTGGTTCTTGATTGATCAATGAAGATGCTAGTGGCCAATGACTAGGAAGAAGAGGCAGAACTCCTAGTTTGCCACAGACAGGATAGTAGATGCAGGAGAGGAGAAAAGATTCCTCATACTTCAGAGGAAGGAAGAGCCACCAGTCATGTAAGATCTAGGGTGGGGTGGCCATTGGCTGTTTCCCCTACTGGGCCTCGGGGAGCACAGTCTCAGAGCAAACTCCCTGATTCTCAGGCTCCCATAATCTTTATGTCGCATCTTCTGCAACATTCCCATCTCTTCATGTCCTGCAAAAGATTTTTAAAGGAAATATTTCTAGAGGCAATCACCATGATCTATAAAACACAGAACTAGGAAGAGGGGAATCACTAGGTGGGCATGTCATTAAAGAAAAATTCTGAGAAGATCAGTTTTATCTTAAAGATATAGATCAAACCTAGGTGTTGTCACTGTTAAAGTAAGATGAGGTTTTGATATTTCATTATAATTTACAGTTAGAACCACGCCCTTGCCCTGTAAATATTAGTAAAATGTATAAATAGAGTAACATTTATTGAATTGAAAGCCAGGGTTATTCTCTATATGAGCATTGCTAAGTCTGTTTAGAATATTACATTGATCTGAAGCATTCCCACAAAGAAGCACACAGACACACACACAATCACAAGTATCATCAGGATCAGCACTACCTCCACGTATGCAGAATCATGTTTGCTGTTCCTTGTCATGGACATTATGATAAAAATTCACAAAATGGGAGTGGAACTGTATGTATAATCCTACCATTCAGGTTTTATTTTGCATTCTGAGTATTCTGTGTAAACTTGAGTCATGGGTTATATCTTCCCAGTAGGAACCGTGGTATCTACCTCTCCAAGTCCAATGGTATCTTTTTGGTCTCATTCTGTAAGCCTTGGTTTTGAGTCTGTTGTCATTTCTTCTTTTACCTGAAGAAAGTTATTCATCAGTGTATGGGTGAGATGAACAAAAATCGACAGGGAATTCTTGTGGACCTGGACAAACAGTGGCAGAAGAAAATGAATAGGATTGCCCTAAGGTGACAAGTCAACTGTCAGTAGCAACCTCATCAGAAGTCTGTCCAATGCAATCTGTACCAAAATGTCATGACATGTATGGCCATTAGATACATTTTACAATCACACAGAAAAGTAAAAACAAGATATAAACCTATGCTGTATATGTCATACCACATCTACTCTCTCCTCACCCCACAAAGATGCAGTAGAATTACTGCAAGTAGGTATTTACATCTTAGATGGGAAGAGAAGCATTGCTATTTTTTTTCAGAGATAGCACAAATTTATTGTTGAATGGATGACTATTTGCCACTGTAAGCTCAGTGTTTCCTTTCCTACCTCACCTTCATATCTTTCCTTTCTTCTTTATTTATATTCCTCTCCATTCCACGTTCCCTTCTTCCATATTTTCTTTGTTTTCCCCTGAGTTCTCTGCACACAACATTGGTTACTCAAAAGTACCTGAGGTAAACCTACATATCATCAAGGGAGCAAACTGGCATGCAACTATTACTGTGTGTGAATCTAGAAGGAGTCTGACCACACATGCCTTAGATATCAGACCCATCTAAGTCTGAATCCTGTCACCTGTCTCTCATACTCACATGACTTTCATTGAGCTATTTGAACCTGAACTCAACAATAGTGACTGTGTACGAACTTGGTAAACACAGAAAGTCATAAAATCCATTCAAAGTGCATATAGTTATGAGTTAGAGAAATTACAAACAATAGATATCACTTATAAAATCTTCCTCAGTGACATGGCAGTGGTAGAGATCATCATTCTGACCTTTTGAGAAGTTTTAAGAAAGCATTGGGGAAACTCAGCCTGAATAATAGAACTAAGGAGTAAAACTGGAGCAGCAAAACAGTAGGTTCATTACAATAACAGCATGGTGTTTCTGAAACTCTAAGCAGGGAACCCTAGATTGTACACAGTGCTAACTGTGCATATTACTGGATTTACAGTACAATTAGGTTGCCACTGTAGCTAATGTTTCCAGTCACTGTGCTAGGTAACTAGTCAGTTCAGCTCTTGACTGATTTACACGTTATGCTACAAATTCAAATTTTTGTTTCTTCTTTTTTAAAAGGCATTCTTTAACTGGAATTTTATACAATGTTGCCTCTTTAGAAAATGTTAGTAAGGTTAGGAGTTTAAGAGCCCTAGTTAAGCCATCCTTTACAAAATTTGGTGTGGTGGGAAACAACTTTAATCCCAGCACTATGTAGACAGAGGCAGGTAGATCTCTGCGAGCTTGAGGCCATAGTGAGTTCTAGAACAACCAGGGCTATGTAGAAAGATTGTGTCAAAACCAAACCAAACCAAACCAAACCAAACCAAACCAAACCAAACCAAACCAAACCAAACCAAACCAAACCAAACAAAACAAAACAAAACAAAACAAACCAGGAAAAAAATTGCTTATAAATCAGATTCCTTGTGAGTAACTAAAATCCAAGCAATTGCATAGAAGTGGAGCATGCTGCATCTGTTCCTAAAGGTAACATGTAAATAGGGATAAGCTATAAAGTACCAAAATAAAGTACAGTAAAGTCTGCACTAACTCCTCCTTCTACACAAGAATCTACTACAGTACCAGTAATTTTACGCTGCTATATTTCAACTGATTTCTTTACATCATGCTGCTCAATTTAAAAACAAAAAGCAGGAAAAAAAAAAAGCAAAAACAAAAACAAAAACAAAAAAAAAAACACCTCAGACCTCTGAGAAAGTGATTTCCCACGTCTAATTCCAACCAAGGCTTCTTTCTTAGTACATTATCTCTTAACATTGCGCACTTCTAGCAAGCTTGCCACCTTATGCACGTTCTGGATTTCATGCATGTACTTGCAGTTTTGACCTTTGTTTTTTTCTGTTCTCACTAACTCTGATGTGTGTCATTGTGGGTTAAAATGGTAGCCTGTGTCTGGCCAGAACTCTGGCCGCTGGGTGAGGTGACAGGTTGTGAGAAGCCACAGGACACTGCTTCCGGGTGGGGAAGGACAGTCTGGGGTCCTCAAGGAACCTGCAGAGCTAGGCTAGTGGCTCCCCCATGCCCAGCAGGGGCTGGGAACAACAGTTTCTCAGTCTTGGGCACCGCAGAAGCCACTGAATGCATGAATTCATTGTTTTTAATAGCTGAGTGGTATACCACTGTGTAAATATACCACATTTTCAACATCTGTTCCTCTGTTGAGGGACATCTAGGTTCTTTGTGTTTATTGTAGAAAGGCAGAAAGAGGGAGAAAGGAGAGAAGTAGAGGCTGGCCATGGCTATGTGGAGAGAGGAGGGAAGGGAATGTGGAAAGAGAAAGCAAGAGAGTGAGAGGCAAGAGTAAGGGTGTCAAGAGAGTAAGAGAGGAGGGGGCAAGCATCCCTTTTTTATAGTGGGCTGGGCCTACCTGGCTGTTGTCAGGTAATTGTGTGAAGGAGCATAACTGGCTGTTGCCAGGTAACTGTGGGGGTGGAGTCCAGACAGAATGCCAGGAGCTTGGGTCATTGCTCTACTTGACTGATGGCCACAGAATTATGGAGCTGGGGCCTCATGTCAGGATCCTAGGGTCTGAGAGCATAGCAAATGGCCTTCTGTCCCTTCCAGAATTATCTGGTGGGTCTTTGGGGGTTTAAACCTAGCTCAACCAGAAAACAGGGTGCCTTTCCCACTCCCACATGTCATCAGTCTCAGTCCTCAGCACTATTGCTGGAGTTGTATCTGTCAGTAAAATATTAGATGCCTTCAGCCTCCTGTCTACCAGCTTTTTCTGCCTGACTTTTAATGATGGAGCTCCTTGGGTCTCAATTTTTACTCCCTTAATTTTATCTTTCTTGTCTAGACAGTTTTATTCCTTTTCCAATTTAAATTAGTATCCATTTTGATGACTCAAAAATTTATATGTTCAGCCTAAACATCTCTTTTAACTGTGGAGTCTTACATATGACGACTGCTTTTGGTAATACTATTTTAATATATCTAGGACACATAAAAGTCAGTGTGTGACCAATGGAAATCCCACAGCAGCCCACACATCAAACCAAATGACCACCAGTGGCCCTAAAGTTATAAAAACCCATTTTTTCACATCTGCTGCCTTGTCCCAAATATGTGAAAGTATTTTTGATTGGTCTTTCTGCATCTAACTTTTCTTAGGTGAACCTTTAGCATATTTCACAATTTCAGCCTCATTTGTCTATGAACAGAATTCAAATACAATTGAACATTACATCTTGTCTTAAACATTTACTGTTCTAATTATATTGCTTCCAACTTTATAATATCAATTTACACAATACAGACTACATAATCTTTGTAAATGCATTTATGACCTCATGGCTTTGAGACTTAAAAACAAATGAAAATAAAACAAACAAACAAACAAGCAACAACAACAACAAAACAAACCACCTTTAAGCCAGGTTGCATTGCACTTCAAATACAGAGCAACTTTCAAGTTGTCTTTGTAAA
The DNA here is from genome assembly GCF_947179515.1 of Apodemus sylvaticus. Lineage (NCBI taxonomy): Eukaryota > Metazoa > Chordata > Mammalia > Rodentia > Muridae > Apodemus > Apodemus sylvaticus. The sequence continues at coordinate 1,874,519 of NC_067483.1, read as the reverse complement.
CTGTATCATCAACCTGGGTCCTCCTCTCTGTGCACTTCTCATGACACTCTTCCTTCTTGAATATGACACTTCCTCCACCTTGTAATTCTCTCTAAATGCCTTGATCTCTGTAGGAGTTGCTCCTTCTCTTCGTACATTGCTCATCATTATTGTTGCTTCTTCAGAAAAGTTAACTCTGAACCAACTGAGAACACCTCATTAATTTTAAGAGAACCTTCTGCTCCATCTTTATAAAGCACTTTTGTAAATTATTCTTCAAATTTTTTATATTCTAGCTTGGTCATTAGCTATAGAGTTTATGAAACAGAAACATTACACATAAGTGCTGAAAATTCTGTCTTCCATTCTTAGATGTCAAGATAAAATATTTTTTCTCTATTCTTTATAGGTATAGTTGTATCTCGCACATCTGTATTCAGACTTCTCCGGTACTTCAGAATATTAACTTATTTGGAAATTAATTAGTTAAGATGGTGAGTCATACTTGACTAAGGTGGTTCTTAATATAACATAATTTATATTCTTAAAAGAAGGCAAGAGAAGCTACAACAGGAGAGTTTAATGAAGGAAGATACAAAACTAGATGGTCTAGACAAAAGCTGAGATGAAGAAAAATAAAGGGACACCTCTAGAGAAAGATGGTGCTTACCACAGTTTCAGAGGGAATGAGGCACTGTTACCCTTTGATTTTGAGTCTTCCACAAGTATGAAAATAACTGCCTTTTACTTAAGTGATGGAGTTTGTAGTCCTGGTTTGTTACAATGCCCTAGAAAATCAATATGCCTTCTATCCAAGTCCTCATGCCTTCATTATTATTATTCTGATTAATTAATTATTTTATTTGTTTGTATTCCAAATATTTCTTCCTTCCCAGTCCCTACTCAAATAGTTCTAATATGCAGTTCATTCTTCCACTCTGTGAGCATAATATATATTTGTTAATAAATGATAGTATATTTATATATTCTGTATAGACACAGAATTTATTACCATTAATGTAAACAAATGAACAAACAAAAAGTTGACATAAAAAATTACCTGACCTCCAAATCTTGCCTTTACATCTTTAAGCGATATTTAAGTACAAATACTTAAAACAGTAGGATGCATCCTAGTCCCAAACCATAGATTCTGCAATCAATGGTGCACTGTTGAATAATAAATTGTAAGCTGATACACAAATAATATATACCAATATTGAGAGGTCACCTAAGAAATAAAATCCTTGGGAATGGAAAAGTTTTGGTTTCCCAGGGAAGCAGACTGGGCTGCTAGGAGAGAACTGCTGGCAATGGACTTATAATCATTGATGGCTCTGACAGAGGAAGGATGAGCTGAGAGCTGAGACAGTTCCTGGGATATTTGGCTCAAGGAATCAATGAGGCTATAGCTGAGTAGGTTCCTCAAAGTCTTACCAAATATAGTGGAACTAAAATGGCAGCCAATCAGAAGCTGACCTATATTACTTTCTCAGCATCCATTAATGGAGTTTTATATTACCTAACCTTCGATCAAATTCCCTTAATTTTCTATAAAAAGGCTTGTGTGTTTTTGTCTGGGGTCTCCATTTTGACGAATGGTAGATCCCTGTATGCTGGATTTCTGCAGAATAGAAGCTCTTTAGTTTTGCATACTATTTAAGTCTGGGTTGTTCTTCATTGACTGAATCCTTACAACCTCAAATGCATTATTGTAAATGAAAGAACCTAGCCTCAAACACAGATACCATATATGCCATCCATTAACTTCTGGCCATGACGTTCTAGAAATGATAAAGCTGAAAGAAGGAAGAACACAAAAGTGTCACTGTAGTTTGTAGTGAAAACAGCATTTGAACATGGAAGCTGAACACAATATCTTTTCTTAAACCTTCTTTGTTTTGTTTTTTGGGTTTTTTGTTGTTTTTCATTGTTTGTCTTTTTGTTATAACTGTTTTTGTTTTTTTATATTCTGGTTGTGGTTTGTTTATGAAAAGCAAACACTTTGCTTATAGAACTTAAAAATAACTTATAATTTTAAGTTTCATGCAATGAAAGGACACAGCACCAAGTTAAATATGTGGGGAGATAACTTTTGAAACTAAAATAATCTGCATGTTTTATGTTGTTTTTCTTTGTGAGAAAATGACTCAGTTTTGTTTTTTTTTTTTTAAACAGCCATCTATAAGTTTCAAAGACATCAATCAGTACTATATCCATTGTAAAATAAAAATATGCTATGTGGAGATATTTTCTACCCTCATCTATCACTACATATTTAATGAAGAACATTTTGCTTGGATTAATTTATGTACTTCAGTCCTCTTTCATTCCTTGAGACTAACCCGAAACTAGCCCTGAGCACTAGCAGCTGGAAGTCATTGGTTTATAATAGTGACTTCCCATTCTTAGCCACAGCATGCAAACAAATGACTAGTTCCAGTCCAGAACGGGTGTCCATGTTTTAAGGATTTTGCTAATTGTCATCCTGCTGTCAGACTTAGTAGATCCCTAAGAGAGAATAAGTCCCAGAGGCTGAAAAATCCCACAGATTGGTGTTTGGTTTAGCAGTTTAAAATGCTTGTTGTGGCTGGTCTCATTAGTTCTCTATGGCACATGGTGAGTACCTGGCCACGGTTGGGGAGCTGGACAGTAGTTTAACAACCTTTATTTTCACTATGCCTTCTGGCTGGCCAGGAAATGTATTTTAGGACCATTGAGCCAGCACCTATCTGTCTCAGAGCAAACACAAAGAAAACAATTTGGGAAAAATCTTTCATATTTAATATTGATTAAAAGTGCAAATTCTGGCTCTAATTTTTCTGCTAGACAATCTGGTGGCATATAGTTGAAGCAAACAAAATCTTAATTATTCTAGAGTGGACCAGTACTCTCTCAGGCAATAACCAGGCTTGGCTTCTAAATCATTCTTCCTTTTAATAAAGTTTGATAGATGCATTTAATAATTTGTCACTACCACTAAGGAAAACAGACTGTATTTTAAGAATTCCAGGGCAACATTATTTTACTTAGGTCACTGTGACCTAATATTTAGTTACCGGCTTGGCATGAAGACTTAACTCAATGCTCTCACAGTCCCTACACTTATAAGTTTCAGAAAGCTGATCCTTTCTAAAATTTTAAATGTAAGACTGCAATAAAATAAAAAAGTCAAATAAAATAACTTGTAAATGTTTGATAGGCACTAATAGTGATTGATTTTCTGCTTCCACTAGCTCTTCCGGTGGTAAAGATATTGAAATAGCAGACCCCCTTCCATGGTATAAATGTAACATGAGTGATGTTCCCTTCATGGTTATATCCAGCATCACTCAGTAAGAGTGTAAGAAACAATTCTATTTGAATTTAAACTTCTGCTTTCTTAAAGCTAAACAGAAAGCACAATTAATACTATTTGAATGTGACTCTTCTAAAGAAAGTTACTTAAAAAGTAAGTTTGGCACACAGGAGATGACTTGGTCAGTAGTATATTCACCACATAGCTGTGAAAGCCCAAGTTTTGTCTTCAGTATCCACATGGTAAAGCTGGCTGCGGTAGTGTGTGACATGTGCCTGTAGTGCACTGAAAAGAGCAGAGAGAGGAGCATGGTGCTGGAGGTGCTGGTGCTGGTTGCTGGTGCTGGTGCTGGTGCTGGTGCTGGTGCTGGTGCTGGTGCTAATGGTGATAATGTCTTCCAGTGTAACGAAAGGAGTTGGACCAGCAGCTTCAGGTTTAGTTGGAAACACTATCTCACAAAATAAGTTGGAGAGAAATTGAAAGACAATTGATATTAACCTATATCCGCCATGAACATAGGAATATCTGTTCTTAAATATGTACACACACACACACACACACACACACACACACACACTCATATGTACACAGAGAGAAAGAGAGAGAGAAAGAGAGAAAGGGGACATCCATAATACAACAAATTAATACCTTTCTTCCTGCTGTTAAAGTCAACAGTAACAGACCCTGCCAAAGTCTCTACCATGTTACCTGTTAAACATGAATACAACTTCTGATCACATGTGTAACTCTACCAATAAAAAACAGAGGTCAACTAAGTGATAATAATAAAACAGTGTTCAGACTGAATATTCATGTGTGTATGTGTGTGGTTTGTGTGTATGTATGTATCTGTTTAAAAGTGTAGATGGTAAGATATCTAGCAATTAATAACATCTGAGGTTCAGAATTTTAATAGACATCATTCAGAAAGTAAATGCTAATAGTGAATATTTTTACATGTCATTTGAAAAACTCTTGGAAATTAAAACAGGACAAAATAATTTTAATGTGTTGAAATAAAAGTTGAAGTGGTATTTCAGAAAGTATCAGTGATAGGTGGACACTGATAAAACTTTGAATCACTTAAATTATTAATATGAACATATTTATCCAAGACATTAAATATCTACCTGATAAAGTATCAGATTCGATCCTCTCATCTCTTTCCACAGTTCTTTTCGAAGAATTGGATGTGTGAAAAATATAGCTAAAATTTGGGTACATTGCGTTCATATTAAAAGAGCTCACCATAACAAATATACTAAATGATAAAATATCCTCACAATGAGTTATCCTATCACAAAATATTAAAATTTAACTTACAAAACTTCAAAAAATTAAAAAGTGATTCCGTACAACACTAGATTAAATAATAGTCCTGAACACCAAATTATCATGAATCCATGTTTTCAAAATACTGAATGTAGGATTTTGATTTTCAAATTAGATTTCAGTGCTTAGACAAACTGTTAATCCAAAGGAGGGTAATAGTGGGGCGGAGTCTTTGACATGTGCAAAGCCTTCAAATACAATTGCACCTCATGAACCAGATTTCAAAAAAAATGTATTCAAATGAAACAAAGGGGTTGATTCCACAAGCAGCAGCAGAAAGAACTGGGAATGAAGGCTGCCCTGCATGAGAAAACCAAAGCAAGTGGCCAAGAGGAGAAGACGGGCCAGGAAGCAGGACAAGAGATAAGTCTTATGTCTAGGGATGGAGTTCAATTGATAGACTACATGATTGGTGTACAGGAAGCCCTAAGTTTTATCTCTTGCATCATATAAAGTCTGCATGGTGATGCAAGCCTCTCATCACAGAATATAGAATATGGAGGCAGAAATGCCAACAGTTCAATGTCATCCTCAGGGCCATTGTCATCTTGGGTTTCATGAGACCCTACTTCAACAATACGACAAAGAAAGAAACAACAAATGAGTAGAACAAAAGATTAAGAAAAGAATCACTGGAGTATCTGCAGCAGACAAGAACATTAATATGTGTAATTCAGGATGGATAGTAGATGGGAACAAGAGACCAGAAATTTCTTAAGTTACCTAAAAATTCTTTCATGCACATTCAAACACCTGCTGGAGTTTGGAATGACTTGCCTGTAAGTACAAGTCAAATTGCAAATTTTAGAAAGAAGTGAGTATTCATTATGTGCAATTCAGCATACTAGTGTCTCTTTACAACCATTACATGATTATTACTCTGTAAAGAGAAGCAGGAACTGCTTATTATTTAATTCATAATGGTGATAAAAATTTTTGTGGGAGCTCATGTAAGAACACAAAGCATTCTTATTAGGAATTTGATAGTATCTAAAAATCGATGTAATGGAAAACAACAACATAGACATATTTTTTAAATTAAAGAGACATCTACCAGAACAGAGAGTTAGCACAGTTTGTATTGGGTATGCTGATGAGTAGGACTGATAATTTGTGGAGGAAGCCACTTGTAGTTTAACACATAAAGTTTATCTGGATTTCCAGCACAAATTGATCGAACCCTTCACTGAAGATCATCTGGCAATCCTAATGTAAGGGTCCATGATTCGCCAAAGAATGATACCCCAGAGTCAAGTAATAAGAGTGGGGGGGTTGTTTTTGTTTTTGTTTGATTTTGTTTTGTTTTGTTTTTTGTTTTTTGTTTTTGATTTTGTTTTTGCAAAAGTCCTGCATGCTGGGGTCTGCCATTCTCAAGATAGATAACCAAGTAAGTTCACAGGCCTGATTTGAAGCACATTAGGGGATTACAGGGTAGGTGACCTTTATCCTACTCCATCTCTAGGGATGGGGAATGGAGTGGAATGCTGGAGGGTGGCTGGAAACTGGTACTGAAGAAGTTGCTGAGGAAGTCTGGAAACTAATGCTGAAACATTGTCCTTGCCTCAGGCCAGGTGGTGAGGCAGGTTCTAAGGCCTGGACTTCCCTGGACTTGCCCAGTTCTTGGAAACAGAAATTTCATCCTGAAGTGCCAGTTTGAAGCCTGCATTGGAGTCAGCCTGTCTCACTACAAGATAACTTAATTCTAGTGCTATCTATCTTGAAGTAGCATTAGAACCCACACAAGTTAAGGAATTAATCACCAAAGGGCTGTCCCTCATTTCATGTAACAATTCAAGACAAAAACATAGAACATGAATTTTTCTAAGTCTCAACTAATTTGACAGGGCAGCTCATATGATTCAGGGGCACACTTACATTGATTATAACAAATAATGTGAAGAGAGAAGAAAAACAGTCAGATGGGAAACAATGTGTGCACCGGTGAGAAAAAAGAGTGGATTATGGAGTCTATCTGGGGAAGGTCATCCTCTAGGTATGTCCACCATGTGTTCCTCAAACCTGTTCTTTTGTATGTATGTATGCATATATGTATGTATGTATGTATGTATGTATGTATGTATGTATGTATGAATGTATGAATGTATTTTTGGTGGGGGTTTCCTTACCTGGGTCTAACTGATTAAATCCTTATGCTGTGTAACTTTTTCTTTAGAGATTAAAAAAAAGTCCATTTTAAAGAGAAGTTCATTAAGACACATATGTTCTAAGGGGAGATGAAACATTCCATCCTGCAAGGAAGCTAGCTAGGCTCAGGAGGTAAATAGTTTGATAGCTTCAGGAAGTCCCTGAAACTAATCAGATTCACTGCTTTCTTTCCTTATGGATATATAAGCAACAAAGGCTGCTGAGATACACTTCCCAACAATCCTAACTCCCTGGCAGAGGCACAGACAGCTTGACCTGCCTGGAAGATACACCCTGCAAACTACTGATCTGCCTCATGCAGGAACACCAGGCTTCTAGCTCTATAAGTCCTCACCAATATCAGGTTGACCTTCTGCTGATGTGACTGTCTTTGCGTCACTCCTGTAAGGAACCCCTCATCTACATTCCTCTAAGTAGCACAAGGTAAGTCTGCTTTACCAAGTTAAACATGCTGGCATCAATACTTTGATCTGTCATTGGTTCCCTATCTGGAATGAGAAAACACTGTTCATGCTCTCCCTGTATAGTGAAAATGAGCCAATCACATAAGGTCATAAAAGCAGGTTTGTCATAAAATGCCTCTGATGAACAAGTACACTTCTGTAGTACAAAAAGTCTTTCAAAGCAGAGTCACCCAGAAACATGGGCATACAGAGCTTGAATTTTATGGTCCATTTCAATATTTTGCTGTGGTTACAAATCTAACGCAGATGCCAACATAGTTTATGTTGCCAAATGGTTCTTTTATTTTGCAGCACATGGTGTGTGTTCTATTTAGCATCGAACACATCTGCTCAAACATTTTTTCTCTCCTTGCATTTGTGTGTGTGTGTGTACGTGTGTGTTTGCAATTCTAGTTCCTCCAAAGATACAAACGCATACATCAGCCCAATGCATGTTTTATGACTTATAAACATTGTTAAGCGATGCCGTTCTAAACATTTGTGGGCTAGGAAATTACTGCTTTGGGAAAGTAAAGTGGCAAAAGTACTTTTCATTAATCTCAATTCTCCAGGTTTAAAACCTAAGCAGAACAAGATGACTCTGAAGGCAGCTGGATTTCAGATTCCTTTGGGAGTATGCAAATAGAGCGAGGACAGGAGAAAACAGGTGTTTTGTGCAATACCATTCTACTAGCTTCCCACTTACCCTTCTCTACTGCACCTTAGGATCTTTTGCCAGCTTGGCAGACAGTGCATCAGAGGCGGGGAGGAGAGATGGAGGAGCTGGAGTAATAGCTTTTCGTGCCAATGAAAACTAAGAGGTGTGTTGTTTTCAGGAGCCTCTGCCAGCCCTCCACCTCCAGTGTCACCAAGCCTGTCTTCCCCACTGAGTTGAATCAACATTTTCTGAAGCAGTGATCAATGAGGGGTGTTGCTTGGAGAGGAACTGAATGATTTCACACAGCGGGAAGATGCCAGAACGACAACTGAGAGCAGGATGGAGAAAACAGACTTTCTGTGGCGGCTTTTCTAGCCGCCCCCACTCGCCCCCCCCCCCAATCCGCATGAAGCAAGGTTGCATAATGGGAAGAGTGGAATAGAGGAAGGAAAGATGTGTAGGGCAGAGAGAATCCTACCCTTTTATCAACTTTGATAAAAGTTATTTGCATTTTACATTTGGATAGATTAGCATAATCAGCTGAGCTGACTGGCAAGACACCCCCTCCCCTAAAAAAAGAAAAAAAATTAATCATCGGACAGGTCTTGTGTCCCACCACCACCTTTTCTTTTTAAATCTGGTTTTTAGTCTCTAGGTTATTTCTACATCTTCTTAATCCATCCCACATCCAGGAACCTAGCAGCCCCTACTGTTTTAACTGACACACTGGAAACTTAGTTTTGTCTTAATTGTGCTCTTTTATTTATGATAGAGAATACCATTAGGAATAAGGCTTTGGCCTGAGATGAAGGCTGAGTTCTTTCTAAATCCAGCTGTTGGCTCTTTGCTGCTGAGTAAGAAAATACAGATAAGAGTTTAGTTTCTTTTTTTCTTCTCTTTTTTTTATTATTATTCGATATAATTTATTTACATTTCAAATGATTTCCCCTTTTCTAGCCCCCCCACTCCACGAAAGTCCCGCAAACCCCCTTCTCTTCCCCTATCCTCCCACCCACCCCTTCCCACTTCCCCGTTCTGGTTTTGCTGAACACTGTTTCACTGAGTCTTTCCAGAACCAGGGGCCACTCCTCCTTTCTTCTTGTACCTCATTTGATGTGTGGATTATGTTTTGGGTATTCCAGTTTTCTAGATTAATATCCACTTATTAGTGAGTGCATACCATGATTCACCTCTTGAGTCTGGGTTACCTCACTTAGTATGATATTCTCTAGCTCCATCCATTTGCCTAAGAATTTCATGAATTCATTGTTTCTAATGGCTGAATAGTACTCCATTGTGTAGATATACCACATTTTTTGCATCCACTCTTCTGTTGAGGGATACCTGGGTTCTTTCCAGCATCTGGCAATTACAAATAGGGCTGCTATGAACATAGTAGAACATGTATCCTTATTACATGGTGGGGAGTCTTCTGGGTATATGCCCAGGAGTGGTATAGCAGGATCTTCTGGAAGTAAGGTGCCCAGTTTTCGGAGGAACCGCCAGACTGATTTCCAGAGTGGTTGTACAAATTTGCAACCACACCAGCAGTGGAGGAGTGTTCCTCTTTCTCCACACCCTCTCCAACACCTGCTGTCTCCTGAATTTTTAATCTTAGCCATTCTGACTGGTGTAAGATGAAATCTTAGGGTTGTTTTGATTTGCATTTCCCTAATGATTAATGAAGTTGAGCATTTTTTAAGATGCTTCTCCGCCATCCGATGTTCTTCAGGTGAGAATTCTTTGTTTAACTCTCTACCCCATTTTTTAATAGGGTTGTTTGGTTTTCTGGAGTCTAACTTCTTGAGTTCTTTATATATATTGGATATTAGCCCTCTATCTGATGTAGGATTGGTGAAGATCTTTTCCCAATTTGTTGGTTGCCGATTTGTCCTCTTGATGGTGTCCTTTGCCTTACAGAAACTTTGTAATTTTATGAGGTCCCATTTGTCAATTCTTGCTCTTAGAGCATACGCTATTGGTGTTCTGTTCAGAAACTTTCTCCCTGTACCGATGTCCTCAAGGGTCTTCCCCAGTTTCTTTTCTATTAGCTTCAGAGTGTCTGGCTTTATGTGGAGCTCCTTGATCCATTTGGATTTGAGATTAGTACAAGGAGACAAGGATGGATCAATTCGCATTCTTCTGCATGCTGACCTCCAGTTGAACCAGCACCATTTGTTGAAAAGGCTATCTTTTTTCCATTGGATGTTTTCAGCCTCTTTGTCGAGGATCAAGTGGCCATAGGTGTGTGGGTTCATTTCTGGATCTTCAATCCTGTTCCATTGATCCTCCAAGAGTTTAGTTTCTAATAACTGCCAACCATCCGAAGAACAGGGGCAGGTAAGTGGGGATTTTGCAGACTGATTTAATATTCGGATTATTCTAGATCCAGGCTCCCAGGCACTGTAGTAGAAGGAAAGGGATCAGCAAGCAGAGAATGAGAACACCTTTTAGACCATAGAAGAAAAAGACCCCTACTGAGTCCATTAACAGCTTCTAGATTATCACTACCTACAATGTGGAACTGTGCATGTGTGCATCTGTGCATATATGTGCCTGTGAGTGCATGTGTGTGTGTGTGTGTGTGTATTCATTTGAGAGACCAGTTTTTTTGAGTGCCGGTTATACCAAGTAAAGAACTATAGTACAGACTGGAACAGACTGGATGGTGTACATTTCTGGGATGTTAGAGTTAGCTGTTATACATTTTTAGTATCCAGCTATGTTATCTCTGTCATGCAAAAAGCTTCCATGGAAGTCAGTGTCATGCAAATAGTGGCAGTCCTGGTCAAAGTGTGTGTCATGGGGCATCTGGTGTGGCGGCACAGCATTCTTTGACATGAACTTGACTGTGCATGTGAAAAGTCCTTAATGGACCTGCTTCATTTGTGATCTTATGTCAATGATATTCTCTCTTCATTTCCCACTGACAAGGTAACAAACCCATGCTTGAGAAACTGGTTGGAGAATATTCTTTTTGTAACTGCTTTCAAGTGAGCAGGTGCAAAGTACTGACTCTATCTATCATTTGTAGCTCTTTTGAGTTTGAGTATTCTGGGGTGGCACAAAAGAACAGTACTTTGGAGTGTTTTTCGTAGAATGCCCTTGTTGTCTGTTTCACAGAACACAAGGAAAAAGTAGCTTTCTTCCCTGGCATGGTTGAAAGCCTTGTTGAAGCATCACCTAGAGATGGCACAGTTGAACCCCAGAAAGTACTGGCTTGACAAAACAAGTTTAAAATACAGGGAATGAAGTGAAAGAACTAAACAGAGGCCCGGGAGTGGTCTAAGTATTGGAAGGAAACAGGACAGCTATGGCATTCTAACCATCCAGGAATCTTGATCAGTTATTTTTGCAAGAGAAGAGGGAGAATGAAAAGGAGAAGAAGAAGAAGAAGGTCGCTGGGCATGATGGCACACGCCTGTAATCCCAGCACTCTGGGAGGCAGAAGCAGGCAGATTTCTGAGTTCGAGGCCAGCCTGGTCTACAGAGTGAGTTTCAGGACAGCCAGGACTATACAGAGAAACCCTCTCTCAAAAAACAAACAAACAAAAAGAAGGAGAAGGAGACGGAGGAGGAGGAAGAGGAGGAGGAGGAGGAGGAGGAGGAGGAGGAGGAGGAGGAGGAGGAGAAGAAGAAGAAGAAGAAGAAGAAGAAGAAGAAGAAGAAGAAGAAGAAGAAGAAGAAGAAGAAGAAGAAGAAGAAGAAGAAGGTCATTCATCTTGGATGTCAGCCATCTTGGAAACTCACAATCTTTATTACCTTGTCATGACCTCTCTCCATATCTGTCTTCCCAGCAGGGAACCTGATTTCTAGTTCCATTACATGGCAATATCGTACATCAATGTTTTACAAATAGATGGTATTGAGGCTGAACAGAGCCTTCAGCCTACAGGCAATACGAGGGAGCTTATTCTGAGGCAAATATGAGTAGCCATTGTCTGGGGACACAGATTCAGTTAGGGACACACGATGGGTTACAACTGTAAGAGTTTAAGAAGCATGTGGTGGGCTAGATCAGTAGGAGGATTACTTTTTGAGACTTTTCAGATATCAATTGCATTCTTTGCTTTGGGAGAGGGTAAAGTTAGTACTTTGATAAGTTGATACCTGTAAAAGTTTTAATCTAGTAGTCAAATAAATGTTAATTCAAAACCAGAAAGGGGTGATAAATGACTGCAAAGAGGACTAAAGAGAACCAAAGATTTGGTCCTGGACCTGTGGCATTCCAACTTGTTTCCAAACATGCAGTGTTAATCAGCTGACCAATAGGGGTCTGTTTGTTTGAGTGCACAATGGATATTTCTTTTCCTTGTCTTCAGGTTTACAAAGTCTCTTCTTAAACAGAATCTATCTTAATATCCAGAACATTTCATTTTTATCCTTTACAAAATAATGCAATGGGAAGGGAATATAAGGACAGAGAAAAAGGAGGGAGGTGATTGGAGAAGGGATGGAGAGAAGAAGGTTTATGGGACATATGGGGAGGGGGCATCCAAGAAAGGGGAAATTGTTTGGAATGTAAACAAAGAATATAGAAAATAAAAATAAAAAAAATAATGCAAGTAACCTGCTCTATTTCAAATCTGGGTTACTCTGAGGGTTTTTTTTTTAAATATAAAATTATTCTTAATTTCTACCAGCTAGCTTTTGATGTTAATATATATATATGCTTATGGAGCTTCGAGTAAGAATTAACTTTAAAGCCATGAAAAGAAGTTAATTCATTTGAGTTACCGGCCTTCAGTAACACTTCTAACCTTAAGATTTCATTCCTTAAAAGGGCACATTTACAGTAAACACAGCTTCCTTTGGCAAAAACAAATGTGAGGCTGGAGATAACTTGTTTTATCTAGTTACATTTAAGAAGCTAAGCCTATCAAGGTATTCTTTACATAGTTTACTCATGCAATACTTTGCGGTTTTAATTCTGAGGTCCATAAAACAATATCATAATCTACTGCCCTTAGAATAAGCCTGTAAAAAAAAAAAAACCTGACTTGTTCAGTGTATTTATCTGCATAGTAAACATGGTATAGCATAAAATATCTGTAAAACCTGAGGGTGACAATTAATCATCAGAAGTGACAGCATAATCCACAGTATCAGAACAGAAGTTTGGCTTCATGCATATTAGAATGACTTTAATAGAGTTTGGCTCCTTGTTGTATGGGGATTTTTAAAAGGAATGTTTCAAAACTCAATCAAGACTTAGGGGTTTCTTAGTATACTCGTGTTTGTGTTCTTCTTTTAGAAAGGTAAACTATAGAATCTTAGATGACATTAAAAGTGGGTATGTAGCTGAATATCATGGATATGATGGTTTACATGAGAGTAGCCAGCATATGCCCCATCTATACCCATCCTCCACCTTCACCATTGGCAGAACTGTTTGGAAAAGATAAGAAGGTGTGGTCTTGTTGGAGGAGTTATGCCACTGGGAGTAGGAATCAGATTTCCCTGCCTTCTGCTTGTAAACCAAGATGTAAGCTCTCAGTTACTGCTTCAGCACTATGCCTGTCTACCTGTTGCCCTGAGTTCCAACCATCATAGAATCTCTCTAGAGATTGAGCCCCAAATTAAATACATTCTTGATGTCTTGATCATGGTGTCTTATCACTAGAAAGTGATAAGATAGTGGGCATGCCCAAAATCCCAAACATACTCTGGAATTTGAAAATATGGAAGCTGAGGGAGTACAAATATGAATTGGAAGTCTATACTAGACAGTAAGATTCTAGTTCTTGCAGTAACAGTGAAAGATATCCACAGTCATTTTCTTCGTCTGATTTCTTTGTTGTTGTTTTCCTGTTCTAATGTATAATCTCTACTCCAGAGGGAGAAAAATCAAATCCCTTCTCTCTGTACAGCTCTCAGGGTAGAGAGAAATCTATTCTGGCTTGCTGACTTATATTTTGAGTAGAAATATGGGGGGGGGGCAGTAATCTGTAATCAGTAATGGCTTTATATCAGCTTTGAAGGTATTCTTCTTTAGAGGTTATTAGAGCTTGTCGCTGTGGTATTCAAAACTTGAATTTGTTTTGTTTTGTTTGTTTTGGCAGCTGTATGCCAGTGAGCCACCTGCTGGCTTCTACAAAGAAACACATCTCCAATGTTGGTGATTATGAGGAAAAAGAAAATCAAAAGAAACAATAACACCATTAAGATGAACCATTTGAAAAATAAAGTTGTTTTTTAAGGAAGATAAGATGACTGAACAGATAAAGGTTGAGACCTGAGTTCAATTCCCAGAAGCCACATAAAGATGTGGAGAGAACCAATGCTTACCAAGTTGTCTTCTAACCACAAGGATGGCATGGCACACACATGCACATCCATTCTTAATTTAAAGTGATTGCTTGCTGTAATAAGTTATTCTCAGTTAACTCCTGACACTTAAATTGGGTTGTATTAAAAAGTGATTTGGATCCATTAAGCATAAGAAAAGGCATTACTATGGTATTGTAAAGCCATTTTATATTCTCTATACCTTAAAATTATTATTCCTATTTTGTAATTGGGGGACAGGCTAGAAACAGGCTGGCTGAATTTCAGGTGAACAGGAACCTAAGCCACACATACAATAAACCTACAATGTTGAACAAAAGAGAAGTTGTACTTCTAATCTCACCTGGCTGTATTGTACTTGGTTTTTCTTTAAACAATCCTTCTAAACTGCATCTCACCATGCATTTGCAGAGCACACTTACTATCAATGTTTGTGATTTATTTTGATGCTCAGTTAACATTGACTTGCTGAGTCCAGAGACATGAAGTTAAGTTTCTAGTGTTTATTACAGTGATATGTGAAGACCTCCCCTCCCACTGATGCCAAATAAGGCTCCTTCAGCTCCTTCAGTCCTTTCTCAAACTCCTTCATTGGGGTCCACTGCACATTCTGGTGTCTTCCCTTGAGACGGGATCTCACCAGATCTGAAGTCCATTTAGTTTTGGTTACTCTCAGTAGACCCGGGAATCCATCAACCCCTCCCTGAGCTGGGGCTCAGGCAGGCATGACCACACCTGGGGCTTTTCATTTGAGTTCTGGAGATCTGAACTCAGGTTCTGACATTCAGACAGCAAGCCCTTTTATTCCCTGAGACCATATGATTTTGTGTATATTCACATATACACAGAGAGTAAAGCTGAGAGACAAAAAAACATTTGATTGAAATGCTTAATATTCAGATATACATATTTTCATTATTCAAATCCTGCTTCTTTGAATATCATCCATAGATGAATTTGAACAAAACCAAGGAGAAAAAAGGTAAATGAATGCTTTTCTACACTAAAATCTAAGCTATTCATAACACTGAATAGGTCTGAAAAATAAAGGAAGCATATGTTGAGATATTCTTTAAATTTGATGCAATTTTTTGAACTTTCAGTTTTGTTTGCAGTTTAATGCATACATAATACACACATTGCAGTATATAAATCACTAAAGATATATGTTAAGAGCACTTATGGCCTCAAACTCTATCCTGTGTATTTTTGATCTCACTTAACCACACAAGCTAAGCCGGTTCTGACTTGGTTAGCTCTTGGAATGGAGACCTCCTGAGTATCAGGTACTGTATTAGATGATAAAAATAAAATGTATACATTCAGGAAGCCATTCTAAATAAATTCATTCTTATATACAATTCAAGTGTATTTAAAACTTAAAAGGTGCTGAAAAAGAAGAAGAAGAAGAAGAAGAAGAAGAAGAAGAAGAAGAAGAAGAAGAAGAAGAAGAAGAAGAAGAAGAAGAAGAAGAAGAAGAAGAAGGGTGCCTCTACAGTGCACTCCTAGCCTGTTGAAGGACATTGAATTGAATTTCCAGTTGAGTTTGCCTTACTAGGTTTAGAATATGCTTAGTTTTTCTTTTGATTAATGATCACGTGATTGGGCTTTACTTTCTCTGATCCCTTAAAACTTTTTGTCTTCTGTGTTTAGGTACCCCAAAATATTAAATATTTCACTTTTGTGATTTCCTTACCTTCCACAAATAACCAGTAACTTCATGCTCAATGCATGTTCTTTCTACTACTTACACAATCTTCTACTTACAATAGCAAACCAGGGACCTGTGCAGTCTGGTCTGAGATATGTGTAGCAGTGATCTAACTCTTTATTGACAAGCCTGAAGTCACTAGAGAACTTTCGCATTACACTGAGCCATATCATTTTCTTCAATAAGCATCAGGTTAGTGATAATTTTTAAGACATTTATAGACTGGGTGTGGCAGTTTGAATAGGGGTTTGAATAGGTATGGCCTGCATAGATTCATTTGAATGCTTGGCCCATAGGGAGTGGCACTAGTAGGAGGTGTGGCCTTGTTGGTAGAGTGTGTCATGGTTAGGACCAACTGTGAGGTCTCATATGCTCAAGTCAGTTCATTTCCTGTTGCCTGCAGATCAAAATGTAGAACTCTCAGCTCCTTCATCAGCACCATGTCCCCATTCATGCTGCCCTGCTTTCCGCCATGACAATAATGGACCAAATTTCTGAAATTGCAGTCCAGCCCTAATTAAATGTCCTTATAAGAGTTACCATGGTCTCGGTGTCTTATCTCACCAGTAGAAACTTAACTAAGACAGTGGGTGTTTAGGAACATTCTAACTTACATGGTTTATAAAATGAGTGTACATATAAAAACATTTGTCTTTTTAAAATATTTAATTTCCCCAACTCTCTATTAAGCACATTCTCTGGGGAATTATGCCATTTAATTCCCTCACCTCCAAGCATTTGCAATAGATATTGCTAACTGATAGATCTACAATATCTGGAGTCTTATATACATTGGGCCATTTCAGGAAATATGACAGTTAACAACGAACTGCCATACTTGACGAACTATATAGCTAAAATAATTTAGCTGTTCCGTCAACATTTGAGGACTAAGAGTTTAGGTATTCCATGGCTCCCAAGTTAGATGCCTGAAGAACTACTGTTATAGAATCTGCATTCAGAACTATCACATCCTAAATAGTCTCATCATTGGTACAAACCTTTCCTCAATGACAATTTGCCATTGTATTTAGAATAAAACCAAGTTCTGGCTCTGGCATCTTAGGTTGTTGATCACTTGCCTTGGTTCTCTCATGATTTTCTGTCTCATATGTTTCTTTCAGATCTTTCTTTCTCTGCATGGGCTCCTCCCCAGGGAGATTCTACCATTCTAAATGAGTATCCCCACTCACCCACTTTCTAGTTGTTATAGTGTTTCATTGGAGCTTCTTCATTTGCTTTGTAGAGTTATGCCAGTTTGGAATTGGCTTCTGCACGCCTACATCTTCAATGTTTATCTCCCTTCAAGTTTTCTTTCTATTTCTCTATATCTCTCTCTCCCTTCTTTCTCTCCCCTTCCCTCTCTCTTTCTCTCCACCCCTCACTCTTCCTCTCTTCCTCCCTTCCTCCTCCTCCCCTTCCCCACTCTGTGTGAATGCGTGTGTTTGAGTGTGAGTGTGAGTGTGTGTGTGTGTGTGTGTGTGTGTGTGTGTGTGTGTGTGTGCCATTCTCTTGGCACCTGGACCCTCTTTGGTTTTCAGTAGATATTTATACATATAATGAATTAGCTTTGCAATGAAACACATGTCTTCATTTTACAGAAAAAGAATGGGTACAAATTAAACACATATTAAAAATGTACACACTAGCCCAACACTAAATGAAATCAAGTCCTTCAGATGACAAGCCTATTGTTCTTTCAGATATGAGCTTTAGTATATACCTTCATTCTCATGAAGACACTCTCATGGAGAAAGGCTAAAACAGAGCTGGATGCAGTGGTACAAGTCCATCATCTCAGGAACACAGCAGATCAAACCAGAAGGATTGGAAACCGAAGACTAGAATGGGCTACAGAGTGAGTTGAAGGTTGGCTCAGTCAACCAACATAAGGAATCCTTGTGTCTTAGGGTTTTAGTGCTGTGAACAGACACCATGACCAAGGCAAGTCTTATAAAGGATGACATTTAATTGGGGCTGTCTTCCAGGTTCAGATATTCAGTACATTATCATCAAGGCTGGATCCAGAGTCCAGGCAGGCATGGTGCAGACAGAGCTGAGAATTCTACATCTTTATCTGAAGGCTGCTAGCAGAATGCTGGCTTCTAGGCAGCTAGGAGGAGGGTCTTAAAACCCACTCCCACAGTAACAAACCTACTCCAACAAGGCCATGCTTACTCCAACAGGACCACACCTTCTAAAAGTACAACTCCCTGAGCTGAGTATATACAAACCTCACACTCTGTCTCACCATTTTAAAAGTAAATGACTACTACAAAGTTGGGGTCAGGATGTCTAGTGATATGTAGCTCAGTAGTGGAGTGCTAACCTTTCGTTAACTAAGCTTTAGGGGCAATGTACAGCACAAGAATAAAATAAACACATGTATAAATAAATAAATAAACAAATAAAAATTGAAACACTGAATTCTGGCCTGTATGTAGCATAAAATAAATAGAGGGGAAAGGAAGAATTTTAAAAGGAAAAGTTTTCTGCTTGGTGGAAAACCTTTTGGCCTGCTAGTTCTCAGAATGTCAGTCTGGAGGCAGGAGTCCCTAAATAGGATGGACTATTCTGCCTCACCACCTCTGTGAAATGGGGAGGATGGTAATTAGCACTTGAAAGCTGAGGTTGGTGCTAAAGTTGATAGCTCCACAGTAGGGAGCCCTTAATATAAAGTGCTGCCTTCATTAGTGATTCAGAAAATAAGCTTCCCTGATCTTTCTCAAGATTGAAAAGGGAAAATATGCTTTGGAAATCTACCTTTTTCTTAGTGACAGGGAAAAAGAATTCCCTGGACATCTGTCAGTTTAATCAAACGTCATGGACCTGGCCTGCATTCAGAAAGGATTCACTTATAAAAAGATCTTCATAACAAAAAAAAAAAAAAAAAAAAAAAAAGACACAGACTCCCAGTTTATATGGCAGATCTATTAAAGCTGACTGACTGAGGTAGACCTGATAGACTGCATTTCAATACATACATTTATCTATTAGTTTCTTACGCCATAACCATAGTCCATCGTATAGGCAGAGCATATTCAGGAGCCGAATTCTACATCAACACATAATACCTACCACCAACCAATTTGTTTCTCAGATAACTAATGTGAATATGAATCATCATACTCAGTAAAAGGTAGAGGGAAAAAAATCCCCTCTATCTGATCCTCTCTCCATGAAAGATTGTGTTTCCAGACTTTTAATGCTTTCATCCTGTGCCTAAGTTGAGCTTTATCAAGTGTCAATCAGGCAAAGATTCAGGTGCATAATTTGAAGCTCCCACACCCAGTGTCCCAACCTCCTTGTGGGAGTCAACTTCTTGTCACCCCGACAAAATATCAGAGTAAGCCATCTTAGAGGAGGAGAGATTTACTCCGGCTTTTGATTTTAGACCTATTCCTTTTGATTCTGTTGTGGTGGGCCTGTGGCAAAGGGCAGAATGCTCTGAAAAGGAAGGCAAAGCAGAGCTGACTACATCACAGGGGACAGTGAAATAAAGAGAATGAAACAGGAAGGGACAGGCATACCAGTATGCCCTTTAAGGTCACCAACTCTAATAACCTTCTTCTTCCCAGTGAACCTCCCCTCCTGAAGGTCCTGCCATTCTCAATAGCACCATCAGCTGGCAGCCAAGCCTTGGACTTGGCCTTTTGAATATCTCAGATCCTAACTTTTGTGTTTTATTAAGCCTTGGACTTGGCCTTTTGAATATCTCAGATCCTAACTTTTGTGTTTTATAGAGCTCAGTATGGTGTGCTGGGAGGTGCTACCTCAGCAGACCCAGGCTAAGGCATCCCACACCCCACATCCCACCCTCGCCCCAGATATCAGTCATACAACAAGAGGTCTAGTGTAGAATAGATTTTATTTCAAAACATGGGGAGTAGAGTTGAGAAGGGAGTGGAGAGAGAGAAAGAGAGAGAGAGAGAGAAAGAGAGAGAGAGAGGTCAGGGAAAGTGAAAGGAGTCAGAATCAGATTCAGAAAGAGAGGGAGAGGCCACACAGTCCCTTTCATCGCAACACAGGCCTACCTGGCTGTTGCTAGGTAGCTGATGGGAAGAGCATAGAAGGAATGCCAACACTAACCAGAAGAATGGTCAGAGTACTACTGCCATAGATGACTAAGCAAGATCTTCTTCTTCTTTAACCTTCCAGAAATATGTTGGCCAATGTAAATGTCCAGGGAATGGCCAGATGGTATAAGCAACATGGATTCAAGCTGTATGAACATAGCTCAAGACCTGAGTGCATTTCTTTCATGTTGCCAAATCCTCTGAAATTAACATTGTACAAGTGAGGAATGTTCACAGAAAAGAATCAAGAGATCATAAAACGTAGTTTAGAGTTATGACCAAAGAAATATACAAGAGAGTAGTGATAGGCAAAACCAAAAGCCAGTCCACAAGAACTTACATTTCCACAAAGCTATAAATTATTTCCATCATAATAAGCCTGATAAAAAAGACAGGTAACTTAAGGAACACAGGGAAAGATGATCCTTGCCCCAGAGTCTGGTTAAAGTCTCTTGTCTGCTCAGTGCCAAAAATTCCAGAACATTTGTTGTGTAAGTTACCTGTATAAAGTCAAAGATTTTAGCATAGATTTCATAAAAGAATTTAGGACAGTAATGAACCATATATAAGATCTAAACATATACAGCCTCTCTATTCTGCCTGCTAGAAAACTTCAGGTTTTTTTTTTTTAGAAATCTGCAAACACCCCACCTTTTTTTTTAACAGTTAAACTCATGTTTTTATTGCTTTGCACAGACCTTGTAACCTCTGATTTTTTCCTGATCAGATTATAATCCTGCTCAAGGCACATCCAGAATCCCCCTGTTATGTTGTTTACCAGAAAAGAGGAAAAAAATAGTTTGTTAACTATCCTTTGAGATGTAACTTAGGACCAACAAAATTTTATATGTATATAATATTGAGGCAGCCATCACCATCTTCTCTCCAGCAAACACCCGAGTGTCAGAATAGCCAGGACAGGGTCCACGGGCCCCACATGCACCCAGGAGCTAGGCAGCACCACAGTTGTCTATCTTACCAGGGGAGAACTGCTCTGTAGAGAGTCCTGCATTTAGAGGTGAGGTTACCATCTTCTCTCCAGGGACTGAGCAGGTGGGTACAGCTGGGAACACAGGGAACATCTGAGTGCCAGAACATATGGGACAGGGTCTGCCAGGGCCCCACCTGCACCCAGGAGCTGGGCAGTGCAGCTGCTCTCTGTGTCAGCAGAGAGTTGGTCACCCTGGGTGGCTGAGTCAGGCTTGCAGGCACACAGGAGGGAGAAGCACCAGCCAGAGACAGAAGGACCAACTAACACCAGAAATAACCAAATGGTGAAAGGCAAACACAGGAATGTTACCAACAGAAATCAAGGCAACACAGCACCATCTGAACCCAATTCTCCCATAGCATCAAGACCTAAATACCTCAACACATCAGAAAAGCAAGAGTTGGATTTAAAATCACAGCTCATGATGCTGATAGAGGACTTCAAGCAGTACATAGATGACTCCCTCAAAGAAATACAGGAGAACACAGGTAAACAGGTAGAAGCCCTTAAACAATTACAGGAAAGCACAATCAAACAGATGAAGGAATTGAACAAAACCATCCAGGATCTAAAAGTAGAGGTAGAAACAATAAAGAAATCCCAAAGGGAAACAACTCTGGATATAGAAAACCTAGGAAAGAAATCAGGAGTCATGGATGCAAGCATCAACAACAGAATACAAGAGACAGAAGAGAGAATCTCAGATGCAGAAGATGCCATAGAAAGCATTGACACAACAGTCAAAGGAAATGCAAAATGCAAAAAGCTCCTCACCCAAAACATCCAGGAAATCCAGGACAAAATGAGAAGACCAAACCTAAGGATTATAGGTATAGAAGAGAGTGAAGACTTTTAACTCCAGTAAATATCGTCAACAAAATTATAGAAGAAAACTTCCCTAACCTAAAGAAAGAGATGCCCATGAACATACAAGAAGCCTACAGAACTCCAAATAGATTTGACCAGAAAATAAATTCCTCCCATCACATAATAATTAAAATGCCAAATGCACTAAACAAGAAAGAATATTAAAAGCACTAAGGAAAAAATGTCAAGTAACATATAAAAGTAGATTTATCAGAATTATACCAGACTTCTCATCAGAGACTTTGAAAGCCAGAAGAGCCTGGTCAGATGTCATGCAGATCCTAAAGTAACACAAATGCCAACATAGGCTGCTATACCCAGCAAATATCTCATTTATCATAGATGGGGAAACCAAGGTATTCCATGTCAAAATCAAATTTATACAACATCTTTCCACAAATCCAGTCCTTTAAAGGATAATTAATGGAAAACACCAACAAAAGGAGGGAAACTACATGCTAGAAAAAGCAAGAAATTATCTTCATTTAATAAACCAAAAAGAAGAGAGCCACACAAACATAATTCCACCTCTAATAACAAAAATAACAGGAAGCAACAACCACTTTTCCTTAATATCTCTTAATTCAATGGACTCAATTCTCCAATAAGAAAGCATAGACTAAGAGACTGGATACATAAGCAGGACCCAACATTTTGCTGCATACAAGAAATCCACCCGAGGTACAAAGACAAACACTACTTCAGAGTAAAAGGCTGGAAAACAATTTTCCAAGCAAATTGTCCCAAGAAACAAGCTGGTATAGCCATCCTAATATCAAATAAAATCAACTTATAACCCAAAGTAATCAAAAAAAATAAGGAAGGACACTTCATACTCATCAAAGGAAAAATCTGCAAAGATGAACTATCAATTCGGAACATATATTTTCCAAATACAAGGGCACCAACATAACATAAAAGAGACTTTGATAAAGCTCAAAGCACACTTTGTAAACCCAAAAAATAATAGTGGGAGACTTCAATACCCCACTCTCCTCAATGGACAGAGCAGGGAAAAACCACAAACTAAACATAGAAAAAAGAGTGAAACTAACAGAAGTTATGAACAAAATGGATTTAGCAGATATCTATTTAAAATTTTATCCTAAAACAAAAGAATATACCTTTTTCTCAGCACCTCATGGTATCCTTTCCAAAATTGACCATATGCTTGGTCACAAAACAGACCTCAGCAAATATAAGAAGATTAAAATAATTCCATGAACCCTATCAGATCAC
Organism: Apodemus sylvaticus; assembly: GCF_947179515.1. Classification (NCBI taxonomy): domain Eukaryota; kingdom Metazoa; phylum Chordata; class Mammalia; order Rodentia; family Muridae; genus Apodemus; species Apodemus sylvaticus. Next base: position 1,851,471 of record NC_067483.1, on the reverse strand, counting down.
CACAGACTAAGGCTGGTCTTCAATAACAACAAAAACAACAGAAAGCCCACATGCACATGGAAATTGAATAACATTCTACTCAACAATAACTTGGTCAAGGAAGAAATAAAGAAAGAAATTAAAGACTTTTTAGAATTTAAAGAAAACAAAGGCACAATATGCCCAAACTTATGGGACACAATGAAAGCAGTGCTAAGAGGAAACCTCATAGCTCTGAGTGCTTCCAAAAAGAAACTGGAAAGAGCATATACTAACAGCTTAACAGCACAGATGAAGACTCTAGTACAAAAAGAAGCGAATACACACAAGAGGAGTGGACAGCAGGAAACAATCAAACTCAGGACTGAAATCAACCAAGTAGAAACAAAAAAGAACTACACAAGGAATCATCAAAATAGGAGCTAGTTCTTTGAAAAAAACCACCAGGATAGATGAAGCCTTAGCCAAACTAAACAGAGGCCACAGAAACTGTATCCAAACTAACAAAATCAGAAATGAAAAGAGAGACCTAATAACAGATACTGAGGAAATCCAAAAAATCATCAGATCCTACTATAAAAGCCTATACTTAACAAAAGTGGAAAATCTAGATGAAATGGACAATTTTCTACACAGATACCAGGTACCAAAGTTAACTCAGGATCAGATAAATGATCAAAACACCCCATAACCTCTAAAGAAATAGAAGCAGTCATTAATAGTCTACCAACCAAAAAAAAAAAAGCCCAGGATCAGATAGATTCAATGCAGAGTTCTACCAGACCTTCAAAGAAGACTTAACACCAATACTTTTCAAACTATTCCACAAAATAGAAACAGAAAGAGCACTTCTGTTTTAAACCCAACTTGTTTTATGAAGACACAATTACACTAATACCCAAGCCACACAAAGACTCAACAAAGAAAGAGAACTTTAGAACTATTTCCCTTATTAATATCAATGTAAAAACACTCAGGAAAATTCTTGCCAACTGAATCCAAGAACACATCAAAACAATCATCTGCCATTATCAAGTAGGCTTCATCCCAGGGATGCAAAGATGGTTCAATATATGAAAAGCCATCAATGTAATCCACTATGTAAACAAACTCTAAGAAAAAAACATATGATCATTTCATTAGATGCTGAGAAAGCATCTGACAAAATCCAATACCTCTTCATGATAAAAGTCTTGGAAAGTTCAGGAATTCAAGGCCTATATCTAAACATAGCAAAAGCAGTATACAGCAAACCAGTAGCCAACATCAAACTAAATGGAGAGAAACTTGAAGCATTCCCACTGAAATCAGGGACTAGACAAGGCTATCTACTCTCTCCCTACATGTTCAATATAGTACTTGAAGTCTTAGCCAGAGCAATTAGACAACAAAAGGAGGTTAAATGGATTGAAATTGGAAAGGAAGAAATCAAAGTATCACTATTTGCAGATGATATGATAGTATACTTAAGTGACCCCAAAAATTTCACCAGAGAACTCCTAAATCTGTTAAACAATGTCAGCAAAGTGACTGGATATAAAATTAATTCAAATCAGTAGTCTTCCTCTACTCAAAGGATAAAGTGGCCAAGAAAGAAATTAGGGAAATGACACCCTTCACACTAGTCACAAATAATATAAAATATTTTGGAGTGACTCTAATCAAGCAAGTGAAAGATCTGTATGACAAGAACTTCAAGTCTCTGAAGAAAGAAATTGAAGAAGATCTCAGAAGATGGAAAGATCTCCCATGCTCATGGATTGGCAGGGTTAATATAGTAAAAATGCCCATCTTGCCTAAAGCAATCTATAGATTCAATGCAATCCCCATCAAAATTCCAACTCAATTTTTCATAGAGTTAGAAAGAGCAATTTTCAAATTGATAAGGAATAACAAAAACCTAGGATAGAGAAACGTATTCTCAACAGTAAAAGAACTTCTGAGGGAATCACCATCCCTGACCACAAGCTCTACTACAAAGAAATAGTGATAAAAACTGTATGGTATTGGTATAGAGACAGGCAGGAAGATCAATGGAATATAATTGAAGACCCAGAAATGAACGGACACACGTATGGTCACTTGATTTTTGACAAAGGTGCTAAAAACATTCAGTGGGGGGAAAAACAGCATTTTCCACAAATGGTGCTGGGTCAACTGACAGTCAACATGTAGAAGGATGCAAATTGATCCTTTCTTATTTCTCTGTACAAAGCTCAAGTCCAAGTGGATCAAGGATCTCCACATAAAACCAGATATACTGAATCTAATTGAAGAGAAAGTGGGGAAGAACCTGGAGCACATGAGCACAGGGGAAATTTTCCTGAATAGAATACCAATAGCTTATGCTCTAAGATCAAAAATTGACAAATGGGACTTCATAAAATTGCAAAGCTTCTGTAAGGCAACAGACACTGTCAAAAGGACAAAATGGCAACCAACAGATTGGGAAAAGATCTTTACCAATCCTGCGTCTGATAGAGGGTTAATATCCAATATACACAAAGAACTCAAGAAGTTATACTCCAGAGATCCAAGTAGCCCTATTAAAAATGGGGTACAGAACTAAACAAAGAATTCTCATCTGAGGAATGCTGGATGGCTGAGAAACACCTAAAAAAATGTTCAATATCCTTAATCATTAGGGAAGTGCAAATTAAAACAACCCTGAGATTTTACCTCACTTTAGTCAGAATGGCCTGGGTAAAAACCTAAGGGGACAGCAAATGCTGGAGAAGATGTGGAGAAAGAGCAACCCTACCATTGCTGGTGGGATTGCAAGCTGGTGCAACCACTCTGGAAATCAGTTTGGCAGTTCCTCAGAAAATTGGATATAGCTCTACCTGAGGACCCAGTTATACCACTCCTGAGCATATACCCAGAAGATGTTCCAACTATGTTCATAGCAGCCTTATTTATAATAGCCAGAAGCTGGAAAGAACCAAAATGTCCCTCAACAGAGGAATGGATACAGAAAATATGGTGCATTTCATAATGGAGTACTATTCAGCTATTAAAAACAATGAATTAATGAAATTCTTAGGCAAATGGATGGTGCTAGAAAATATCCTGAGTGAGGTAACCAAATCACAAAAGAATATATATGATATGCAACCTCTGATAAGTGGATATTAGCTTAAAAACTTGGAACACCCAAGATACAACTCACAGACCACATGAAGCTCAAGAAGAAGGAAGACCAAAGTGTGGATACTTTGATCCTTATTAGATTCTAAGTGGATCAAAATTCTCATGGTTCACAGTCAGCTAATAGAATGAACATAGGGTTCCCAATGGAGCAGCTAGAGAAAGGACCGAAGGAGCTAAAGAGGTTTGCAGACTTGCAGGCAGAACAAAAATATGAAGCAACCAGTAACCTCAGTACTAACCACCAACCAAAGAGTACACATGGAGGGACCCATGGCTCCAGCTACATATGTAGCAGAAGATGACCATTTCAGAAGTCAATGAGAGGAGAGACCATGGGTGCTATGAAGGCTTGATTCTGCAGAATAGGGGAATGACAGGAAATTGGGGGATCAGTGAGCAAGGGCAGGGGGGGATGGGATAGGGGATTTTTGTAGAGGTAATGCTGAAAAGGGATACCATTTGAAATGTAAATAAAGCAAATATATAATAAAAATTAAAAAAATATACTGAGACACTTAAGAATAACTCCATTGAGAAGCCCATACTTATTCAAATGTCTCATTCCTTTCTTTCCATTAACACTTTTCTATTCATTCCCATGATTAAACCTGCTCAAGTCACTTCTTAGTGAGTTCTTCTTTATACTGGTTCTTGGTGAAATTTGTTTCTACAGTAAAGAATCTGGTCTTACTTGACTGGAGGTCTCTGAAATTCCTGTGTGCTGTGTCTCTGTTTCCTGCTCTGCTGCCCATAATAGTGAAACCCACAATCTTGCCTACTTGTGAATCCCCAGTGAACAGGAGGTTCTTAAAAAAATTTAATAGAAGAATAAATGAATAAGTGGACAAAAACATGAGGGAGAATGGATTAGTATTTTAGTCAGTGGACTAGAGTTAAAGTAAAAAGCAACCCAGAGAGGATGTACGTAGTTAAAGACCAAAATCTACAGATGTTTCCGTATGGGTGGAAGGCAGAGTGCATGATTCTTTAGACATACACATTTTCCTTGTCCAGTCATTCTGATAGCTATTGTTTTAATATGGCATCAATGTTCTAAAACTTCATCTATGAATAAGATCCTGTTCCACACTAAGATCCTGCTTCATACTGGACAATTGAACCAACTATCTTTCCCAGATAGAAGCCAGTTGCCTTTATGATTGGCACCCACTAATACACATCAAGTGGTTTAAAATTGCACATCTATGGATTTGAGACGGATCTGACAAGTGTAATTTACACTGTCTCTGGTTTGGGTCTGCACCTGAAGTTTACATGCTGTACTGTCATGAAAAAGACACTAGAACATTATTAGCCTCAGTTGCTTAGTTTGCAAAAGAAAATAAAAGATGATTATCGATGAAGAGATTGAATTCAGATTGTTTCTCAATCCACCTTTTATCCGTTTTGAAGGTTGGCAGATACATCATCTCTGGTTCCTTTGAATATCCTGTCAGAACTTTACTCTCTTGATCCCTGGATGGCACTAATCACCACATTGACCTCAAGTGCTTCACATTCTCCTAGAGATAAACTCCTCTGCCCTCACCCAAATTTCTTTACTTTATTGTTGGTTTCGGGCAGCAAATGAACCCAGAGCCTCTCACAATAAGTATGGGTCTCTAATCTCAATTTCATTCCCAGTCTGTCATAAGTCTTGATGTTAACAGCTTAGGACTGGTAAATTGCAGTGCTAGTCTATAATTTTTATGAATTCTACATGACATTATAGAAGTCTCCAAAGGACTTAGTGGTAATAATGGGAAATCAAATATGATAGAGATACATTATATGCCTATATAAAATTCTACAAGAATAGATAAAAGTATTATAGATTATTTATTGTTTTTATGTTGCATAATTGTTATTGTGCAAGGACAAGGCAAAGGCTTTGACTCTGGGATTTTACAGACACAGAATGGCATGTGAGGCTAGAGGAGGAAGCACTCATCTGCCTCCTAGTTGGAGAAAGTTGGATGGATAACAGGAAAAGCCTTTGGGGAATAAAGATGAAATATGTTGTTATCAGGATATGGTTGACTGAAAACACTGTCTTTTTCTTCTCATGTCTCTTTTCCTTATTTTTTATGCATACATTATTTTGTTTTTAAATGTATTTTTAAATTAAAATATGATCCTGTGGCTTCCTCTTCCCTAGCCTTCTTCTGACCCTTCCCACGTCTCCCCCCCTTGAACCTGCCCTTTGTACCCTCCGTTTACTCTTTTACAGTTTGATTGCCTCTTACAAATGATGTGCACATTTATGGAAATGCAGCATACTGGGTCTGTTCCTGTAAAGCTGTTTGAAAATTATAACAGGACCACTTTAGATAAGAATTTCTGTCTGGATACATGCAGGCCTTAGCCAATCACAAAAATCAATAATTGTATTCCTAATGAGAAAATTGGAAGTTTGGCTCAGAAATAGTTTCCATTGTTAGCAATGTTGTTTTATTTATTTGTTTGATTTATTCAAATGAACTGGAAACAACAATTAACACATCCCATGTACTTTCTTAGAAAGAGAGAAGAGATACAGACACAGACACACATACATATAAACACACACACATACACACACATACACAGAGACAGACGGACAGAGGGAATTATTTTCGTGTATGTTTTTATTAGGAGTCCTCCTCCTGTCAATTTCTATTGGCCCAAATGGCATTCAGATTTATTATACTACAAAGTTGATCTGTGATGAGACAGAGACAGCTTTATTTCACAGTAATTCACTGTTATGTTTTTATATATGCTATTATCTCCTTATATTCCATTATCCATCTTCCTTTCCAAATGCATGGAGAGTCTCAAAATCATCATAAAGAGGAAAGAAAGTCAAAGAAAGAGACAGGGTTCCTACAAAGTACCCACCCTGACCAAACTTTCAAGAAGATAAAATAAATCAAATGCCATAAAACAAAAATAGGTTTTATTTCAAACCTCAAACCATGCATTAAAGCCCTTTATTGTAGCCAAAACCAGGGTGCTAATATTTGACTTGGCCCTGAAATTCCCAAGAAGCAATGAAAAGCAACAAGGCCAGTAACAAAATTTAAATCCCTCTCCATACAAAAGACAAACAAGCCACTGAGCAAATCTACCAGTGGAGTCATTAGGGGACTCTAATTCCAGTACATCCAGCCTCTGCCAGGAAAGAAAAGGTAAAGCGTTATATTTTTCAGTTTCTCATTGATAAATAAAGTTTGTCTCAAACAAGGGATGATCCTTTCTTTTCTTTTTTCTTTTGTAGTAAGACTGAATAAACCAGATTTTCCCCATACCTTCTATGTTTTACAGCATGAGACAGTCTGGGGATCCAGATTATGTTTGCGTTCTCTGTAAGTTAGATAATGAAAAGGCAAAACCTCAAGCCAGACAGGTAGGAGCAGAGAAATCTCCAACATCGAAGACCACAGCAGACAATCAGCAGTTGAAGAAAGGAAGGACACACAAGCAGACATCTACAGAAAGAAAGAACCTCTGCAAAAGCAGATGGGAATTCCAGAAGTTAAAAATTCCAGTCTATTCTCCAAGCCTGTATTTCGTAAAGTCTTTCTTAACTTTTGCCCAACAATTGTTGTATAACTTATTCCCGATCAAAACTTATACTTAGTGAGCTGGTCCATTAGCTGGAGCCCTGCTTGCAGGGGAGAAAAAGGAGTACAAAGTCTTTGTTTTACTGTCAAACTTAGAGCTGAAGCCATGGCTCAGTGGTTAAGACCAAAAGACCAGGGTTTATTTCCCAGCATTCACATAGCAGCTCACAACTGTCTGTAACTCCAGTTCTAGGTGACCCAATAGCCTCAAAAGACATATTTGTAGGAAAATCAATAAAAATAAGTTTAGATTTTGGAGCTGGTGAGATGGATCAGCAGTTGGGAGCAATCGTGGCTAGTTCAGAGGACCGGAGTCCATTGCATCTACTCGATAGCTAAGAACTTTCAAGGAATTCCACACCCTCACATAGATATATATGCAAGCAAAACACCAATTATGCCTTAACAATAATTAAGGTTAATTTGCAGAGAGAACATTGGGACATATTTCCTTAAGTTTATTACAGAAAGAAACTAACTTTTACCAAGACAAACTTTTCTGATATTTAATGAAGGCACAGGAATTAGCAAAGCTCCATACAGCCAAAATGATTCTATCGGAGGGTTTTGTGATTGTCTACCCAGATTGAGAGAGAAAATTTACCATATCTGGAGAAATGGATGGATTGCTTATCCTTCAGGCAAGTGAAATCCCTCCTAGTTGATAAAGCCTTGAGTAATCAGGAAATGAAAGAGACTAATAGATTCACCCTTGATGAAAATTGACACCCATATGCAAGTATGGAAGTGAATTTTCCAGACAAAACCTGCTTGGGTAATGTAAATCAGGCCTAGAAGGTGCCATTTGTATGCAAACAGACTTAAGGACTTAGTGTGATTGCTTTTTGTCATCTGAATCACAAACAAGATGAACAGATTTAAAGTGGAAAAGGCTTATCTATAAACCTGGTAGAAAATAGACCCAGATAGCAGCAGAAAAAGAAGAAGTCTTAAAGCGGTGAAATCAACATAGCATAGCACAGCTCTGGGAGAAGCAACCCTTGGTTTCTCAGCCAGTTTACTCACCTACTTCATATCATGTTGAGTGAATAATCCTCTGATTTTAGCCCCATGTCTACAAACAGGTAATTAAAAATGCACGCACAAACACACACACACACACATCCACGGTTGTTTTCTCATTTGTGTTCATGTTGCTTGGGACATAGTGGGTTTTGTGTGTATATTTGTGTGTGTGTATACACACACTTGCATATGTGTCTTAGAGATTTGTTAACATAGATTTAAAAGAAAATGCACAGTGGCACATTGAATACATTTAATGGATAAACATTTCTTCTTCTCTAATATGATTTACTCGTAAGGTTCCCTAACATATATTACCATACCTACAACTGAACGAGTGAAGATATCCTATCACTTTTTAATACATTAGACTCCAGTTGAGTGAGGGCACATTGAAAAAGTTACTAGGAATTTTGGAATATTCTGTTGGAATTACTATATGCTACAGGGGACCTGAGCATCCTTTCTTGGGAATTTTAGTCTCATCAATAAAAGAAATTAAGAACATATTCAAAAGGAAGCTCCAGGGCAACTATATTAGCATTTAAAAGAAAATCTCATGGTAGGCAAACTGGAAATCTCTGCATCTCCCTAGAGGAGAAAGTCAAAGAATATATTCTCCCCTTTAAGTTAGTTAAACCCTACAGAAACCAGCCACATGGTGAACAAGCAACCACATAGTGCATAGGAAATCTTTAGAAAAGAATAAAGAACCTAATGTCCATCCCCCATAAAACATACTTAATGCTCCAGCTCGTACCTATAGTCTAGGTCCTAGAAGATGGAGATAGAAGAGAAGAAAAAAGATAATTTCTTATTTTCTGAGTCAGAACTCATGGAAATATGCCTACCTAGTTGATCCTTATCCAACTCCTAGGGACTGTTTTCTGGGGATGGAGATTCTAGGAAGGACAGGGACATCAACTCACTGAAGTTGTGATCATCTTCTTATCTCTAAGTAAGGGGTTGACCTGTTCTATAGATTAGCTCTCAATGGAAGAGACAAGTCTTCACTGAGAGACAGGTTCTACACTTTACCATAATAGAAATCAGTTCATTGAGCTGGAGCATTTTGATGAAAATTCTAAAAACAAAGAAAAACCTGGCAGTTTCTGTGATCAAGACAAGGAAGAAAAGGACCAATAATAGAAAATGTATCTTTTGCCTCATATGTAAATGAGGGGATTTTGTTTCTTTATCTGTCTGTTTGGTTGTTGGCAATTGAGACACAATTCAGTCCAACATAGATTAAACTACAGAGAGATTTGATGGCTTTACTAACTGAGAAGACCAGGAGATTCCAGCATTACTGGACTGGAATGGTACTGGGCAACAAACACTGTTCATATGTTTCCTCCTTGCCTACTTTTTCAATAAAAGTTTGCCTTTGCTCATTTAAAACCCAGCTATCACATCAGGCACACATAGTAAATACACCTATAATAGCCCTTCCACTTTCTCAGCTTTGTGCCCAGAGGGGAAGGCAAGAAGCTCAAGCCAAAACCCAAGTTTATTTTTGACTTTTCTGTTTTGTGATCTGTATTCATGTCCAAATCCACAATTAGAGCAAAAGTGCTTAATGATTCAGAAGTTCATAAAGTCATAAACTTTCTTTCTAGATGGAAATCAAAGCAAAGCAAAACAACAGCAAAACATTCTGAACTGTCGGGGTAGCAAGTAAGATGTACATTATGAACTTAGAATGATAGAAATGTGAAGCAAAGACTTGGAATGCATCCCAGATGGAATCTACAGTGAGCTAGGATAGCAAGGGATTGCCTAAAGAATACTATATTGCATGACTATAATCAATGCTTTACAGGTGTGAGGGTTTGTATATGCTTGGCCCAGGGAATGGCACTATTAGAAGGGGGTGGCCTTTTTGTAGTAGGTGTGTCATTGTGGGTTTGGGCTTTAAGACCCTCATCCTAGCTGCCTGCAAGTGAGTCTTCTCTATTGGTCTTCAGATGAAGATATAGAACTCTCAAACCCAGATGTCCCTCAATGGAGGAATGGATACAAAAAATGTGGTATATACACACACACAATGGAGTACTATTCAGCCATTAGAAACAATGAATTCATGAAATACTTAGACAAATGGATGGAGCTGGAGAACACACCCTAAGTGAGGTAACCCACTCTCAAAAGATCAATCATGGTATGTACTCACTGAGAAGTGGATATTAGCCTAGAAGCTTGGAATACCCAAGACACAATCCACATATCAAATGATGTCCACAAAGAAGGAAGGAGTGGCCTCTGGTTCTAGAAAGGCTCAGTGCAGCAGTGTCGGTGAATACCAGAACAGGGAAGTGGGAAGGGGTGGATGGGGAACAGGGGAAGGGAAGAGGACTTATAGGAATTGCGAGGAGGGGGGATCAAGGAAAGGGGAAATCATTTGAAATGTAAATAAAGATTAGATTATATTAAATAAATAATAAAAAAAGAACTCTCAGCTCTTACTGCACCAGACCTGCCTGGATGCTGCCATGCTCCTGACTTGATAATGGACTAAATCTCTGAACCTGTAAGCCAGCCTCAATTAAATGTTGTCCTTATAAGCGTTGCCTTGGTCATGGTGTCTGTTGACAGCAGTAAAACCCTAACTAAGGTGGCATGTAGAAACCCATTTAGCCTTTGTTGGTAGGATGTAGTAGCAGAAATACCTTGGTGAGTCAGAGCTGCAAAGAGATCACAGCACATAACACAACAGATCTTACACAAGAGGTTTGTTGCGGGGGTGGGGGGTATGGGGGGTGATGGGGATGGGGGGTGGTGGGGATGGGGGGCTGGTGGGGGGGTGGGAGTGGAGGGGTTGGGGGTGGAACAAAAGTGGAGACATGAAAGAGAACTATAGACAGACAGACAGACAGACAGACAGACAGACAGACAGACAGATGAAACAGGGTCATTGAGATCTTTGGGGACCCAAGAAAGCTGGGAAGTTGGCCAAGTCCTGGAAGAGCATGCTGGTTCATTGGATATCCAGGCTCTGTAGGACCTCAGGGACTAGAAAAGTGCAGGCCTAGTTGAAGCAGTCTTTGGGACTAGACCTCCTAGCACTAGTTACTTTGAAGCTTCCAGCAATACAGATTTTGGGGGAACACTTGGACATGTTAGGCTGCTGGAAGAGATAGGGGAAGAAGATAAAATCAAGGAGTTGAGGGAAAAATACTTGCTGAGATGTTCATTTGAAACCTTTAGGTTTCTGGTCCTGATAGTTGGGGAAGGGAAGTTCCCAAATCAGGGAAATGGGGAGAGATCCCATCCTCAAGTATAAAGAGACTAGGTGGGGAAACAGGTTGGTTCTTGTCAGTGCTTACATGGAGTTTGCAAAACAGGACAAGTCAATGGTAAGTAAGGGAGGAAGCAAAAGGCCATCTCAGAGTGGAGACATGAAAGGAAGCTATAGACAGAAAGACAGAAAGACAAAAGATAGATAGCAGTGTGTGCTATTCTAAACTGCCTAAGGGGTGTTCTGATTTCTCCTTTGGTTTTGTCTCCTCTGCATAGCAGCTTCTATGAACACAACTGCCTGAATGTTATGAGAGAGGGTGTGAATTAAACTCCAGTCAGGACCTGTGGATTGATTCATCAGCTCACCCCATGCCTTATCCCAGTGAAATATTATTAACTCCTAGATGGAGGCCCTGTGGCAAACTGTCTTTGGAAACTGCTCTTGCCACACTTGATCTCCGCTTGCTTCCTCTATCATAATCTGTCATGTGTAACTCACAGTAACTCCTTTCTAAAAGTCATCATCCCACTGTTCATGGGAGTCATCCTCTTAGCAGAAGCAAACAATCCGAAGCCAATGGCCAAGGATAACTTTCCCAAGGTTAGCTTTCCTGACTGTTGATTTGGTTTTCCTGGATCCAAAGCCCCTAAGTTATTGCTCATCTAAACTGAGAAAGCCTCTTTTGCAATCCAAGGACTCCATCTCCTTAAGCCCTAGCCTTTTCCTGTGTCTGTAAAAATAACTTCCTTTCTTGTTTTCTGCAGATATGGAAATTGGCATAAACAGAGGATAAGTAGGAGCTTAACTAGTTCCTACTACTTCAAATATTAAAGGAAAAGAGTTGTGGTCCAGGTACTTTGTCCTAAGACATCATACTCTATCATCTTTTGCAGACCAATAAAATCCCACTTCTCATCAGAAGAGAGCACTTCATCCCAAGTTTGGGAGGAGGGGGTTGGTTAATCCTTTGTTCTTAGAATTCTGACTTGTGTACATCCAAGTATAATGAATGTTTGCTATTAGAAACATATTTTGGGGTTCTGTAATATGAAAATTAATTTGGGTTAACTACTCATAATAAGTTACAGTATAAGATAAAAATATTTTCACATATCAAGTGAAATCCTCTGAAGTAGTTGGAACCTAGAGAAAGTCACTGGTCTCATAGTAGTTATTGGTGTGCCTAATGAACTGTGTTGGGGATTCATGCTGGAATTTTATAGCTTTCATCCACAAGGAAACATTGTATTTTCTGATAATATTTATTTCAAAAATGTGATTTGTGCATTGTAATAGGGACAAAATAAATCACTCTCATGGTGTGGTGTCGATCAGCAACATAATGCATTAATACATGCTATGGCTTGCATTTTAAAATTTAGTGTGTGTGTGTGTGTGTTTGAGTTATATGCACATGTATGCATATTGTGAGAGCATGCCATCATACATATATGGAGGCCAGAGTTCAATGTCAAGTGTCCTTTACAGCTCTTTACTTTTGAGACACCATCTCTATATAATCCTAGAATTTACTATTTGCATTGAGAGTTTACCTGTGTAGCCCCTGAAAAGTTTACCTGCTGAGCCACTTCCCCACCCCTGTGATTTCTTTTAAGGTTATTATTTCCTCTATAATTATACTTCTAAGTTGTTATTCAATCAGTAGTTTCTCTCTTTAATTCCTTTAAGAATTTCTTATCAGGTCCCAGTAGTACACACCTGAAATCCTATTTGTGTTTTGCACTTAAAGGGTATCCTCGCATTGAGAGGCCCAAAGAATGCTGCTAAAATCACACCACACAATAGCCTTCATGCAAGAGACTTAGCGGAGAGGAAGTGATCTCAAAAGGCTACTGGGACAAAATGAGAGAGAGAAACTAGGTCATAATGACTTGGACTATAGGTATTATGGGGCATGAATATAGGGGAACTATGCAATCATGGAAAGAATGGAAATGTGTAGAATTGGCTTCTAGTGATGAGTCACTGAAGTTTGGGTGGGGTCTGGGGAGCCCCTGGTTCTGGAACATGGGTGGTTCTTCATTGATCAACATTAGTACCATGGAAGTTATGGCCTGAAGATGCAGAATGCGTAGATAACCTGCACTGAATAGCATGCTCAGTAATAGCCTAGCCTACATAGTGAGACTCTTTTAAGAACAAATCAAAACAAAATCTTAGTGAATTCTGTAAATATATTTTTACAAAACTGGTTCTGTGTAAGTGTAGGTATATCTCTATATACTTAAACAGAAAGCATTTTTAAAAAAAAAAATCTAAGGGTAACCATGTTAATGGTTTGCCAACATTTAACAGGTAAAATTCAATTTCACATCATAAACTTAATTCATAACACCTATAATCCTGTTTTGTTTGTGCTTCTGTACATGACACTGTAACAAGTGTACCAAAGCAAGAGTAGTTAATGTAGCAAACTTCTATTTCTCATAGTCTTGGAGGGTCTGAAGAAGTTCCTATTTCTGAATTGGCTTTTCCCCCATCTGTCTCTCTCTGTCTTTCTGTCTCTGTCCCTCCAACTCTGTCTCTCTGTGCCTTCCTTTCTGGCTCTCTTTCTCTCCTTTCATATTTTCATATTACCTCTACAATAGCAAGTAGAGAGACAGAGGAAACAAGCTTTATAATATTTTTATAGAGGCAATAATTCACCACGAAGAGTTGCTCCTAATTGCTTCCTAAAGTTTTCATTCCCAATGCAATTACACTGGAAAATTTACAGGGTCATATAATTTTGGTAAGCAGGAATATATTCTAAAAGTGGCTTTTTCAGAACTGCTCAACTGAAGTAACACCTAGCCTTCGCTCAGGTGTGGTTTCTCCTAAGATATCCATGCTCTTTTATTTGGTATCTTTACTAACATTCATTAGTTCAATTTCAGCATTTAATTTGGGAGTTATAATTCTTGTTTGATTTGGTATGATGCATGTTTGTGGATGTAATAGTCACAACTGGCTATAAATTGTTTTCTTTCCGTGTACTATCTATTGTACTGGAGTTATGTGGTTGCAGCCTATTCTATTTGCTAATTCCCATTCCATAAGACCCAAACAGCTTCTTTCTTTCTTTCTTTCTTTGTTTCTTTCTTTGTTTCTTTCTTTCTTTCTTTCTTTCTTTCTTTCTTTCTTTCTTTCTTTTCTTTCTTTCTTTGTTTCTTTCTTTGTTTCTTTCTTTCTTTCTTTCTTTTTTTTTTTTTTTTTTTTTTTTTTTTTTTTTTTTTTTTTTTTTTTTTTTTTTTTGCCTTACTAACTTTTCTAGACAGACCTGTAATACCAATTGAGGATAGATTTAAATTTTATTAGGAGGCCTCGGAATTCACAAGTTTCCTGCTTACATGTACACATTCTATAATGACTGTTATTTTGTATGATGTACCTTGATTTTATTCCTTTTGTTCCAGGGGAACCAATGGCCTAAGGGGACCTGTGCAGTTGTTTCCTTTTAAAGTTATTCCTGGACCCACCCTAGAATTGCATGTCATGAAGAGCACAGACTTCTATTGTTAGGAGCCCCAGTACATTTAGTATGGGCATTTAAAGTAATGGCTTGCTCTGGAGATTGAAATTGTAATGATGCTAGTCTGAAAACCAATATTGATTCTCTAGCTCTACTCTATACTGTCATTCCCAACCAATGGTTTCCAAGTCAATTCTAAGTTAAGCCAACATATTTTATTTATGTAATTCTAGAAGAAGCATTATTATCAAATAGCCTTCTTGTAACTCTCTACCCAATGAACATCTTCCAGCTTAACAATCAAGTTTCACTTACTGGCTACATGGATTTCATCTACAATCTTCTTTCTCTTTGCAGGCATATAAAATTGGTTTCAAAGTTAGTTTGAATTTAGTGTTCAAAGATATTAGAAAAGAAGAAAAGCTGTCAGCAAATTGCTGACTCAATTTACAGAGCAGATGCAAATTTCCATAATTATCCCACATTTCCTTAATTGAAGATGTATTCCCTAAACACTTATTAAATTTGCACCTTAAAAAAAACAATTTTTGACTTTTAGTCTCTTAGACATAAATGCTTGCCATTTTCTCCAAAGCAATGTGAATTTTATTAATTCACATAAATTTCCCTCTCTTGAAATTGGTTTGTGAAATTAAAGCATAGAAACACCTTCATATTCAGTTGAATTTAGAAGAGGGAGTGTATTAAATGGAATTATTTGAATTATTTAATAACATACTGATACATGGATTTAGTCACAAAATAGTAACCTCATCTAAAAATATATTTCCTGGCTTTCAACCTGCACCTCCCTATTTGACACTCACAATGACAAATGAATATCGCCATTGCTTGATTCACTACTTACCCCTGTGCTCTGGTTCAGCTATTATACATTAGGAAATGAAGAGTCCAGTTCAATTACTATCCTTGTTTTGCAAACTCTCATCCTGAACTTCAGGGTATGAAGAACACATCTCGAGGTGGCACCACATCAAACAAGATGTCAGTTGTCACTTGTTGGGGCCATTAACTAGACAGGTCCAAAATAAAACTCCAAACAGAGAGGACATGTCATGCATTCTATAAATTGTGTATTCTGAGAACGTATTAAAGCTGACAGAGAAGGGAGGCAGTGGTTGGAGGGTCCCTGATTGCATTGTGTACTTGATTCTCTGTTGACTTTGGTTATGCCACACCTTTCTATTTCCTGGAGAAATAAATTAAAAGTCAGAAGTAATTTGCCTGACAGAGGGTGCAGGTGGAATTTTGCTCTGAAGAGAGTCTGCACACTGTGAAATCCAATTTAACCCCTTGATGGGGGAATAGCACATTTTCTTTGGCTGACAGCTTTGTGGCAGCTAAAATAGGGACCTGATTAAATAGAGACACTGAGAGATTGAGGTCTTGTTCTAACAGCAGTGGGATCAAGGCCTCTAATCTTATCTCCCACACACTGAGATGAACTGAGAACTGAGGCCTGAGAGATTAGTCTGGCTGCTTTGTGCAAAAGGAGGGCAAAAGAAAGAAAGGCCAAGAACACACAAAGTATTCACAAACCACAACCATTACAGAAAGATACAAATGAGATATGTGGAAACAGGAAAGTTGGAACTGTATGCTAAAACAGAGAAGAAAAAAAAAGCTTCCCTAAACTTTAAATGAAATGATGAACTGTGGGAAAACACTTCCACTGAAAGTGTTTTTGAAAGGCTGAATGTTTTGTGATACAAAAATAGTGATTTTGAGATGAAGTGAGGATATTATAATTCAATTCGTTATAATTTTCATGATCACATATATCAGGGAAAATTACTTCTTTGCATATTTAGTACAATTAATGAAAGCTAGCCAAAGCATACCTGTCTTATAAACTCAAAAATATACTACTTTGTATGTTCACTAAGTCTTAGAGACTGTACTACCTAAGAATTGAAATTAATTTTTTATCTCTTTACTCCTCAATCACAGTAAAAATGAAGAAGCTAAAATTTTGACCTACTAATAACATACATTTTATAATGTCACTGGTTTGGAGTGTAAGCAATTGAAATGGGGTGTCAAATATAAAGCAGATAACCTAAATAGTGCGGCTCTCTCACAATTTTTCAGTCAGATATCCCAGTGCATGATTTCTATTTTTTTCTGGTACTGAGATGTTTACCTCCAAAGGCACCAAATGGTTCATTCCCTGTAAGACACTTCTGTCTACCATGCAATCTTTTATTAATTCAGGTGTGGAATTTGGAAGTACAAATTGCCATTTTTATACAAAGGTTCTTCCCAATACTTGTAGAATGTAAGAAAATATTATGTAGTTAAGGTATAGATTTAGATAAATGAGATATACATCTATGTACATCTACAAAATTTGTTAAATATACGTGAGCATTTCCATTTTATTATATTTCTTATTTATTATTTATTTACTTACTTAGTGAGTTAGTTAGTTGGTACATTACTCAGTTTACAACTGGGATACAATCGGGTACCTGGAATACACAGGACAAGTTTTCTTCTACTGAGCCACTCCCCAGACCTGCATCGTACATTTTCATTTTCAAGGACTTATGAAGTCCCACCCAGACACAACAGGTAGTTCTCTAAGAAACAAGGTGGATTGTAGTTGTATTTCCTCAGCTAATTTTATCACAGAGTCTTCTTTCAGCACTCATTGAGATAGGATATAGTATTAAACCTTAAACATTAACATTCTTCATCATCTGCAATACCCTCTCTGTCTTGATGATGTTTGGTCCTAAAGTGGCCTTGTCTGAGCAGACCTTAGGATAGTCTAACCAACCTTGTAAATCAACTACATGTGTGTGACTGTTGCTTGGGTAATAGGTATTTCCTGACACATTTTACATGTTAGGCTTTGATATTCTTTCTAGTTCCCGAGTCCCTTGGGCAAATCTCCTTTACTTATAGGAGCTTTCAAGCTGAGACACTTTAGCTCCTCTTGTTGAAGTGTTGCTTTTCAACTGTTAATATTCCTGGAATAAGAAAATGATTTCATGGGGAATTTACCTTTCTGAATATTCTTATGGGAGCTCGAAAGTACATGTACATTTCTATATTCCTTTATTTTGTTTAGTGATTTTTTTCAAAGGAGCACAATATTTACAATATCTATACCACATGATAAAAAACTATCAAACCTAGTAAAAATAAGTCCCAGAGTCAAAGATAGGGTTTCCAGCTACACTAAATCTCATAGAAGAGAAAGTGGGAGGTAGCTTTAAACACATTGGTACAGGAAACAATTTATCGAACAGAACACTAATTAATGTCTCAGGCTGTAAGATCAACAACTGATAAATGGGACATCATGAAACTCAAAACTTTTATAAACAATGGACATTGTTAATAGGATAAAATAGCAGCCTACAGATTAGGAAGAGATCTTCACCAACCCGACATCTGACAGAAGTCTAATATCCAAGAAATTATAAAGAAATTAGACACCAACAATCCAAATAACCCAATTAAAAATAGGGTACAGAGCTATACAGAAAATTCTCAACAAAAGAATCTCAAATGGCTTAGAAGCACTTCAAGAAATGTCCTCAGTCATCAGGGAAATGCAAATCAAAACAACTCCGAGGTTTGGTCTCATACCAGTCAGCATGACTAAGATAAAAATCTCAAGAGATAGCACATCCTGGTGAGGGTTTGGAGAAAGGTGTATCAGTGAATTTAGCTATGCACTGGATTTGTGGGTTGCACACTTCCAGCCATTAGCCCAGGTGCTCTTTGGATCTGAAAATGAAAGACACTCACTCTCATTAGCTTATTTTTGAAATGCTGTGATTAGCAAAATGGCTGGTCAGTTTGAATCCTCCACCTGCTATAGCAACCCCAATCAGGGAAGTATCCAGTGGCCCCTTACCTGAATTCTTACATGGCTTGTTGGCTTCCTCTCTCCTTCAGCATCATGGGAATCTTCTTCCTCCTCTTCCTCCTCCCCTCTGTCCTAGGGGAAGCAAATCTAAAGGTCATGCTTCATCTCCCTTTGCCCAGCCACTGCCTTTGGCTCTTTATTGGTTGATCAAGAGCCAATTGGGAATAAGGACCTTTAGTGTTTGGACACACAGATTCCCAATTAAATCAAAGCATTAGAACCAATCCCAAACAGGAAGGGGAACACTCCTCCATTGCTGGTAGAAGTGTAAGCTTATACAACTTTGGAAATCAGTTTAAGGGTTTCTCTGAAAACTGGGAATAGTTCTACCTGAAAATGTAGCTATACTACTCCTGAGCATATACCCAAAAGGTGTTCTACCATCCAAAAAGACACTTGTCCAACTATGTTCATAACAACTTTATTCCTAATCGTCAGAATCCAGAAATAACTTAGCTATCTCCTAGTTGATGAATGGATAAAGAAGAATGGATATTTCATTGTGTACATCTACACAATGAAATACTATTCAGCTATTAAAAACAAAGGTGCCATGAATTTTGCAAATAGATGGAACTTGAGAATATCATCCTGAGTGAAGTAACCCAGTCCCCAAAATGTATGGGACTATATTTATAAGTGGATATTAGTCATAAAGTACAGGATATCTATGTTATACTCCACTGACCCAAAGAAGCTAAACAAGAAGGAAGGCCCAAGGGAGGACACTTGGATCTCACTTAGAAGGGGGACTAAAAGTCATAAGAGGCAGATGGAGGGTGGGAACTTTGTGGGAGAGGGGTTCTGGAGTCGTTCAAGTTCAGGTGTGGGGAGGGACAGGAGAGATGGCCAGATGGTCATGTGAATGAATGTAAATCTGAAACCAATGAGTTAGGAGTGAGGGGGCATCTACAGGACAAGACTGGGACCTGGAATAAGGGAGGTATTCAAGAATCAAAGGGAGAGAGACCTTAGCTGTAATTCACAGCATTGGGGATATGGAACCTGAAGAGGCCACCTACTGTAGACAGGCAGGAACCCCAGTGGAGCAATAGAGACACAAACCAACCCACAAAACTTTTGACCCAAAATGCAACCTGTCTACAAGAAATTCATGGATGAAAGGTGGGAGAGTTAGGAGGGTAGAGACTGAGGGATTGTCCAAACCATAGCATGCTCAACTTGAGACACATCACATTGGCAAACACCAATCTATGCTAATTTTAATGATATTCTATTATGCCTGTCTGCAGGAGCATAGCATGGCTGTTCTCTGAGAGGCTCTACCCAGCAGCTGACTTAGAGAGATGCAGGCACCCGCAGCCAAACGGTGAATGGAGGGAGCTTGGTGACTCATGGAAGACTAGGAGTAAGGATTGCAAACCCTGAAAGGGATAGGAACTCTACAAGAAGACCAACAGAGTCAACTGACCATGCACCCTCGGGGCTCTCAGATTCTGAACTACCAACCAAAGGATATACACAGCCTGAACCTAGGCCTCCATGCTCATATATAGCAGATGTACAGCTCTACTTTCCTATGGTCCTAAACAACTGGAACAGGGGCTATCCCAAAAGCTGTTGCCTGTATGTGGGATATGTTCTAGTAACTGGGCTGCCTTGTTTGGCCTCAGTGGGAGAGGATGCTTCTAGTTTTGCATGCTTGATGTGCCAGGGTGGGAGGATATTGAGGGTGTCCCCCACCCATTCAGAGGAGAAGGGGACAGGGTATGGTTGGAAGGATTGGAGGGAGTGGCCGGGAGGGGGCAGTGAAGGGGATGTAAAGTGTATAAGTAAAAAAAAAAAAAAACAAAACAAAAAAAACCAACAAAAAACAAAAAAACAACAATTAATTAAAAGTAAAAAATAACACAACAACAACAAAAACACCAAAAATCCCTACAGGGTTTCTATACATTCTCTAACATAGGTGAGAGAAAGTCCCAGAGAAAAGGATGTCGGACTCTCCTGGAAAAGAATAAGTAATTTAAAAACTCAGCATCATTTTGAATTGTGGACATGACATTTTTCTAAGGGTCATTTACTCCAAAACCCCATGAGGATAGTGAGACCCACTTCACATGCTTGTTGCAAGAATTAAATGAGATGATTCATGCCCTAACCCTAACCCTAACCCTAACCCTAACCCTAACCCTAATCCCTAACCCCTAACTGCTGCATACTACAGTGAAAGGAGATGAGGGAGCAAGGTCCTTGAGTGTGGCAGAGGCTTTCTAGCCTCAGGTAAGCTAAATCAGAGGTTGGGTTGCCAGAAAGCTGTGGCTACACAGAACTCCCACGTAGTCAGTGGCCCTGGCTTCTTGTATCAGGAATGAGAAAAATTAATTCCCGGTCTGTCATGTGTGAGATTTTAGAAGTGTTTACCATAGGTTTGTGATTGGGGGCTTAAGATAAAGCAAGCAAAACCACTGGAAAGCAGGTTCCCATAGCTTGGGATAGACAAAGCTGATAGTCTAAGGGCTTTTTTGATAACTTGTGGCTGACTATAGATTGAGATCAAGGATGAGCTTTTCTATCCAGTTTATCCTCCTATGCGTGTGTTTTTCTATCCTGGTGGTTGGACTAGGGTTTGGGCATCTAGCATTGCCTCTGGCAAGAACATATATGGCATGTCTGTCTGGCCTCTATCCAGGTTAAAACTGAAACCAGAAAGGGAATGATTATCTCTGCCTGGACCACTGCTTGCCGTTCTGGCCATAGACGGGACTCAGAAGTCCTTCGTTTTTGAAGTCCTGTACCTATCTGCCAGACTAACTCCTAGCTCCTCTTCTCGTGGTTTCAGGACTCACTTTTCCTCTTTTATCCCATGTTACTTGCCAATCTAGATTAAAACCCTTTGTCCTTTATGCTAAATGATGTCTATGATGAGAATTTAACCTCTAATGTATTTACTATTTGTACATCACCCTCCTGGTTGGGATTAAAAAGGAAGCTAGCTATCCAAACACATTTTGTGTATCTTCATACAGAGTGAGGTGGCCCCTGAGGAAAACCAAAACCGAAAACCTTATTGAACAACAGTTTGCCTTTCCTTAAGGAGAGATAGAAAAGTCATACTACAAGATAGGGTTATTTGTTGATATAAGTTCTGCTAATCCACAATTCCCAAGTTAAGTTTGAGTTTGGAACACATGAAGATGCAAGGTAGGATATGAGCTATCCATTCTCTCCCTTTATGTATTATGATCCAGGGAAGGGTGTGTTTGGGAAGGCAACAGTCACGTTAGCAATTCAGCAAATAACTTCCTGAATCTGCTGCTGCCCAGCTTTTCAGGGGTAACAACTTCTTTTGCAGAATAGTTCTCATTGTTGCTTTGGGAGCCATTACTGGAAATTCATCTAGGAATTCTTGTCTTCATGCTGCTAAGCAATTTCAGAGCCAGTTTCCTCCCCTTGATGTGATAAATCTCTTTAATAGAGTATATTCTCTCCACTGTTTTTTGAATGACACAGGAAGTAATAAGAAAACAATAAATCACATGGTGGTGGTTATTCAAATACTCAGAGAAGGTAGAATGTGAAAACACTTCAAAAAGAGCCATGTACGATTCTGACACAAGAAATCTTGAATAGAATGTGAAAATGACTTCGTTATTTGTTTTTTTGTTTGTTTGTTTGTTTTTAATCTCAGGAGACTCAGTTTAACCCCATGTGTAAAGGCCATCTTTTTGAAAGACATTTACAAATTCTAGAAAGTAGAATCTTTGGAAAGGAGTTATTTTTCCATTCATTTCTGAATAAGGGAATAAAATTTGAATTTGCTATTGTGTAGACACTTCCTCAGAGCCTGCCTAAGAATTACTTTGGAAAATTCTAGAAAAGAGTATGAATCTGACCTAAATAGCCAAAATTTTGAAAATCATTTACAGCCCTTTCTGCTTTTCACTTAATAACTTGTTTATATAAAATATAAAGACCTCTTGAAACAGAAATTATCTGAGTTGCTTTAAATTCTGGTCATCAGCAAAGACTGAAACACAGTTTTCTGATCCCCAAACCTGAGACCATTATTTTCACAATGGTCTGTCCTGTTACAAAGTCCACCAGAAATGCTTTAACTCAAGTAGTCTGAGATACACTTCTCTGGCACACGTTCTCCCCTCCCATAACCCCGTCTCTTTCATTGAGCATCCTAAGCTAATTTCAAAGTGCATCATCTTCCAGTCATAGACTCTTCATTGCTGGGATTCCAGACAGGGACCAACCACCCAGCTAGGAACACACTCTTGGGATATCAAATCTTTCTCTGTGGAGAAAACACCTCACACTTCAAAGCAGATATTCAGCATAGGTTCGAATTATATATATAAAAAATAACTCCAAGAAAAACTCAGATTTCATATTGTAAAGTTGACTCTGAACAAAGCAGTCTTTTTATGAGTAGTCAACTTCTTACCTTGCCACTGTTTTCAACTTTCAATAAGTAGAATTTCTTATTGTCTTAGTCAGGGTTTGTCTTCCTGCACAAAACACCATGACCAGGAAGCATGTTGGGGAGGAAAAGGTTTATTCAGCTTACACTTCCACACAGCTGTTCATCATCAAAAGAAACCAAGACAGAAACTCACACAAGTCAGGAACTTGGAAGAGGGCCATGGGGGGGGGTGCTGCTTACTAGATTGCTTCTCTTGGCTTGCTCAGCTTGCTTTCTTATAGAACTCAGGACTACCAGCCCAGGGATGTTAGTTCCCACAATGAGCTGAGCCCTCCTACTTGATCACTAATTGAGAAAATGCCTTACAGCTAGATCTCCTGGAGACATGTCCTCAAGGGAGGCTCCTTTCTCTTGATAACTCCAGCTTGTGTCAAGTTGACAAACTAACCAGCCAGTACACATGTTTATTCTCTGAGTCGAGAAGTATTTACTTTTATGGCCATATGTCTTTATAGTAGAGGAACATTTGCTTTGTCATTATTGGTCATTTTGATAACCATGTGTGCTACTTGTACTGGAGATGATAATGACGTGTGGAAGAAGGCTGTCCTGTAAGAGCTCCTGTCTCATGTTTGGAAATAACATCTATTCACCTGGCACAAGTGTTGTGCAAAGTTTCTACACATGCATGTATTCAGCAAGGTTTCCATAGTGCTTCACTATAAAAGAAAATTTGCATTTCTTTACTCTTTCTTTCTTTCCTTCCTTCATTCTTTCTTTCTTCTTTCTTTCTTTTTTTCTTTTCTTTTCTTTTTTCTTTTTTGCAGGCACTCTTCTAAAGAAGCTCTCCAAAATGAACCTATTAACTACTTTTTGACTGACCAGTCAGAGTACTAGATGGCTCTAAACGTGAACAGCGTAGATAATTCTAGTTTAGACAGAAACATGTCTTCATGGGAAGGGTTGATGGCACAGAGTCATTAAAGATGGCCTAATGTATAATTTTATGCCATTCCCTTCCCCAGAATAGCAAAGATCAGACAATAAAAAAATATGTTAAGAGATGCTCACTACTCTCTTTCTGGTTTAAAGTCATAGACTTCTCATATTAGGTTCGCTTATCATCTCTGATCTACAACCTAGCTTCACATTTATCTTTTGTAAGGGGAAGATAGGGTACACCTTTTATTCAACTTTACAGCAGAGTCCACTTAGTGTGGCTTATATGTATATGTTTTTAGGGTTGGTTACTTGGTGCTGAATAACCAATTAGGGGACTCATCACTGGGGAAGATTACTTCTCCCTATGTCAGCAATCATTAAGGTATTAAGGTTTTCTAAGCAGTCAATGCCTGACAAAAATCAGTAGGAACCAAGCAATTATCATGATAAAAACATAAAATCTTGGAAATGTTACACACATTTAGTTAGATTTTAATTTGGTAATATTTAAAAGCATAGCCTCTTTTTCTATTACATACAGAGTTAGCTTACCTTGAATATCATGGCTTGTTGGGGTTATAGCTCCTCTTTTTCCCATTATTAAAATGAAAATTAGTAAAAAAGACTTTTGTATGCGGATATAGATGTCCACCTTTTTATATATAATCTTGCATATTCCTGAAAAACAAAACCATAGCAATAAAATAATTTTAATATATTATTTAGAAATATTAACATAAAGTATTTCTGAGCCTTCAATAATTTTCATTACCCTTGACTATTAGAAAAGTAAAATACAATTTAATTTCTTTCTAGAATTTGTTTTGGGAGAAAATCTTTATCAAAATTTATGTTGCCAAACAAAATGTTTATAACCATACAACTTTCTTTCTTCAATGAATGTTGCTTTGTTTTAATTTTAAAAAATGATTTTCAAGGTCCCTGAGAGGGCTCAGCCTGGAAAAACATTTTCATGAAATCTGACAATCTGAGTTCAATCCCTAGAGCCTAGAGTGAAGCAGGAGAAAGCCAACTCCTGAAAGTTGTCCCCCAACTTTCCTGTGTGGACAATGGCATGTACAACACACACACACACACACACACACACACACACACACACACACTCATGCAGTAACAAGCAAACAAACAAGTAAAATGGATTGAAAGGACATAATTTAAAAATGCAAATCTGGCCCATTGCCTTAACCACTCGATCCTCTCATCCCATCCCGCATCTCAGACTCTGCTGCCTGCCTTCCATCCCCTTAGCCCAGCTGGACTCTTTGGTTGGGCCTTAGTGGGAGATAACCCAGAGCAGGGTGCTACCCATGGGGAGCTTCACCTTCTCTGTGGAAGAGGGGAGGGGTGTGGCAGTGGGAGCTGGTAAGAGTGGGCCTGGGAGAGGTGCTGCGATTAAGATGTAAAGTGAATAAATAAATTAATGAAAAAAATGAAAAAAACTTGAGCCAGAACTAAGTCCAGTGGCCACAAAACAACATCAATAACAATAACAAACTCCACAGGATTCAGAGCAGGCTGGGGGAGGCTTATATAAACTGCCAGTGCTAGCTCCAACACCTAGCTTTCCTTTGCTAGGCTTTCCCTGTTCAACACCATCCTCAGGACTGAGACCCTTCTTTCGCCACCTATCGGAAAGGAACAGCAAATGTTTCAATATTAAAGGGCGACAACAGGGTCACATTGCTCCAACTCTGTACTTAGGGAAACTTTAAGGCCGACTTAGCAAAGTCTCCCCTTGCACAGGTTTGTATCCAGCGTCCCAAATGACTGAAAGCAAGATGCTGCTTTTCTTGATCTGAAGAAAAAAGACTCGAAGACTAAAAAAAAAAAAAAAAAAAAAAAAAAAAAAAAAAAAAAAGGAGAGACTTTGGGGGAAATGCAAAACTATAGCCCTTGGCTGTGGAGTGGCGGAGATGACATCATCGCTTCTGCAGGAGTGCTGGGGGTGGGGCAGTGGAGTGGGAGCCTGCTCTGTTCTTGCTGCTGCCAAGGCTGCTGAGCTCACATTAGGGGAGAGTCTGGATAAATAGGGTTCCACAATGGCCATGGACCACGGCGCTCTGAGCTGCCGGGCCCAAGACTGGAGCTTCCCATGCGGGTCGGTGCTGAATGCAGGCGCTGCTGGCGCTGGTGTGCCCAGGGAGCATCTACAGCCAAAGCCCCAGAACTCCCCAACAGTGCGGACTGGAGCTCCAGCAGGAAAGCTCACTCCACTGGCCCTAGATAGAGATAAAGAGAGCAGCAGGGCTGGAAGTAAAAGGTCCTCCCAGCAGGGACTGCAGCCCAGGAGGACAGTGCCATGATCTTCTCCGCCATGGTGGCTTCATGCCTGTGGCTGTGCCTGGCTCTGGGAGCACAGGGAGAGCCATGCAAGGCTGTGTGCATCCCCATGTGCAGGCACAAGCCCTGGAAGGTCACCCGGATGCCCAACCACCTGCACCACAGCACTCAGGAGAACGCCATCCTTGCTATCTAGCAGTATGAGGAGCTAGTGTACCTGAACTGCAGCTCCGTGCTGCACTTCTTCCTTTGTGCCATGTACACACCCAACTGTACCCTGGAGATCCTGCAGGATCCCACCGAGCCCTGCAAGTCTGTGTGCCAGCGAGCATGTGACGACTGCAAGCCCCTCATGAAGATGTATAACCACAGCTGGCCAGAGAGCCTGGCCTGCGGTGAGCTGCCGGCCTATGACCCTGGAGTGTGCATCTCTCCCAAGGCAATTGTCGCTGACCTTCCGGAAGTTGTAAAGTGGATAGACATCACACAAGATATGGTGGTGCAAGAAAGGTCCTTTGATGTGGACTGTAAACGTCTGAGCCCTGATCAGTGCAAGTGCAAGAAGGTAAAGCCAACCTTGGCAACAAACCTGAGCAAAAAGTACAGCTATGCTATTCATGCCAAAATAAAAGCCGTCCAGAGGAGTGGTTGCAATGGGGTCACAACTGTGGTAGATGTGAAAGAGATCTTCAAGTCCTCCTCACCTATATCCCTCGAATGCAAGTCCTTCTCATCACTAATTCCTCCTGCCAGTGTCCACACATCCTGCCCCATCAAGATGTCCTAATGATGTGTTATGAGTGGCATTCAAGAATGATGCTTCTTGAAAATTGTTTAGTTGAGAAATGGGGAGATCAACTCAGTAGAAGGTCCATACAGTGGGAAGAGAGACTTCGGGAACAGCAGAGAACAATTCAGGACAAGCAGCAAACAGCCAGCTGCCCTAGTCACAGTAAACCCCCAAAGCCAAAGGGAGGGTCACCTGCTCCCAAACCTGCCAGTCCTAAGAAGAACATCAAAGTGAGAAGTGACCCCAAAAGTCAAACCCGAAGAAAGGTGCAAGCTAATTACTTTCCAAGATGGAGCCACCCTTGAAGGAGAAGGTGGTGCTGCCTGGAACAGCCTACAGAACGCCACCCACCACTTGCCTTAAGGACTCTCTGGGGTTCTCTTTATAGACACATCTTGCAGCATTTCTCTTAGTGATGGCTTCAGTGTTTCACATTAAGTCACAGAGCCCTGTTATTTGTTGGTCTCCTGGTATGGAAAGTAGAAGAGGGAAAGTTGGGGAAGGGCGCCTGCATTCAGTGCTCTGTGTGCATACTGTGTGACCTTCAGTTTTGGGAATTTGACCTATAATGTATGTACATTGTAAAGTTCACATGCTATGTCAAACAAAACTTTTTTGACAAAAATATTGAATATCATTTAACTTCTGTTAGGATGTTAGTGATATATTAAATGTTATTGAAAACATGTTTTTGACAAAGGCAGGAGGAATGGTACTTAAAAGATCTTCATGTGTGTGGTCCGTAGGAAGGTTTTTCAGATGAGTGTGGCTTTGAAAAGTTTAGAGCTATGGGATGTGGGAAATGGTGATGTGTGTTTGTCAGACTTTCAATTCTGTCTTTACCTAGAAACTTTGAAAAGAAAGCTAAGAATGACAAGTAAAGAGGGGCAGACTGTCAAGGTCTATGTTATTGTCATCTGGCTACCACACCATCCGGGAGATGCTCCTCACCAGTTACCCAGGGGCCGCCCCACAAACGGTATTCTTTCTTCCTCTATGACTAAAGCAATAAAGAGCCATCTTGGATAATAATAAAACAGAAGAAGAAGAAGTCGGGAAACTGCCTTTTTTAGGCCTGTTCTTTTCTTTTCCTCCTTTCACCCAAGTTTTACTCCCAGCAATAAGTGTTATGGGGAGACATCGGGTCCGTCTGTTGGTGGCACTAGGGGCAGGCTGGTGGCACCGCAACACCCCTTCCCCCATCTTGCCTACAAGTTGCATGACCTGCATTGGAAGCCACGGGGTGCAGTGGGGCAGGGAGAATCCTTTCAGATCCTGGATGCTGTTGAATTCAATGTATTTTCCTCCCTTGCCTGCCCTTCCCAAGCTAGGGGAGGAGAGAGCTGCCTTCTTCTGCATGAGAATGCTTAGGGTGTCTGCCTGCTGGGACTCCCCTAATCCTTTCTTCTCCTTTCTCACAGCAAAATCTCAGGTTTTCTCAGGAAAAAGCTCACATTTCGCATATTTACATTTGCATTTTATTTTTAAAACAATCCTATCAAGGCAAAAATCTGTGTGGGGGGACATACTTCTCTCCCAACCAGGTCTAAACTTGCCTGGAAGGCTGCACCTGTTTTGAGCCCCTACAAGGAAGGGTGTTTGTGGGGGATGGAAAGAGGAAGTTCTGTGGCCCCCAAATCATTGGGAGAGAGCAGTCTGCCCGCCCCCTCACCAGGCTGCCAGCTCGGCGCACCCGAGGGCTGAGCCCAAGAAGCTGGCCTCAAAGGTGCTGGTGCAGTGCTTGTCAAAAAATGCCCTTCAAGTCTCAATTTCCTGGCCGGCCATTTCTTTAGCTTGCAAGGCTTGCCCTGGGTCACCTTGGTTCTCCAGAGCAGTCCCACAGGTGCTCCTTCCCTCTCTCTCTCCCTTTCTACTCCCTGCTTGCCCAAGGCTGAACCCAAAACGCACCGCCAAGAAGGAGCAATAGACTTGGGGGCACTCAATGCACCCCGTCCCGCAGTCCCCTCCCAAGCCGAGCTCGGCTCCTGGACTCTTGATTACCCAGATGAGTGTCATTCAGATCTAGGTCTGCAGGTCTGCGGGCCTGCATCCCTGGCTGCCTCGCTGGGGTTCCTGTGTGCTCCTGTTCCCTGTCACTGTCTGCGAGCCCGAGCCCCTCACCCAGGCTGGGGAGCACCCCAGTCACCTCAGCCACACTCATTTCGCTTCCTCCTGTGGAGGAGTTTGCAGCAAAACCGGGCAGCACCAGGCCAGGAAGTGGAAGGGAGAGAGCAATTCGCATCGCTCAGCCAGCTTGCCAACTCTCCCTTGCCGAGGCCGACCCTCTGAATCCCAACTGCAACTTTTCCTTTCCCTCTGGTTTTCCCCTCAACTGCAGCGAGCAGGTGGGCAGCGGCTGTGGGTGGCAGAACAGCGAAAGCCAAGAGCTGGCGAGTGGGTGGGTGGGTGGGGAAGCGGGAGGGAGAGGAAGGGCGGAGAGAGAGGGGTGAGGAGAGGGGAGGGTGGGTGAGATTCTGCTCTCCTGCCACTCCCAGCCCATGCGGGGGGGGGGGGTCGGGGGGGGGGAGGTGGGAGGGAGGAGGCCGCGAGGAGGAAAGGGAGGAGGCAGGGGAGGAGGGAGGGGAGGAGGGAGGGAGGGAGCCAAGGAAGATGCTCCAATAATCTGCGTGTTTCCTAAGGCTTGGAGCAGTTGTACATTTCTGCAGGCGCATAGCTAGCCATTTAAGGCGGCTGCTGCAGCTCTGACTGCATCTTCCTTCTCTTCTTCCTCCAGCTCCGTGCCTGTGCACATGAGTGTGTGCGACTGTGTGTTGCAGGTTGTCCATTTTAGTTCTGCCCAGGAGGTGGGACTTGGTGACTTTAGCACCATCTTTTTTCTTTTTATTATTATTATTTTTGCTTCCCCACCGTCTGTTGCTGCAACTCTGCAAAGCCTCGGACTCGGAGTAGGAGGGCTTGCCTCCTTTTCAGAGCTCCTGGACCCCGCAAGCAGGTGAGCTCCAACCTGGCCACCACACCTGGCAGAACACGCCACAAGAGGGACCCAAGGCTCCCACCCAGTGGGGCAGCAGTTGAGGTGGCCGGGATGGTTTCCTGTGCTGAAGGATTTTGCATCTGATCATTAGGCATTTCAAAGAGAGGCCCCCGTTCCCCCCTCCCTCGCTGTCTTTGTTTCCTTACCCCCCACCCTGTTCTCCCCACTCCCCACTCCCCCCACCCCACCTCTCTCTCTCTCTCTCTCTCTCTCTCCTCCTCCTCCTCCTCCTCCTCCTCCTCCTCCTCCTCCTCCTCCTCCTCCTCTTTTTTAGAACTAGAAATCAGAGGTGGATGTCTCTCTTCGCCAGCCAAGTGTAGTTTCTGGCGGATTTCCTCGCTTGGAAGAGTCTGCCTGGACCGTGTGGGCTCCCTGCTGTCTTGCCCTGCAGGTTGTGTCTGCAGCAAGACTGAGATCAATTGCTGGCTGCCAGAGGATGAGAACCTCTTCCCTCTCCTGGAAGGGCAGGATTCAGGGAACAGCAATGGGAACGCCAGCATCAATGTCATGGACATCTCAAGGAATATCACTTCCATGGAAGTCAGGTGGCCGCTGCCCAGCCCGCCCCGCCCGGCCCCAGCTCTGCATCTCCCTCTTGCCCCCACCCCCACCCCCCTCCCTTGAACCAGCCCTGTGCTCCCCAGCTCGCCTCTGTTCGCAGCCCACCCAGTGCATCAGGCTCGCCCTGGCTAGGGAGATGCTGCAGAGCTGTGTGTTCCAGGTGACTCCAGCCCCAGCCAGGTGCAATCCGATGATGCTGGGGAACCTGGGGCCCAGCTCCTTTCCCCGCCCCCACCCTCTCCAGGCTCTTTTCCAGGGTGCGAATTGGTTTCTTTGCCCCCCACTAAAGAGCAACAGTTTGGCTAGGCTCAAGTGGAATAAAGTGAAGGCTGCTCGGTTTCCTGACTGGTGGTGGCAGATAGAGGCCAGCAGAGGCAATGCTTGCCTGAGGAGACAAGGTGACAGATAGGGACTGCGTGGGAACCAACCCAGATTTCTTGTTTTTAACTGTTTCCTTTTGGAGGCAGCAAAACATGCCAATAAGTAACCAAGTTGGATGCTGGCTTTTCCCTAGGAGACTTTGGACCTGTTCAGGCCATCATGGACACCTACCTCTTTGCTTTTCCTACCCCCAACCCTGCCTCCTTCTCCAACCCCATTGTGTGCATTTCTGAGACGTCCCCCACCTCTTTCCCACCCTCATCTGCATCTGGGCGCCTACAGACCCTTTCCTGGCTTGGACTTCCATAACTACCCAGGATAATTCCGAATCAGGCTGTTGGAGGGAGAAGAGAGAAGAGGGCCTGGCTTCGGGGAAGGGATTTCTTTCACAATTCTGCGGTTCTGTTTTTGTTTTTTGTTTTGTTTTGTTTCTTTGTCTTCTTTTTTTTTTTTTCACAAAAATTGAACTCTGCGTGGTGTTTGGCTGGTTTTCCCCGTCTGAGTAGGACCTGGTGTAGAGGCCTGCTCCTTTCTTCTAGTGTTTCTTTGGTAGGGACCTGGCCAGAGGCCTGTGAAGGAGCAAAAGGAAGAGCTTGGGCACCAGGAGTCTGCTTGGCTTTCTCTCAGTCTGCAGCCAGGTGACCACACCCCTCTGACTCTGCCCTGGGGAAAGAGGAGGGTGTGGATAGCCTGGGATGTTCAGAGGGAAGCTCATTGGTTTTTGCCCCTGTGCTCTCATCCCTTGGGAGCCCCAGGACCGGGTAGGATGGTGGCCAGGCTCCCAGGGAGACATTTAGGGTAGCTCTTTGCCTTGGGGACAGACTAGAGCAAGAAGGAACCCAGTGTGCTGTGGTCACTGCCCTCTCAGAATCCCCCTCCCTCTCTCTCTCCTTTACTCCTCCAGTCATTGCCTCAAGACTAGGAAGCCTGAAGGAATTGCAGCCAGGCTCTCTCCAAAGCCCACCAGCTCTCTTGGTTTAAGGCAGACGGCTTGTGTTCTTGCAGCTTACCCTTTGAGGGAGATGGACAGCCCTGGAAGGTATCCCTGACTCCTGGAGACAAGCCTATCCCATATCTTAGCTCTGCCTTTCTCTCCTGACCACCTCTAGGCTGGTCAAGGATGACTAGATAGACAGCCAGGGCGCAAGGGGAGGGAAGAGGAGGACAAGGGAAGAGCCCCTACACACTTGCAGGCCAGCGTCTGTCCTGAGAGCAAGGCCTGGAAGCATATTGTCTCAGGGAAGCTTGGACTTGGATCTGGGGGCCCCTGGGTTGTAGGCATGGATGTAAAGAGCTTAGTGGCCTGTACTCTGGAGCTGGGCATGGAGATTTTCAGGTGATTTGATTGGATGTGCCAAGGGTTGGAGAGTTTGGGGGTCAGTGAGCTGTGTGTCTGCCTTGGTCTCTGCTCCAAGGATGTGTATATCCCTGGGAACACTCAGGGAGGCAGGATTGGTCACAATCAGATAGGTTCTTCATGGTCATGAAGAAGTGTCACACCTCTCAAAATGAGGTTTGGGGAAGAGATTCTATAAGGAAGAGTAGGATTAGTTGTTCCTGGAGACACTGGTGGGAGGAGGGGACACAGTTGGCCTCTTGTTCCTTTCAGGCTAGGAGGATTCCAGGAGAGGGCCTGTGGTGATCTAAACAGGGAGATTTCAAGTCCCTCACCAGGGATTAGACTCTAGCAGGCCATCAGGACTCTCTCCTAAACCCATCTAACATCAAAGAGTAAGTGGTGGGAAAGGTCAGAGGTCAGGGGTTGGATGAACCTTCCTCACCCCATCTTCCCCCCAATGTCCTGTTATGCCTGTGTCTGGTACTGGCTAAACTGAAGGAAGGGCTCAGACTCCCATTCCAGAGGGAAGGAGTCTCATGGAGGGAGAGGAATCCTGTTCATCCAGGGAAGAACATGCCCTTGTCCCTGTCTTTCCCTTTAAGAAATGGAAGAATAAGGGGGGAAAGTGGCTTTCCCAAGCCTACTTTCTGATCCTAGCACTGAATTCTGGTCTGCCCAACACATACCTCAGGTCCCCAACCCAAGGTCTGCTGGAAGAGGTGGGGCCTAAAGAAAGAGGAACACAGGGCAGGGGAGGGTCCAGCCCTGGTGTGGCCTGGAAAAGTATCCTTCAGATTTATGTTTCTAGAGATACAGGCTAGGAGGGGGCATTGCCTGTCAGCCTGGAGCTCTGGGTGATGGGGTGCCGCTAAACAGATTATTAGCATGGAGAGATGGCATCTTCTCAGGCTCTTCTAAAGTAGCTGTCCTCTGAGAGTGAACTCTCTGTGCTGAGCTTTTAGACAAACAAGATTTTGTTTTCTTGTGGCTCTAATTCTTGTGGTATCATTTGGAGTGGTGGCTGTGCCCATCCAGAGCTATGGGTAGAAGAGACTCTACCTGCTTGGCTACCTTGTTAATACAAGGAGGAAATCAGCAGCAAGGCATCAGGGCAGAAGGGTAGACCTCATCTCCATCTGGTCATAGCCTAGCTTCTCCAAAGAGTCCTTCCTGCCTTCTGTTCCCTTTCTCTTCAGAAGGACAGTCTCTTTTGCTACTGTAGCTCTTAATACACCATAAACTTATGGTCCATATGCAGCCACACCCAACTAGATTCTGACATCACAAACGCAGGAGGGTGGTGGCCAAAATGGTATGTTGTCTAGGCTGCCTCCTTAGGCCAGGCCTACAGGGTTGTGTTGGCTTGGGATCATATATCCTTTGAATGGTTGAAAGAAGATGGATATAGAGACTGTGGCACTGCTGGGTCAGATGTTCTTGAGATGGCTTGTCTGTGCTAGCAAAGACCATGTACTCTGGACTGGAGCACTGAGCCGCCATTTGTATATCAGTCTGAACTGCCTCAAGGTTCCAGGTGTCTGGTGGGTTTTTA
This sequence comes from Apodemus sylvaticus, assembly GCF_947179515.1. Lineage (NCBI taxonomy): Eukaryota > Metazoa > Chordata > Mammalia > Rodentia > Muridae > Apodemus > Apodemus sylvaticus. Next base: position 1,817,837 of record NC_067483.1, on the reverse strand, counting down.
GTTTCCTTTATTTACCCTTTCCCTCAAAGACACTCTGCAGACTGAACCGGTCATCTGGGCGAGGAGGGGCTCTGCTCTCTAGGCTTCTCTATTTTAAAGAGTGGGGTGGGTGACCCAGCCTTGACAAAGGCCAGTGAGAGCTAGAATCCTAGCTAACATATGAACCAGGGTATAAAGGCTTTGCAGCAAAGAATTCAGAGCCCCAGGATTGGGGTTAAGCCTTGAAAGGAGCCTTGGATGCTCCATTTGGAAGGTAACAGACTCTGGATAGGGTTATTTCCAGGATGAAAGCTGGGCAGTGGACTTCGTTGGTGGTAAGATTTTATACTGAGTCCAGGTTGTGGTTGTATGTTAGTATCTTCCATGACCCAGAATCTTCAGCCTCAGTATACGTGGCAGGCTGAGCTTCCCTTTGGGGGCCAAGGACATCAGCGCTGAGGCTACCTGGGAACTGAGACCATGATAGTTTGGGTAAATCCAGTAGAGCCCTGGCTACAGCTTTGAGAGTACTTGTATGGTGGGTCCAGGAGGGTTGATCTGAATCTGGGAGATTCCTTAGGGTCCTGCAGGGTTCCAGCTACTCTCTGTGTCCTGCCTTGAAACCCTAATCTTTGCCTTGCCCGACCATGCCAGCTGACCCTTCCAGTATGGAAAGGATGGTGGCCCCCAACTCCAGATGAATCTTGAGTACCTGGTATATGATTATCCTTGGCCCTTTCTGCCTATGGCCCTTAGCAGTGTTGTGACATTTTCTCTGTGACCTGGAGTCCCCATCTCAGGTTCTCCATTGCGAGGCTCTTGCAGGGCTCATGTGCCTTGGGGGGGGGGGTCACAGTGGCAGACTAGGAATAAGAAAGGAACAGGATACAGTGAGTTATATCCTGGCTTTCCCCCACCTCTCTTGAGTTGTTCTAGAGGGCTGCAGACCCTTTGAACCTGTACATCTATGAATCCAGGCCCTGGGTCAGAGTGTCCCTTTCAACCTGGACGTCTGCCCTCTCAGAACCAGAAAACATCCCCCAGGAGGGTTAGCTTCTTTTAAGGGTCTCCCTTGTGGAATTAGAATGACCCTGTGATCCCATGATACCACTAAGAGTAGGGCACAGGTGAGTCCACCCTGGCTGTGGGAATCTTCCTTCCCCAGGTCTAGAAATGTCAGATAAACCAGAACTTGGCGGAATTTGTGACATAGGACACAATTTTTCATTAACTGCCTGGACCAAATGTGTGGACTTCTAGATTGTTTTTAGGGTCCTTAGCCTTTCCTTAGAAGTTGGGCAACTGACTCTATGACCCTCATTCCTAGCCCTGAGCTCAGGCCTAGAAGAGATGTCTTGCTAAGGTGTTCTCCATTTGCTGGAGGGAGGCAGCTCCCACTGTGTATGGGAAAAATTAGAACATCTATTGCAAATTATTCTTGCTGCCTACAACAGGAGAGATTTAATATTTACTGTATGGATTAGAGATATCCAAGCATATGGTAATTTAATAAATATGAGTGTTTTGGGTTTGTGAGATATATTTTTTATTGCTAAATCATGCATAAGCATAACAACATGGTGCCCTTGTTTCAAGTGGTGGAGCACTGCATTTGGAGGGGACTGGATAGGAGAGGTGACTTTGGAATCTGTTCTCCTACTTATTACTCAGTTCTTTGCTGAAGGCATTTGTTAACTGGTATGGATACATGGGATATAAGATGGGACCAGGCTGAGTAGGACCAGGAGTGGTTCCTTTCTCTATCACAGGTTTCAATGCTGGTCATATCTCCCAGGAGCCATGCTGTCACTCAAATGGCACCTTCAACAGTGGATGCATCATCAAGAGTTGCCCACAGGCATTTGTATCACAAGTCCCAGTTGCTCAGGTGTTTTTTGTCCGAGAACTATTTGAGTTATATAAGCAGAGCTGATTATTCCCATTTTATAGATTCATTAAACAAAAACAAGAGCAGAACTGGAGTCTTAGGTAACTAGGTACTGGGAGTGGCCTCCTGCAAGACCCTGCCTCCTCTTTGGGGGAACTTTGCCAAAGGCAGAGTCTCCTCCATTCCTGTGTCTTCCTCTGGGGCAATGTTTACAAATTCAGGGTCCCCAGAGGCAGCAATCCTGTGAAGGCTGGCAGCCCCAGGGCTCCTTGGAGCCTGCAGCCCTCTCCAGTTACAAAGAAACTCAGAGGGCTCTGCTGAGCTATTTACATGGATGGCTGGGGGAAAGGGGCACTCAGCAGGACTGGGAGTCCTTCTCCCTGGCCTCCACTCCTGTCTCTGCTGCCTCTGCCTGGCTTGTACAGCCACAAAGGGTCATCTGGTTTAGGGTGGTTGAAGACTCAGGATTCTAATTCCAAGCATTAGACTTGGAGCTTTGGGCAATTTCTGTTTCCCACTGTTCTTCCCAGCAGGGCTTCTCTCTAGCTGCAGACAAATCCTTTTGCTCTCATGGGCCTTAAGTTTCTTATCTGTAAGACAAGAGAACTAACATAGGAGTGTCCCTCGGCATAGCCTGGCGAAGAGAAAACCGTCCACATGTGAGCACTGCTACTAAGAGCAGCTCTTACTGAGAGCTCAGTAACTGATCACAGTATCAAGTATTAGATAACTGATTATAGGAAGGACTAGAGAGATGATCATAGTTATCATTTATTCAACACTTACTGTATCCCAGAATACTGCTCCAACCCTGTCAATTAAATGTACACCAGTTCTGTTTACAGATGCGAAAATTGGGTCTAAGAAGGACCATGATTTCATACAGTTTGACTTTTGAATATTAAGGTAACTGTCTATATCCTTCCGTATGCTGTGGATACATAAATGTAATTATGTGCCTAGATATACAGGCACACATAGGTGAATATATTACTATTGATACATTAATAATAAAATAAGAGGCTGGACATGAAATCAGGGAGGTTCTCAAGGCTGTATTTCACACCCTTCTAGTTCCATGGGTGAAAACTACTCTGGCTGGCAGTGCAGGGAAGGCTGGCAGGATGCTCATGAGGATAGTGTTTGCAGAACAACCAAGCCTCAGCCAGACCTCTAATGGAGAGGGAGGCTTTGGTGGGAGGCTTTGGTTTCTCCCCCCAATCTGTTCCCAAAGTACTGGCCTTCTTGGAGGCTGTGTCCCACCCTTTTGCCAGGCACCCTTAGCTTTCCCACATTGACAGGGGAGGAGAGGGCTGGGTAACTTCTCTTAGAGCTTTAGGGTATCAGACCTGTCTTAAGAGAGGGTGTGTGGTGGGGAATCTAAAGAGCTGGTCAGCTAGAGTTGGCAGCCGAGGTTGGAAGTCGCATCCCTGGGTGGGGAGTCCTAGGTGTTCCTGGGCCTCCATTTTGCTGTCTCTGTGAATCGGTAGTCTTCACTGCCTGCGTCCCCTTCCTCTTCCTACACTTGTTGTGCCTCTTGCTCGTAGCTGCATCATCTCTCTCCTGTAGCGAAAAGCCATGAGCATGAGAGATGACAATCATTGTTCCCCCATGGAGAAAGCTCTCCTTCTCCCCCTTCTCTCTGCCTTTCCACTGAGGCAGCCCCTTCCACCTCTACCAAACATCTTCCTCATTCTCTCTTTCTTTTTTATGAAACACCCAAGGCCTGTCAGGCACAGTCGGGTCTAGTAGTCATGAGATCTTTTAATAATTAAATAACCTTAAATGCCATATTTGGTGGATCTCTGACACTTTTGAAAACCATCTATCTACATACAGCATGCCGAATTTGTTAAAACTGAACAGTCTTAACTTACCTGGGACCCCTGAGTAAACCAAGGGGAGATGGAATCGCTGCAAAATGCATGAGAAACTTTATTAAAAATACTAGCATGCTAGGGTCACTCTGTATATGAAGAGTGAGTGACCCCCACCATCCACACTGAGGACTTTGTATACAGACCCCAGGGCAGACTCCATTAGGCACAATGTGAGTGGTAGAACAGTAATATCCTTAAACAGATCGGTCCACTAGGGGATGAGGTAAATGGCCAATGGTCAGTCCGGTCAGTCCTTTGGAATGCATCCTCACTCCCAGGTCTCTCCTTCCCCTTTGTGGTCTGAGGAATGCAACCCAGCCCCTGACCCTTTTTAAGTTTCTGAGTTAACTCTTTCAAATTGTTAAACATTGATTATTTTTAACTATTTACTATGTGAATAACCTTATCAGAGCTGCCCTCTTGGTATGTTGTTCTGTTATATATAACCTGATAAACAATATTTAGTTCTATAAAGATATTTGCATGGAATATGCAAGGTGCACAGATCAGTTAAGGATGAATTTTTGCTTCCTGTTTGAGCAGGTAAAAGACAACTGTCTTTTTTATGAGCTGGTTTGATCAATAACCAAATGGTAATATATCTGCATGCCATATCAAAAGATGATTTTTGATGGTTTCCTGGACCAAAGAGTTTCTCACAGCAGTCATATCCATTGAAGAAGGCAGTATGGCCCAATGACTGCAGTGGATCAAATAGTGCCCCCCCACCCCCCACAGTTCATGCTCATGTGGATTCCTTTGCAAACAGTGCCTTTGCAGATGTAGGGTCTTGACATGAGGTTGTGCAGTGCTGCTGAGACAGGTCCCAACCCCATGACTGGAGTCCTCATTAAGGCCATTTGAAGACTCAGATGTGTCCATAGGATGTTTGAGCAGAGAGACTGGAGTGAGACATCTACAAGTCAGAGTATGGGAAGGGTGGACAGAAACCACAAGGAGATGCTGGAGGCAAGGGAAGGCTTCTCTGCAATACTCTGAGGGAACAAAACCCTCCTCACACTTCAGATCCAGACTCCTTCAGAACTGTGAGATGCACTCTGGTGACCCAGCTTATGACACATCACACGGCAGCCTCAGGAGCCCGTGCAGGATTCTAGGGACATGGATGGTTGGCCATGGATACATAGCCTTATTTCCATCCCCATGGAGATGAGTGGCCTTAGGGGATGCTCACCGATCCCTTCAAGTCTTGTTTTCATCTCTGACACAGAAGTATTTTCTTACATGGCTGTGTGAGCAGAGTGTTAAGAATTCCAAAATACAGGGCTGGAGAGATGGCTCAGTGGTTAAGAGCACTGACTGCTCTTCCAAAGGTCCTGAGTTAAGTTCCCAGCAACTGCATGGTGGCTCACAATCATCTGTAATGGGGTCTGATGCCCTCTTCTCTGTGTCTGAAGACAGAAACAGTGTACTCACATACATAAAATAAATAAATCTTTAAAAAAAGAAAATAATTTCAAAATAGGGACTGGAGAGATGGCTCAGAGGTTAAGAGCACTGACTGCTCTTCCAGAGGTCCTGAGTCAATTCCCAGCAACCACATGGGGACTCACAACCATCTATAAGGATATCTGATCCCTCTTCTTGTGTGTCTGAAGTTAGCTACAGTGTACTCACATTAAAAAAAAATAAATATTATTTAAAAAAGAATGTCAAAATAATGATAATGGAGCACATAAGGAAGTGTTAGGGACCTTCTGGGGGAGGAATCCATCCCAGTATCTGGACACATATGCCAACAGTGCTGAGGCTGAGATGTCCTGCTCCTTGAGTTGACTCTCTTCTAGTTTTGGTTTTGTGCATGTCCAGCTGGAAATCAGTGCCCCAAATTTTTATCTGATGAGAGTCACATTTACTTAGGTCTTGGATTTTTATCATATTTTTAACCCATGATCATATTGTGTTATTGTCAAAGGAATTTTTGAAGATGTGATTAAAAATAATAGTGACTTGACATTGACATAATCAAAAGAGAGGCCATGTGATTGGGCTCAATCTCACTACATTCCTCTAAAAGCAGAGTGTTCTTTATGGCTGGTGACAGATGGAGAGAGGTCAGAGAAATTTGAAGCATGGGACTGTTTAGAGTGCCCTTGCTGACTTTGAAGATGATGAGCTGCAAAGAAGGCCTTGAGAGAAGGCTTTTCATGCTGAGTGTGAGCTCTGATCAACAGTCAACAAGGCTTCTGCCCTATAGCTGCATGAAAAAGTTCACTCACTGTCTACAACCAGAAACAATTTAGAATGGGCTTTCTCCCCAGCCCTCCCATACTGGCACTGGGTTTCAGATTTTAAGTCGAGAACCCACTCATCTGTATGGACTTCTGACCCACAGAACCATAAGATGATACAGTGCTCTTTTAAACCCTTTTTCTTCTAGTAATTCTCTGGCTAAAATTAGCAAATTAATATAGCCCATTGAAGTGTCAGCTATTAACTCCTTAAGTGTTTCGTAACTAGGAACTCTGGAAGTGGATGATTCCAAACATGAAAATAAATGAGTGTATGTGAGGTATCTATCTAGTGGTAGAGGAAAATGACTTGGCTTAGAGGATATGGTTAGCATGCCTTTCTGACAGTTTCAGGAGAGATGTGATGCCTCCTATACATAAAAAAAAAAAGCAAGGGACTTTTTTTTTTAAAAAAAGTTGTGATCACTGTTGAAATTTTAAAAGATCATCTTTACCCTTCTCTTCTCTCTTTATGTTTTAAGTTTTAGGAATTCTCTAGAAAAATGCAGAGAGATGTCAATAAAAAAATTGTACTGAGCTACCTAATAACCCTCTAAGTGACAAAACACTACACTAGAAGCTGAGTAAACTCAATCTGAAATTCATATTTTAATAGGGGCATCTGAACATGTTGACTCTATCAACCAATAGGGAAATAAAACATGCATTGTGGGCTGAAGTTACCTTGGACAATAACCATTCTGCTAATATTCAAGAATATTTAGAAAACAGCTGTGATAATATAGGATGGTATATTCATTCACAATTTAAGTGAGTCTGTCTTCAGGCAAGAACAACAATACTATTATCTTTGTGGTCTGAGGCAATACTACAAGGGGAAAGAGCAGAAGGTAGAGAGAAGAGAAGAGATCATGGGGTAGGAATCTTGAAAACATGGCCATGAGGGCTGGCCAGTTGGAGTAAGAGCAGCCTAGATGAATATGACAAATCATATTGTGGGATTATTGGCAGGGAGGTCAACATAACAGCAGAGAGGGTAGATATCTGCCCAGCTCTAGTGCTCACTAAGCCTTTTTATTAATATGAAAATTTTAGGTCTCTCATCTAGGAATTGAATGATCAAAGGAGTTGTAGAAACCTTCAGCTGAGGAGCTCCAGGGACTACTGTCACGGAGAACCACTTGAGTAGTGGCTCTGAGGCTCCTGACACCTCATAAACTGCCACATAGCCGTCTGTGGATTAGGGGGGAAATCAGTGGTGCTGGTCAGCCTAATACACATCCTCACCCATGGGATTTGCTGTTCCCAAAGTTCTGTTGGCTGCCACCATCGCCCCCCCCCCACCCAAACCCACTGGCAGGTTCCTTGAGTCAGCCCTCACTTACCATCCTACTCACAATCCAAGTTCTGTGTTAGGAGGTTTGGTGGCAGCTCTGGCCACAACCACTACACAGGAAGTTAGGATGCAGGCAAGGACTCCTGTGAAGCTCATAGCTGGTGGTGGCATCCTGAAGCACCAGATGTGGGCATGCTCCCCATCCTGAAAGGCTCCAGGACAAGTGGGAGTGCTGCTCTTTGTAAGTCTGTGGGAGGAGAGCAGAACTTTACTGGGGTGAGAAATGGGGTGTGAGCAAAGGGGAAACCATGTGGCCTCACACCTGTACCTGAACCCCAAGCCACCCCACCTGCTCTGGTCCCTCTCTCCAATGCTGCTACAGAGCTTCCAGCACTCAAGTGGATTCTCCCTAAGTTTTATTTTGTGCTTTGACTCCAAACTCTGGTAAAAGTAAGGCAAATTTCATTATGTTTTAGGTCCATTTTATACTTAAACACTCTCAGTAGTTTTTCTAGGATGCTTTTGCAGTGCTTAAGCAGGCCTTGAGAGACTACCAGAAGAATGTTTCATTGTATTCTTTTCCCAGTCCACAGGAGTAGCTTTCCTGCCAAGAATAAACAAGTCCTAACTCTGCAGACACCTACACAACTAGGTAGGACTCTATTACTGAACTGTGCTTTCAGCTTCACTAAAATTATGTCAAAGAACAGGAACAAGTGTAGAGCGAGGGGGTGGGGGAGACACCTGTTCTCTCAGAAGCCAGAATCCCCAGCAAGCTGCCTCAGGCACAGCTAGGGAAGATGGAGCAGGCTGCAGTCTATGGGCACCAGTGTTCCATTCCTGTGCACAGCCAGTCAACAGTTCCTCACACATAAACACAAACAACCCCCCACCCAGAGAAAAAAGAAAAAATATCATCTTAACAAGGAATGAACACTAATCTCAATATGAGCAGAAGAGTCCAGAGTAGCTACAACTGAGCTGGGACCTCCAGAGATGACACAGACCAAGGGTAAATCTGAGGAGAGAGAGGCCCTAAGAGCTACCTGGCTAAGGTCACATTGACATTGGCAACCCCACTGCCAGGCTGGAAAGCAGCAGGGCACAAAGACTGGGAAGGACCGGTCCTTGCAGGCTTCAGCATGTGCACCAGGCTCTCCTTCCTGCCCTTCCTGACTGAGGTAGGAAAGTTCCCAGGCCTCCCAGGGTTGTTCTTAGCTCCCTTTCACTTTTTGGCTGAGGTCAAAGTCCCTGGACCCTGTGATCAGCACCCAAGGCAAAGTTGTCCCAGGGCGATCCTTCAGGAACTGAGGTAGCTGAAGTCAATAATAGGTCTCAAGCCCCTGTTCTGAGTCCACTTGGTTTCTCAGTCATTATCCTGTGAGTCAGGTGAAGATCAGAGAATGGTCTAAGGTGGTGCTAAGCTGCCAGAGCCACTCTAGTCTGAACTCTCTGAGAATTCTCTAAAGTTACTCCCTCCACCCCGCGCCCCAATTTTTGGTTTCACTGGCCTTGAGAGAGCATTCAGCCCATGAGTGGGGATTGGCCAGGCACAGGTGGAGAGGAGGCCCTCTTGTTTGCTTCTTAGCCCTAAGCAGGCTAAACTACTAGCTAGAAAAAAGGGGCTTCTTAATGGTTTGGGGTGATAGAGATTGGCCCAGAGCCAAAAGGGTATAAAAAACAATCAATTCTGAGACTGCATACCTCAAATCCAATGCAATCTATTCTTTTGGGGGGAGGGTTTTAGAAAATTTTAGATTACTTTAATCCCTGCCAGGATTAAATTCAAGTCATCAGACTTGGTGACAAGTGCCTAATTTACCAGCTGAACCATCTTGTCAGCTCCTCCAACAGTTTTGAAATTTAAAAATAATACAGAAATGATTAAAAAAATTCAATTTTTCCTCCCAACCCCTGCTCCCACAATGATGACTTTGAAACTAATCATTTATTAATAGATTCCTAGGCTGTAAGCTTTAGTTCATTTCCTTACTAACTCATACCTTATGTAACCCAATCAAACTATTCTCTCTACCACATAGTTACTTACCAGTCCTCAGCCTCGTGTGTCCAAGCCTGGTGCTAACCTTCTTTATTCTATCCTGAGTTCAGCCACCTGCTGGCTTATGTACATCTCCTCAAGCTCTGCTCAGATCTCATGCTTTGGGCCTCCACAGTGTTCCCTGGCGAATCTCCCTTTATCGTGAACATCTACCTGCTGGTTAGTTACCACTCCTTCTGTCCCTGACTGCTTCTTACTTACTGTCTTCCTTCAGCATCTCTCCCAGTGTGTCTCTCGAATCTCGAATTGTCTCAGTATTTCCCAGAATCCTCTCTTCTCCTGCCTGTGCCCCACCTCCAATTTCCTACCTCAGCTCATTGGCCATAGGCTTTTTTATTGCCAGGTGATGCTTATAAGAGATTCTCTCTCTCTCTCTCTCTCTCTCTCTCTCTCTCTCTCTCTCTCTCTCTCTCTCTCTCTTTTAAATATTTTTTTTTTATTTTCTACATTCTTTATTTACATTCCAAATGATTTCCCCTTTCCCGGATCCCCCCTCCCCATATGTCCCATAAACCTTCTTCTCTCCATCCATTCTCCAATCACCTCCCTCCTTTTTCTCCTTATATTCCCCTCCAATGCTAGATCAATCCTTTCCAGGATCAGGACCCTCTCCATACTTCTTCATGGGAGTCATTTGTTATGTGATTTGTGCCTTGGGTATTCAGGGTTTCTGGGCTAACCTTACTTGGAACTTAAATAAAAATGAAAAAAACTAAAGAAATTATTCAAGAAACATGGATTCCTTGTGCAGTTTAATCAAAGGCACAAGCTATGAAATATAGTCTACACTACTTGTGAGGCCTATATTGTGCTATAATTTCATTCTAATCCCTGTGGATTTTGAAAACAATAATTATTAAATGCACATTTGTGTTCCAGCTACAGAAGTCACACATGGATTTGGAGGTTCCCTAGTGGGGAAAGGCCAAGAAAACCTGCAGTGTAAAAGATAAATCACAAAATGGCCTGCATGAGATTTTTAGTTTTCTCATTAAGCAGCAGCAAACTCTGCTTCTGAGCAAGACACTGACTTTGCTTATTGCAATCAAAGCTTAGTTAGGTGAAAGCAGAGATTGAGAGCAAAATCATCTGAATATGAGAAAGAAATCAGAAGCCTGTAGAGCAGTTCATAGTCTAGATGTCAGCAGTGTGATGAACAGTGAAGAGGGGAGGCAGCTAGGTAAAAAGATGACTTAGTGCCATCCTTACCTCAGCAGATGAGCACATCTGTGGAACATGGTGTGCAGTTACTGATCTAGCAAATGTGTTTTCACCACCTTATCTCCATGTGATGCGTTAGCTTCAGAGGTCAGGTTTTTCCCTCTTTTCTCTTGTGCTTAGGCTGTTTCCCCTTACCTCCATTAATTTGGAGAATGCAAAAATTGTAACAAAGGCAAAAACACAAAAATGAATGTAGAAAGCAAGGAGACCAAGGTAACTTTCTTAGGATCCCTGAGAGCTTCGGGCTTCCTAAAATGGAATCAGTTTGAAGGTCTTGCTCCATTGTTCGTCTCCTGTCCATGAAATGAATGATCAGGTGTTCTAAAGTGCTTTTGAGCAATCACCTACCCACCCTCCCACCTGCCTCCCACCCTGCCCCCCCTTTTTTAAAGTACTGTTTTTCTAGCAAAGAGCAAAATATTTGGAGTTGATGGGTAAAGATCTCTGTCTTTGGAAAGTGTTCAAAGGCATTTTGTACAAGCTGATTGTAGATCAGCCCCTTCTGGCATTTTGTCTTGAATATTTCCTTCCTCACACCTCATATACTGTCCCAGAAGGCGATAGATTTCCATATGGTCTTGGGTGGCACCAACTTGATGTCTATGAAAAAGTGGAAGATGGAGGTCTACCCAGAACAGAGTGTTCCTGTCCTGGTTCTTTTGATCTCACAGATGTCACTGTTCTGAAAGAAGCTAACCTGTCCTTCCTTTATCTCTGCTCTCTGAAACTGAAGAATGTGGCTCTGCCGGTGCTTTGTCTGCCTTCTTACTCGTTGATACTCTGACTACTGAAATAATGTTTACTCCATTTCTAAACTGATCCACCTCAAACACTTTTGATTTGGTGGCTTATACCATTTGCCAGCTACAAAGCACTAACTTCTCAAATAAGAGTCTTTATAGTTAATGCACATAGTCCTAATAGTTAATAATCATGTAATTAAGATAACTGAGTATCATAGTCTGAACTGGGACACTCTACATAGCCCTGAATGTGCAGGAATTCACTATGTAGACTAGGCTGGCCTCAAACTCACAGAGTTATACGTGCCTCTACTGGATTAAAGGCACACCTGGCTCTCCTCTCCTCACCTCCCTTCCTCTCCCCTCCCCTCCCTTCCCTTCTCTCCTCTCCCCTCCCTTTCTCTCCCCTCCCCTCCCGTCTCTCTTTCTTTGAAATGCTTTTTGTCCAGTAAAACATGGATGTCATATGGATGTCAGAAACCATCTATATTTGATTACAAACACTAAAGAATTTACAAGCCCAAAATAGATAAGGACTAGTAAAGTCACACTAGCCTATCATTTATCATTTGGGTTTTATACTAGTTATTGAATAATTAGAATTCCAAAGTTTTGACAGATATGCTGCTTTTAAATTTTGGTAGATTTATTTGTTTGTTTTTTAAACTCCTAACTTAAATAAAAGAAAACTTACAGGCTAGCCGAATTCTATAGAATTAATTTGTTTGTATGGAAAAAATTAGATCTCATTACATACTTAATAATGCATTTTGCTGGAATAATATAGTTACATGAAATTATAAAAGTAAGTGGAATATGGATATTATGGATAAAACATTTTCAGAATAAAGAATAATCTCTTAAGTTTCAAACTGCCTTAGCTGCCTCTACGTCTAAAGAATTATATATATATATATATATATATATATATATATATATGTGTGTGTGTGTGTGTGTGTGTGTGTGTGTGTGTGTGTGTGTATACATATATGTATATACATCACACTCATGTGTGATGATTTGGACACTGAAGCTAATAGAAAAGAAAGTGGGGAAGACCCTTGAGGACATTGGTACAGGGGGAAAGTTCCTGAACAGAACACCAATAGTGTATGCTCTAAGATCAAAAATTGACAAATGGGACCTCATAAAATCACAAAGTTTCTGTAAGGCAAAGGACACCATCAAAAGTACAAATAGGCAACCAACAAATTGGGAAAAGATCTTCACCAACTATACATCAGATAGAGGGCTAATATCCAATTTATACAAAGAACTCAAGAAGTTAGACCACAGAAAGCCAAATAACCCTATTAAAAATTTGGTACAGAGCTAAACAAAGAATTTTCACCCAAAGAACTTCGGATGGCTGAGAAGCATCTTAAAAGATGCTCAACTTCATTAGTCATTAGGGAAATGCAAATCAAAACAACCCTGAGATTTCACCTTACACCAGTCAGAATGGCTAAGATTAAAAATTCAGGAGACAGCAGGTATTGGCAAGGATGTGGAGAAAGAGAAACACTCTTCCACTGCTGGTGGGGTTGCAAATTGGAGCTACCCGAGTTGGAGCTCCAGGTGTGTGTCTAGAGTAGACTCACTTCATGACTATCTTAGTTACTGCAACAAATTGAAAAAGGACATATAGGTGGGAAAAATTCTCATTTGCAAAATGTTTTTGATCTAGTTTAAAATTAGGACTGTCTGCCATCTACTGTATTACATAGATCAGTTTGTGTATCTTTTGTCCTGGAGCCACCTGCTTAAATCAGCCTCCTGTTCTGGTAAATCTAAAAGGATTCAAAGAAGCAGGGGTTGGCTTCCTATGAAGAAATGCTTTTGCTGACTGGGTCTGACAAATAGAAAAGTAGGAAGAGGTAGCCTTCAGGAATCTCTTTCCATTTTATGAAGACTAGTGTTGGGGAACTGAAGTATAAATACAATCAAGAGAAAGCAATGGTGACCTAGACAGAGACTTTACCATCTGATGGTTTGAAATATTTGGTGGGCTCACAGTTTTAATGGGTTTGTCTTAGACAGTTCTCCCATGAAAGTGTTGGTTAATAATTTACCCTTCCTGAGAGGCAGAGGCCGCAATAATAGGTTGTGAGCAGGAACTCTGAGGCCTGTCATCTGCTGGAGTTCATCTTGCTGGCTAGAGCCATGAACCCTGTTGGTTGCCACAGGGTACCAAGCCTCTGAACATTGACAAAGAAAAGCTTCAGAGAGCTCAATAATGCAGAGATGTTTGGAGTGATTTACTTGAAGCGGTATCTAAAGTAATGGGTTACTACTGTAGCTACCCATCTGCTCTGCATCAAAAAGAATGTAACTCTACATCTTTTGAAAAAGTTTATTTTGAAGTAGGGTGGAACTGTGTATGGAGGGAACAGAGTGTGGCAGGCTGATAAATTATTGCTACAGAATATTTATGAAACTTCGGGAGAAAGGACAAACTGCGCTTGTTGATTGATACCTGGAATATGTTTTTATTGTCTAACAAAATATTGGATGCAGCTGTATCTATAAGACTTAGCTGCTGTGCGTGTGATCGTCAGTGGGAGCCGCCAGAGCGTGTTACCCCTTACCATACACTGTTTTGATAGGATAGTAAGCTCAGCTCTGCTGTAGGCTTCAGTACAATTTATGTGAATTGTATTTCCCTGTTTAGTCATTGAATCATATTGCGATATGAGCATGGTAAGTTTTGTAATTTGCTTTCCTGTGTGAAGAGTACTTTTCTTCTACTGAAGGTTCATTGCTGCATACTTTTTTTTTAAGTTAGGCATTATGTCATTACAAAGATTTACAGTTATTTAATAATGATTTATTGTAGTTATTTATTCTGCCAGCTGTGTCACATTTTCGGTGGAATTTGTAAATCAAATTTATATCGAAATTTACCAGGACATGCATTTCAGGATTTAAAAAAATATACTTTAAAATCTTTTTGAAGTGGGTAGTTTCATGCTAACTTAACAACCGTTGTTAATGTTCAGCCTCTGCCATGTCTTTCCCACAACCACTGCAAAGAGGACCCTGTTAAGTCTGTTAAAATAGTTTCTGGTTTATCCTCTTTATTTTCAGACTATTAGTGTCATGTTGTATTTGATCTGGGATGTTCACACGACATTAAGGAACGTGGAAACATCTTGACATAAGGCTCTCTGCAGTATCATAAGTTTTAATCACTACTAAAGTGCTCATCCAGGATCTAACTGAGAGCATATTTAGGAGGTTGTGGAATCCCCTTCCTTTGCTCAGAGCTCACTGGCTATAGCCATGAAGGCTGCATTGTGTTTTGGTTAATTGGGCAACTCACACTTTTTCTGTTACTTTGTTATATACAAACGCCAAGTTGTGTTTTATTTTTTTCTTTTTAAGGCTGCGTTTACTTGACACCATGTCTTTTGTTGTTGTCAGAACAGAATCAGAATCTAAATGCAATCTAAATACTTGATTTCCAAGAGTGCATGAGAATGTTAGTTCTAAGATTAAAACACTAAGTTTTATGTACAACCTCATGAAACCTCTTTTGATTAATTGGCTGGCCCGAAAACACATTGATGGCATTGTTCAAATGTTTTGATATGGTAATAACTCTCTTAATGCTCCTTAAAGTTTCAGTCACCAATTAATTATACTTAAAGATGGAGGTTTTGGTTCAAGAGGGAAGTGAAAACATTAAAAGTATTCCAGACTCAAATTTTTTTCTAATGGTGTATATTTCTTTATCATGCTCGGCACTAGTAAATCAGAATGAATTCAAGAAAGAAACAAAGGCATCCCAAACAGCTTCCCACCTGAAGGTAACCCTTTGTCACACAGCTTCATTTGGACTACAGATAGCAGGGGAACAATGACTTGTAAATTCGTTTCTTTTTTGTTTGTTTGTTTTCATATAATTTTTATTGGATATTTTATTTATTTACATTTCAATGTTCCCAATTCCCTCCCCCCAGCTAGAAAATCCAGAAAATCTCACCCACTCCTGATTGTTTGAGTGTATGCCACACACACAAACACACACATACACACACAAACACACACACACACACACACACACACACACACACACACACACACACACACACACACACACACTTCTGCCTCCCTGCCCTCAAATTCCCCTACACTGGGGCATCGAGCCTTCATAGAACCAAGGCCTCTTCTTCCATTGATGCCTCACAAAGGCCATCCTCTGCTACATATGTGACTGGAGCCTTGGGTCCCTCCATGTGTACTCCTTGGTTGGTGGTTTAGACCCTGGGAGCTCTGGTTGGTTGATACTGTTGTTCTTTCTATGGAGTTGCAAACCTCTTCAACTGCTTCAGTCCTTTCTCTAGCTCCTCCATTGGGGACTCTGTGCTCAGTCCAATGGTTGCCTGCAAGCATCCACCTCTATTTCTCAGGCTCTGATAGAGCCTCTCAAGAGAAAACTATATCAGGCTCCTGTCAGCATATACTTCTTGGCATCCACAATAGTGACTGTATATGGGATGAATCCCCAGGTGGGGCAGTTTCTGGATGACCTTTCCTTCAGTCTTTGCTCCATACCTTTTCTCAGTATTTTCTGAGTATTTTGTTCCCCCTTCTAAAAAGGATCAAAGAACCCACACTTTGTTCTTCCTTCTTCTTGAGCTTCATGTGGTCTGTGAATTGTTTCCTGGGTGTTCCAAGCTTTTGGGTTAATATCCACATATCAGTGAGTGCATACCATGTGTGTTCTTTTGTGATTGGGTTACTTCACTCAAGATGATGTTTTCTAGTTTCATCCATTTGCCTAAGAATTTCATGAAGTCATTGTTTTTAATAGCTGAGCAGTACTCCATTGTGTGAATGTACCACATTTTCTGTATCCATTCCCCTGTTGAAGGACATCTGGGTTTTTTCCAGCTTCTGGCTATAATAAATAAGACTGCTATGAACATAGTGGAGCATATGTCCTTGTCATATTCATTTCTTTTTTAAGGCATAATTTTTAAAAGTGTTCTTAAAAACATTGCACGGCAGTTGATTTTTGCCTTCAGATGGGAATTCTGTATGTTAAGTAGAATCTTTACACTATCATATTAAAAGGAGAATAACGTTAGACAGCTTAGTGGTAGAGGGCTGATCATGCATGTTCGAGGTACAATCCATATCCACCCACACAGGCAAACATTTTTAATAATAATTGAAAATATGTACAAAACAATTTGCTTAGGAAAATATACCATGAAGGAGCTTATATACCAGAAAAACATTTACATCTTTTTATGAGTTGTGACTAAGAGTAATTGATGAATCCATAGTATAAGGGATAAAGAAGTGTTATGAGAGGGAACAGAGGCTGCATTTCTTTGGGCATATAGAGAGGGTATGTATGTATGTATGTATGTATGTATGTATGTATGTTTGTATGTTTGTATGTATGTATTCTGAGCAAGCACTTTCTTCTGAGATATATCCCCAGCCAGGAGAGAGGCTCTTCTTGAAGGTTTTAATTTGTGGTTTCTTAGAGGTAGCACTTGCTTTCCTTAAAAGCATTTAGAATGTCATGTTGAAGAGACCATGGAGGAAGATGGAGGACTTTCTTTTACATTGTCTCAGCCAGCATCAAGTGTTCATGGTACCCTACGCAGTTTACCTACAGTTGGTTAAATATTTAGGAAAGGACATTTAGAAGCACGTCTTCATGAATCTGGCCTTAGCTTGGACTTTGTCAGTTCTTTATTTTATTTTCCTTTTGTTTTGATCTGAAAACCTTTAAAATATGATTCTAACTAGAACCTTTAAAAGAAACGACAAAATTCAGTAATGAAGATGCCTCATCTTACAAGTGAGTCTTTACTGGCTAATGATGAATGCTCTGACAGGCTGAGGAGCTGAGGGAACAAACAAAACAAGGCAAGGTGCTCAGTCAGCAAAGGCTTCCAGTGCTGTTGAGGGAGCAGCCTGGAGAAGCACACCCTGGGCTTAGCCCCTCTCCTCATCTAGTGTTCATTCCTTCATCCAAATTTCTTAAATACCTTTGAATACTGGGCAGTTTGCCAAATGTGGTAAGGCTATAGAAGTTAAACACTTGAATTTGCTTTTAAGCCCCCATGAGTAGGAGGTTTAATTGTTTGTTAACAAAACTCTGAAATGGGCAGGGAACAGTTATATGAGAAGAGTTACAAAGGTCTGATTCACACACACTGAGTTTGGGGCCTGAGAGGAAGGCTCTTGAGTGTGGAAAATCACAAAGATTTAAGTGCTTGTGCGAGAGAGCATATACACTGGCCTCCTGGTTTAGTAGTTTACTGTGAGTTCTGGAAAGAGGCTCCTTCCTAAAGAGCATGGACAGGTGATCCCCTATAGAGATGTAAACACTGGGCGTAGTGTCTCTGTAGTTTATAGCAAAGCCATAGGTGCTGTTGTTTTGGGGTGAGCTTCCAGTTGGGATTATAAGGTACAAAATGTCTATAAACATAGTGCCAATGCTCTGCTGTATTTAATTTGCGAAATTATTTTGAGGTAGAAAAAAATTGGGCCACAAATACAAATACTGATACTTAAAATTTTCTGTAAACAAGTTTTTGAGTTATCCTACATGATCTTTTTAAAATGGAAGTACTTGTAAATTGCTAATTTATTTCATCTAATTGCAGGTGGAGGGGCCTCAGGTGCTACCATGTCATGGGCTTTCCCTTTTCTGTTTAAATATATTGTATTTCCAAGTGTTTTATATACTTGTAGCATACAGAAAAACAGCAAGCTCTTTTGTTCTTGTACCTTGTATTCTGTGGGAATGTGGACATACAACCCTCACCCCAACCCCTGCCAACCGAATACTTACTGTTTTGATCTCTCTCTCTCTCTTCTTATATTCACTGCCCATTGTTCCTAGAAAACCACAAAGCTTGCATTGACTGGTTGAAAAGCATGGTTCTCCAGTCTCAAGGCCTGTGCAGTTGACCTATATAATCTCACCTCTTATTAATTCCTTATGTCTGTCTGTCCAAGGTGTGGTGCTCCTGTGTACTTCCTCATGATGCCTTCCTGTTTAGAGTGCTGTCACAAGTCCTCTCAGGACCAAATTATTTCTGCTGCATTCATACTGCAGCTAGCAACACTTGCACTGATTTGGGGACTTTAAGAGAGCAAGTATTTACACCTTCTCTTTCCACTTAGGGTTTGTACATACCTGCCTGACTAACCTGGAAGTCAGGAAGTGAGGGGACTTTGTCTAAAATGGTATAACTCTGAAGACATGGGCACTGTTTCCAGCCTCCTCCAGAGAAGAAACAAAGTTGCTTAGCTTATTTGGACCTATAAACCCTGTAACTCTGTTTGGTCATCTGTGTGTCCAGGCCACAGTATCGGGCTCTTCTCTCCTTTGTCCTCTCTTTTTATTTTATACTTTAGACAGTAATGCCACAGACAGTGATGTATTTTCTGCACCTTTTGTGATTTTCTTGGAGATCACTTACATTTTTCTCTTTCTTTTTAACAGCTACATAATATTCCATAGAAATATCATAAAAAATTAAAACAAATTCTAAAAGCACGAAAATGTACATGTTAGTTGTACAATATGTAATTATTGTACATAAAAAGGATAAAATGACTACAAAAAAGGATAAACTTGGTAGATTATTGAAATTTTAAAAATGGTGTATTCCCAGATTTCTTTTGGTTTAAACTCTTCTGGGAAATAATTTCCCCAAGCCCTAAAGAGATTCATGTTAAGTGGTGTTCAGATTGAAAAACAATTGACAAATACTTTTACTTCTTAAAGAATCAAGATAGTATTTAGCAATTTTCAGGGAAATGGTAAAAATCAAACAACACAGCCAGTTGAGGTGAGTACATGCTTTGAAAGTAGACCCACTCAGTCTTAAATTTTCACTTCAACAAGATTTGGCCAAGTGATTTCATCCTGCTAGCTTCAGTTTCCTCATTGATAAGAGAGGTACATTGATATTAGTACCTACCTCATTAGTATCTACCTCATGGGGCTTATGAAAATCAAAATGAAAAGTATTTGATACAAATGGGAATCATACACATACACACACACAAACACACACACACACACACACACACACACACACACACACACTTACATATGAGGTATCTCTTGTTCTCTCTGTCAACATGATCTGACTTTGGCTACAAATAGTATCTCAAATACTGTACTTCTTAGTAAACTTGCTTGGACTGCATCATAGGCTTATAGAAGAGCTCCTGGTCCTAACTATAGCCTTTGTCAACGTTGTTCTCATCTTCTTTATTTCTTATCCCTGGTCTTTCACTCAACACCTTGTCATTCAGGACCCCTGTTCCTGCTGGCTCAGGTCAAGTAGATGGATACTAATCTACTCTAATACACACACACACACACACACACACACACACACACACACACATACTGATATAGATTATATACATATATGTATATAATAGAGAAGTTAGAATACATATAGGACTTAGAATCTACACTATTAAGCAAGGTCACATGACCTCAAAAACAAATGAATCACATCTTTTCTCTCATGCAGAATCAAGTCACTAATGTATGTGTAGATGTTGACAAATGTACTTACTTGTGGATACACTGTAACATGAAGAAAAGCTAAGCACAAGGGAATGATGTGGTCATTGATTTCAGGTCATTGATGAGTTAAGGGAACAGAGTAGTTTTTTCTGATTGAAATGCTGTCATGGATTTTGGGCTTTTTTTTTAAATTAGATGAATACATAAAATATATTCAATACTTAAAGAGTAAAATTTAATATGGAACTTCATAGATTCCACTTTGAGTTGCAGTTCTAACAGAACATAAGTTCATTACCTTACAAAGGCTTTGGGTCTGGTATGTAGTGTTTTTATTTATTTACATTTTTATAATAAGGCTTATGAAAAGAAAAATGGAATGTATGTAAGGGAATTTTGATCCTTTTCACAGTATCTGGCATACAGCAGGTGAACACTGAATGCAGGGTTATGTTTCTTAGACTCTGTCTATTTATAATGATTAAGGTAAGAATTCTAGTTGCTGGATTTTTTTTAATATTTTTATTTTCTATATTCTTTGTTTACATTCCAAATGATTTCCCCTTTCCCGGATCCCCCCTCCCTATATGTCCCATAAACCTTCTTCTCTCCATCCCTTCTCCAATCACCTCCCTCCTTTTTCTCTGTCCTTATATTCCCTTCCCATGTTAGATCAATCCTTTCCAGGATCAGGACCCTCTCCTTACTTCTTCATGGGAGTCATTTGTTATGCAATTTGTGCCTTGGGTATTCAGAGCTTCTGGGCTAATTAATATCCACTTATCAGAGATTGCATTCCATGTGTATTCTTTTGTGATTGGGTTACCTCACTTAGGATGATATTTTCCAGATCAAACCATTTGACTAAAAATTTTGTGAATTCATTGTTTCTAATTGCTGAGTAGTATTCCATTGTGTAAAGATACCACATTTTTGCAAAGTTCCTGTAAGGCAAAGGACACTGTCAATAAAACAAAATGGCAAACAACAAATTGGGGAAAGATCTTTACCAACCCTACATCCAATAGAGGGCTAATGATCAATATATAACTCATGGCGTTAGACTCCAGAGAACCAAATAACCCTATTAAAATGTGGTACAGAGCTAAACAAAGAATTCTCAACTAAGGAATATCCAATGGCCGAGAAGCACCTAAAGAAATGTTCAACATCCTTAGGGAAATGCAAATTAAAAACAACCCTGAGATTCCACCTCATATCAATCAGAATGGCTAAGATCAAAAAGTCAGGAGACAGCAGATGCTGGCAAGGATGTGGAGAAAGAGGAACACTCCTCCATTGTTGATGGAATTGTACACTAGTACAACCACTCAGTCTGAAGGTTCCTCAGAAAATTGGACATAGTATTACCTGAGGACCCAGCTATACCACTCCTGGGCATATGCCCAAAAAATGATTCAATATATAACAAGGAAACTTGTTCTACTGTGTTCATAGCAGCATTATTTATAATAATCAGAAGCTGGAAAGAGGAATGGATAGAGAAAATATGGTACATTTACACAATGGTGTACTATTCAGCTATTAAAAACAACAATTTCATGAAATTCTTAGCAAATGGATGGAACTAGAAAATATCACCCTAAGTGTGATAATCCAATAACAAAAGAACACACATGGTATGCACTCACTAATAAGTGGATATTAACCCCCAAACTCAGAATCCCCACTATACAATTCATAGAACAGAAGAAGCTCAAGAAGAAGGAAGATCAAAGTATGGATGCTTTGGTCCTTCTTAGAAAGGCAAACAAAATACTCACGGGAGGAAATATGGAGACAAAGTATGGAGCAGAGCCTGAAGACAATCTAGAGACTGCCCCACCTGGGAATCTATTCCATTCACAGTCACCCTCAGACACTATTGTGTATGCCAAGAAGTGCTTGATGACAGGAAACTGGCATAGCTGTTTCCTGAGAGGCTCTGCCAGAGGAGGATGCTATAGTGAACCATTGGATTGAGCACTGGGTCACCAATGGAGAGAGAAAGGAATGAAGGAGCTGAAGGATTTGCACCCTCATAGGAAGAACAAAACTACCAAGCAACCGGACCCCCAAGCACACCCATGGACTAAACCACCAACCAAAGAGTCCACATGGAGGGACCCATGGCTCCAGCTTCATATATAGCAGAGGATGGCCTTGTTGGGTATCAATGGGAGGAGAGGCCCTTAGTCATGTGAACTCTTGATGCCCCAGTGAAGGGGAATGCTAAGGCAGAGATGCAGGAATGGGTATGTGGGTGGGTCAACACCTTCATAGAAGCAGGAGGAGGGAGCATCGGATAGGGGGTTTCAGGGAAGGTAGGAGGAAAACCGGGAAATGTGGTAACATTTGAAATGTAAATAAAGAAAATATCCAATAAAGAAGAAAGAAAAAGTTTAACTTGTTATGCAGCAGCAGATCTCAAATACAGTGTCCAAATCAATTAACTAAATATTGCTTGATTGTATTTAAGAGTAGACTTTATGCCCTATCAATACATTGAAGTTGGAAAGAAGAATTGCAAATTACTTTGTACCACAAAGAACATAAAATCGACTGAGTACATGCTAGGGCTTACATTAACAGAAAATAGAAAGTAAAAACCTAATTAAAGATATAGCTCATCATTTTTTAATTGTCCCTTTTTGGACTTTAAAAAAGGGAACTCGGATGCCTATCAATTGATGTGTTCACCAAATGGTTTTATAGGAAAACTTAGGGATATCATTTATATATATTGTCAGGTAATGAAGCTGAAAGTTTGGCACGGCTGTAATAAATAACCAGGATGAGAATATATTATTTTTTTTCTACAGACATCAAGCTTATATTTGACAATTTTGTATTGTGCCAGACATAAGAGGCTTAGCCAGGGGAAGAATAATCTCTTGAGACAGCAGCAGTGTGCTACAAGTCTGAACTCAGCATTATGAGGTGTTCTGTGGTCTCCTTTGTTTTATTTTCTATTGTTAAATGTGTTAGATTTGGGATTACACTATTTGACCAAGCGGCCCACAGGCTTGAACACATCCTGCTATCAAGGGAAATCCTGTGGCCTTGGTTTTTCCTTTGCCCCAAGATTCTATCCTTTAGACACATGAAAGCTCTAACACCTCCCTTGTGGTTTTGGATGACTCCTGCCTTCCAGTCTTTTGGAATACCCAGGTGATACTTGCAACTCCCAAGTATTATATTTCTTAGTCATTATTAGTAAGTGAATGAAGAAAATTTAGTACTTCCATTTCCTAATAGAAAAACATATATTTTATTAAATTATTTGCTTGTGTATTAATACCTGAATTAGATGCCAGAGGATTCAAGGAATATCTAGGTCATAACTTTATTTTTCAAAATGAATAAAAAATCCACCTGTAAAAACCATAACACTTGGAATTATTTTAAGAGCTTGAGCTCAAACATCCTCATAATTGAGTATTGATCCCCTTTTGTATCCTAAAGCCTTTCTTTGTACAATGTGTCTTCTTTTGTGGGCTCTGAAGCTAAGATCAGTGACTCTTTTAGGACCGAAAGTTTTTGTTTGTGTCTACTCTACCTGTCATAGTACTTGAAACATTGTATAAACTCATCAAATAACTGAATAACTGAGTGAATGAATGAATGAACATTTAGCTATTAATTAATAAATAGTTGTGCTCTAGGCCTTATTGTAGGCGATGTTGTTTCTCCAGCTTTTATCCATGCTGAGAGATCTCCAGCTTTGGCTACCTATGCAAAGCCATTCATAATGCCTATGTTGAGTAAAACTTTTCAAATAATTTGAAGACAACCAATCCACAATCCAGTCTGGCTCTATCAACTTTTGGTCTACCACATCAGATTCCTAAAGTAATATGCTTAATTTCCACTTATAAATAACATGACTTAAGAAATAGCAATCTTAAATAATATTATATTTTCTCCTTTCCGTTTTAAAGATAGAAAAAAGCATAAGCCTAAACTTTTATTCTTACCCACACTGTATTATTAAATTTATTAATTACTACTTTATCCAGAATGATAATTTTCTTTTTCTTTCTTGAAAGAGACAACGGCCCCACTCAAACAAAGTTATGAGGAATTCATTGTGTCCCCTACCTGGTGAGGATCTAGTCTCTTTCCCTGATTCAAGAAAATCATGCTTTCTATCTTTTCTTTTCACTTCCATCTGAATGTCAAGTCCTTCTGCAGATCCATTCTAACAATCTAGGCATCCTACACACAAGTGTTTAAAAATTAGCATCTCATTTTTCTGCTTATAATTGTACAGAGCCCACATTTAAAACAAAATATAGGAGAATCATGAAAGACTTGTTGATTGGATAAGTAAGAGTTCTATGTTAAGCCAAGCACAATAATGAGTAGATTCTAATGGTTTCATAGTTAGATCTAGAAAGTTTTAGTTTCCTGAGAAATCCTTATAGAATTGTATGAATTGATAAGTAATTTTACAGATGCTGAAGGTGGTTGCTCAGACATAAGGTAGCCCAATGAATATTAGTGACTAATTGCTATGCTTAAGATGGTAAAAAAAAAATATAACACAACAGACATGTAATATACTAATCTACAATCAAGTTTCAGTGACAGGTAGTTACTGTGTAAACAGTTGTTAATAAGCCAAGTGCAAAGCACTTTTTTTTCCTGTATAGCTTCTTCTCCAGGTATATGATGTCCATTGATTGCCATTACAGAACAGAGATAACCCTAGCTCAGAAACCATGATAAGAAAATAAATGGAATAATGTAATGATAACTAAGTCTGTGGTAATAGTTGTAGTAGTGAATTGTCAATCTACTCTGAGCTCCAAGTGGGAGGTCGTACTTCTTGCCACAAGCCAGAGCTCTCTGGATTCACAAATGAAAAGACACCCACCCACAACCATTTTATTTTCATATGCTCTGACTAGCTCAATGGTTGGGCACTTCCAAACCTCTTGGCAGCTAACACACACTTCCCTCTGATATTCCTGAGTTAAAACTTTCTTAATCTATAATTTGTCTCTGCTGCCCTGTTTCCTTCTGGAAGCCTTCCCATGGGGCCACTTTTCCCTTTGCACCTACATCGCTGGATGATTTTCTCCTGCAGCTCTTAAATCTGACCTCTGCTTCCAAGTCATGACAATTTTGTTACTTCTCTCTTCTGTGTTTCTTGCAGGAGAAACCTCAAAATTCCATAGCTTTCATCCTGCGTAGTCATTTGGCCATTGGCTCTGTATTGATCAATCAAAAACCAATTGGAGACAGCATCCAAACAAACTGATTCCTGTGTGATTTAGGGAGCTGACTTAAAACAGAGTATTAGAACCAATCCTCAACATAATAGTGCTAGAGCATGTGCCCATGGGCAGAAGCAGAGTAAGCCCAATGGATTTCTCACCGGAGGTTTCACTCCATCTTACCTATCTGTTTCTTATGATCTTGGAGGAATCCATATTACAAAGGAGGTAAAAAATGCAGAAGGGCAGAACTCTATAATGTGTCTTCTGTGACGTCATCACCATGCTAGTCTTTTCAGTGATACACTATTTCTTTAACACATACACCTGTATATTAGTCTAATAAACTCCCCTGTGGGCCATGTTGGACTTGGATGGAGTCACTTCTTTGCAATTTTGTTGGTGCCCTGTTTATACAAAGAAACATTAATTCATCCTTCCTCAGGGAAATAGAGAGCAATAACACATGTGTATCAGTTATACATGATTTAAAAGACATTCCTAATATCAAAGCAAGCGAAACAGCAGCTTATTAAGGGCACGGCTTCAAGAAGGAGATAAAGCCTTCACTTCAAAAGCCCAGGAACTAAAAGCATTGTTGGTAGACTTTGAAGTCTTGTGAAATTGTCATTGTCAAAAAGACAGACTCCAATAATAAATTACTTATTTTAATTTTCTATTAATGTGTAATTTATATTATGCCCTGAAAAAGATAACAAGAAGACCACAACTCAACATAAACAAGACAAAAGTAAAAAAAAAAAAAATTGACTCTGCAGGCAAAACAATTGCTTATTGATAACAAGGAGAGGATGGAAGTACTTACTGTTTTCCCTGTTGGCTCATCTGTCTAAACAGCTGTAAAGCTCATGCTTTTATTTATTCTTCTGGATGTGACTAGCTCTGAAACTCCATTGAATAGATTAACATAGCCATTGTCTTTCTAAATTGTCACATTTCACTGTATGTGGCAGAGTGATCACCACAACCATTTGATTTCAAATTGCTAAGTGTGGATGTTTGTTTTAGGCAGAGTGTTGTATTATCTGTTTAATTGGATAGTATGGCCAAGCAAACCATTAGCACATAGAAGGGAAAGTCCCTGAATCTACAATTTGGAGATATAGCCCATGAAGATACCACTTGTAATTAACTTAATGCCATGTATTTAACACAATTAATTAACACCAAAAGATCTGTATTTTGCTACATAAAAACTTGCTAAGCATTTCATTTGCTTGTGAAAAGTCAGTTCTATTTTACTTAAAAATAGAAACATCATTTCCACTTCTTTTTATGTATGTGTGTGTTATTTGTAGTTCATGTATAGATTGTAAATTTTGCTTCAATCCCAAGAATCTTTTAAAAAGTTACTACCTTGGAGTCAGTAACCAAGCAAATCCTTTTTCTTTTTTTTTATTTCTGAGAGAGGAATGCTGGGAAATAAAAGACTACAGACACAGTTTTAAGTGACTTTTTGAAGAGTCTTCCAGTTTATTACTGTTAGGGAAACTTGAGTCTTCTCACTATATTTAACAAAACAAAGAAAAACAATCCAAAAGAAAAAATACAAGCAGGGCAGATTTAGGTAATTAACATTAATGTATTATTAGCCTCAATAAATAATTATTGAATATTTTAAATACGAAAGGGCATTATAGCCAGGGTATGGATGTTTTCTACTTGCCAAAATCCTTGGAGACCTGAGAGCAAAGGAAGTTCATTCATCATTGGTTTTTGTACTATGTGATAAGAACTGCTGGGTCAGAGACAGGTGCTGTGTTGCACATGAGAAAGTTATTCACCTACATGGAGTCTTTAATGATCATTCTATTATGGCCTCCAAATTATACCTGAAGAGTCTTGTGGAATTAAAGATTTATTAGACTCCTTGGCTATGGCATCAGGGACATACTCTACAGATGTTTTTACATAGCTGATAAAAAACCCTAAATAGAAAGCCACTGTTCTTGTATTTGATTTTCTATCACTGTTAATTATTTTAATCTGCCTCTCAAAAAAGAAACAGATTTTGAGGCAACTGGATCATTAATCTTGATCAACCCACAATATCACAGAGATAGACATTTTATGTACTTCTTGTTTAGCATTTTCACTTCCTACATTTATGCTCCCATGGACATTTCTCCTGATAGCAATCACGGGGCTTAGAATGGCATTTAAAGTCAGAATGACATTCTTGATGTTTATGAACTATGTAACCTTGAACATGTAAATAGTCCTCAATAAGCCTTTGGAATCATTATGCATTGGCAGGGATTATCATGTCTACCACAGAGCAGAATAATAAGCTCTCAGTGACTAACTATTCAAAAGGTGCCATCACATTAAAGGCACACACACACACACACACACACACACACACACACACACCATTATTATATATTATGCTATTTTGTAATAAAAAATCACAGAGACAAAGGCTTCAAAACCCATAATTCTTTTCACATTTTAGAAATGCAATATTAAGTATATCTTTGATACTATAGAACAATAATACAGCAATTATTCAATCTTTAAATTTTAAGAAAGATTTTTAAAAGACCATGACTTTTTACTTTGAAAAAGTTTTGCTGTAAAAATATGTTTTAGGCAAGGTCATTTTCTTATTTTCTCTTCTATAAAGACAGTTTTAGGGAAGACAATCTTTATTTGGGCTTGTAGTTCTAGGAAGACACCTTACTGTTGAGGTGAAAATATGTCAGCAGGCAGGTAAGCTCTGGATGCAAGTTCAGAAGGCTGGCTAGTCACCTTGCATCAGTACTTAGCAAGCAGAGAATAGACAGAAGTTTGTGTGATCTGTAAAGACACAAGGTCCAGCCCAAATAACCAACTCTGTCTAAGAAGACTCCATAATGTTCCCAAATGACATCACAAACTGAGGACTTAAGTGTTTACATTCAAACTGTAATTGCCAAATTTGAGTTAACAGGCTATAGTGGTATATCTTCAAAAGTCCAGGGACTTCAGATTGCAGGTGTGAGAGGTAAGATATTAAATACTTGCTACATTTGTTTTTTTTTTAAAGATTTATTATTACATGTAAGTATACTGTAGCTATCTTCAGAGACTCCAGAAGAGGGTGTCAGATCTCATTACAGATGGTTGTGAGCCACCATATGGTTGCTGGGATTTGAACTCAGGACCTTCAGAAGAGCAGTCAGTGCTCTTAACTGCTGAGCCGTCTCTCCAGCCCCACTACATTTGTGATAAATACTAAATGTTTCTGACATTTTAAATAGATATATTCTTTATTTACATGTCAAATGTTGTTCCCTTTCCTGGTTTCCTGCCCTGAAAATCTCCTAACCCATCCCCCCTGCCCCTGTTCACCAATCCACCTACTCCCACTTCCCTGTCCTGGTATTTCCCTATACTGGGGTAACTAGCCTTCTCAGGACCAAAGGCTTCTCCTTCCTTTGATGTCAAACAAGGCCATCATCTGCTGCATATGCATCTGGAGCCATGGGTCCCTCCATGTGCACTCTTTGGTTGGTGATTTAGTTCCTGGGATCCCTGAGGGTACTGGGTGGTTCATATTGTTACTTCTAAAGCTCCTTGGGTCCTTTCTCTAGCTCCTCCATTGGAGACCCTGTGCTCACTTCAATGGTTAGCTGAGAGTGTCCACCTCTGTATTTGTCATGCACTAGCAGAGCCTCCCAGATGACAGCTATATCAGGCTCCTGTCTTCAAGCACTTGGCATCCACAATAGTGTCCGTGTTTTGTAACTGTATATGGGATAGATCCCTCAGTGGGGCAGTCTCAGGATGATCTTTTCCTCAGTCTCTGCTACACACTTTGTATCTCCTCCTGTGGGTGTTTTGTTCCCCCTTCTAAAAAGGACGAGAGTATCCATACTTTGTACTTCTTCTTGAGCTTCATTTGGTATGTGAATTTTATCTTGGGTATTCCAAGCATTTGGGATAATATCCACTTATCAGTGAGTGCTTACCATGCGTTTTCTTTTGTGATTATGTTACTTTACTCAGGATATTTTCTAGTTCCATCCATTTGCCTAAGAATTTCATAAATTCATTGTTTTTAATAGCTGAGTAGTATTCCATTGTGTAAATATACCCCATTTTTGATTCGGTTGTTTGGGGTTTTGGTAGTTAGCTTCTTTCCCACTTTCTCATATATTAGATTCAGTGTAACTGGTTTTATATTGAGGTCCTTGAGTCACTTGGACTTGAGCTTTGTGCAAGGTGACAAATATGGGTCTATTTTCATTTTTTTTTATTGACAGCTAGTTAGTTCTTTATATATTTTAGATATCAGATTTCTATCAGAGATGAGGTTAGTGTGGATTTTTTTTCCAATCTGTAGGTAACCGATTTGTCTTATTGACTATGTCCTTTGCCTCAGAGAAGCTTTCTAGTTTCATGAGGTCCCATTTATCAATTCTTGATCTTAAAGCATGAGCCACTGGGGTTCTGTTTAGGAAAATTTCCCCCTGTACAAATAAGTTCAAGGCTCTTTCCCACTTTCTCTTATATTAGACTCAGTGTATCTGGTTTTATATTGAGGTCCTTGATTCACTTGGACTTGAGCTTTGTGCAAGGTGACAAATATGGGTCTATTTTCATTTTTTTTTTTACATATTAACAGCCAGTTAGACCAGCACCATTTATTGAAGATGCTTTCTTTTTTCCCATTTTATATTTTTGACATCTTTGTCAAAGATCAAGTGTCTGTAAGTATGTGGTTTTATTTCTGGGTCTTCAATTCTATTCCATTAATTAATGTGTCTGTCTCTGTACCAACACTGGGCAGTTTTTTTTTTATCACTAATGCTCTGTAGTAAAGCTTGAGGTCAAGGATGGTGATTCCCCTGGCCTTTCTTTTATTGTTAAGAATTGTTTTCACTCTTTTGGATTTTTTTTCCAGATGAATTTGAGAACTGTTCTTTCCAAGTCTTTGAAGAATTGTATTGGGATTTTTTTTTTTTTTTTTGGATGGGTATTGCATTGAATGTGTAGATTGCTTTTGGTAGGATGGTCATTTTTTACTATATTAATTCTGTCAATCCATTTGGAGCATGGGAGTTTGTTCCATCTTCTGAGATCTTTGATTTCTTTCTTGAGAGACCTGAAGTTATTGTCATACCAGTCTTTCACTTGTTTGGTTAGAATTACCCCAAGATATTTTATATTATTTGTGGCTATAATGAAGAGAGTTTATTTCATAATTTCTTTCTCTTCTTGTTTTTTATTTGTATAAAGGAAATCTTCTGAATTATTTGAGTTAATGTTATATCTGGCCACTTTGTTGAAGTTGTTTATCATCTGGAGAAGTGGTCTGGCAGAATTTTTAGTGTCACCTTTGTATACTATCATCTGCAAATAGTGATACCTTTATTTCTTCTTTTCCAATCTGGATCTCTTTTTGTTGTCTTATTGTTCTAGTTAGAACTTCAAATACTATATTGAATAGATATGGGAAGAGTGGGCATCCTTGTCTTGTCCCCAATTTTAGTGGAATTTCTTCAAGTATATCTCCATTCAATTTGATATTGGGATTTTATTTGCAGTAAATTGCTTTTATTATGTTTAGAGGTGGGGCATTGAATTTCTGTTTTCTCCAATACTTTTAACATGAGAGGGTGTTGTATCTCGTCAAATGCTTTTTCTGCATCTAAGGAGATGATTATGTGATTTTTTTTCCTTTGAGTTTGCTTATATAGTGGCTTATGTTAATGGATTTTCATATATTGAACCACCCTTGTATCCCTGGGATTCAGCCTACTTGATCATCATGAATGACGATGTATTCTTAGAATCAGTTTGCAAGAATTTTATTGAATATTTTTGCATGGATATTCATAAGTGATCTTGGTCTGATGTTCTGTTTTTTTGGTTGGTTCCTTGTGTGGTTTAGGTATCAGAGAAATTGTGGCTCCCTAAATTGAGTTAGGTAGTGTTCCTATTGTTTTTATTTTATTAAATAGTTTGAGGAATATTATTATTTCTTCTTGGAAGGTCTGGTAGAATTTTATACTAAATCTATCTGGCCTTGGGGTTTTTGTTTGGGAGGTTTTTAATGGCTTCTATTTCCTTGTATGATATGGGCCTGTTACATAGTTTACCTACTCTTGATTTAACTTTGGTATGTGGTATCTGTCTAGAAAACCATCCATTTCATCTACATTTTCCTGTTTTGTTGAGTATAGGCTTTTGTAGTACGATCTGATGATTTTTTTTAATTTCTTCCAGGTCTGTTGTTATGTCTTCCTTTTCATTTCTGATTTGTTAATTTGGATACTGCTTCTGTGCCCTTTAGTTATTTTGGCTAGGGGTTTATCTATCTTGTTAATTCTCTCAAAGAACCAGCTTTTGGTTTTGTTGATTCTTTGCATTATTCTCTTTGTTTATATTTGGTTAATTTCAGCCCTGAGTTTGACTATTTAATGCCTTCTACTCCTCTTGAGTGTGTTTGCTTCTTTTTGTTTTAGAGCTCTTAGGTGTGCTGTTGTTAGTGTAAGATCTCTCTAGTTTCTTTACCAGGGCACTTAGTGCTGTGAATTTTCCTCTTAGCACTGTTTTCATTGTGCCCCACAAGTTTGGATAGGTTGTGTCAACCTTTTCAATAAATTCCAGGGAGTCATTAATTTCTTTCTTTATTTTTTTCCTGACCTAGTTATTGTGTAGAGAGTTGTTCAGTTTCCATGTATATGTGTGCTTTCTGTTGTTTTTGTTGTTATTGAAGACCAGCCTATGATCATGGTGATCTGATAGGATGCTTGGAATTATTTCAGTTTTCTTGTATCTGTTGAGGGTTGTTTTGTGACAAATTATATGGTTGACTTTGGAGAAGGTACCATGAATTGCTGAGAAGAAGTTTTAGTCTTTTGTTTTAGGGTTCAATGTTCTGTAGATATCTGTTAAATCCATTTGGTTCATAACCTCTATTTGTTTCATTGTGTTTCTGTTCAATGACATGTTTCCATTGTTTTTATGATTTTTTCTATTTCCATTGATGATAATGGGGTGTTGTATTCTTCCACTATTATTGTGTGGTATTCTGTTCAACCTGTGCTTTTGAGCATTACCGAAGTTTCTTTTATCATTGTGGGCGCTATTGTATTTGGGGCAAAGATGTTCAGAATTGAGAATTTCTCTTGGTGGATTTTCCCCTTGATGAATATGAAGTGTTCTTCCTCATCACACTTGATAACTTTTTGTTGGAAATCCATTTTATTGGATAGGCTCAAAACTCCAGCTTGTTTCCTGGGACCATTTGCTTGAAAGACCTTTTTCCATCCTTTTACTCTGGGTTAGTGTCTGTCTTTATTATTGAGGTATGTTTCTTGTACGCAGGAAAATGTTGGATCTTGTTTGCGGATCCAGTCTGTTAACTTATGTCTTTTCAAAGATGAGCTGAACCAATTAATAGTGAAAGACACTACCGAGAGGTGACTGTTGGTGCCTGATATGCTTGTTTTTGTAGGTGACTTTATGTGCTTGTCATTCTCTCCTTTTGGCTTGTTGGATGCTTAATATCTTGTCCTTTCTTGGATGCAAGTATGCAAAGTCCTTTCTTTGATGCAAGTCCTTTCTTGTGTTGGAGTTTTCCTTCTAGGATCCTCTGTAGGGATGGATTGGGAGAAAGAAACTGGTTTTATCCTGGAATCTTTTGTTTTCTCCATTTATGTTGATTGAGAGTTTTGCTGGGTATCGTAGCCTGGGCTAGCATTTTCGTTCTCTTAGATTCTGCATGACCTCTGTCCAGGCTATTCTATCTTTCACAGTCTCTTTTGATGAGTCTGGTGTAGTTTTGAAAGGTGGTTGGCTTACCTTTGTATGGTACTTGGCTCTTTCATATATGGCATTTAATATTCTTTCTTTTTTCTGTGAATTTAGTGTCTTTATTATTATGTGACAATAAGATTTTCTTTTCTGGTCCCATTAATTGATTTGGTGTTCTATAGACTTCTTGTACCTTTATGGCCATCACTTTCTTTAGGTTGGAGAGGTTTTCTTCTATGATTTTGTTGAAGACAATTTCAGGTCCTTTGAGCTGGGAATCTTCATTCTCCTCTA
Organism: Apodemus sylvaticus; assembly: GCF_947179515.1. Taxonomy (NCBI): domain Eukaryota; kingdom Metazoa; phylum Chordata; class Mammalia; order Rodentia; family Muridae; genus Apodemus; species Apodemus sylvaticus. The sequence goes on along the minus strand of NC_067483.1, from coordinate 1,784,711 downwards.
TTCTGACTATTCTTAGATTTGGTGTTTTTATTGTGTTCTGAATTTCCCAGATGCTTTGGGTTATGAGTGTTTTACATTTTGAATTTTCTTTGACAGTTGTGTCAGTCTCTCCTAATGTATCTTCTATACCTGAGATTCTCTCTTCTGTCTCTTGTATTGCTAGTGATAATTACATTTGTAATTCCTGACCTCTTTCTAGGTATTCCATTTCTAGGTTTGCCTCTATTTGAATTTTCTTTATTGTTTTTACTTCCACTTTTAGGTCTTGGATCACTTTATTCAATTCCTTTACCTGTTTACCTGTGTTTCCTATATTTCTTTCAGTGAGTTATTGATATCCTCCTTAAAGGACTCTATTATCTTCATGAGATAGGATTTTAGGACAGATTCCTGATTTTCAGGTGTGTTGTTGTATTCAGGGCTTGCTGTGGTGGGAGAACTGGCTTCTGATGATGCCCACCTATATTGTCTTCTGCTGTTTATACGCTTGCATTTGCCTTTTGCCATCTGGATATCCCTGGTGTTTGTTGGTCTGGGTGATTCTGTCTGGAGTCTGCCTCTTCTTTTCCTGGGTTGCTCCAGGTCTCCCTGTAGGCATATGGCCCTGGCTGTGAGAGACCACCTGTGGGTCTTTCCAAATGGGGGCTCTTCAGAGGGGCAGAGAAGCTGCTGATCTGTTGTAGTAGATCTCCTGGGAAGCCTTCAGATGGTTGGGTCTTCAGTGGAGCAGTCAAGCTGTTGTCCTATGTGAAGATGTTCTCCAGGGGTGCCTACTAACTATGGTTTCTGTTTCCTTATATGCCGCAGTACTCCAGGGAGGCTTTCAGTCTGTCTGCTCAGTTGCCCTGCATGCTCTCAAGCAATGGCATCAACTGCTCTGAGTGTAGTGCATCCTCTAGGATAGATCAGGTTATGGTGTCTTTATAGGAGCAGACCAGCTAGGAGTCTGCCACAGCAGGCAAAGGACCAGGAGAACATCAAAGCACTCTTTACTCTGAGAACACTGTACAGTTTCTTGCACAATATCATTTTGTCAGCATTGCACCCAAATCTTGCTCATTATGTGTTTCCTACTCTAACACATGCTGCTCTTATTGTGGTGATATCATTTCTTACCTTCAAATGTGTGTGTGTGTGTGTGTATGTGTGTGTGTGTGTGTGTAAGTGTGTGTGTGTGTGTGTGTAACTTCTTTTGGATTCATTAGGAGTAGGCCCTAGTAACAAAACTTTTTCAAATGCTATCATTATATCTTTATTGAATTAATCATGAGTGCAGTATCAGATACAAAGGTTTTGGTATAAATATAACTATACACATATATACACAGAAGTATATACATATACCCATGTATGTACATACTGCTCTAGACCCATATACCACATACACACACATACATACACACACACACAAAGTCACACATGAATGCACATATACCACCCACATCCACATCCATGCTCTCTCTCTGTCTCTCTCTGTCTCTCTCTGTTTCTGTCTCTCTGTGTCTCTGTCTTTCTCTGTTTCTGTCTCTCTGTCTCTCTGTCTCTCTCTCTCTTTCTCTCTCTCTATCTTGCACACACACACACACACACACACACACACACACACACACACTTTCTCCTAGAACATATAGCTACAAGAAAAATAAAAAATCTGAGATGTCTCTTCCTGACTTTAATTGAAAGTCATGAATAGCTTAGATATAGACCTCTAATGAAGGTGACGAAGCCACCTCCCATGTCTCTAAAATCTCCTTCCTCGAAGGGCATCTTATGTACCAACAAATAACAACAACTTGAAAAAAAAAGCCTACTCTGGATATTTAAAACAACTTAAGCATCATAATATATTCTATTCTGTGCCACTTTGCACACCCAAATTGTTTTTTGAGACTATTAACAATGTCATGCTGTGCAATTTAATAAACACAATCAGTGCTAAAGTCTGTTACTTTTGTTTTACTGGTTTGAAGAAGCATTACCATAGATATCTCTGCTGTGGCGATAAGCCTGCTTCCTTAAGTAGAGAATCTTGAGGAATAACTTCTGCATGTCTGATGAGATCGTCTTTTCATGGATGACACAGTCTATTTTGCAGTTTCTATTCACACTCAAATTGTTCTTGAGGAACAATTTAGGCATCATTTGTGCAGGCCTGCCACACTCAGAATAGGTTAATAGTCAATGTCACCTTCACTGGGCTTTTCTTTTGGATAGAGACCATTAAGGAAAATAGCTATTTCAGTGAGTGGCATATTAAAGTCCTAGTCCAGAGCTCTGTGTGTCCCTGGCTCCAATATTTGTGATCATGGCCTAGTGAGGAAGACTACAGTCATACCCTTTCCAGGATGTAACTACAAGGGAGGGCAAACATAAAACTCAAGTGTGAGAAAAGCAAAGCTGGCTTGGGGCCAATACAAAAGAGGCTAAAAGAGATTGCTAGCAGTCACCATTCAACTTGGGTCTTTTCTCACCCTCTAGGAACCTGTCATTATCTACTGAATGGTTTATGGCCCAAAAGGCTTTAGTCCTTATGATTGGGTGCTTTCAATTAGATCTCCAGTCACTGTTCTTTCTCTATGTATTAGGTAACAGGACTCCTATGCCAGGACTCCTGCTTCTGATCTATTGTCCCTCTACGTCATGTTTCAAAAATGATGTCAACATACTGTTCTAGAATCAAGTTCTTCCCAGGACAAATCTTTGTTGTTCCTTGGGGGATTGTTTCACATACTCCACAATGACTGTAATGTCAAAACTAGCTTTGGTTCCTTCTAACTTTTGTTTGCCAAGTAGTTGTCAGCCAATGACTCAGATTAATCAAGAGCCTAAAGGCGGGTGTCGTGTTGCATCCCTCCAGAACTAGGGAGAGTGCAGCAGTAGGATTGGCATGAGTCTAAAGCCAGGTTGAGTACTCTGTCTCTAAAATGGCAAAAGATGGAGAAGGAAGGAAAGAAAGAGTAAGAGGAGTTGAACATATGATTTTTATCTTGACATTTTAATTTTATTTCAGTCTAAGCCTTGGCCTTCACTCTAGCATACATTTCCCATGCTCTGATATATCATTTTAACACTTTTTTCTAATATTTTTTATCACAACTGAACAGAAACAGATTATTCATAATCCTAGATTCATATTGTACTTACACTTTCTTTTATATGATTATTGCAGTTGAATGTGTAATACAACGAACTCTTCCCAGAACATAGCAAAGTATAAATAAATAACAAGTAAGTTAGTGGTGCCCTTGCAGCAGCAAGAAAAGTGAGTATGGAAGGAACAGTAAGGAGAAGGAAATCAGAATTACTCTGCATGATAAAACAGGCTGGGAATGAGGTACATTCTGAGGGAAGAGAGAAGGGAAAGAGGGGGGAGTGTTACCTATGTGTAACATAGCCATAGATTTATAAAATCAATTTAACATTATATTCAAAATAAAGGTTTTCTGTCCTGAAAACAAATTACACTGTGTGGAGAAAACAGTCAGCAATTTTGTGACAATAACCTACAATTAATAGAACACAGGGAAGATGACTTCTAAGATGTCTATCGACAGGTGATTGAGAAGGGATGGAAGGACTAGAATTACCTTGAGAATATTTATGGATGACTATGCAGGTAGTCACAGGACTTAGTAGGACATAGCATATGCCCTAGTATGTGGCAAGACACATGCTACAGTCCCTTCCTGCTTCTCTCTACATATATCTTTTCTTTCCTTTGTCTCTTCTTCTACTATCTTCTACTCATTCCTCTCTTTTTCTGTCGCCTCCCCTTCTCTGACCTCTCTCAGAAGTTCTATGTTTTGTATGAGTGAGAGTCTTTGCTTGGCCTGGAAATCTAACGGGTTTTAAAAGAACAATTTTGACATCCCAGGATGTTATATTTTGGTAAGGAACATAGCTCAATAAAAACAAAATGACTACAATCATTCCCTGTTAGAGGAAAGAATTATATTCACACAACTTACAAAGCTTGGGAATCTGTGAAAGTTGCTTGAGTCACAAAGTCCCTCTCCAAAACTTTATAAACAGTAACAATTGTTGACAAGACACACTCTGACAGCCAGAACAACCTTCAAAGTGTTCAGAAAACCCCAAATGCTGCATCTTTTGGGAGTTGTCAGGAAAGCTTGGGTAGATGTTTTTAGTGATGCAACTGTCTTAGCATCACCTAGGCTCTCTCAATAGTCCAATACTCTTCCTGCTTCATACAGGTACCCTTGGGCAAGGTAATTTTCTTGGTCTGCTCTCAGTGCCATGTTGAGATCAACAGATCTTTGTCCTGGTCCCCTCAGGAAAAATTCACACAATCGAAGAGGTGATAACTAGTGCTTCATAGACAATAAGATCAGGGAAAGAAAGAGGGAGGAACAACCTCAAGGAGGTTATGTTGTAAACAATGTTAAAGGACTTAGAACTTAGGAACTGGTGGAATAGACGACTTTTCAACAGGCTAGAAGAATTTAGAATATCAAACCTCATTGAAACATCATAGTAGTAATATGGGAAAGCAAACCAATGCATGTATCATATTTTTCTTCCCTGGGCATGTTTTTCTTAGACTCTATACTGTTGCTCAAATGGTGAGGCTTCCATTTAAATAAAATGGAATAAGCCTTTCAAAACATTTGCCAATTGGCTTGAATTTTCAAAATTTGAATGTCTTCAAATCTTTGTATTCCAAACCTCTTTGCTATTATGTTTTCATTATATACACTAAACCCAAATGTTTAAATTTTACTTTAAAACTTTCAAAAAAATTCCCAAGGGGCAAATAGTTTTACTTATTTAAAATTATTTTTTGAGGATTTCATATATGAACATACATCATTTATATCATTTACATCATTTATACCTTCTCCTCTCCTCCCTTTAATCCCTCCCATCCCCTCACCTAACCCCATCTCAAAAATTTCATCTCTTTATTTTTTATATTCATGTAAATGCATATGTATATACACACTATTGGCTCTAATGAATGTCTGAGTGAACATAGGATTAGGACTGACCACTTAGTTTTCTACTGGGTCTAGCCCTGTGAGAAATTGCCTAAGCCTAACTACCTCTCCATTCACTAGGGTGTGGTCCTGTGAAACTCCCCCAGCCGAGTTCACTTGTGGACTTCATAAGAACTCTGATAATAGTGCTACACTATTGCTATCTAGTCAAGGAAAAGAATAGATTGATGTATAGAAAAACTGAGATTCTCACTGGAGTTTCATTAGGGTTTGGAGGTAGGAAGTACTTAAGAAAAAAAGGTTGTGCCATAGTAACTGTGCTTGCCCTTTTGTTTCCATGACAGAATGTCTAATATCAATAGCATAAGAGAGGAAGGATTGATTTTGACCTTTAGTCTCCGTCTATCATTGGATACAGGACATGGTTGAAGAGGGGCATATTTGACTATGTGGATAGAGGTTCACAAGAACTCCCCTGGACCTGGAGTTATAGGTGATTGTGATCCACCCATCATGCTTCTAGAAAACAGATTAAGTTTTCTTATCAAGAGCAATATTTGCTCTTAACTATTGAGACAACTTTCTAGCCTGCCTCTTTTTAATTTATTTAGGACTTTAGCTAATGAGATGGCACTACCAACATTCAGGGTAGTTCTTGACCTTTGTCAGCCCACTATTGAAATATTCATAACCGAAGAACTTTATACTCTAAGTATGTTATCAATCAAGATTAGCAAAAGAAATATAAAGAAAAAGTGATCTGACACTTAGCGAGAGAACTGGTGACCTTGCATAGAACATAAGTCAATATTCTCTAAGGGGAGGGAGAAATAAATATTTATAGAATTGTTATTATCTAATGTGAACACTGGAGTTAAAATATTTACTGTCTGTTGAGCCACTAGAGAATAATCATAGTCCACGTCAATTATTCTTGTTATCATCATCTAAAAATCTTGCTTATTACATCAATCCAAAGTTTTTTACTAGGACAGTTGTTATTTATTTCCACTAGTGGAGTATCACCCACAGTCAACAAAGACTCATCAGAGGAGAAGGACCTCTATATGTTTAGATGAAGAAAATTAGATAAGTAGATATGTGTAGAGAGGTGAGGCAATGTTAAATGTTAATTATGTTAGGAAATCATGGTAGCCATGAAGTAGACCCTCTCAAATCTCCTTCAGGAAACTTCCAAAACTCAGCAGCCTCCTCAGTGCACCTTGAAATCTTCCTTAGTGTATACATAAAAAAATGCTGTGTCTTGTAGCTGTTCCAAGTTAATCGCAAAGTCACACTGAGATTCTAAAGCTTTTCCTTCTGAGCTCCTTGGATTTAGGAAACCTTTTAAGAATAACTTTACAATGAACAATTTTTTTCAGTATTTTTTTATTGATATATTTTTTTATTTGCATTTCAAATGATTTCCTCTTTTCTGGGTCCCCACTCCCCTCAAGTCCCATAAGTCCTCTTCCTTCTCCCTGTTCCTCCATCGACCCCTTCCCACTTCCCTGTTCTGGAATTCTCCTATACTCTTGCACTGAGTCTTTCCAGAACCAGGGGCCACTCCTTCATTCTTTTTGGACATCATTTAATTTGTGGATTATGTCTTGTGTATTCAAAGTTTCTAGGCTAATATCCACTTATTCGTGAGTGCATACCATGATTGATCTTTTGAGACTGGGTTACATCACTCAGTATGATGTTCTCCAGCTGTGCTTCCCATACTTTCTTATTTCACAGGAGTTGAACCTATGTTGATGTCAATTTCCCTCCCACTTTCTCTTAAAATATGCTTGCCGAAATCCTGCTACAGATATTTAACTATCCCTTTATATCTACTCCTATCAAAGAAACATATACTATGTAGACATTGTCCAGAAACGAATCTCTAGCCTCATGTGAGTTATCCTTGAAAAAATTGATTTCTCCTGGTTGCCCAATTTTTAATTAGCTAGAAAAAGACAGTTCTCTCTCTCTCTCTCTCTCTCTCTCTCTCTCTCTCTCTCTCTCTCTCTCTCTCTCTCTCTCTCTCTCTCTCTCTCTCTCCACTCCTCACTTGCGCATTGTCCTTTGAAAGACAAGGTGTCACCATGTAGCCTTGGCTAACCTGGGACTCATTGTGTAGAATAAATTTGCCCTACACTCACAGATCTGTTTGCCTTTGTCTACAGAGGACTATCATTAGAGACTTGAATCACTATGGATAGCATAGATGTCTCTTAGTGGCTTCCATCTTGTGATTCTAAAACTACCACAAACTGTGTACTTTTATTTCCTGCATCTCAGAATATATCATAGTAGTTACTCCACATACAAATTATTCTTTGATACAAAAGCATGCACTAATTCTTCAAACGAGGAATTGATGCTTTGATTTTTTTTTCAGATCACAATACCACTATGTAACAAATAACATTAAACCAGATCTTTGAAGATTCAGCATCTTTATCACTTCTGATCTAGGTCTACCTATGTAATTTTAGAGTAAAGCATGCAGCAACTTCCTAATTGGCTTTCCACTCCCAGATTAAAAGTACTTTAATTAAAGAAAGTTCTATATTCATTATCACCATCAAAGGCTGACTTAAAGCTCTCACACTCAGATCTATTAGTTTGGAACTAGTGGCAACAGTAACAAAGTTGAAAATCCCATTATGATATAAAAAAAAATAGTTTAGCTACAAGGGAAATTGTCTTTTCCTAAGTTAATACTTCAGGCTTTGAAGGCACAATGGTACACTATTCACACAAATGACAGATCAAATATGAGAGGTTTTTTTTTTTAAACAGAAAAGGAATGTTATGACATTTTTGCTACAAGTATAGATGGTCACGTTACTGTTTGTCCTTAATTAGACAGTGTACAGGGATAATCCACCTTTATCACTAGACGAGGGCAAGAGTCTAAAAACCAGTAGATTTAATCTAAAATGAACTTTGGAGATTTTCCAAAATCTCTGCTGTGTTATTTTAGTCTTGGACTGTTTGGATAATCTAAGGCTCTGATCAATGAGAGCTCAAAGAAGAATTTAATGTTGGTGATGGGATTTTCTTCTGAAAGGTGCACATAAGGACTGCGCATTGATGGGAAAGAAGTTTATACCCTCTTTACTTTTTTTAAAGGTATTTGCTTTCTAATGCAACATTCTTTAAAGTAATAGTTTTGGCATAAATATGTACCCAGTCTTTAGACACATAAATTGAAAAAAGTGGTCATTATGCTTCAAGGTGCCCCAAAGTAAAATGGCATTTGCTTAGGAAGTTTGTCATGAGCACATTTCTTTAAATTCATTGGAGTGCTGAGAGGCACATTCAAATTTTATTAAAATAATTTACATATTAAACATTTTTCTCACATTTGTGGATCTCTACAAATCTGGGTTTTATTTAAATGAACTTAGGGAGAAAACAGATGTATCATAAGTGTTTATGGAAATTAGATCCAGAAGTAATACCCAGCCTACTGCCTGGTGGGCATTACCTGCTTGGGCTCAGTTTAATGATCACTTTAGATTGAATGAAATCTGTTCAAACTATATAAGCTTTCAGTCCAGACAAGAGACATATAAAGACAAACCTGTGATGCTGACACTACTCTATGAAGGCAGCCGTACTGCTTCCCAGATCCAGGGTGAAGGTTGATATGTGTAGCACTGGCATATCAACAGGGCCTCATTTGGCCTCAAAGTTCTGTCAACAATTGTTTGAAAAAAAAAGTCACTGTTCACATTGAACATTTTCATAAAAGAGTGGGCCTGACCCAAACTCTCTCATTTCCAATTTTAAGACCATTTGTAACCCAATGGTGACAGGTGAACTCATTAATTGTGATTTATGGAGAAATATTGAGTATTTTGATGATTGCAAAGATGGTGTTCTATACTGCCTATTTTTCATATACTATAGTGAATATAGATCACTTTCTCTAACATAACACCACCCAATCCTCTCTCTCTCTCTCTCTCTCTCTCTCTCCTCTCTCTCTCTCTCTCTCTCTCTCTCTCTCTCTCTCTCTGCTTGTGCATGTGTTTCTCTGTTTCTTTTAAAACTTAAAAAATTTTAGTTATGTTTAAATATGGCAAGTCATCGTTGCTGAGATTCTGGAATTATTCATTTGGAATCATTTCTTGATCCCAGCTGTTTTCTGTGATCATAACAGGATATTTTATCACTAGAGATGATATGGTTTATATGTTGAACACCCACTGTGTGCTGAAAGCCTGGCCCCTGTGCTGGAACTACATGGGAGGCATTATGTCCTCTTAGTAGCTGACATTTTGTGAGAGGTCCTTAGGTTACTGGTGGTATGGAATTTTATGAATCCCTGTTCTACATATTTTCCTCTTTTGTTTCTGGCTCCTGATATAAGGGGTTTGGATTTGCCCATTTATACCATGTTGTACTCCTATTTCCAAAGCTTCTCAGGTTTGGACTGAAAATTCCAGAACTAAGAGGCAAATACATTGCCTTAGGTGTCTTGTTCTCATGGCAAAAAGCTGATTAAAGCTGATTTGAAAGGGTAGATTCCCTTGTTCCTAGAGTCTTGTGCTTTCTACTAGATATTTTTTATGTTTCCATAGATATTTTTGTTCTAGTGACAGGCTCATCACCCTTTACATTTGGTTCTAATGAGGGATTTAAACCTATTTATTATATCCTCCCCTAATCCAGGAACTTCTGACTCTCCAGATCTTATAATTCTCAACGTTGTATTTTGTACTGAGTCTCTCCTCATTTGCTCATTCTTCTTGGGTTGCTTACTACACTACACTAAAATGTTAGACATCAGCCATGACTTGTCTGTGTTGCTAAACTTCTTGGTGGTGGGTGGTGTCTTCCCCATACCTATCAATTCTACATGCTCTACAGGCCCAGCAAATATACCCTTTGATTTGACTCTACTAACCAAAACATGTGAAATACCTGTACGTACACCTGAATGAAGATTAAATTGGGCTATTCAGACAATGATTCTAGGAATCAATGATTCTAGGAAACATCCAGTGGAAATCAGGGGCGAGGGGGTTGGACATTTTTTGCTATCACATTCAGTTTTTTGCCCTCCTCTATTTCCTGGTTTGTAGTAAAATATGTAAAGTTGTCAAGGTTTGATGCATCTTGCCACTAGCCTATGATTTAATTTCATACACTCAGAAACTCAGAACAACTTGGCCGTTAACTGCTAATGGCTTTTAAGGGTTTAAATCAGCCCTAAACATTATTCCAATGAGTTTTTGTGGTTTAATTACCTTAAAATATTAAGTAGTCAGAGTCCATCAATACACACACACTTAGGGGTATAAAATGTGCAGTGGTCCTAATACCATCTCAATGATGTCTAATACAGCCCCTTAGTTTTCCAAAAACATGTAAAAATAGTTTAAGTCTATCTATTGAGCCTAATGATGTGTGCTATCATTAAGTTGGGGGAAATGTGAACTCAAAATGATTCTCTAAATAGCAAGCAAGGGCTTTACAAAGCAAAGGACAGAGCCATGTCTGCCCTGCCCTGTTGTTCCCTTGTCATGTTAGCTTTAAGGCATACATCTTATAGTTAAAAAATCTGCATTCAAATCATCTAGGTCTGCAATTCACAAGGATGTTAAGTAATACAATGTTGAATGTGGGAAGAATAATTACAATTAGTTGTCAGGGAAGTTTTTGTGAAAACTTCATTAAATGCTGTATGCAAAAATAATAATGATAAGCCACTAATAGGTGCTACAACAATCTTGTTTTTAAATCCTACACTTGAAAACTCTGGAGATGAGGAGAAAATGAACTTGAAGGATCAGTATACAATTTTAAGGCTATAAAAATGAGCTTAATCTCTTTATTGTGATTTTCCTTCTTTGGACAATAAATAAAGTAACCAAAGATCATCACTTATTCCATGCAGTGTATCAGATTTTTTTTCCTGCAGAACTCATTTCTATCCACAAACTCACAATAACTTCATTTCTCTTTTCAAGTCAGTCAGAGACCCCAATCTCCACCATTCAAATTGACCTAAGATCCCGCACTAACAAAATGTTAATATTTATGAGTAATGCATATTGGGTTCAGATATAGGAAGAAAAAAACCTTCAGGGAGGCAGAAATGAGTTATTGGTCTGCTGTAGAATGTGTCATTTGTAAAGGGCTGCATTGTAGTGAGCGATGATTCAAATGCATGATTTCAAGGGGGAAGAGCAATCTAGTTTACTAATCTCTCATTATACTAAGGTGAGGCTTTTGTGAGCTGCTGGCTGCTCATTAGCATCTCGATTCCACTGAAGAATCCAGATAATGGGTGCCAGTTTTATTCTCATTTTGGAGCAATTCCAGTGTCGCCATTCTTTTCATTAATTTATCATGGAACAATCAAATTCAACAGAAGGTAGAGCCATTTGAGCTACAAGAGGATGGGTATTATAAGATACACATTATTTCTTTATTCCAGTGTGATGGTCTCTGAGTCACTTCAGTGAAGCTTCCTTGACCCCTGACCTCACGTCTCATGTCTGTCACAGCACCCACTTTGTTCCTTCTTCATATCCTACTTTTGTTTTTGCTTCGTTGATGCTGATGACATCCTTCTCCAATAAAGGTCAGTCAGAGACCACACTTGAAATCTACTGGCTAAATCCTGTCTAACAGAGGTGAAAGTTAGTTGTCCTTAATTTGGCTAGAGAAAAAGGTAGGTAGTTATTGTTGCAGGTATCATACAGCAAGGGATATAGATAGGCTGATAAAATGTCAGAATATGGGCAAGCCAATTACTCCAAATCAGTACCAAACCCCTACAGGTAAATGATGCAGCTAAAGGTGGCTAAGAATTTTCCTTTTGATTCTAACAAAAACTTACTTGATATTTACCTATAGGAAAGGATGACATAAAAAATGTGATATGATAGAATATATAAAAGGCTTTTCTTCTTTCCCTCAAGCCGAGTTTGGTTTAAAAATGTGTTGTTTCCATTAGCCATAAATCATCAGTTCCCAAGATATCTGATTATATTAAAGAGATTCTGTAAGTATATGTCCATGGTGTGGTGGTGGGCAGTTATACTATAGAACATAATTCTATCATGAGGACCATGAAGTCCACGACATCAGACATACATGTAAGCTATGTTGCACAATATAAAGATATCACCAGACTGGAAGAATAATGATTAACTGTGACTACTAGGGTATTTATTAGCTTTTAATTGATATAATCATAATGATTATCCAAAGTACTAGGATAATTATAAACCTGTCTGTATTGTGGTAGAGTTGGAGCTGCATAGGTCTGGAGTCAGATGGACCTGTATTAACCCAGTAGTTTCATTTCCAAAGCTCTGTGACATTGCTTAGTGTACTTTACCACCATGCCATGTGAATAACAATATTCATTTCCAGGATCATTTTGAGGGTGAGAGAGGTAATGTGTCTAAAGCAGCTAGCATAGTGCCTGATACACATCCACTCAATACCAAGCCAATGCAGAGGCAGCAGTAACTGCCATTATTATGGTACTTGCTCTAAGAAATGTTCCTTATGACAAAAGAGAATGGGTGCCCGCAGAACTTAAACAGAGTGAATGCAACTTCAAACAGAGCCCCAGGCAAGAGTAGCAATGAAGCAAGGATAGCAGATAGATGTAGACTGGCATTGTACTAATACATGCTGGATGCTAGAAAGAAAAGAAATGCACATGTAGATAGACAGTTCCCCAGGATCCTCATGGCAGTGTGATTAAACCACACCTAGAAAAGACATCTCAACTAGGTGACACTTTGTCACTTACAAAGATGCCAGAATCTCTTGGAAGTAGAGGGAGAGAGGAATCTGGAAGAGAGAGAGGATGGGGGAGGAGAAAAATGAGGTCTGGTTCAGATACAGGAGGAGATGGGATGAAGCACAGAGGGGTCAAAAATTTTAAAGTAGATGCGTAGCAGTGGGGGAGGGGGGACTAGGTATAGCCACTAGAAAGTCCCAGATGCTAAGGACCCAAGAGGTTCCCAGGACCCAACAGGGAGTACATTAGCCAAAATATCCAACAGAGTGGAGACAGAACCTGTAGAGACCATATGCAGTAGATAGGCATGACCCCCAGTTGAGAGATTAAGCCACACCCACTCACCTCAAAAATATTAACCCAGAATTCCTCCTGTCAAAAAGAAAAGCAGGGACAAAGAGTGGAACAGAGACTGAAAGAAAGGCCATCCAAAGACCACTCTACTTAGGGATCCATCCCATCAGCAGACACCAAACCCAGACATTTGCTGATGCTAAGAAGTGCTTACTGACAGAAACCTATTATAGCTGTCCCCTGAGAGGCTCTGCCAGAGCATGACCAATACAGATGTAGATGTATGCAGCCACATATTACACTGAGTGCTGATAGCCCTGTGGAGAAGTTAGGGCAAGCACTGTAGGATTTGAAGGGGTTTGCAACCCCATAGGAAGAACAACAATATCAACCAACCAGAGCTCCCAAATCTCCTAGGGACTAAACCACAAACCAAAGAGTACACATGGAGGGACCCATGCCTCTACCTGGATATGTAGCAGAGGATGGCCTTATTGGACATCACTGGGAGAAGAACCTTTTGATCCTATTGAGGCTTGATGACCCACAATAGGGGAATACTAGAGTGCTGAGACAGCAGTGGATGGGTGGGTAGGGAGCACCTTCATAGAGGCAGGGTGGAGGGAGCAGGGGGAGAGGATTGTGGAGGGGAAACTGGGAAGGGAGATAACATTTGAAATATAAATAAATAAAATAACCAATAAAAAAGAAAAAGTGATTAAGTCTGTCATTGTTCATATTTTCATTAATATATTTTACTAATGAGATTTAACTTGTTGGAGATCTTTCTTTTTCATTCCTTCCTACCTTTATTCCTTTTATCCTGTCTTTCTGAGTTTGGGGGGAGAGGGGACACAAGGGTAGGAACTGGGAGGAATAGAGGAAGAGGAAACTGTGGCAGGAATGTAATGTTTGAGAGAATAAAAACCTAACAAAACCTCTGCCATTGTTATTGCCTTCTGCCAGAAGAGAAATGGGACTTACTCTTTCCTGTTAGCAGGATCAAGACAGGACACCTTTTGCTAGTCCCCTTCTAGCCCTGGCTTAGGTTTGTCATCCAACTGGCTCATTTGAGATGAGTTATCAAACTACAAAATACATTTCCTCATCAGTGAAATGATGCTCATAATAAAATCGGTTAAACAAGGATAGTGTGCGCGGTGGGTCATTGCAGAATTGTTATTTTCAGGTCTGCTCTGATCTGTTGGGAGGATCTAATCTATGACCAGGGCAAGCTCATGCAGTGTTCTTTGTATAAATTAGCGATATATTAAGTACTAACAATATCTATTCAGTCATTAAGGTATTATTAACAATTGTAGCTTTAAACTCATTTGTAAGGAATTAAAGGTTTCACAAATATTTGCAAGCATTCATCATTGTCATCATTTGTTAGCTGTTCTCTTTTGTATTCAGCTAACACTGTATTATCTTGCATGTATTGTTCTATTTAATTACCAGAACAATTCTGTACAATTTTTTAGTCCTTTGGCCTGCTATAGCAAAACACAGGTCACGGGTCCATAGATTAGGATGTTCAAGATTTATAACACAAGTTGATTCATTGATCCCGAGGGTTCACTCTTAGATTCATAGATGGTGTCTTTTGTACCTTCATGAAGTATGATTAGCCAGTCTGCTCCAGGGAGTCTCTCTTACAAGGACTCTAATTAAAGACATCACTTCTCTAACCTCCCAAAGTCTTCATTTCCCAGTAGTGCCACACAGAGAGAAGGGAGTTGGCATCAGCAAGTGAATTTTGGGTGATAATAATGTTTACAATATTCTGGATTGGTATTATTACTTTCATTGTACAATAAGAAATGAGTTTATTTGTTCAATAATCAGACTGAAATTTTTATATCAGATGTATAAGATGTATAAGTTTAGACCATTATTTCCTATTGTAGCATCTAATTATACCTTTGTGCATCATAACACCCACTTTAAGATGTTGTAAAGACTAAATAGCTGTGAATCCTTAGGCCATTTGTTTATATTTGAGATGTTTATATCATAGAACTGTTATGCTGCTCTATTGTATCTCCTCTACTCTGGTTTGTCAATAATGAGGTTATTTACTCATTTCTTCCCATAAAATATCTTTATTTCTGAGAAAAGTCCCTGTTCTTATTAGAATGAGCAATGTAGCAACTAAAGCACATTTTCATGTGTCTGTAGGTGATGTGCTCTTGAATTATTGTAATTTATACTAAGACTCGAGGAATATTATGCACATCAGTCTTATAAATAATGTGACATAAATAACAGCTGCATTTATTGCCAAAGCAATTATTTTCTTCCTAAGCAATCATTCATTATTTTAGAAGGAAATGGAAATTTGCATACAGCATTGCCTCTGTACATAATTAGGGTGAGTTTCCTTTTCTCACCTGTCTTGATGTTTAATACCTGAAAGTAATTAGTTTTTCTTTGAGCACCGTCAAAACCTACTGACCGTTAAAGAAAAAAATCTTGCCTGCAGGTTATGGAAATTGTCTTCTTAGTGTGGTTTTTCTTTGGTATACTTTTTGTTTGTTTGTTTGCTTTCCTGTTGACTTGCTTGAGAGAGAGAGAGAGACAGACAGACAGACAGACAGACAGACACAGACAAAGAGAGAGACAGAGAAAGACAAAGAGAGACAGAAGAGAGAGAGAGAGAAAGAGAGAGAAAGAGAGAGAAAGAGGGAGTGAGGGAGGGAGGGAGAGAGAGAAGGGAGAAGGGGTTTGGAGTTACATGGGGAGAAATGTAGGAAGATTCAGGGAGGTGTTGGGGAAGGTGAAACCATGATCGGAATATGTTGTCTGGGAAATATTTCTTTTCAATAAAATGCATGAGCAAAACAAAAAATGCATATAAATTAATTTAAAAAGAATCTAAGGCCCTGTTGGTAGGCTGATCTTCTTTGCTTCAGGGTGCTCTCACCCTAGTGTGATACTATGTCACACAAACACCATTCTTTACTTGCATAAAGATTCATTTTGTTTGTTTAGAAAACTTTAAAGGGAATTTTCAAAATTGAGAGAAAAAAAGCGAGCAAGAAATAATTAGTTGAATCTTCTGATATTATTTTTCTGATTATTGACCATATGATAAAACTAGTAATTCTGTAGAAGATACATGACTAGGAAAGTAAAATGTTGCTAATCTTTAAAATCAGCCTTGCCTATAATTTATGGAAATTGTATATTAATATGGTCCTGTCTTAGAATCCCTTAGGTACTGATTCTTGGACCCCTGTAGATACTAACATGTCCCCTTCTATAATATTGCACAGTGTCTGTTTATGATCTGCAATATACCCAACTGTTTTAATTTATCTAAATTGCTTACAGTACTTACTACAATGCTTTTCACAAATGCTGTCTAAGTAGCCATTGATTTTATTGTTTGGGAAACTAGGCAAAGAAATGATTACTGTAGACATTTCATATGTTTGTAAGTTTTGTCTTACCAATAGTTTTGAACAGTTGTTTGCTTAATCCATTGACACAGGGCTAATTCAACCTAATTTCTTATCCATACCGTTGGGTTGCTGGAAAGAAGTCAAATGATAGATCTTGAGTGCCTAGCACTGTGCTTGGCTCATTCATGAATTTATATAATTATTTCAGTAATACATTTTTTTTATTATTCGATATAATTTATTTACATTTCAAATGATTTCCCCTTTTCTAGCCCCCCCACTCCCCGAAAGTCCCGCAAGCCCCCTTCTCTTCCCCTGTCCTCCCACCCACCCCTTCCCACTTCCCCGTTCTGGTTTTGCTGAATACTGTTTCACTGAGTCTTTCCAGAACCAGGGGCCACTCCTCCTTTCTTCTTGTACCTCATTTGATGTGTGGATTATGTTTTGGGTATTCCAGTTTTCTAGGTTAATATCCACTTATTAGTGAGTGCATACCATGATTCACCTTTTGAGTCTGGGTTACCTCACTTAGTATGATATTCTCTAGCTCCATCCATTTGCCTAAGAATTTCATGAATTCATTGTTTCTAATGGCTGAATAGTACTCCATTGTGTAGATATACCACATTTTTTGCATCCACTCTTCTGTTGAGGGATACCTGGGTTCTTTCCAGCATCTGGCAATTACAAATAGGGCTGCTATGAACATAGTAGAACATGTATCCTTATTACATGGTGGGGAGTCTTCTGGGTATATGCCCAGGAGTGGTATAGCAGGATCTTCTGGAAGTAAGGTGCCCAGTTTTCGGAGGAACCGCCAGACTGATTTCCAGAGTGGTTGTACAAATTTGCAACCACACCAGCAGTGGAGGAGTGTTCCTCTTTCTCCACACCCTCTCCAACACCTGCTGTCTCCTGAATTTTTAATCTTAGCCATTCTGACTGGTGTAAGATGAAATCTTAGGGTTGTTTTGATTTGCATTTCCCTAATGACTAATGAAGTTGAGCATTTTTTAAGATGCTTCTCCGCCATCCGAAGTTCTTCAGGTGAGAATTCTTTGTTTAACTCTGTACCCCATTTTTTAATAGGGTTGTTTGGTTTTCTGGAGTCTAACTTCTTGAGTTCTTTATATATATTGGATATTAGCCCTCTATCTGATGTAGGATTGGTGAAGATCTTTTCCCAATTTGTTGGTTGCCGATTTGTCCTCTTGATGGTGTCCTTTGCCTTACAGAAACTTTGTAATTTTATGAGGTCCCATTTGTCAATTCTTGCTCTTAGAGCATATGCTATTGGTGTTCTGTTCAGAAACTTTCTCCCTGTACCGATGTCCTCAAGGGTCTTCCCCAGTTTTTTTTCTATTAGCTTCAGAGTGTCTGGCTTTATGTGGAGGTCCTTGATCCATTTGGATTTGAGCTTAGTACAAGGAGACAAGGATGGATCAATTCGCATTCTTCTGCATGCTGACCTCCAGTTGAACCAGCACCATTTGTTGAAAAGGCTATCTTTTTTCCATTGGATGTTTTCAGCCTCTTTGTCGAGGATCAAGTGGCCATAGGTGTGTGGGTTCATTTCTGGATCTTCAATCCTGTTCCATTGATCCTCCTGTCTGTCACTGTACCAATACCATGCAGTTTTTAACACTATTGCTCTGTAGTATTGCTTGAGGTCAGGGATACTGATTCCCCCAGATTTCCTTTTGTTGCTGAGAATAGTTTTAGCTATCCTGGGTTTTTTGTTGTTCCAGATGAATTTGATAATTGCTCTTTCTAGCTCTGTGAAGAATTGAGTTGGGATTTTGATGGGTATTGCATTGAATCTGTATAGTGCTTTAGGCAAAATGGCCATTTTAACTATATTGATTCTGCCGATCCATGAGCATGGGAGGTTTTCCCATTTTTTGAGGTCTTCTTCCATTTCCTTCTTCAGAGTCTTGAAGTTCTTGTCATACAGATCTTTCACATGTTTGGTAAGAGTCACCCCAAGGTACTTTATACTGTTTGTGGCTATTGTGAAGGGGGTCATTTACCTAATTTCTTTCTCAGCCTGCTTATCCTTTGAGTATAGGAAGGCCACTGATTTGCTTGAGTTGACTTTATAACCTGCCACTTTGCTGAAGTTGTTTATCAGCTGTAGGAGCTCTCTAGTGGAGTTCTTTGGGTCACTTAGGTAGACGATCATGTCGTCTGCAAATAATGATAGTTTGACTTCTTCCTTTCTAATTTGTATCCCTTTGACCTCCTTATGTTGTCGAATTGCCTGAGCTAGTACCTCAAGTACAATATTGAAAAGATAAGGAGAAAGGGGGCAGCCTTGTCTGGTCCCTGATTTCAGTGGGATTGCTTCAAGTTTCTCTCCATTTAGTTTGATGCTGGCTACCGGTTTGCTGTATATTGCTTTTACTATGTTTAGGTATGGGCCTTGAATTCCTGTTCTCTCCAAGACTTTAAGCATGAAGGGATGCTGAATTTTGTCAAATGCTTTTTCAGCATCCAATGAAATGACCATGTGGTTTTGTTCTTTGAGTTTGTTTATGTAGTGGATTGTATTGATGGATTTCCGTATATTGAACCAACCCTGCATTCCTGGGATAAAGCCTACTTGATCATGGTGGATGATCGTTTTGATGTGTTCTTGGATTCGGTTGGCAAGAATTTTATTGAGTATTTTTGCATCGATGTTCATAAGGGAAATTGGTCTGAAGTTCTCTTTCTTTGTTGGATCTTTGTGTGGCTTTGGTATCAGCGTAATTGTGGCTTCGTAGAAGGAATTGGGTAGTGTTCCTTCTGTTTCTATTTTGTGGAATAGTTTGAAGAGTATTGGTGTTAACTCTTCTTTGAAGGTCTGGTAGAATTCTGCACTGAAGCCATCTGGTCCTGTGCTTTTTTTGGTTGGAAGACTTTCTATGACTCCTTCTATTTCTTTAGGCATTATGGGACTGTTTAGATGGTCTAGTTGGTCCTGATTTAATTTTGGTATTTGGTATCTGTCAAGGAAATTGTCCATTTCCTCCAGATTCTCCAGTTGTGTTGAGTATAGGCTCTTGTAGTAGGATCTGATGATTTTTTGGATTTCCTCAGTTTCCGTTGTTATATCTCCCTTTTCATTTCTAAGTTTGTTAATTTGGATACTTTCTCTGTGCCCTTTGGTCATTCTGGCTAAGGGTTTATCTATCTTGTTGATTTTCTCAAAGAACCAGCTCCTGGTATTGTTGATTTTTTGTATGGTTCTCTTTGTTTCTACTTGATTGATTTCGGCCCTGAGTTTGATGATTTCCTGCCTTCTACTCCTCCTGGGCGAAATAGCTTCTTTTTGTTCCAGGGCTTTCAGGTGTGTCATTAAGCTGGTAATGTATGCTCTCTCCATTTTCTTTTTGGAGGCACTCAGGGCTATGAGTTTTCCTCTTAGCACTGCTTTCATTGTGTCCCATAGATTTGGGTATGTTGTGTTTTCATTTTCATTGTGTTCTAAAAAGTCTTTAATTTCTTTCTTTATTTCTTCCTTGACCAAGGTATCATTGAGTAGAGTATTGTTCAGTTTCCACGTGTATGTGGGCTTTCTGTTGTTTCTGTTGCTATTGAAGACCACTTTTACTCCATAGTGATCAGATAGGAGGCATGGGATTAGTTCGATCTTCTTATATTTGTTGAGGTCTGTCTTGTGACCAATTATATGGTCGATTTTGGAGAAGGTACCATGAGGTGCTGAGAAAAAGGTATATTCTTTTGTTTTAGGATAGAATGTTCTATATATATCTGTTAAATCTAATTGGTCCAAAGCTTCAATTAGTTTCATTGTGTCCCTGTTTAGTTTCTGTTTTCCTGATCGGTCCATTGAGGAAAGTGCAGTGTTGAAGTCACCCACAATTATTGTGTTAGGTGCAATGTGTGCTTTTAGTTTTAATAAAGTTTCTTTTACAAAAGAGGGTGCCCTTACATTTGGGGCATAGATGTTCAGGATTGTCAGTTCTTCTTTTTGTATTTTTCCTTTGACCAGCAAGAAGTGTCCCTCAGGGTCTCTTTTGATGACTTTGGGTTGAAAGTCAATTTTATCTGATATTAAAATGGCTACTCCAGCTTGTTTCCTGAGACCATTTGCTTGTAAAATTGTCTTCCAGCCTTTTACTCTAAGGTAGTGTTTGTCTTTGACCCTGAGGTGTGTTTCCTGTAAGCAGCAAAATGTAGGGTCCTGTTTACGTATCCATTCAGTTAGTCTGTGTCTTTTTATTGGGGCATTAAGTCCATTGATGTTAAGAGATATTAAGGAATAGTGATTGTTACTTCCTATCATTTTTGACGTTATTTTTTAAATTTGAATGCTTAACTTCTTTTGGGTTTGATGAAAGGTTACTATCTTGCTTTTTCCAGGGTGAAGTTTCCCTCCTTGTATTGGTGTTGTCCTCCTATTATCCTTTTTAGGGCCGGGTTTGTGGATAGATATTGGGTAAACTTGGTTTTGTCATGAAATATCTTAGTTTCTCCATCTATGGTGATTGAGAGTTTTGCTGGATATAGTAGTTTTGGTTGGCATTTGTGTTCTCTTAGAGTCTGCATGAGATCTGCCCAGGACCTTCTAGCCTTCATAGTCTCAGGTGAAAAGTCTGCTGTGATTCTGATAGGTCTTCCTTTATATGTTACTTGGCCTTTTTCTCTTACTGCCTTTAGTATTCTTTCTTTGTTTAGAACATTTGGTGTTTTGATTATTATGTGACGGGAAGTATTTCTGTTCTGGTCCAGTCTGTTTGGAGTTCTGTAGGCTTCTTGTATATTCATGGGCATCTCTCTCTTTAGGTTAGGGAAGTTTTCTTCCATAATTTTATTGAAGATATTTGCTGGCCCTTTAAGTTGTAAATCTTCACTCTCCTCTATGCCTATAATCCTTAGGTTTGGTCTTCTCATTGTGTCCTGGATTTCCTGGATATTTTGGGTTACAAGCTTTTTGCATTTTGCATTTTCTTTAACTGTTGAGTCCAAGGTTTCTATGGAATCTTCAGCATCTGAGATTCTTTCTTCTATCTCTTGTATTCTGTTGTTGATATTTGTATCTCTGTCCCCTGAATTCTTCCCAAGGCTTTCTATCTCCAAAGTTGTCTCCCTTTGAGTTTTCTTAGTTGTTTCTACTTCTGATTTTAGATCCTGGATGGTTTTGCTTAGCTCCTTCACTTGCATGTTTGTGTTTTCCTGTAATTCTTTAAGAGATTTTTGTGTTTTCTCTTTCATGAGCTCAGCCTGTTGACCAAAGTTCTCCTGTATTTCTTTAAGAGATTTTTGTGTTTCGTCTTTCATGACCTCAGCCTGTTGAGCAAAGTTCTCCTGTATTTCTTTAAGTGTTTTTTGCATTTCCTCCTTGTTGGCTTTTGTATTCTCCTGGATTTCTTTCAATGATTTTTGTGTTTCCCTTGCAAGGGCTTCTACCTTTTGATCCATTGTCTCCTGAATTTCTTTATGTATGACCTTCATGTGTTCCTGTACCAGCATCATGACCAGTGATTTTAAATCCAAATCTTGTTTTACAGGTGTGATGGGGTATCCAGGACATGTTGGTAGAGGAGAATTGGGTTCAGATGTTGCCATATTGCCTTGATTTCTGTTAGTGACGTTCCTGCGTTTGCCTTTTGCCATCTAGATCTCACTGGTGTTAGTTTATCTTGTCAGTGCTGGACTCACCAGTGCAAGCTGCCCCTTCCCAGTTGGCCTCTGGTGCACAGCTTACCTCCTGCACTGCTTGTAGACAGTGTGCTGCTGCCCAGGCTGTTCAGATCCCAAAGCAGGCACCCGAAGGCTCCCGCTGGGGCCCGCTGGATTCACTGGAGCACACTGACTTCTCCCAGCTGGCCGCCCGGAAGCCCAGCTAGCCACTTGCAGGACTTGGAGATGTAATGCTGCCGCCCAGACTGATCTGGATCCGGAAGCGGAGAGAGTAGAGCTAAGGGCTTCTGCCTGAGGCCTTGCCCCAGATTGTGTCTGTGGAGCAGATGGAGCCCGTGTGCACTCCCAGGGAGTGCCGACGGTGTATGCTACTGTGACCTCCCCTGAGTTCCGCTCACTCCGCTGGGCAGCCGATCTGCCAACCGGGCTATTGCACACAAGGTTAGCCTGGCCGCCCAGTCCCTGAGTCCAGGCAAAAGCCTGGGAGGCCAAGGTCCGAGCAAAGTTCCCCTACGGCTTTGACTGTTAATTGGGTTTGCCAGGTGACTAGGATGGCGGGCGTGTGCGCCCGCGCTCCCTGAAAGCGCCGGGAGAGTCTGCTTTGCTAACAATCACCTGGGCGGGTTGACTCACAGATGGCCCACCAAGCCGCCCAGTTCTTGGGGTCAGTCCTGTGCCTTTTGGGGCCTGGACCCCCGCTTTGTTAGCCTTAGGCTATGCCTGTTACAGGTCTGCCCGCCTGAGCTCTCTGTCGTCCTGCAGGCAAAATGGCGGCGGCGCGCTCGCAGGCCTGGGCAAAAAACCTCCTGGTTGGGTTGGCACCCCGATGGCCCCCCGACCCGCCCAGGGCCTGGGTGCAGGCCAACGCCCGTCGGGCTCAGACCACCGCGGGCTCAGACCACCGCGGTGTTGGCCTCGGATTATGTTTGTGTACCTCAGTCTGTCCGATTCCTGGAGTACGGAACCAAGATGGATCCTCCTCTCCTGACTGGTGGGAGGCCGAGTTCTGAAGTGGCCTCCGTGCAGGAAAGGCGCCGCACAACTGCAGCTGCTTGCTGTCCGGCTGGTCAGCGAAGGTCAGTGGTCGTGGGCGCAGGGCCTAACTGGTCCCTGTGACGCCTTGGTTCCACTGCTGATGGCCCTTCAGCTGGAGCAGCCACTGCTGCCGCTCCAGTAATACATTTTTGTACTTAACATACTATATGCTGGACGAACCAGGAGTACACAACAGTAAATACAACAAACTACAACATATCTTACCGAATACCCAGTTCCAGAAGTTTTGTGTTTTGCACAGTTACAGACAAACAAAGCAAATATGCAATTTAATGTTTTATGGAAAAATAGATCCTTATGAGAAGAAATAACTTCATATTCAAGAACCATAGAGATTTGATTTCTAAGGATGGATGGGAGTAACAGAGTTACCGAGACTGTAAGAGCAAAGGTATGTTCAATAAAGACATTGGAGATTGTGTGGTTCCTCTGATCTGAATAACTTGCTTTCTGAGGATCTACAAGAGTGCCACTGTGGATTAGATTTAGTAAGTACATGTAAGATATGGGTCATTTGAAATCCTGGAAGTCAAGAGTACATAAGGAATTTTCCCAAAGTGAAACAACTTTCTTTAGAGCATCTTGTCATTTGAACACCTTCAGATAGATGTGACTGAAAATCCAAATTAATTTTTTGAGTGATTCCAAACATTCAGTAAAATAGTGATGGTAATAATAACGATAATAGCTGTACCAATTTGGAGTTTTCAATCCGTCCAACACTTATTGAATAAGTCTATATGTTTGAAAAACAGGGAATATTGGTATGTGTGTGTGTGTGTGTGTGTGTGTGTGTGTGTAAAATAGTAATATCTTTTTCTGATCAGGCAAACCACTAATTGCTGCTGTGACAGATACCTGAGCAAATAAATAATTTAAGGGAAGTAGAACTTATTTTGCTTTATGTTTTTCACATGTGAGTCCATCATGGTTGGAAGGAGGTAGCAGAGCCCAGAGGCTTACATTTCTCTAAGCAAGAGTCAGTAAAAGAATTAAAGATCTAGGACCAGTCATCACCTTCAAATGCATAGCTTCAAGTTACCTACATCTCCTATCATGCCCCATCCAGCTTCCCAAATAGTTTCCCATCAAGTGCCTATCACATGAGTTTCTGGAGAATATTCCATGTTCAAAACCTCATCAGACAAAGGTATTTAATTTATCTGTATGTAGCACACAACCTCTAAGGAATTGCCTTCAGTCTGAATCCAAGATTACAGTACCCTTTAGAGTTTATTCATTTCATATTCCTCTCAATAATAAAATTAAAGTGTAAAAATATTGGGAAGCAATTTCAAGTTTACCCAAACATTGCAAAAGAGCAGTAGAACTTCTCTTTCTTGAACCCTCTGAGAATTTGTTGTCAATAAACAACCATGTAATATCTACAACATGGAACTTATCTTACATTAACCATAACACAGCCATCAATATCAGACAGTTATTACTGATATTCTTCTTCCCTAAGCCCAAACTAATGTTTTTATAGTAAGTTGATCAGCTCTGGATCAAATACTGCCTGTAGTTGCCATCACTGTTTAATCTCTTTCATTTTGTATGATTCCCCATTCTTGGCCTGACTTTCAAAACTTTTCATCAGTTTAGATTATAGGACAACCATGTTATAGAATTCCCTTGAATTTTATCTGAATTGTTTTTAATGGATATATTGCAATAATTTTGGAGTGAAGTGTGGCAGGAACAGCACTGTGCATTTGTTATTGATGGTTTGTTTCTAGTTGTTGTAGTGAGGATTAAACTCATGCATGCTAGTTAAAGCATCAGACCAGTGTGATGACTTTCAGCCCCCTTTGTCCTTTTGATTTTGAGACAGAATGTCACTATGTTGCCCATGCTAGCCTTGAGCTTACTTTGTATGCCATATGGACTGTGGATTAACAGTGTTCTGCTTCATTTTACAGGATAAGTGAGATTAAAGTCAAGCATTCATAGTCCTGATTTTTCTTATTGCCTATTAGTAAATAACATATAATTTTAGCTACTCCAAATTTAAAAATAGTTGTTCTGATTATTTGATCCAGTTTGGCACAACTGTGTCTGTCATGCTTTTTCTAGTGCTCGATTTTTAACACCTTATTACATTTCTGTTGCTAGTTACCACTGGCTCAAATGAATACTCTCCTAGCTTGCTGTTCTTGCAACTCCTTCCTATGTCCACAAACACTTGAACATTACGTTCCCCTTTGTAGGTGTCCCTCAAACCTTGTACAGGAGCTTTTCATCCTACATAGATATCCACCTTCCTCCCACTTGTTACTTATTTGACAAAGTTATAAATTAAAAAAAGTAGAAGATAGAGAGAGATGTCTAGAAGAATGAATAAAAAAGAGAAAAAGATCAAGGGATGATTCAAAAATTTAAAAGACACAGAGAAAACATAATGAAACAAATTGTATTCATCTGAGATAAATATTCTGGGTAACATTAGTTGAGATGATTTTGAACATAATCTTCATTAAAAGATACATTTCTCTCTTTACCCAAAACAATAGCAGAACATTAAGAAAAATGCTGTTTATCTGAACTAGCATTGTTTTGTGTTTCCAAATTACATGTTATTTATTATTTAATTGTTTAGTGTGTGTGTTTGTGTAGATAAAAGTGTATGTATATGTGGGGTCTGCACATATGTCACACCAGCATATAGATGCTAGTTTGAAGTCAAATTTAAGGCAAACTGAAGAGTTTCCTCTTCAGTTACATTGGTTCCTGGTATTTAATTCAGGGTAATCAGGCATGGTAGCAAGTTGAGTTACCCATTTACCAACTCTACATTTGAATTTTTGTTACGTCTCTTAAATTTATTATCTGGAAATTTTTATACATGTATACAACATGTTTTGATCAAATTCTACTACCTCTTACTACTTCCCCAACAACTCCTCTCAGGGTCTTCTACAGTGCCTCTCTCTAGACTTCCTATTGAACATGCATTTATTTTTCAATAAAATAAATCAAATCAAAGTACTCTCCAAGTACAGTATTAGGATCTTCATTATTTGCAACTGCACTCAGTATACACAAAATTACATTGTAGCTTTTATGGTAACAGATTTCCTCAAGCTGCCTCTTCTCAACTGTTGTCCAGTGTTCAGCACCTGGTCTCAGGACCTTAGTATTTCATGGTAGAGAGAAGTTTTCTCTGGCCATTATGAGCCTTGTATAAAGCTAATGACTCTGTTTTGACCATGTGACTACTAAGCTCATTCTCATTACCTCTAAAATCTGTCCATTGGAATGAGAAATATTTTTATTGTGAAGTCTATGAGCAATAACTTAGGAAAAGTGCTTATTCTAGGCCATAAACTACTGAAAATCAATTATCACAGAACCTTACGCTCTTGCTTCTCCCGTTTTAGCCTCAAAAGGCCATGATTGCAGGTGTGTGACAAACCATCTGAGTGAAATATTGTTTTATTTTTTCACTATCACCGTGAAAGAAAAGTACCATTCACAATCATGAATAAGTCTGCCTCAATGGATTATTTTTGAAGGTAGGAACTGGTTTTCATCTCCATATTCTTAGTGCTAATCAAAATTATTGGTACTTTTAAGGATACCCAGTGTGTGTTACATGAAGGATGGAGGACAGTGCTGAAGACTGTGATTAGATGAATAGATGCAAACACTGAAGAATGACAGGGAAGAACAATGATAGCCATGTGTGGTGGTTTGAATGGTGATGTCCCCCATAGGCTTATACATTTGCATGCAAATTGATGAAATGTTTGGAGAGATTAGGAGACCTGTCCTTATTGGAGTAGGTATGTCCTTGTAGAAGGATGCATGTTGATGAGGCTTGGGCTTTGAAATTTCAAAAGCCAACACAAGGTCCAATCCCTTCTCTCTCTCTCTCTCTCTCTCTCTCTCTCTCTCTCTCTCTCTCTCTCTCTCTCTCTCTGTCTCTCTCTCTCTCTCTCTGTCTCTCTCCCACTCTGCATCTCTCCTTTTCTGTCTGTCTGTCTGTCTGTCTGTCTCTCTCTCTCTCCCTTTCCCCCTCCTTCCCTCCCTCCCCCTCTTTTCCCCTCCTTTTCTCCCTCCCTAACCCCCTCTTTCTCCCTGCTGCCTGTGGATCAGAATGTAGCTCTCAGGAACTTCTCTAGCACCACTGCCTGCCTGTGTGCCACCATGCATTCCATCATGAAGAAAAAGTACTAACCCTAACTGTAAGGAAGTACCCAGTGAAAATGCTTTCTTTGATAAGTGTTGCCTTTGTTGTGGTGTCTCTTCACAGCCATAGAGTACTTAGACACCAGGTTATTGGGAAATTTCCCAATATTTATTGGATTATTTATTGAATATTTATGACATCCCAGCCAATTAGATGGATATTTTATTTGTATTATGGACTGGTCCAGGGTCAGGTTATTATAGTTTAGAGAAACAAAACAAAGTCTAGGAATGTAAATAGAAACCATATTTACAGGCTTAGAAATAATAGTCCACAAGGTCAGAGAAAAGAAAACATCATCTAATACTTCATAACAATAATGTCCCTTAATAAATTCCAGAGTTTCTTACATGGCATTTAGTTGGCATTGGTTTGACAGTGATTTACCACATCATTTGTCAAGCATTCTTTCTGCTTTGATATTGCAGCTACTATACTTTGTCTGCCTAGTATAAGTTGGAAATGTTTAAGTGAACAGTTTGACAAGTATTTCCACATATAATTAGGCTGAGCTACTTTGTGAATTTTGCAATGAAAAAACTTATCACAGTTCAACTTGCCTCATCATTTTTAGTTCCAAGATCATTCCTAGACATAGGACTCTGGCTGTACCCTACAAATGATTTTTCAAATGCCTACAAATATCTGCACTTTGCTAAGCACCAAGATAAGTAAATGAACATTGATTTCGATAGCAAAATACATGAATCTTCTTGATCCCTTTAATTATTATTGGGTGACAACAAGCTTATCAAACAGTTCCTCACTCACCAAAGTCCTAGATAGTTAGCCATTACCTTTCCTATTGTCTATCCTCTGTATATTTTGTTGCATTCATCATATGTATTTAAACAATATCTTGTTTTCCTAAGTAGGTAATTAGACTTTCAAAAACAAAACACCTCTGTCTGTATGTCTGTTTGTTTGTTTATTTGCTGTCATAAGCAAAGAGGCAGTTCAAGAGACTTCCCCTGTCCTTTTTCATTGAAGATAACAACTTCTTGGGAAAAGTAAGAAAAACTCAAACACAAAGCACAGTGGCTTGAATAAAGTGTACAGAGCAATTTCTGACATTATTCAAACACAGATCTCCAGGAACTGGTAATTTAAGTATCCAACACAGTCTCACTGGGGCTAACTCACAGGGTCACCTGATTTTCATACTCATGAGTGGTATGGTTCATCTCAATCCTCTTAAAAGTCATTATGCATATAGAACTGGAGACTGTGCGATTAGTTTACTGTCACTCTTGAAAGGTTCTGTTTCTCCACTAGTATCTGATAAAGAAGAGAGTTTCCCAAAGTCAGTCACTCAAAATAGAGAAAGTAAATCCATTTTAGCATACCTCTGGGGAGCAGATCTGCATTAACTAGTCTATGACTTCTCTGGCAATTATAAAGTGGAAGAGAATGCACAGCCACTGGTGATTTCTGCAAGCAATATGATGAGGGGACAGAGAAAATGAGGCAAAAGTAAAATGGGATGTGGGATTAAGGGATCTTCCACTCATCCATGTGCAGAACATTGAAAATTAATACGGAATTGTTCAGTAAGCAGCCATTAGGTTATTGTAATTTGTAGAATGTTTTCGTCTTCCTCTTCTCCTTCACTGAAGACATATTAGAAATGGCTTCATTTCTGAGGGATGACACAGTTAATCCTATTTTGAGTTCTATTTGAAGAAAATGAAATGTTAAGCTGGTTTTGCACTTATCAAATGAGCCATTGAATTCCACATCTAGCAAGCAGCTCCAGAAGGAAGGCACTGTGCTAGATAGCAGGGCTATGGAGATGAATTAAGAATAATTATTTTCATCATGGTATCAGATAATTTGGGGGATTTACAATATTGTAATTTTCAGCTTCTGTAAATAGAGGAGTTAAGATAAACCAGGAATGTCAGGCCAAGTGAAAGACAGATCCAAAGCATTGCCCTGAACTAAAGGGCAGTGGCCCAGGAACAGAAGTAAGACAAAAAGAGTCTTCACCCTAAAAATTCAAAGTATGCTATGTCAGGAAGGAAACCTTTGAGTCTGCATTTAAAATATTCAGAATAGGGTGACAGCTTAGTAGATAAAGCACTTGACATGTAAGCATGAGGGTGGGAGCTAGGCAACTAGGCACTTACAAAAATCAGGCAGATGTCATGACCACCCCGCAAACCCCAACCTGAAATCATAGCACTAAAGAAGCAAAGATAAAGAATACCCTAGGCAAGCTGGTTGGTTGACTAGCTGGCTGGCAAGCCTCAGGCTCAGTGATGTGGATAATGATAGGGAAGCCACTCAGTTAGCTTCTGGACTGTGTACCATGCTCATGCATATTCACACAAGTAGGGTCTCACAAATGTGCATTTCTATACATACAAGCACATAGACGCATGGATATACACATATATATCCCCCACAAGAAACAACAATGACAGCAACAACAAAAACCAAAACACAAAATATACAAGCTATGCATGTCTCCACAGAAGCGCTCATTCAACTCTAATTACATAACATAACACGCTACACTAAATTTAATTTTATCCAATGGTGTAAGAGTGCTATTATCCCCTTCCAACTTAGAGCAGTGAATATTATCTTGCATATTCAAGACAAATCTTTTAATGGATGAATAAAAGAAATGAAATGTAATTAGACCTACAGTAAGCTGTGTAGCATGGTATCAGTGCCATAATATCCTTGTCCCCAAGAAGCACAGACACAGGCTGTTGCTGTGATACAAAACAGCAATTCTTGGGTTAGGGAAAGAGCCATCAGCTCTGGAAATAAGAGTGCAAGTTGGAGAAGAGAGATTGCTCAGGGAATCGTCTAGTATTTTTAGGAAGGCTTAAGAAAAGTACACTGGAGTTTGTAAAGTTTGCTGGTATAGAGCCCACTGTGTGGTTTAACAGTAAAGGAATTGCTCAACTGACTCAACTCCCATAATAGATCTTCACCCAAGAGCATCTCTTCTAAGGTCAAAACATGCTAGAATAAAAATCAAAAATGCAAAAAATAATTTTTTTCTCTAAACTCCCATAAGAATCTTTATTATTCTGTTTCTAGCATAGACCCAATTATAAGAAAAACACTGAAGATACAAATGCAAACCTAAGAAACTTTTGTTTGGTAATGGTTTTTAATAGATGAATAAAAGAAATGAAACGTAATTACACCTACATAGACCCAATTATAAGAAAAACTCTGAAGATACAAATGCAAACCTAAGAAACTTTTGTTTGGTAAGTTGCACTCTTTCCATATCATGCAAGTCTTCCATCAGTGAAGCATATGTTAGACAATTCTGTGGTCTCCCACATTATGTGGGAGTTGCCACATGCTTAAAGGTCAGAGGCATGTCAGCTGTTGCAGCCTTCCTTTGATCCACTACATCTTGCTTTCCCATCATCAGAGATCTTGGCTTTTAAATGAGGATCACTCTGTGATTGTGGATATGCTTGTGGCATCATAGCCACACACTGTAGCACATTGGATACTGTCAGTGTCCTGATCTGACCTACAGACCCACAGAAAGAAAATGCTTACAATGAAGTTGTCATTTCTATGGTATTTGATGCAGGGATTTATCAAGTCATTTACTTTATTTTTTATAGTGTTAGCTTAGGAAATCACGTTGTTAAGAAAATGGGAGAATTTAAATTTGCCCACTTTAAGTATCAAGAAAAAGGTATAGGTAGTAAACTCAGATCTACTACTTCTAAGATAATTTCAGGCTACTTGCTTATCTTGTTTAAACTATTCATTCACATAGGAGTAGAAGAATGGCACCCAAGGTCTCAAGAATTAGTGAGATCACAGGGCACTCCAAGAATGTAGAGGTCAGAAAGTCAGGTGGATATAGTGTCTTAGTATCTATGAATTCCAACAGAAGGCAAGATGGGGTGTAAGATATTATGAGAAGAGAAGAACCTGCCTGCATAAGAGGAAGACACCAGCAGACACACTGTCTTTCCCTGCGGGTCCCCAACATGTAAAAAGGGTAAAACATTTAGCTTTACTCAATTAGTGGTTAGGACAGATTCAGAAAGTAAGGGAAAGATATGGAAGATTATTAGTGATGGATAATGTTTGAATGAGACTCATATCGTTACTGAAAAAAGAACAGACTACCTATTAGTTGTAAACAGAGGTTGGTAAAAATTCCTGTGGGGGGAAAATATGGAAAAAAAGAATATAGTCACTTATAGGCTTTTGACATAAAATTGGGAATTGATAATCAAAAGGTTTAGAATAAAGACTTTTAGTTGAGAGTTAAGAATAAAAAGTAGTTTTCATTCTGAGGAGATATTCTTTCAGATAACCCAGATTCAATCAATTCTCAGCAAACACATGATGGCCACAAGCATCTATAGCTCCAGTTCCAGAGAATTCTGGGTCTTCTTCTGGCCTTTGTGGATACCAGACACACAAGTATCTGTACTGCTCAGCAGCAGATGGAGGCAAAACACCTTTACTTTACCAAACACTTTTTACACATAAAAATAATCTTTAAACTAAAAAAGAAAAACATTTTTATCAATAGTTCCCATTAAAATAATCATTTGGTATTTTAAGCAATAGGCAGCATTGGAAATGGTTTTAATAAAATGTTCTACTTGCTTCCATAACATTTCCAGATGAATGTAGTTACATAGGAACTGTGTTGAAGAATTAATTGTTGCATCAAGGTTCTAAGAGAAGAAGACTGCCTAGAAAATTTGGTGGTTTGACATGGGGACAGTTTATGATGTCTAGCAATCTAAAACAATGTAGTCTGTAGATGACACACATGACTTAGTTTTCTTGAACCCAGATTTAATGCTTTACAGGGCACTGGGAACTAGAAGAGTCAAGAAGGTGGCAGTCGCTTCTGTTTTGTTTTACATCTAATTTTTGAATGAAGAATCCCATATGTCCTTTTGTTTTTAAATCTAAGACATGAAAAGCATGCAGTCATCCTTATTTTCCAAAATTAGTTTCTTAGCATCAGTCACTTTCATATTCCTTGTCTGGAATAAGAAGTTGCATTCACCAAGCACTCAAAAATGCTTTGACATTTACATTAATTCGATTTACATCATGCTACATGCATGTTACATGTATCACATATATGATCACATATATGATCAAATGTATAATACCTGAATATTTTCAAACTTCTGCTTATGTATTTTTATAGTATAAATATCTAATATATACATATATGTGTATGTTATATATATTATATATACTAATATATTATATATATATACTATATAGTGCCTATATAATGATACAAAATAAATGCAGATTATCTGGGAAACTCATTTTCTGACACTTGTGTCTTGCAATTATCATTCATATTAAGAGATTACAGTTTTAGTCCCATTGAATTTAAAAGGTCATTAATCCAAATGTTAATTTAATCAATACTATATTAAATGAACTGTAGAAAGTAAATTAATACCTGGTAAGCAGATTCATTGGACTATAAGCTTTCAGAATGTGCCCAATGTCAGCACATTTCACTGAGAAATGAGTACCGTTTATTGTAAAAAGAACTCGCAAAAATCTTAGTCTGACTTTTTCTCATTCTTATGCTTTGATTTACTCTGGGAACCAAAATAGTTATTAACATAAAAGATTTTGGTCTGTCTACTTCCCAAGTGCTTACCATTTTTTAAAAACACCTGTGGCTATGTGTAGACAAAATATAATTTTGTGCCAGCAAATGTCTTCTAATATGATTTTTTCACTAAATAGATTACTTTGTCTTCAAGGAGCATTTTAATTATTTAAAAAGTTGGATTTGTAACGACATATATTTGCCTATGAAGATATACCCATCTCCAAAAATCTCATAGGCATTTATGTATATAATACAAATAAACATAGAGGTACATAGACATCTACCAGGTGTATATACCGCATACTTAATCACCATTCATATGTGTTTACTTCAATTTTATGTACCTTGCCATACAAATGCATAACAGATATATGCAGGCATGCTGTTGTGTGTCTTTTCTAAGAAGACACAAACAGATATCTATTCACCCCATATACGGCACCAATGACAAGCCAAAAAACGATGCTACCAAGAATAGTGTAGTGAACTAAGGAGTTAATTGGAGTTACTACAGAACATGAGGGAGGAACATAATTGTCTTAAATGCAGCTGAAAAACAAAGAGCGGTTTTACATATAAATAAATGCATCTGAAAACCAAGAGCAGTGTTAAATATGATCAAAGTTCACTATATAATTGGATGAGAATGTCTTTATTTTCATTGTGAAGCTAACATTTGAATACTTAACCCTTACATAGGACTGTTGGCTATGCACAGATACCTGGCTCACCCTTGGGTTGGGAAAGTGGTGAGCTTCTCAGACTTGACAATCAGAAAGATTAAAAGATATTGGCAGGAGGAACATATTTTGATCCCATCTAGGAATCATCAAAATTACCATAGGTTGTCTGTCTTGTCGTCTGTAGATCCAGCCAATAGTCTACTCTTACATGAGTCATAGGGGCTTTATGATTTTGCATTGTGATATTCCTAGCTAAGCCCAGGGCAGTTGGGCAGTTCTTCTTAGGGCTTTAAACCTATATACTATGAAGTGATAAGTATATAAAATAGTTCAAGAGAGTTTCCTCACAAAGAAGAAGCCTCTTTTGGGTCAGTTGCCTGTCAAATATTCTGGGAATCTGTCTAGCCATGGTAGAATGCTTACCACCATATCCTTCGCCAAGAGACTGAGGACATCACTCTCAACTAGCTGATCTCACAGGGAATACAATAGGGCAAGCATGGAAGGGTGAGGAAGAAGAGGGTTACATTGGTCTAGGATGGACCTAGCTCCCAGAGGGACAGAGAGGACACTGGTAAGAATCTGTTGTAAAGAAGTCAAGAGGATGGGCTACTAATTAACCAAGATTCTGCCTTCTGGTTGTACCCACACATTCTACAAAACAAAAATTTAGAAAATAAACCAAATATTTAACATGGGCATTAATACTGGATGTTATTCTTTGTATGAACTATTGCCATAATAAAATATCTGCCATGAAAAAACAAGAAATGTAAACTTTATTTATTTATTTACTTATTGGCTTACAGTTTAGCAATGAATATAAGCCATAGGGTGGCATTGGTAGCAGAAACACAGGGCAACTGTTCACATTGCATTTGGTCAGAAAAAGGAGAACAGAGAGGAAGTAGGTTCGTGCTATAAAACCTCAAGGTCCTCTCCCAAGGTAAGCACACATGGTAGTGAGGCTCCACTTCCTAAACATTTCATAATCATTCCAAGTGGCCCAACTAACTGCGGACTAGGTGTACAAAACCTATGGAACATTTACATTCAAAGAAACATTCTCCTAGTATAAGGCTTTATGTAGAGAGCAGAATGATGACTGGTCACACACCAAGGAGGCCAGTCTTGAACATACATAATGGAATTATGTATTTAATACAGTGCTGACATATTACAAGGGGTTATATTGATGCATGAGAGGACGGTTACTAGGTACATTTGGACTTGAACTAGCTGTGTTTTAATATGAACCTGTGCTTTCTGAACTGATAAATGGAGAAGTTGTGTTCCCAGCATAAGAAACCCCATGTTAAACATTTCAGAAGTGTGGAAGATTATGGCACATTCACAAAGCTATGTATTTTGTCCCCATAGCATTATGTCCAGTAAGTGTGCTTCCATGTGGATGCTGATGCTGAGAAATGCATAACACAGAAGGCAGATATCCTAGTAGCAGGGAGTCAGGTTGGGCTGTAACAGAACTTGATCCTCAGTGAGAATCTGGCCAGTAAAGCTACTGCAGAGTGCTTAACCTATGAATACACAGACTCAAATACAGTAATTTTATTGCATAATAGCAACAGATAACTACATAAATCGTAAGTTCCAGTTTCAGGACTTCAGAAACTCTTCATTGACATGCACCAATGGACAACATTCAGAGGTCTTAATCAAATTAAACACTGGAAGAAAGGAGCACGTAATAATAATAGACTCTTCATTTCTTAATATTTCTCTTAAGATTATAAATTAGCATCCTTTGAATTATATGTTAGAGGAGATGGGGCAGTTACAAATATCATCAGTTACGATAATCAAGCATAACAGGGTTATATCTGTCAGCATCATTAGTTTTAATTTTATGAGTGTAATGCTTTCAATTGAAAAATTCGATTGAGAATGTCCAGCTCATAAGCACAATGCAAGATAAGTAGGTAACATATGAATTTCTTGTTTTCAAAATATTCTACCTAGTAAATACTTGTATTTATTTTGTAATCAAGGAAATCAAGGCTATTAATGTTAAAGTCTCTTTGTTTTAAAATAGTAGAAACCATCCCATCTGCAGACATCAAATCCAGACACTATTGATGATGCCAAGAAGCAGTAGCTGACAGAAGCCAGGTATGGCTGTCCCCTGAGAGGTTCTGCCAGCACCTGACTAACACAGATACAGATACTCATCCCCAACCATTGGACTAAGCATGAGTACCCCAATAGAAGAGGTAGTGGAAGGATTAAAGGAGTAGAAGGGGATTGCAACCCCATAGGAAGAACAATATCAACTAAACAGATGACCCAGAGCTCCGAGGGACTAAACCACCAACCAAAGAGTATACATGGATGGGTCCATGGTTCCATCTACACATGTAGCACAGGATGTTCTTATCTGGCATCAATGGGAAAGGAGGCCTTGGCCCTATGGAGAATTGATATCCCAGTGTAGGGGGATGCTAGAGCAGTGAGGCAGGAGTAGGTGAGTAGAGCAGCACCCTCATTTAGGCCAAGGGGATGGGGGATAGGGGAATGGGATGGAGGATTTGTGGAGGCCCAACCGGGAAAGGGGCATATTATTTGACATGTAAACAAATAAAATGATTAATAAAACAATAAAATCAAATACTGGATCCATTTATTAGTAGAGCCTACGTTTCACATTCCTGTCACTTTTTCTAGACACATCTTGTTTTTCAATGGGTTCCTTGAAATATTCTGTAAGTTAGCTGTAAGAATTTTCAAGGTTTTAATGGCGATGGAGTTGGACCAGTTTTATCATTGTGTAGCGTTTGATGTGGATATGACTTGGGCACTGGAGTTCAAGGTAGAGGGATTTCTGGGTATGACATCAAAGTGATATTTTGGGACCTTAAATCTGAAAGGGGATTTTCTTAGTCTTTGTTTATTTTGGGAAGTAGTTTAGTCTAATCTTTATATATTCTAAGAAAATGTCAATTTCAGCTTCAGCTCAAACACTGTATAATCACAGCCCTCTGATGTAAACTCCAGAGATGAACTTGAGCAAACTTAATACGTTTCATTTTGTAATGTAATAAGCAAGTTTCAATCTGATGGCATGAGGAAATGACCAAGCAAGTGAGGGCAATTGAAAGCCTAATGATCACATTCGCTGTTGCTGATGGTGATAGTGATGCCTGCTGCCTAAAGTGGCTGCAGCAGGATAGCAAGGCAATCGATTCGGAGTTTCTAAATTAGAAGAGGAAGAGAAAAATTAAAAGAAGCGGAACTGTTTTAGGATATGCCCTCCTTATTTCTCAAAATGTAAAGGAATTAGCTTTTAATAGATGTATTTTAGTCTTCCCTCAGACCTAAAATTAGCGAAGAAAAAAAATTTCTGTTTCCCAAACCATGCTATGCTGACTCTCTCAATAAGACAGGGGACGGATGGTGGGAGGCGAGATTGGGAGGGGAGACTGGAAGGGGAAAATGTATGGACTGCAAAATAATAATAATAATAATAATAATAACAGCAATAATAAAACATTCTCACTTCTATCTTTTCTGGCTATCAGCTTGATAAAGAGGCAACTTAAATTTATGGGCTAAATGGATGCCTACTACATAGAGACAGGTTAAAAAAATCCAGACTTTGTTTCTTCGTAAGTTTAAATGAAATAACCCCACTACACTTTGCATTATTTTCCCATCACATAAAAGAAAGTATGAAATGATTCCATCCATCATACAATATATTTTGACTATTAAACAATATAATGTGTATGAAATGTATAAAACATTAAACCCAGAGGCTTCTGCAAATTGTTTTTTTTTAAATGTCAGTTATTGCCAAGAAATAAATTCTACAGTTTAGAATGAGTGGCTGGCAAAGCCAGTACTAAGAACAACTGACTTGCAGGTTCAGGTCCATAGAGCTGGTCAACAGGCTGGGTGATGGGTCCACATCTTAGCAGACAGAGCTTGCCTGAGAGCGTTAGCAATGCAGGTCTTTTCAAGAAGAAGGAAGAAGCCTACGCATCGATTCATTGGCTTTTCGGAGTAGAATTGTGCTGTTTTAAATGCTTGCTAATTCATGTATCCAGCTTTGAAAGTCTGAAGATTAATCAGTAAGCACTAACCAAGAAGAGTGGACTCAAATGTTTTATATCATAAGACGTCATGAGATCCAGCAGAAAGAACACTTCTTGCCAGCTCAATATATACTTGCCTACTTACTTTTTCTAGAAAAAAATAACAAGCAGGTAGTTTCAACTTCATGGCACTCCATTTTAAAAACTGTACAGCATGCCAAATTATGCTTTAGGGACAGTGAGCAGGATATTTGTATAATATTAGAATTAATAAAGTAATATTGTACACAAGAGTGTAGTTTATCATCAAATCTCTCTGTTGTTTTCCTGCTGAATTTCCTTCTTATGAAGCAGACACTCCCATCAGCTACCTGATCCCAGAGATGATAGACCTCATTGCACTGATGTCTCACACTTTAGAAATATGACATATTAATAACACTCTGTTTTGTCAGTGGAGTAGATGACCCTCGGGGCTTCTGCTCTGCTTTCAGATCCAGGCAAGTGTCCTTTTGCAGAGGTCTTTCAACTTCTGTGATCCTTATACCTACTTTCTAGATTTTGTCATCCTGTCTTGAAATAGTGGTTTATATTCGCATCCTGATACAGCCACCATTTGTGTGTGTGTGTGTGTGTGTGTGTGTGTGTGTAATAATTCCAATGGGTTTTTGCTTCAACACATTGTAAATCTTTTAGTAACAAAAGGGTAGCTTAACTACGTTATCTATGGTACCAGATTTGGCATTTGCCAGTTGGAGTGCTCAGTTAGGACTACTAAGTGCAATGCTATTATCACACTTATACTGGTTCTATTAATACCAGAGGGATATGCCCTCTCCATGTGACATGTTACTATTACAGAGAAAATATGAAATCACTAGAATAAATTCCATAGTGCTTTACTGAAAGCAACAACAAAACCTCTTAGCATATTTATGATATGCCAGTAATAATAGCATATGCAATGTGTTATATGACCTCCTCAATAGCAGATGTTAGAACGATATTTCTGGCATGTGGCACAGCTTCTTCCTGGACTTAATAGGTTTCTGCCCTTACTCCATACTTATGCCACCAATATATACATAGTTACATTATAAATTCTAATATTTCCTGATCTGGTCTCTCCCATCATTTTCTTAACAGCTATTCATTTTATCATTAGAGAAACAGTCCTGCTAGAACTTTTCAACATCCTGTTAGTGGATTGTCCTACTTTATAGCTTAAGATTCTTAACATCTTTGCAATATCATCACCATGATGGTACCAAAGTAGAGGTGAGGCAAACCACTTTAACACTCTTCTGTTAAGTTTCATTAGCCCAGGGCAGCTGAGCATATGTTTAAAACCCTTGACCAACAAACAGTACTTGGATTTCCTTATGGTCCCATCTCAATCTATAGCTAAATGGACATGAAATCAATATGTACTGTGGAAAGCTGGCCCCTGTGAGATACATTCTAAATAATGCAGCATATCGTAACAATCGGATGGTGCATAATTCCTTCCATCTGAAACAAAATTGATTTTTGTCCTCTAACTATTATCCCTGCTCTGCAGAGGGATCTATTTTCATTTAAAGTTTCCAACTTTTCGGCCATGCACCATAAACAAACACTAAATGATTTCATAATATTCTGAATATTGTCCACTCTCAGTAGCAAAGAAGTGCCACTATGAATGCTAAAGGCTAAGAAGTAATAAACGATCAAAGCTCCATTGCAAATATAAGAAGATCGAACTAATCCCATGCCTCCTATCAGATCACCATGGAGTAAAAGTGGTCTTCAATAGCAACAAAAACAACAGAAAACCCACATACACGTGGAAATTGAACAATATTCTACTCAATGATACCTTGGTCAAGGAAGAAATAAAGAAAGAAATTAAAGACTTTTTAGAACACAATGAAAATGAAGACACAACATACCCAAATCTATGAGACACAATGAAAGCAGGGCTAAGAGGAAAACTCATAGCCCTGAGTGCCTCCAAAAAGAACATGGAGAGAACATACATTACCAGCTTAATGACACACCTGAAAGCCCTGGAACAAAAAGAAGGCTTTTTTTTTTTTATAAGACCAAAGATGTGATACAAAGATTGCTAGATGTAACAACAGGAAGAACCAGAAAACTGGCTTTCAAGCAAGTGCTTCTTATTAAAATGCACATGGGCCTCCTCGTGATCTTGAAAAACGACTACTTCAGTGGATCTGGGTGAGGCTTGAAATTCTGCATTTGTAACATGCTCCTGGACAAAGTAATTTTGCTTGCCCAGGACCACATTTTGAACACTATACTAGGCAGAATTTTGGGATTCCTGTCACTGGAAGTGTGCAGATTTTTGTTACTTAATCAAAGATCAATTTAAGGATTGCTGAGAAATGAGTTTGTAATTAAAATTCCAAGTCATTTTCAATTGGCCTTAGACTACAGAGGTTATCCAGGTAGGCATAATTTAATGACAGCAGACATTTAGAAGACAGAAGAGCAAGTTATACTACTACTACTACTACTACTACTACTACTACTACTACAACTACTACTACTACTACAACTACTACTACTGCTACTACTACTACTACTAATAACAACAACAACAATAACAACAATCGCAACAAAAAATCCAAAACATGATTGGCTGGATGCATTATTGCAACTTTGAACAACATAGGGCAATTGTGAAGGAATGTGTTGCTTCAAAGATCAGAAGAGGTTGTTCTCAGCAGGTGGGGTCCTGCAGCTCAATATATACCTGTAAGGACATGGATTCTGTCCAAAGACTGGCAGCATTTGCAAGAGAGTCTAACATCAGAGTCCCCAAGAGAGAACAGAGCCCACTGATGCCTTGATTTCCATCTTGACAGCTTCTAAGTGAAGCCCAGCTTAGACACACTATGAGCAGTCTATCTACCTGTGGGAACTGGGAGACTAAATGTGCATGCTGCTTTAAGATGCCGTGTTAGTGATGATCCACGATGTAAGAACTGACATGTAAGCTGAGGATGAAGGTTGCTATGCAAAAGAAGCAGCTAGAATCAGGCTATTCATGGGTGGGAAAAAGAAGTTTCTGTGAAGCACCGCCCTATTTATTGTTAGATTTTTGGGAACATGTTCATCTTGAACTATCTCTCTGCCTAGATGACCTCAACCTTAAGAAATTAATCTCAGCACATGCTTTTCCAGCCCACTGCTATCATAGTTTAAGAATGAAAGAAAGCAGGTAAAGAAAAGTCCAGTAAACTTTGAAATGGTAGACATATATTCAGAATCAAAATATAGTGCATACTTACGTTATGCTCCATTGAACTCTTTCATGGGCATAAAAAAAGTTGTTGAAATGCTAAACTGCCATAACTTATTGTTCAAAATCTTATCATTTCAAGTGAAAAAGATGGGAATGAACATAAATACTTTGAAAATACTTCATTGTCAAGCACTGTTTTATCAGATGCAGAAATTTCCTAGCAGAGTCTCAGGTAAAATTATATATCATATCCTTTTATAGGAGCTATAAATCATGAGAAAGAATAGACATAATAGTTTTCTCAAGGCCGTATAGCTTAGGAGTGACACAGCTATCATTTGAAACCAAAAGGACTGAGCTCGACAGGAAATTATAAGATCATTTTATTTGAATTTTATTACTTAGCAACTAGATTAAGTATATCCTTATGCCTTACCATGTGAAGGAGCATCCTTAGAATAGATAGTAATTAAAATTCCTGTGGAACTGCTGGTTAGGTGAAGTGAGTTGTCTAGAATCCTAACTTCTGCTTATGTTGTTATGCACACAGTGAGTTGTTGAAAAATGTATATATATAACAGAAGAATCATTGAAAAATAAATATATAACAGAAGAATCGTTCAAAAATTAGTGGTTTGTAACCAGTTATGTGTGAGACCCTCTCCTAGACACTAAGGAAAAGCCTCCCAACTTACAAATTACAGATGCAAATATTACAACAAAACATCAAGTATTGGAATCCCAACTAACCATGCAATCAAAGACTGAGATCTTAAACACAGTTGCATTTTGCATAAATAAAATTTCAATGTATTATGGACCCTATAGCATAAAGCTCATTTCCTTTTAAATGTTATTCTTGAAATCCACAGCACTCCGGCATCATGCAGGCATGCATAAAGCCTCCATTAACTACTGTGCCCAAAGTTTCATAGCTGTGGCATAACAAGCTGTAGAATTTATGGAACAATTACAGAATTATAGAGCATTCAGAGCTTTCTGTAACTGCCACTACCGCATCATCAGCCCCACAGGTAGAACTTCAGGAAACTCTAGTGTTCTTATTGCAAATCCTTCAAAAGTATTTTTGTTATTGTTGCTCTTGCTTTATTAAAAAATGAGAATTTGCGCTTTTGCTTATTTATTTAGTTGGTTTTGTGTATTTGAGCAAACTTTTTTCTGTATGCTCTTCTCCTACATAGATTGTAAGCCTAAATATCTATTTATATTTGAAGTATTTAAACATGCCAGTTGCTTTAGAAAAGAAATATGTCATTCAATCTTCCTAATCTTTACTTGCTAGTAGAAAAACATAGCTAAAGGAAACACATTAAATAAACAGTAGAATAAAATGTCATGGTTGCTCCGTTGACTAGTAAGCATTACTTTTAACAGGTTTTCATACAAGTTGTCTCCTCATTTAGATCTTCCTTTTCTTACATACTTCTTCTTGTCTTGGCATCATATGGATGGTGAAAACCAGTGCAGTTCATGTAGACATTTGGGTGGTCAAGTTTACAATGACCATTATAGAAGAACAAGTCATTCCTTTTACTCTGCCTTACCCATTGCACATGAAAATAATCATTCGAATTTTAGATAATTTTAGAAAATGAAATAATAGTCAAGAAGAAATGTTCAGTTTGAGCTACAATTCTTCCTTTCTTCAGATGATAGACACAGGTGTTTCCTCATGTTTTCTTTTCTGTTTTCATTGTCACCCTTCTGTTTCTACATCATTAACTGTTTCCTTAATCTCCACCAATACCTGCCCACGTATTCTTCAATCTACCTTTCTTCCCATTGTTTACTTAACTAGTGATAGTCAAAAAATGCCAGATGATGTCAGTCTCAGATCCCTTCCTAGTTATAGAACTTAGATGCAATGAATGAGTTTATGGGATATTTTTTAAGCTTAGATTTCTCTTTATTAATAAAGTTAAGTGAGTATTCTCAAAAATCCTTCCAATTTAACATGCTGGTAACATTGTTTCTGACATGCTAGGATAATTTAGTCCCAATACAGGTATATTTAATGAATACAATTCCTTCCTTTAATGTCTTAATCTTTTCTACTAAAATCAAGACATTAAGTCTTGACATGAAATTATGCATCCTGAGGTGTCATTTTTCAGTTCTCCATCTGGCTTTTGCAATTGGAATTCAGTAGCAAATGTGTTTTTTACTTTTGGGGGGCGCTGAGTAAAAACAAGAAATCCTGATGCTAAATAGCTTACTTATCTATACAGATCTGAATATTCTAGGGTCCACCATTTTCTTAGAAACAGATGGTGAGGCGGCGGCGGCGGCGGCGGCGGCGGTAGCAGTGGCTGCTCCAGCTGAAGGGCCATCAGCGGTGGAACCAAGGCGACACAGGGTCCAGTTAGGCCCTGCGCCCACGACCACTGACCTTCGCTGACCAGCCGGGCGGCAAGCAACTGCGGTTCTGCGGAGCCTTTCGCTGCACGGAAGCCACTTCAGAACTCGGCTGCCCGCCAGTCAGGAGAGACTCACCGCCATCTTGATCCCGGGCTCCAGAGATCGGTCAGACTGAGGTACACAAACATAATCCTAGGCCCAACACCGCAGGGGTCTGAGCCAGACGGGCGTTGGCCTGCACCCAGGCCCTGGGCTGTTCGAGTGGCCATCGGGGCGCCAACCCAGCCAGGAGTTTTTTTTTTTTTTTTTTTTTTGCCCCGGCCGGTGCACGCGCCGCCATTTTGCCTACAGGAGCCAGAGTGCTCGGGAGGGCAGAGACTGCTAACAAGCGTAGCCTGAGGCTAACAAAACGGGGGTCTAGGCCCCAAAAGGCACAGGACTGACCCCAAGAACTGGGCGGCTTGGTGGGCCATCTGTGTGTCAACCAGCCCAGGAGGTTATTAGCACAACAGACTCTCCCGTTGCTTTCGCGGAGCGCGGACGCGCACGCCCGCCATCCGGGTCACCTGGCGGACCCAAATAACAGACATAGCCCTAGGGGAACTTTGCTCGGACCTTGGCCTCCCAGGCGTTTGCCTGGACTCAGGGCCCAGGCGACAAGGCTAACCTAGTGTGCGCCAGCCCGGTTGGGGAAATCGGCTGCCCAGCGGAGTGAGCGGAGCACAGGGGAGGTCACAGCAACATTCACCTTCGGAGCTCCCTGGGGGTGCACACGGGTTCCACCTGGTCCACAGACACAATCTGGGGCAAGGCCTCAGGCAGAAGCCCCCAGCTCAACTCTCTCCGCTTCAGATCAGCCTGGGTGGCCGCCACATCTCCAGGTCCCTCAAGAGGCTAGTGGGGGCTTCCGGGCGGCCA
Source organism: Apodemus sylvaticus (assembly GCF_947179515.1). Taxonomy (NCBI): domain Eukaryota; kingdom Metazoa; phylum Chordata; class Mammalia; order Rodentia; family Muridae; genus Apodemus; species Apodemus sylvaticus. The sequence goes on along the minus strand of NC_067483.1, from coordinate 1,740,506 downwards.
GCTGGGAGAAGTCGGTGTGCTCCAATAAATCCTGCGGGCCCCAGCGGGAGCCTTCAGGTGCCTGCTTCGGGATCTGAACAGCCTGGACAACAGCACCCTGTCTATAGGCAGTGCAGAGTGTAAGCTGTGCACCAGAGGCCAACGGGGAAGGGGCAGCTTGCACTGGTGAGTCCAGCACTGACAAGACCAAGTAACACCAGTGAGAGCAAGATGGCAAAAGGCAAACGCAGAAACGTCACTAACAGAAATCAAGGCAATATGGCAACATCTGAACCAAATTCTCCTCTACCAGCAAGTCCTGGATACCCCATCACACCAGTAAAACAAGATTTGGATTTAAAATCACTGGTCATGATGCTGGTACAGGAACACATGAAGGACATTGAGGAGAAAATGGATCAAAAGTTAGAAGCCCTTGCAAGGGAAACACAAAAATCATTGAAAGAAATCCAGGAGAATACAAAAGCCAACAAGGAGGAAATGCAAAAAACACTTAAAGAAATACAGGAGAACTTTGCTCAACAGGCTGAGGTCATGAAAGACGAAACACAAAAATCTCTTAAAGAAATACAGGAGAACTTTGGTCAACAGGCTGAGCTCATGAAAGAGGAAACACAAAAATCTCTTAAAGAATTACAGGAAAACACAAACATGCAAGGGAAGGAGCTAAGCAAAACCATCCAGGATCTAAAATCAGAAGTAGAAACAACTAAGAAAACTCAAAGGGAGACAACTTTGGAGATAGAAAGCCTTGGGAAGAAATCAGGGGACAGAGATGCAAATATCAACAACAGAATACAAGAGATAGAAGAAAGAATCTCAGATGCTGAAGATTCCATAGAAACCATGGACTCAACAGTTAAAGAAAATGCAAAGTGCAAAAAGCTTGTAACCCAAAATATCCAGGAAATCCAGGACACAATGAGAAGACCAAACCTAAGGATTATAGGCATAGATGAGAGTGAAGATTTACAACTTAAAGGGCCAGCAAATATCTTCAATAAAATTATGGAAGAAAACTTCCCTAACCTAAAGAGAGAGATGCCCATGAATATACAAGAAGCCTACAGAACTCCAAACAGACTGGACCAGAACAGAAATATTTCCCGTCACATAATAATCAAAACACCAAATGTTCTAAACAAAGAAAGAATACTAAAGGCAGTAAGAGAAAAAGGCCAAGTAACATATAAAGGAAGACCTATCAGAATCACAGCAGACTTTTCACCTGAGACTATGAAGGCTAGAAGGTCCTGGGCAGATCTCATGCAGACTCTAAGAGAACACAAATGCCAACCAAAACTACTATATCCAGCAAAACTCTCAATCACCATAGATGGAGAAACTAAGATATTTCATGACAAAACCAAGTTCACCCAATATCTATCCACAAACCCAGCCCTAAAAAGGATAATAGGAGGACAACACCAATACAAGGAGGGAAACTCCACCCTGAAAAAAGCAAGATAGTAACCTTTCATCAAACCGAAAAGAAGTTAAGCAATCAAATTTAAAAAATAACGTCAAAAATGATAGGAAGTAACAATCACTATTCCTTAATATCTCTTAACATCAATGGACTCAATGCCCCAATAAAAAGACACAGACTAACTGACTGGATACGTAAACAGGACCCTACATTTTGCTGCTTACAGGAAACACACCTCAGGGTCAAAGACAAACACTACCTTAGAGTAAAAGGCTGGAAGACAATTTTACAAGCAAATGGTCTCAGGAAACAAGCTGGAGTAGCCATTTTAATATCAGATAAAATTGACTTTCAACCCAAAGTCATCAAAAGAGACTCTGAGGGACACTTCTTGCTGGTCAAAGGAAAAATACAACAAGAAGAACTCTCAATCCTGAACATCTATGCTCCAAATGCAAGGGCACCCTCTTTCATAAAAGAAACTTTATTAAAACTCAAAGCACACATTACACCTAACACAATAATTGTGGGTGACTTCAACACTGCACTTTCCTCAATGGACCGATCAGGAAAACAGAAACTAAATAAGGACACAATGAAACTAATTGAAGCTTTGGACCAATTAGACTTAACTGATATATATAGAACATTCTATCCTAAAACAAAAGAATATACCTTTTTTTCAGCACCTCATGGTACCTTCTCCAAAATCGACCATATAATTGGTCACAAGACAGACCTCAACAAATATAAAAAGATAGAACTAATCCCATGCCTCCTATCTGATCACTATGGAATAAAAGTGGTCTTCAATAGCAACAGAAACAACAGAAAACCCACATACACGTGGAAATTGAACAATACTCTACTCAATGACACCTTGGTCAAGGAAGAAATAAAGAAAGAAATTAAAGACTTTTTAGAACACAATGAAAATGAAAACACAACATACCCAAATCTATGGGACACAATGAAAGCAGTGCTAAGAGGAAAACTCATAGCCCTGAGTGCCTCCAAAAAGAAAATGGAGAGAGCATACATTACCAACTTAATGACACACCTGAAAGCCCTAGAACAAAAAGAAGCTATTTCACCCAGGAGGAGTAGAAGGCAGGAAATCATCAAACTCAGGGCCGAAATCAATCAAGTAGAAACAAAGAGAACCATACAAAAAATCAACAAAACTAGGAGCTGGTTCTTTGAGAAAATCAACAAGATAGATAAACCCTTAGCCAGACTGACCAAAGGGCACAGAGAAAGTATCCAAATTAACAAACTTAGAAATGAAAAGGGAGACATAACAACGGAAACTGAGGAAATCCAAAAAATCATCAGATCCTACTACAAGAGCCTGTACTCAACACAACTGGAGAATCTGGAGGAAATGGACAATTTCCTTGACAGATACCAAATACCAAAATTAAATCAGGACCAACTAGACCATCTAAACAGTCCCATAAAGCCTAAAGAAATAGAAGGAGTCATAGAAAGTCTTCCAACCAAAAAAAGCACAGGACCAGATGGTTTCAGTGCAGAATTCTACCAGACCTTCAAAGAAGAGTTAACACCAATACTCTTCAAACTATTCCACAAAATAGAAACAGAAGGAACACTACCCAATTCCTTCTACGAAGCCACAATTACGCTGATACCAAAGCCACACAAAGATCCAACAAAGAAAGAGAACTTCAGACCAATTTCCCTTATGAACATCGATGCAAAAATACTCAACAAAATTCTTGCCAACCGAATCCAAGAACACATCAAAACGATCATCCACCATGATCAAGTAGGCTTTATCCCGGGAATGCAGGGTTGGTTCAATATACGGAAATCCATCAATACAATCCACTACATAAACAAACTCAAAGAACAAAACCACATGGTCATTTCATTGGATGCTGAAAAAGCATTTGACAAAATTCAGCATCCTTTCATGCTTAAAGTCTTGGAGAGAACAGGAATTCAAGGCCCATACCTAAACATAGTAAAAGCAATATACAGCAAACCGGTAGCCAGCATCAAACTAAACGGAGAGAAACTTGAAGCAATCCCACTGAAATCAGGGACCAGACAAGGCTGCCCCCTTTCTCCTTATCTCTTCAATATTGTACTTGAGGTACTAGCTCGGGCAATTCGACAACATAAGGAGGTCAAAGGGATACAAATTGGAAAGGAGGAAGTCAAACTATCATTATTTGCAGACGACATGATCGTCTACCTAAGTGACCCAAAGAACTCCACTAGAGAGCTCCTACAGCTGATAAACAACTTCAGCAAAGTGGCAGGTTACAAAATCAACTCAAGCAAATCAGTGGCCTTCCTATACTCAAAAGATAAGCAGGCTGAGAAAGAAATTAGGGAAATGACCCCCTTCACAATAGCCACAAACAGTATAAAGTATCTTGGGGTGACTCTTAGCAAACATGCGAAAGATCTGTATGGCAAGAACTTCAAGACTCTGAAGAAGGAAATGGAAGAAGACCTCAAAAAATGGGAAAACCTCCCATGCTCATGGATCGGTAGAATCAATATAGTTAAAATGGCCATTTTGCCTAAAGCACTATACAGATTCAATGCAATACCCATCAAAATCCCAACTCAATTCTTCACAGAGTTAGAAAGAGCAATTATCAAATTCATCTGGAACAACAAAAAACCCAGGATAGCTAAAACTATTCTCAGCAACAAAAGAAAATCTGGGGGAATCAGTATCCCTGACCTCAAGCAATACTACAGAGCAATAGTGTTAAAAACTGCATGGTATTGGTACAGTGACAGGCAGGAGGATCAATGGAACAGGATTGAAGATCCAGAAATGAACCCACACACCTATGGCCACTTGATCCTCGACAAAGAGGCTGAAAACATCCAATGGAAAAAAGATAGCCTTTTCAACAAATGGTGCTGGTTCAACTGGAGGTCAGCATGCAGAAGAATGCGAATTGATCCATCCTTGTCTCCTTGTACTAAGCTCAAATCCAAATGGATCAAGGACCTCCACATAAAGCCAGACACTCTGAAGCTAATAGAAAAAAAACTGGGGAAGACCCTTGAGGACATCGGTACAGGGAGAAAGTTTCTGAACAGAACACCAATAGCGTATGCTCTAAGAGCAAGAATTGACAAATGGGACCTCATAAGGTTACAGAGTTTCTGTAAGGCAAAGGACACCATCAAGAGGACAGATCGGCAACCAACAAATTGGGAAAAGATCTTCACCAATCCTACATCAGATAGAGGGCTAATATCCAATATATATAAAGAACTCAAGAAGTTAGACTCCAGAAAACCGAACAACCCTATTAAAAAATGGGGTACAGAGTTAAACAAAGAATTCTCACCTGAAGAACTTCGGATGGCGGAGAAGCATCTTAAAAAATGCTCCACTTCATTAGTCATTAGGGAAATGCAAATCAAAACAACCCTAAGATTTCATCTTACACCAGTCAGAATGGCTAAGATTAAAAATTCAGGAGACAGTAGGTGTTGGAGAGGGTGCGGAGAAAGAGGAACACTCCTCCACTGCTGGTGGGGTTGCAAATTGGTACAACCACTCTGGAAAGCAGTCTGGCGGTTCCTCCGAAAACTGGGCACCTCACTTCCAGAAGATCCTGCTATACCACTCCTGGGCATATACCCAGAGGATTCCCCACCATGTAATAAGGATACATGCTCTACTATGTTCATAGCAGCCCTATTTATAATTGCCAGATGCTGGAAAGAACCCAGGTATCCCTCAACAGAAGAGTGGATACAAAAAATGTGGTATATCTACACAATGGAGTACTATTCAGCCATTAGAAACAATGAATTCATGAAATTCTTAGGCAAATGGATGGAGCTAGAGAACATCATACTAAGTGAGGTAACCCAGACTCAAAAGGTGAATCATGGTATGCACTCACTAATAAGTGGTTATTAACCTAGAAAACTGGAATACCCAAAACATAATCCACACATCAAATGAGATACAAGAAGAAAGCAGGAGTGGTCCCTGGTTCTGGAAAGACTCAGTGAAACAGTATTTGGCAAAACCAGAACGGGGAACTGGGAAGGGGTGGGAGGGAGGACAGGGGAAGAGAAGGGGGCTTACGGGACTTTCGGGGAGTGGGGGGGGGGCTAGAAAAGGGGAAATCATTTGAAATGTAAATAAATTATATCAAAGAAAAAAAAAAAAAGAAACAGATGGTGAATAAAATAACTGAAATGTCCTCATCATAAAGGAGAGACAAGAAGACTGAGCAAATGAACCATGGATTGCAGTCTTCGCATTTATTGATTTGAAAAAGAATTTTATTGTTAGAAAGACTGTCTTATTTTCATCAGCCAGTGCTCAGCAATTCAGATATCATTGAGAATAACATGCTTAAAGTTAAGGCTATAAAAGGAAACCTAGAAGTGTTGGAGTAGGAGATATTGCAGACATTTTCCATTAGGTATTCTGGAGACTTAAATCATTACATTGGTTCAATTTGTAGAGTGACAGGACATGAAATATATCAAGCCAGGAGTTCATCTCTTAGATAGTTATACAAAATTCAAAGTACAAAAATGAAAAAGGCTAAGCAAGACTGTTCTATTTCTACATAACATTGCCACATTAAGAGAGATAATACAACAACTGCTAACTGTAATATTGAAAAGTACACTTCTGTGCTTGCGGTAGAATTATCAACCAATAGTAAGCAGTTAAAGACATCAAATTTCTTTTTATTCATGAGGGTTTAAGCTGGATGGATGTTTGCTGATCATGTAAATTAATTCTGTTTCCACATATAGAGAAATCCTAATAATATTTCTGGGTGTAATTAAAAAAGCAAAAGCAATCAATCAAGCAAACAAAAACAGAACCAGAAACAAAACAAACAAATAAACAAACAGAAAAGAACTAAGATATTAAACGGAAGGCAGAGATTCCAAACTGTGAGAAAGAAACCCAAGTACTTACAGCCTTAAATTAAAATAACCTGAGTATTTTAACCACAAGATGACACATTTGCTTAATAATAATTATAGACAAATTCTAATTAATTATATAAAAAACAACACGTTTTATAAGAGCTGTTAGTAAATATTTATGTGTATTTATCACCTATCTACCTGTATGTCTGACTATTATGTATATATTTATGCCTCAATCTATGCATCTATGTATCTATGCATCTATCATCTATCAGCCATCTATCATCAATCCAATTTATTATCCTTCCATTTGAGGTCAGCATGCAGAAGAATGCGAATTGATCCATCCTTGTCTCCTTGTACTAAATTCAAATCCAAATGTATCAAGGACCTCCACATAAAACCAGACACTCTGAAGCTAATAGAAAAGAAACTGGGGAAGACACTTGAGGACATTGGTACAGGGAGAAAGTTTCTGAACAGAACACCAATAGCATATGCTCCTAAGATCAAGAATTGACAAATGGGACCTCATAAAATTACAAAGTTTCTGTACGGCAAAGGACACCATCCAAAGGAAAAATCGGCAACCAACAAATTGGGAAAAGATCTTCACCAATCCTACATCAGATAGAGGGCTAATATCCAATATATATAAAAGAACTCAAGAAGTTAGACTCCAGAAAAACAAACAATCCTATTAAAAAATGGGGTACAGAGCTAAACAAAGAATTCTCACCTGAAGAACTTCGGGTGGTGGAGAAACATTTGAAAAAATGCTCAACTTCATTAGTCATTAGGGAAATGCAAATCAAAACAACCCTGAGATTTCACCTTACACCAGTCAGAATGGCTAAGATTAAAAATTCAGGACACAGTAGATGTTGGCGATGATGTGGAGAAAGAGGAACACTCCTCCACTGCGGGTGAGGTTGCAAATTGGTACAACCACTCTGGAAATCAGTCTTGCGGTTCCTCAGAAAACTGGGCACCTCACTTCCAGAAGATCCTGCTATACCACTCCTGAGCATCTACCCAAAAGATTCCACAGCATGTAATAAGGATACATGTTCCACTATGTTCATAGCAGCCCTATTTATAATTGCCAGAAGTTGGAAAGAACCCAGGTATCCCTCAGCAGAAGAGTAGATGCAAAAAATGTGGTATATCTACACAATGGAGTACTAATCAGCCATTAGAAACAATGAATTCATGAAATTCTTAGGCAAATGGATGGAGCTAGAGAACATCATACTAAGTGAGGTAACCCAGACTCAAAAGGTGAATCATGGTATGCACTCACTAATAAGTGGATATTAACCTAGAAAACTGGAATACCCAAAACATAATACACACATCAAATGAGGTGCAAGAAGATGGAGGAGTGGCCCCTTGTTCTGGAAAGACTCAGTGAAGCAGTATAGAGCAAAATCAGAACAGGGAAGTGGGAAGGGTTGGGTGGGAAAACAGGGGGAGGGAAGGGGACTGCTGGGACTTTTGGGGAGTGGGGGTCCAGAAAATGGAAATCATTTGAAATGTAAATAAATATATCAATAAATTAAAAAAAAGTAAAAGAAAAAAAAAAGAATGCAGAGAGTGGGAGAAAGAGTCTGCTCTTAGGGAGAGCACACCAATTGGTTACTCAATGCCAAATGATCAGCCCTGAAAATAAAACAAAAAACAAAAAACAAAAAACAAAAAACAAAAAAAAAATGTTTTCTTTTGGAAAAATGTTACTATCCTATTTACTATAAGTCTTAGATGAGATTTCGTAAAACAGTGTATAGATCTGTATTCTTTGAAGCACAGAGAAAAGATCAGATAACAGGTTTCTGTGTCTAGGATACTGTCTTTATTTAGGTATATAGATTACATGTAGCTACTTCCTAGATATGTTTCTCAAGCATTCATTGCTTCATAATTTGGCTTGGAGAGTGATGACAGAAATGATTTGTCACCTTCAAAAGAATATTAATTAACTTCTCATTGTATGTAGTCATCATATTTAACCATTTCAAATATTTCAGAACAGATTAATAACAGGTTTCTACTGTGGTATACAACCAGTCACTTTTCCCATGTAACTTGGTTCATGATTTTACATAGGATATAGTGAGTAGATCATTATAATGATAGAAATTTAATTAACTTTTGCTAATGACTTCTGTGGAACAAAACATGGTGTACATTCTTGTGGTCATTGGGTGAATATTCAATGAGTACATAGAGAAGTGGATGCACAGGAAAAAGTGAACCTCAATTGCGATAAAAGCATATACCTATACATAGCTTTTGAAACATGTATATTGATGAGTCAAGTTCTATTTTGTAGTCTTGTTTCAGTGAAACTGGGAAAGTAGACATGACCTGGAGAGATATGATAATAACTCTTACCCAAAATTGAACGTGTATTTCACATCTACTAATTTATATGTATATATATTTTAAAAGCTTTTTTCCTACAGCAGATCGAGATTACACTTCCCCCTAACTCTGTCCTGTGCATCCCATTTCCCTTCCAATCTGTCTCCATATATTTTTATTTCTTGTTAGAAAGCATATAAATAATAAAATCTAATAAATTAAAAATAAATAACATTTGTATTATATAAAAAATATAAGCTTGTAGAGCCTACCTCCAGCAGAAAGACATAGCATCAAGTGAGATCCCACAGTCAAAACTCTGACACATATTTGTTCTTGTCTAAAAGAACTGCAGGGCTGGAAATGGAGATGAGCCTGCCTAAAAGGAGGTCCAGCAACAGGCCCAAAGTAGGATCCAGCTCAAAGGGATGCCCCAAAGCCTGACACTATTACTGAGGTTACGAAGTGCTTACAAAAAGACACCTATCATGACTGCCCTGTGAAAGACTCAGCAGCTGAAAGAGTCAGATGCAGGTATTTACACCCATGGACAGAGCTCCTGACCCTTGTGGTTGAATTATAGAAAAGCTAGAAGAAGCTGAGGAGGAGAGAGACCCTGTAGGAGGACCAGCAGTCTCAATTAACCTGGACCTCTGCCCCAGATCTCTGACACTTGACCACCAATCAAGCAATATATACCTGCTGATATGAGGCTCCCAAAACATATACAGCAGAGGACTGCGGGTCTGGGTTCAGTCAGAGAAGATGCACCTAATCCTCAAGAGACTGGAGTCCCCAGGGAGTTTAGAGGTCTGGTGGGTGGAGGTGGTGCATGGGGACATCCTCATGGAACCAGGGGATGGGAAGGAGGTGAGGGATGGAGAACAGACAGAAGGTGGACCAGGAGGGGAATAAAATCTAAAGTGTAAAAGAATAGATTAAATAAAATTTAAAAAATAGAATTAAAAATTAAATTGAAGTTATCCGCCTTCAAAATACAATGTTCATATTATATAAAAATGTATAATATATATTATAATTTATAAAATTTTAAGATATAAATATAATATATAACATTTATATTTTATATTTATATATTATAAAACAAAATTCAAACATCATAACTGGACAAAATAAACAAACAAAAGCAAGGAACAGTCGTAGATGTAGAGACCCACTCATTTCCAAACTCAAGAATCACATAAAAACACAAACTGTCTTCAAAGACCTGTAAGGTTAAAAAAAGAGAAAAAACTTAATTAACTAATTTGATAAAAATTAAAGGAGAAAGGAAAAATCTCTGGTGTGATATTATTAAAACTCTACCTCTAAATACTACTGATTTCAATATTTTGTGGGCCATGCAGTATATACTTAAGAGTACTTTGTTTCTCCTGGGAGACTCCCTTGGAGAAATCTAAATTTTCATTTTCAAAATGGAAGCTCATGTCTCCCTTCTGCCCCAGACCTCCATTTTATACAGCCCACACAGGCCCTGTGCATCCTGCTAGTTTTTGTGACTTATTGTGTGGTGGTCTTGTTGTTTGAAAAGCCTGGTTCACCTCTCTATTTGTCATGTTCTAGGAGAGCCTCCCAAGTGATAATTATATCCGGCTTGGGTCAGCCAGTACTTGTGGGCATCCACAATAGTGTCTTGGTTTTATAACTGTATATAAGATGCATCCCTGGGTGGGGTAGTCTCTGGATGGTCTTTCCCTCAGACTCTACAATCTCAGCCAGCCATTGAAGTGAGCACAGGGTCCCCAATGGGGGAGCTAGAGAAAGGACCTAAGGAGCTGAAGGGGTTTGGAGTGACACAGGAGGAACAACAGTATGAGTCACCCAGTACTCCCAGAGATCCCCAGGACAAAGCGATCAATAAAGAGTACACATAGAGTTACCCATGGCTCCAGACACATCAGCAGCAGAGGATGGTCTTGTTAGACAAAGGGAGGAGAGGCACTTGGTCCTGGAAAGACTTGATGCCATAGTGTAGAGGAATACCAGGACAGGGAAGTCGGGGAGGGTTGAGTGGGGAAGGGGAGATGGCTTATGGGATTTTTCAGTGGAGGGGGGAACCAGGAAAAAAGACAACATTTGAAATGTAAATAAAAAGTATACCTAATTTTGAAAAAAAAGCCTTGTTTCCTTGATGTCCTTCATGCCCATTTAAACAGTAAGTTCATCCAATTTTTCAGAGATCTTTCTAGAATATGAATATTTTCCAATTAGTAGGCACTTTGAAGTTGTAATGTCTCATTATTAACCTAGGTATAACATCTAAGACTAACATATAATGCCCCTAATCAGTCATTAACATATCTATTTGTAAACCATCTCATATTTTCTTATACCCACAGGAACTTTTGCATGTGTTTGGTTATTGTTATGGAAAAGCATTTTCAGCTCCTTCCATTTAAATAATATTCACCTCTTAAAATTCAGCTTTTGAAACATATTTTCTTAAAGACTTTTTTATTCGATATAATTTATTTACATTTCAAATGATTTCCCCTCTTCTAGCCCCCCCACTCCCCGAAAGTCCCGTAAGCCCCCTTCTCTTTCCCTGTCCTCCCTCCCACCCCTTCCCACTTCCCCGTTCTGGTTTTGCCGAATACTGTTTCACTGAGTCTTTCCAGAACCAGGGGCCACTCCTCCTTTCTTCTTGTACCTCATTTGATGTGTGGATTATGTTTTGGGTGTTCCAGTTTTCTAGGTTAATAACCACTTATTAGTGAGTGCATACCATGATTCACCTTTTGAGTCTGGGTTACCTCACTTATTATGATGTTCTCTAGCTCCATCCATTTGCCTAAGAATTTCATGAATTCATTGTTTCTAATGGCTGAATAGTACTCCATTGTGTAGATATACCACATTTTTTGCATCCACTCTTCTGTCTTAAAGACTTTTATGGATATTTCCACATCTTTGATTCTTACAAAGCATGTCCTTCCCAAGATTTTGATGAGTATGAAATAGTATAAGGTTACACAAACTGAAAATTGGTCAAAGTAGTAATTTTAAATGACATTCATCATTTTAATTTATTTTTTAATTAATTAAGTAATGTATTTATTTACATTTGAAGTGTGGCTCCCCTTTCTGGTCATCTGTCCCAGATTTCTTTACTCCATCCCTTTCCTCTTTGCCTCTGAGAGGGTACTATCCCCCACACTGGGGGCATCACCCTTCCCTGACTCATCAGGTCTCTACAGAATTAGGCACATCCTCTCTCACTCAGACTAGATAAGGGAGTTCTCTGCTACATATGTACCAGGGCTACAAAGTAGCCCAGATATGCTCTTAGACTGGTGACTTAGCCTCTGGGAGCTCACAGGGGTTCAAGTTAGTTGAAACTGTTAGTTTTCGTATAAGGTTACCATCCTCTTCAACTCCTTCAATCCTTCCCATATCTCTTTCATAGAGGTCTCAGTCCTCAGTCCAGTGACTGGGTGGTATCTGTATTGGTCTCAGTCAGCTGCTGGTACAGCCTCTCAGAGGTCACCTATGCTATGTCACTGTCTGCAAGTACAATACAGCATCAGTAATAATTTCAAGATTTAATGTCCTGCCATGGGATGAATCCCAAATTTGTCTGGTCACTAAATGGCCTTTCCTTCAATCTCTGCTCCATTATTGTCCCTGCATTTCTTTTAGATATGAATAATTCTGGCTCAAAATGTTTGAAGGTGATTTCAAACCCCATCCCTCTACTTGGGCCCCTGTCGGTATACTGGAGGTGGACTCTTCAGTTCCAGTACCCCACTGTTGGGCATTTCAACTAACGTCATCACCACTGAGTTCTCTCTCAATCCTACAGTCTTCTGTCTCCTCACAACCTGATTCTGCCCCCCTTTCCTCTCCCTCTCCAGTCTCCTATCCAGTTCCTTTCTCCTGTCTGCCTCCTGTGAATATTTTGGTCCTCCCTTTAAGTTGGGTTGAAGCATTTTCACTTTGGCCTTCCTTAAACTTCTTAAACTCTGTGGGTTATATCAAGGGTGTTCTGTATTTTTGGCTAATGTCCCACTTATCAATGAGTATATACCACACATGTCTATTGGGTCTGGGATACTTCACAGAACATGGTATTTTCTAGATCCATCCATTTGCCTGAAAATCTCAGGATGTCCTTGTCTTTAACAGCTGAATAGTATGCCATTATAAAAATGAACCATATTTTCTATATCCATTCTTTGGTTGAGGGACATGTGGGTTGTTTCTAGCTTCTGGCTATAATGAATATTGCTGCTCTGAACAATGTGAAGCACATACCCTTCTGGTTTGGTAGAGCATCTTTTGGGTATATGCCAGGAGTGGTATAGCTGGGTCTTTAGGTAGAACTTTTTCCAGTTTTCTAAGGAACTGCCAGATAGATTTCCAGAGTTGCTATACCAGTTTGGAATCCTATCAGCAATGAAAGAATGTTTGTTTTTCTTCAAATCCTCACTAGCATGTGCTGTCAATTGAGTTTTTTAGCTTAGCCATTCTGATTGCTGTAAGGTGGAATCTCAGGGGCATTTTGATGGCATTTCTCAGATGACTAAGGATGCTAAACATTTCCTTAAGTGCTTCTCAGCCAATCAAAATTCCTCTATTGAGAATTCTCTGTTAGCTCTGTACCCCATTTTTTATTTGGCTTACTTGGTTCTTTGAAGTCTAACTTCTTCAGTTTTTTTCTATATTTTAGATATTAGACGTCTATCAGATGTAAGGTGAGTGAAGATCTTTCTTTATTTCTTACCTAATAAAATTATCCTTGAGTAGAGAGTTGTTTAGTTTCCATAGTATATGGGCATTCTGCTGTTTTTGTTGCTATTGAACCTGCATTACTCCATGGTGATCTGAGAGAATGAATGGGATTATGTCAATCTTCTTATATCTGTTGAGGCTTGTTTCATGTCTTTTTGCCATCTGGCTATCTCTGGTGTTAATTTGCCAGGGTGTTTAGGATTAGAGCAGGCCTTCTTGTTGGCAGGTAGAGTTGTGTGACCTGGATTTGAGCAGGCATTCTTGGAATCAGGCAGTGCTGGTTCTCATTAGGGATGGCCTCCTGTGTGACCCTGGTTAGAGTATTCCTTATGTCCTTGGTTAAAACAGTCCTCCTGTGTTCCTGGTTAGGTTAGTCCACATGGGAGACAGGTAGGCTGTGGGTTTGGGGGTGAGCAGACACACCACTCTGCACAAGTTCAGGTGGAGGTGTAGAACTGAAGGATGATGGGGCCCAAACAGAGCAGGATATATCCCATGGGTATTGGGGCAGGTGCCTTACATGTGTCTGAAGTGGAAACTTAAAGGTTCTTTGGAAAGTAAGTTGGATAGTGTTTTGATAGAGTAAGCGTGTAAAGGGACATTTCATTAATGTGGACACAGGTGAGAAAGGCTAAGGCAGACTCATGAAGGGACATGAAGCAGACACAGGTGAGAGTATATTTTGCCAAAGCAAGTGCAAAAAAAATGGACATGTGATGAAAGATTCTTTGATAAGGACACACATGTATTGGCTCATCTTAATTTGTGTGGTTAAGCTACATTTGTCAAGATGTCATAGAAAGAAATGTACCCAAAGAAATTTGATGTTGTACTGCAGTTGTGGTCCGTTGCTGTTTCCAAGGACTCAGGCCGATGGATGTATACAAATGCTGGTGAGGCAAGACCAAGATGAAGCAAGAGCCTTGATGAAGCAAGGCATGTGGAGGACAGGTAATGTTTGGAGGACTCTACAGAGTGATGGAGACAGAGCTTGGCTTGCTTGTACAGCTAGCTATGGCTATGCAACACTAGGGGGTCTTGCATCTCCACTGATGTTAGCTTCTCTGAGAGAGGCACAGCTGAGAACTTCTAGTGTTCCTCTTGGTCCCTTCTGCTGACTCAAGCCATGGCTAAGGCCTGACTCTCTCTGCTAGGTCATGTCACTGCTATTGCTAACCAGACTCTAATGAACTGGATTGCTGGTGTATCTGTGAGGTGTTTGCAAGTGGATTGAGCTGCCTCTGCCTGCTAACTTGTGAACTGACCTGCTGATTTTCAGACAGTCAGAAGTTTCGGTGAAGTACCTTTCTAAACAGGTCCACTTCCTGCATTCTTTGTTTTCCACTGCTTCTGGTTGGTGGTGGGTTACAAGGAAGAATTAAAGTTGTATGTGTCCCTGGTTAAGGAGACACCCTGGGAGGAAAGCAGGCTATGGCAGGGGGTGTGGGTAGGGTAGGACCCCCACTGATCTACCACTGGGGTAATAGTTTTAAAACCATATGAAGAACAATAGCATATGAGAAATCATAAGAAATAGAAAATGATTTCTTTGTAAGTCAAAAAAAAATCTTTGGACCATTTTTGAATAGATGTGTGAATCTGGTTCTCTGTGTGTAGGAATGCTAACATAAAACTTTATTGAGTACAAGAATACCTTGTAGATGTCAGAACTATAAACAAGAAGATTCTGAAGATTTAACTAAAGCCACCAAACTTAGCTATAAATGCCCTTACCTATGGGGCCATTTCACAGTTACTCACTCAGCTAGCTCTACACCCCCAATATATAATTATTTCCCAATTATTACTCAGTATATATTCAGTTGCTCTATTTACTGTTCCATAAAGTACCTAATAGGTTTTTTTTTAAATCAAACCTATCTCTAGCATAGTCACTAAACATCTTATATAAAAGAGGCTTAAAAATATAAGTTATTATGCTGTTTATGTAAAATTCTTGTATATTTAGGATGTTAACATTTATTTTTAAATGTGGGAAGCCCTTAGATACAAGCTACATCTTGATTAAACTATCCCATCCTGCATAACTTAACTTTTGATTACAAATTCCTAATGTGATAGGCAATGCATATTGGTTACAATTGAAGACATAATCTTTTCCCCATTGATACCAGCAAATAAGTTAATTGAGAGCAAATATAAGTGGAAAATGTCATCATTGTTTCTAACACACATTTAGAATTTTGTGTTTTGTATGTGATATGGTAAGTTCTGATCTTCTGTATGTCAGACATCCTGAATAATAAAGGCAAAACAGTGCCCTAAATGCTACAATTTACATATTTGGATAATGTCAGAGTGTAGCCATTATGAATAAAGACCTAATGATAAGTAATCTGGATTTTAACTGAAGATGTGTGCTGAGAGCTTGATTTTACTAATGGCTCTGTATGGATGTTTATATAATGCTGCTGCTGCTGCTGCTGTTGCTGCTGCTGCTGCTGCTGCTGCTGCTGCTGCTGCTGCTGCTGTTAGTGTTAGAAGACCTTACTTCCCAGTGGTACTATGAGAAAGTGGAGAGGCTATAATAGCTCCAAGTTGTACCACAGCCTTTCCTATCCACAAAGGAAGTACCCAATAAAAGGAGCTCATCGATGTCCTATTCTCCTTTGTATCTTTCCTCAACTTCTATGAATGAAAGTTGTATGTTACTATAGCCTAATGAAACCCAGGCCAGCTCCCTTGTTGCTATCTTCATACTTCAATATTTCTTATGGCTTGAAGCTCATTCCCAAGTTTCATTTTCTTAAAGCCTTTCTTTCCTTTGCCATTGCTATATGTGCCATATGAAAAGTATCAGAAAGAGATATTATATCTTTAACTTGTTATTATACTCTCTCCATCTTCAAATGTATTTAACAACATAAAACACAGAGTCTTCATACATGTTGATATTGTTTAATTTTTTATTTCAAAAATTGATACTTGCCTGTTTGTAGTATAAATGGTTTGCAGTTTAAATCCCTATATGTATGCTAAGGTTTAAAATAGTCATGATTAAGCACCTGTCTCTTCCCTAGGACCCACACCCCTTTGCTTAGATACTTACAAGCTGTTTGTTTGCTTTTATTTTTTGTCTTTCTTCTCCAGCTGGAAGTCACTTATAGCCTGTGCACAGGGGGAACGCTTATCACAAACAATGCCGATTGCAAAATGGAAAAATCTAAAACAAAAGCACATGTTCAAGTCTCCTAGGTAAATAGGTTTCACAAGAACAGCATTTCATTTGGCACTTTCTGTACCAAGAGAGTGATTTAGCCTGTGACTCTAATGCATGTTGCATCTGTAAAGTCCGCAGGCTTGCCAGGCAAGGCAAGGGTAGTCCATTAAGGCATGATTTCTAGTCTCATAAGGCTACTACATGTATTTACTATTCCTGCTACTTTAACATCATTCTGAAATATATCCAAAGTATTTTTTGGACCAAAAAAGAAGAGTAGATAATTACATAATAGAAAGTACTAATGTAGATAGAAAGGTCTGTGTGAATCTGGGAAACAAATAGATTCAGTCAGATTGGCAGAGGTGACCCAGTGCTTACAGAATGTGTTTTGCTACCATGAGGACCAAAGTTTAAGATACTTTATATATGTCTCCAGGACACATAAAGTCTGCAAGCAGTAATGAGTTTGCAAAATCTGCAATTTCCTTATTCCTGAAAATAAATGGGAAATGGAGACAGAATAAACCCCAGTAACTAATAGGTCTGCAAAGTTACTATGCATAGCAGTAAATTACATGGAGATCCCTGCCTCAAACAAGGTAAATAACAATGACCCTCTTTGACATCACGGGCGAATGAAAAAAAATCCTAGTGCCAAGAACTGGTTTCCTTCTTTGGAATCATTAGTCTCTGAGGTCTTATAGATTCTTAACTTTGCAGGGTAGTTTTGTCCATGCTATTGATCAGCTTCCATTCCTTGATGCTAAAACCCTATTGGTAGAATCAAGGCATGCTTTTTGAGTCATAGACATGGAAAACCTAACATAATTCTTACCTGGGAACTTCATGCCTCTTAGCTTACTTTCATAGTTCTGGAAATTAGGTGAAGAAAAAAACATCACTATCAGAGCAGAAAAGTATTGATCAATCTTACTGATCTAGAATGGGACTTCTGTCATGTACACTAAGGCCAGGCATGAAAATCATGGGAGAAATCAACAACATTCTTTTTCTATTCCTTTTCTTTTTTTTAATTATGAAATCACCCAAAACTCTGGAAACACATTTTTATTAAATATTTTCTTTATTTACATTTAAAGAGTTATCCCCTTTCCACATTTCCTCCCCAGAAACAACATATCCCATCTCCCCTCCCCCTGCTCACCAACCTACCCACTCCCACTTCCCTGTTCTGTTATTCCCCTACACTGGAGCATCAAGCCTTCACAGGACCAAGGGCCTCTCATCTCATTGATGTCCAATAAGGCCATCCTCTGCTGCATAAGTGGCTGGAGCCAAAGGTCCCTCCATGTGGAATCTTTGGTTTGTGGTTTGGTCCCTGGGAGCTCTGGGGATACTGGTTGGTTCATGTTGTTCTGTGTTCCTCCTGTGGGTCTGCAAACCCCTTCAGCACCTCAGGTCCTTTCTCTAGCTTCTCCATTGGGGACCCTGTGCTCAGTCCAATGGATGGCTGTGAGAATCCACTTCTGTATTTGTCAGGCACTGGTAGAGCCTCTCAGGAGACAGCTATATCAGGCTCTTGTCAGCAAGCATTTGTTGGCATCCACAATAGTGTCTAGACTTGGTAACTGTAAATCGGATGGATCCCTAGATAGGGCAATTACTTTCTAATTGAATATAAATCCTACTACTGTAACTGAACCTACACCTGGCCTCAGTATAAGGCCAAGAATCTGTCATTGGACAGGCTGTATGTTTTAGTTGACAACAATCTCTATTATACTATTAGAATCAAAATTTTTTTCTTTTTTTTATTGATATATTTTTATTTACATTTCAAATGATTTCCCCTTTTCTGGGTCCCCACTCCCCACATGTCCCATAAGCCCTCTTCCCTCCCCGTGTTCCTCCATCTATCCCTTCCCATTTCCCTGTTCTGGAATTACCCTATACTGATGCACTGAGTCTTTCCAGAACCAGGGGCCACTCCTCCATTCTTTTTAGACATCATTTAATATGTGGATTATGTCTTGGGTATTCAAAGTTTCTAGGCTAATATCCACTTATCAGTGAGTGCATACCATGATTGATCTTTTGAGACTGGGTTACCTCACTTAGTATGATGTTCTCCAGCTCCATCCATTTGTCTAAGAATTTCATGAATTCATTGTTTTTTTTTTTTGATTTCCCCTTTCACAGATCCCCCCTCCCCATATGTCCTATAAACCTTCTTCTCTCCATCCCTTCTCCAATCACCTCTCTCCTTTTTCTCTGTCCTTATATTCCCTTCCAATGCTAGATCAATCCTTTCCAGGATCAGGACCCTCTCCCTACTTCTTCATGGGAGTCATGTGTTATGCGATTTGTGCCTTGGGTATTCATGGCTTCTGGGCTAATTAATATCCACTTATCAGATATTGCATTCCATGTAATGGCTGAATGTGGAGAAAGAGAATCAAATATTTTATGTGTATAGATACATATTTATTTTTTCTTCTTCCATCTTTTTAAATTATTTTACTTATTTACACTCCAAATGTTGCCCTCCTCTTGGTCCCCTCTCTCAGAGTTCGTCACCTCCTCCTCTTCTCATTTGCCTCTGAAAGGGTACTCCCCCTCTCTGTTCCAGGCATCTCCCTTCCTTGGGGCATCAAGTCTCTTCAGGATTAGTTGCAACCTTCCAACAGAGGTTAGATAAGGCAGAGTTCTCTGTTACATATATATATATATATATATATATATATAATGTATATACATATAGTCCATATAATACTATAAATAGTATTATATTAGAATATATTCTAATATATTATAATTATAATAGACTAATATTTAAAATATGTTAAGATTTTATTATTCCCAATGTCAATGGAAATACAGGGATACAATTGTAGGAGAGGCTATCCTATGTGTCTGAGAATCTAGACCAAGAATTACAGGCAACTAAGTAACGCTGTTAGCATGCAACCTAGTCTGCCTCAGGGAAGATATGCCATTTGACCGACCTGTGTCTTTTGACTGGGGAGTTAATTCCATTAATATTTAAAGTTGCTATTGAAAGGTGTGTGTGTTGATCTTATTGCTATTTTTGTTCTTAAACAAATTTTATGCTTCTGTAGTTCTTGCTTACAGGGTTTTTTTCTGCAGTTTTTTTGGCTATAGTTATTTCTATCTTCAGTCCTAAGTATTGCTTATAATACTTTCTGTAGAGTTGATTGGGCAAACATTGATTATTTTATAATTCCAAGATCATGAAAAATTTCCTTTCTTTTCAAAATCAGAAAGAATTTTCTCTGGTAAAGTAATCTGAAGTTGGAATCTTCCGACGTTTATGACATAGAATAAAGTGTTCCAGGCTCTTCTGGCTTTTAATATTCACATTGGGAACCTGACTTGCTTTTTATTCTGCTGTGGTTTTCTTTTTATGTGACTTTTGTTTTCAGTTCTTGCCACTTTAGTTTTCTGTATAAATGGTGTTTTAACTATCAAATGTCATGGGATGGTTCTTTTCTATCCCTCACTAGTTGGTGTTTGGTAGACTTTTTGCAACTGTATGGATGAGTTTTTCCTTAATTTAGGAAAACTGATTCTGTTTCTCTATGTACTGTTAAATATATTGTCTATTCAGTTGTCTTCAGAAGCTCCTACTTCTTTTCATTTTCCTCTCTCTATCCCTCCCACTCCCTTTCATTCTCCTTTTCCTTCCCTACAGTTCATCTCTTTTGCCCATGAGTCATAGGCTCACTCTTTCTTTGCCATTTATTTATTTGTTTATTTATGTACTTTACATCTGGATCATAGTCCCCAAACCCTTCTGAGTTGCCTGGTCATTCCTTTTCTTTTCATTGGTTTAGTGGTTCAGTTTTCTATCTTTCTCCGGATAGTCTAACTTCTTCATGTGTTCTATTACTAAGGTTTTCTCCCTAGGTTTTCTAATTGAATTAGTGGATATTTCAATTCCATCCCCATGTTAGATTGGATTTTATTCAGTGCTTCTTTTCCTTCACCAAGTCCATCTTTCTAATCCTGTGTTCTCATAAATTCTTTGAGCTGGATATTTCTATTTTTCTGGATTTTACTTGAGAGTTTAGTCGTATCCATTTTAAGTTTATCCTGGTGTTTATTTATATCTTGTCCTTGAATTGTTTAATATTTTTATGATATGTATTTTATATTTTGTGTCCTAGCATTCATCTAGAAAATTTTCATCTGAGAATGTTTCTATAGGGTTAGTGATTGTGGGAGCATCCTGTTTTGACCTTCATATTCTTTGTATTTTTCCAACATAATATTGGCACATGGGCTTCCTTAATTGGTTCTGTTTTGATTATGAGATCCAGGTGAACCACTCTTGAGTATAAATTTGGGTGTGTATTTACTATTGTCCAAGACTCAATAGTTGATTTTTGATCAATTATGTGGAGTTAGCAAGTCAGTCTTTCAGATATCAGCATTAATTGGAGAAATGAAGGTGATTCCAATTCAGTGGTGCTAAAAAGGGTAGGAGTGACTGTTCTGGTTGAATCTGCTAGATTCAGCTATTCTTGCCAGGTCTGGGAATGTGGGAGCAGAATGCATAGTCAGAAGAGGAAAAAAATCTAGCTTTTATTTCATCTATATAAACATCCACGTTTAGACAAATTCTGTAGAGTAGTAGCCAAGATTTTCACTGGGCTACATTGGCAGCAGAACTTCAGCCCTCAATGGTTATGTACTCATGTTCACTGAGATGGGCGACATTAAGTACAAGTCTCTTGTTATTTAGCTATCAGTGACATGTAAAGTCAATAATCCTGTGTAGAATAACCAAAAGCAAAATCATTTTAATTGCCCTAGATTGTCATTGACCGAAAGCAGAAGAATATATGTCACAAGCATGATGCTGATTAATAAGCAGAAAATTATGGTGTTTGGATCTTCATTTGGCTAAGCCAAATATTAGGAAATAAACCTAAATGATGGCCTTTATGAAAAAACTGTTATAGTCTTATTGTATCAATGCCATAGAAATAATAATACTGCTAATATCAACTTCTTCTTGAATTGACACACTAGTCAATTCAAATGCTTGACTAGTTTTTACTATAGCAAATGTTCATATATCTGTATCCTCTCTACATACCTTTGATATAGTGTAAAACTCACAATGACAGAGTGCAGAAGAATATATGTGGATATAAAAGACCCTGGGTCGCAATCAAGACCCGTCGGCATACACCGTCGGCACTCCCTGAGGGTGCACACAGGCTCCATCTGGTCCACAGACACAATCTGGGGCAAGGCCTCAGGCAGAAGCCCTTAGCTCTACTCTCTCCGCTTCCGGATCCAGATCAGTCTGGGCGGCAGCATTACATCTCCAAGTCCTGCAAGTGGCTAGCTGGGCTTCCGGGCGGCCAGCTGGGAGAAGTCGGTGTGCTCCAGTGAATCCAGTGGGCCCCAGCGGGAGCCTTCGAGTGCCTGCTTTGGGATCGGAACAGCCTGGGCAGCAGCACACTGTCTACAAGTAGTGCAGGAGGTAAGCTGTGCACCAGAGGCCAACTGGGAAGGGGCAGCTTGCACTGGTGAGTCCAGCACTGACAAGATAAACTAACACCAGTGAGAACTAGATGGCAAAAGGCAAACGCAGGAACGTCACTAACAGAAATCAAGGCAATATGGCAACATCTGAACCCAATTCTCCTCTACCAACATGTCCTGGATACCCCATCACACCAGTAAAACAGGATTTGGATTTAAAATCACTGGTCATGATGCTGGTACAGGAACACATGAAGGACATACATAAAGAAATTCAGGAGAAAATGGATCAAAAGTTAGAAGCCCTTGCAAGGGAAACACAAAAATCATTGAAAGAAATCCAGGAGAATACAAAAGCCAACAAGGAGGAAATGCAAAAAACACTTAAAGAAATACAGGAGAACTTTGCTCAACAGGCTGAGGTCATGAAAGACGAAACACAAAAATCTCTTAAAGAAATACAGGAGAACTTTGGTCAACAGGCTGAGCTCATGAAAGAGGAAACACAAAAATCTCTTAAAGAATTACAGGAAAACACAAACATGCAAGTGAAGGAGCTAAGCAAAACCATCCAGGATCTAAAATCAGAAGTAGAAACAACTAAGAAAACTCAAAGGGAGACAACTTTGGAGATAGAAAGCCTTGGGAAGAAATCAGGGGACAGAGATGCAAATATCAACAACAGAATACAAGAGATAGAAGAAAGAATCTCAGATGCTGAAGATTCCATAGAAACCATGGACTCAACAGTTAAAGAAAATGAAAAATGCAAAAAGCTTGTAACCCAAAATATCCAGGAAATCCAGGACACAATGAGAAGACCAAACCTAAGGATTATAGGCATAGATGAGAGTGAAGATTTACAACTTAAAGGGCCAGCAAACATCTTCAATAAAATTATGGAAGAAAACTTCCCTAACCTAAAGAGAGAGATGCCCATGAATATACAAGAAGCCTACAGAACTCCAAACAGACTGGACCAGAACAGAAATACTTCCCGTCACATAATAATCAAAACACCAAATGTTCTAAACAAAGAAAGAATACTAAAGGCAGTAAGAGAAAAAGGCCAAGTAACATATAAAGGAAGACCTATCAGAATCACAGCAGACTTTTCACCTGAGACTATGAAGGCTAGAAGGTCCTGGGCAAATCATTTTCAGAGAGTACAAATTTCTTCAGTTTCTTTTGAGCAATAATGTATACTTTGAATACTTAGCATAGTAACTGTGTAACTAGCATCCATTCAATAAACTTAAAGAAAGGCTTGAAAGTTGAGGGAGTTATGGTTTTAAAAGTGAGGAAACCCAGATGATGCAAAGGTAAAATAAATACAAAGAAAAATATTATCAGACCATCAAAATGAATAAATATAATCCAGTAGCATAGTTGAGTTGCGTCACATTGTTGAAGGATAAAGCTTTGCTGCAGGATTCATCTGTAATTTCTTTATGAAGGTAGAGCAATATGTGTTTTTGTGGAACCTGAATTTTAACAAGAGGAGGGACACAAAGAAAGCAAGAGATAGGGAGAGGGACTAGAGAGAGAGGGGGAGAGAGGTTTGTTAAATCATCTTTTAGTCAGGGAAGATGTTTGGAATAAACATTTAATAATTACTATATCTTTCAAGTCAAGAAAAATCCTACAGGGGGGAAGTTAGAAGTTGCTTTCTACACACAAACCACAAATCTCTTTTTAATAAATGGTCTTTGTTCCATGATACAATGCTCATAAGTATTAAATAGCATTCCTAGTAAATTGGTCCCCTCAGCTAACAGTTGGCATCACATTTTCCTCCTTTATTCCCACAGAGCTTACTATCTAGAGACAGAAGATAATTGGACAAAGGACAATGTGACTTTAATGACAAAAAATCATATTCACCTTTGTGATCATGTCCAATCAGATGTCATGCTGGGGTATTTTCTTGAAGGCAACATCCCTTGCCTTCACATCAATATCACAGCCACATCCATACAAACAAAGACATAACTTTAAAAAATTACAATTGACTTTTACTATCCAAAAACTTGGGATGATGATTTCAATGGCAAAATAAAAGCGAGGAATCCATTCTCACATTGTTACTGAAGACACAAATAAAATCATATGTGTATATATCCCTTATCTCAAGTGATTGTATGTGCTAATCATATTTGTTAGTGTGTGAGTGTGTGTGTGAATGTGATAATATAAACATTTCTTTTTCTATCTCCCTGAATGAAGCATAGTCATCCTGATTCATAGGTGCAGCATAATTTGTATATCACAATACAGGAAGACAGTTGAGCAAAATAGTTCAGTAATTTTGGCAAAAATGTTGGCTATTTATTTCTGATTTTATTTGTAATATTTTACCATGCAAAATCGCTTTATACAATAAATATAACCTTAACCAGTCTCTAACACACAAACCCATATCCAGATATATACATATAGCAGAAAAATGAAAAAAGCCATATTATTGGGTGAAGGAGAAAGACTGAAATCCCTGAGAGCCAACAGAAATAAAGGAAACATGCAGCCTCAGGAGGTAAGACATTCGGGGCACCCACCAGAATGTACCAGAGACCTGGGAGGTGAGAGACTCTCAGGACTCAAACAGAGGGACCTTAGATGAAATACACTACATTGGGGACAGGGAACTTGTAGAGCCTACCTCCAAAAGTAAGACAGGGCATCAAGTGAGGGATGGGGTTGCCATTCCACAGTCAAAACTCTGACCCATTATTGTTCCTATCTGAAAGATCTGCAGTGATGCAAATGGAGAGGACCTTGAGGAGAAGAAGTCCAGCAACAGGCCCAAAATGGAATCCAGCTCAAAGGGAGACCCCAAGACCTGAAAATATTAAGGAGGCTGTGGACCACTCATATAAAGGGACCTAGCATGACTGCCCTCTGAAAGACCCAACAAGAAGCTGAAAGAATCAGATACAGATTTTTGCACCCAACCAATATACTCCTGACCCCTGTAGTTAAATTGGGGGAGACCTGGAAGAAGGTGAGGAGGAGGGGGCCATCCTGTAGAGGAACAGCAGTGTCAATTAACCTGGTCCTCCAAGATCTCTTAGATACTGGAACACCAACCAGTCAGCATACACCAGCTGGTATGAGGCCCCCAACACATATACAGCAAGCAAAGGACTGCTAGGTCTGTGTTTAGCCAGTAAAGATGCTCCTAACCCTCAAGAGACTGGAGGCCCCAGGGAGTTTAGATGTCTATGGGGTAGACATAGAGGTTGGGAATATCCTCATGGAGACAGGGGGGGCAGGAAGTAGGTATGGGATGTGGAACATTCAGAGGGTTGACAGGGAGGGTAATAAAATCTGGAGTTTAAAATAAAAAGTAAAATATAACCCCCCCCCCCCCAAGAAACTTAAACCAAAATTGAAGGGAGATGAAGTATCACAACATTATATAAAATGGGTTAGTACAGATTTATTACCTCTGGACTTTCAGAAAATTAAGCTTGACTCCTGGTGTTCTGTCAATATGCTAAGTAATATCACTTAGCATATTGTCTATACAATGGATTAGGTTAACTGTTAGTTGGTGTGAATAATATTCATACTGAGGATGTTGTATTTTTGTACTTATGAATATACACAAACAAACGCACAAAAAATGTAACAACAATTGATAAAAAGAAGCCATGAATTTCAGAGATCAAGGAGGGATACATGAGATGATTAGAGGGAGAGAATCTATGGGGGAAATGTTGTTATTATACTTAATCTCAACAAATAAAAGAAATAATTAAAAGTACTATGTGTATCAGTAATACGAATTTAATTGATATTATATGTTTATTACATATAGTCTAACATTCTACAGCACCTAAATTATTCTTGAGTGTAAAGATCTGAATCTATAGCTCAGCACAGAGAGAATATAAGACATAAATTCATTTTTATATGGTAAAGACAAAGTAAGTCTGAGGTCCATATGCTACTTACCTCTAAAAATATGTCCTCAATAAGACTCAGAAACTTTTAAAGTAACATTTATTGCTTTTGAACTGTAAGATTGTTTTTGTTGTTATCATTGTGATTGACCGCATGAAGTACACCAAGTCGAACAAGAAAGTCAGTATCAGAAAGGAAAAAAAAATAAGATTCAATCTTATAATCTTCTCTTCTATAAAATATTATATTAAAATATAAATATTTGTCTAACTATAACATTGATTTACAAGATATTATAGGATCTCAAGAATGAGATACTAAAATGCTTGATTTTTATTTGTCACCTTGAGTGGTCTAATAGATAATTATATGACTAAATCAAAAAGCCTGCGCATTTTATCTGTCAGGGTGATTATTAGAGAGATGGGCATTGGATATCTATACCAAATAATGAAAATACTTCTGTACCAAGGTAAGGGGCCATTCTTGGTTTACCGGGAATCCAGCTATAACCAGAAGGTTGGAGAAGGAATGACATCCTCTGCATTTTGAGTTGAATGTCTGTCCTCTTTTATTCTGGAGCCAGACATTTCTTCATTTGCAGGACTTCACATGTCGGAATTCATTCCACTGTCTTTATCTTACACTTCATTCAATTATTTTTAAGCTTTTGAATTTGGAATGAACTTTGACCTTCATAGATGTTCCTAGCCGGGTGATATCTTGGATTTCCTTTTCTCTCAAATCTCATGAGTCAATTACCATAGTAAAGCTCTTTCTTTGCATTACTGTATGCCTCCTTGCTTCGGTTTCTTCCTTTAGAACCTCAGTTGTATGCATGTAAAGAAAGTACCACAACACAATACAAGTAATTTTTTAAAATTGCATAGTGAACTAAAGTTTCATTTTGAAAAATATGAAAATTTTTTTGTTAAGAGAGACCCAACTCAGAGAGAGGAAGTCACCTTAACCCATGCTTACAGATGGAACTGGAACTCCTACATACAGTAATAAGGTAAGGGGGGAAAGGTATTTCATATCACAAAACATAAAATGAAGTTATCTATTTGGAGATTGTGTGGTATTATATGTGGAATATTTAAAAGACTTCACAAATGCACACACACAATTAGCCCTAATTTATATATTCATTAGTGTATAAGATTTAACCATTTATTATTTAGTTGCATCAAATACTCTAATAAGATATCTGAACAGAAAATATTTTAAATTGCAGTGACATAAAAATTCAATACTTAAGAATATTTTTTAAAATAACCAAATGTCTAGAATACCAAAATGTAGGTACTAATTTTGAAGTGGAGTCAAATAAATGGAAATTTCCAATTTTATACATTAGAAAAAACTAATGTTATAATTCTCATATTTCCTAAAGCAATGCGTAGAGTCAATGTGGTATCTATATAAAACCTAATGGCATGTTGTTCAAAAACTGAAGAGAATTCTAGAATTATATGAGGCCACAAAAATCCTGAAAAGGCAAGGAAATCGATAAGAAACATAAAATAGAAAGTGTTACATTTCCTGGCTTCGAAATATATCATAGACACACAATAATTAAAAGACTAGACTTAAATAGGTATATAAATAACACAACAGAGAAGAGTCCCAATGTAATTCCATGTATGCATGACAAAATAGTGATTAAGAGGCTTAATTAAACAATATGTTAAAAGTAGATACTCCTGTAAGTGGTATTGGGAAAATTGGATACATAGATGAAAAACTAAGAATGCTAAGCCCTTGGCTTATATTATATATAACACTTTGTTTAAAATATCAAATATTTATTATTTATATATATATGAGTATTTTGTTTCTATGTATGTATGTGTACCATGTGTCTGCCTGGTACCTGTGAAAATCAGAGCTGATTTCTGGAACTAGAGTAATGAGATGTTTATAATTCACTGTGTAGGTACTTGAATCCTGGTCTTGTGAAAGAACGACTGTTCCTCTTGACAGGTCTCTTGAGACCCTACTTAAAGAGACAAAACTTAGAATTGGACATCTTGTGGCTTCTAGAAGACCTTGACATTGTTCTTGAAAGTTTCTTGAACTGAAAACCAAAAGCACAGGTAACAAAAACAAAAGATATGTAGATACATAGGACCGTAGAGTATTCCCACCTGTGCATGAGCACACAGACACACACACATACACACATGCACACACAAACATACACACCACATACACACATATGCCTGTAAAACAAATGCACAGACACACATATACATTATATACATTAAAGTAAAAAAATCAGAAATAAAAAGCATTCTTATAATGACAGAGAATACTTTTGTAAGTCATAGATATGGTAAAAGTGAAATCTCTAAACATATCAAGTACTTTTTCAACTCAGTAACAAAACAGCAAAAATGACAAAAATCTACATACATATCAGGTGGTAAGATATGTAAAGGAACTGACTAGAATTTTCTAGAAGAAAAACAAAACACCAGCCAACCAGAGGTGACTCATAATCAAGAACTGTCTCTGGAATATAAAGCAAAACTGTGAAATGACACAAACTTGTGAGTTTTCTCGCAATTTTTGTTTTGTAAAATTGACCCTAGAACTAGCACTATGATTTAACAACCTGGGAATAAATCAAAATGAATCAAAATTAGTGTCTTGAAGATACTATTACAGGACTGAGGACAATGCAATCTTATTGTGATTGTGAAGACAGAGAGACAACCTACATTCTCTGATGGAGGACTGACAAAAGTAAACATACCAGAAACACACAATGAAATGTTGTTCAGCTTTACCTGTGTTATGTGGCAACATACACCAACCTAAAGGACATTATCCTGGGTTAAAGAAGCAAGCCACAGGACAAATGCAATGGGACACTTACGACCCAACAAGCCATACATCTCAGTCTGAGATGTATGCCATAGACAAAAAGTATGTGATTTTAAATAATTCACATTTGTTAGATTATTGGGCTTGTCTTTCTATCAGCTTTGCCTCTTGTTTTGATTTGCTTGCCTGTGGTTGCTGTTCATCTTATTTGCTTCTTATAGGTACCTGATAGGCATAATAACTAGACAGAAACACGCAACTCAAAACTCTGCTTGATGTATATTTTATTTCTTAAACTGGAGATGAAAAAGAGAATTATTTTATTCTATTGTCTTTTGTCTGTCTGATTCTATCTTTCTAGACTCAAATTCTACCCTTTTAGAGAATGAAACACACTACTGAGTGATTGTCCAAGACAAATAGTTTTTCTTGAACATTAATTGGAAATGTTGATGGAAAGAAAACACCCAAATCAAAATGGCCCACGTTCACAGGCATTTTCTTATTTGTTTTTCTGTTCAACGCCCAAGAATAGAGTCTGTTTGATTCATTTGTATAGAGTTTCTTTAACGAAACTTTTAAAAAGTATGATGTCTAGTTTCTCAAGCAAAAAAAAAATATAGTTTCTGAACAGTACCCTAATAAAAGTTTGTAAAGAAAGTATTAAATGAGTAGATACTATGAATTAAGGAGGCTTGTTTTTTCCTTTAGGGAAATTAAAGAAGAGTGGATCTGGGGAAAAGGAGATGAAAGACAGAACTAGGAGAAGAAGAGGGAGGGGAAACTGTGGTCCGGATGTATTATATGAGAGAATAATACTAACAATGATTATAATAATGATGATGGTGGTGGTGATGATCATATTACAGTATTAATTCTATTAGTTCATGTCAGAAAAAATAATTTCATTGAATAGACTGTCATAAACAAGTGAGGCAATATGGACAATAAGCTAAAAAATATCATCAATGAATTTACTAGTAATAGAATAAATACTATATGGTCAGTATACTCCCAGAGAAGTGGGATTTTCAGGTAGACTTTGATTACAACCTTACTGCTTTCATGTTTATAAAGAGGGGAAAGAATGTTGAAATTATAAGGACCCTTGCACAAACTTGATAGGTTTGTACCACTTTAAAAATTCATAATTTCCAACCTTGAAGTTTCAAGGATTACAAGTCACAAAGGAATATACAAGAAGTACAAGGAATCGGGATTTTTATACAAAGAGATGACAATTGGTATGGAGTATTAGTGTGTTGATGACTTGAAACCAAGTACAAGTAAAATAGCAACTATTTTATATAAGTCCACTATTGATTTTCTAGATAAGATTGTATTTGTTTTGAATGAATTTAGAAAATACCTGCTGCTTTTGACAATTATTTCCAATATTAAGAATAGCTTTTATCAGAAAACTGTTCACAGTTCTCCTCTGTGTAATGCCTAATCTATTGTGTAAGGATAGCATTTCCAAGTAAAAGAAGATATAGAATAAGGTTAAAACAGAAGTGTGGGAGTCCTAATTAGTGTTAATTTGTCACCAATAGATTTAGGTCTTTTAGTATTAAAATGGTGCACTACATACTTTCCTTGTCACTCTGACAAAATGCCTGGATGAAGCAACTTTAAGGAGGAGGGTTGGACTGGGACTTCTGGTTTGAGGGGAAGAGTTCATCAAGGTTAGGGAGACATGGTGCAGGGAGGGCTTGAAGCTTGGGGAAAGAGAGCCTTATGTTTAAAAACCTTGTTATTTTTAATTTGTTCAAAGAACTCATATGAAAGCTGGACCAGCCTACAACTCTTAATACAATGCTTTCTGTTGCAATCTATTTTCTTCAAGAAGGTCACATTTCCTAAAGGTCCTAGACCTCCAAAACTTGCACTGCCAGCTAATGAAGAACTGTGCAAACTACATGAGCCTGTATAGCAAATTTCACATTTAAACTAAAATAAATGCCAGAGTTGTGACAATACAAATGGAGTCTATCACCAAATTTCTTGCCTTTTCTTCTGGTCTTACAAACTTGTTCCTTCTTTCTCCTTCTTGTGTTTTTTGCAACCAGCCTCACTGGAAAGAACATGGGCAGGGGTATCAAGGGTTATAATTGAGAATATCTGTATCATGGCTGGGTGTTGGAGTAGTCATTCCTACTGCATGGTAGAAGGAGATGATACATCTGACAGATGGCTGACAAGAATTTGCATCTTATCAGGAGAAAAGCCTAACTCTATTCCAAATCTAGGGTATATATTTTTCCTGTGTGCAGCTGTAAAACCTTGATTTGGCCAATTGGTATAGAAAGCCTAAAATGCCAGCTCATTATCTGTTGGATTGTGCATTATAGGTCAAAATGATACTCTCCCATAAATGATAATGGGCTTGATAACTTCAACTCCAGATAATTGAATTTGAGATTCATATTTATAATGGTAAAAAATGTGGTAATGATTATGGTTTTATTCCACTTGATGTATACTGTTTTCTGCAATATAACATTAACTACAAAATCATATATTCTTGCACGTGACTTGCTCTCTCTCAAATTCTGTGTATAGTTGGCCTATAAACTTTTCCTATCAACAGAAGTTATATTCTACCACACCTTAAATGTACACACATATGCCTCGAGACTTGCATTTATGATTTGTGTGAGCTTGTGGTTGTCTCTTACACTAGTTATACATCGACATGTGTTAGTCCAGCATGAAAGTACAACACTTCACTCGGGTACTTGCATATTGTTACTGTAAAAAATGTATTTGGTACATAAGCCATTTTTTAAAATGTAATCACACATGAAGACAGTGGGAGTAGAGTAAGATGGAGAGTTATTTTAAGCACTAAAAACAACTTCAGTATTCTTATTCCCAAAAGTCTCTTTATGGTTTTGCTTTTGAATTCTTGTGCTTTTGCAAGCTGTTTGTGTATTCATTTCTTTGTTCTTCATGCTGTTCCTTTCTTCCAAAGTGCCCTCCTGGTAGCTTTGACAAGTCAAGAAAGGATACTCATTCCCTGGGTTTGCAATGTAGCCTTGGGTAAAACTTTTCAAAGAGCCCCCAACAGAAAGGAAAAAGCCAGAGGTACTGTGCTGTGATGCTGTATTTTCCTCATGTTTACTGTATCTGCCTTCTTTTTTTATTTTCTATAATCTTTGTTTACATTGCAAATGATTTCCCCTTTCCCGGTTCCCCCCTCCCCATAAGTCCCATAAGCCCTCTTCCCTCTGCCCATTCCACAATCACCCCCTCCTACTTCTCTGTCCTGGAAATCCCCTACAATGCTGCATCAAGCCTTTCCAGGACCAGGGCCCTCTCCTTACATCTTCTTGGGAATTATTTGATTTGTTTATTGTGCCTGGATTATTTAGAGCTAATTCATATCCACTTGTCAGTGACTGTATTCCATGTGTATTCTTTTGTGATTGGGTTACGTCACTTAGGATGATATTTTCCAGTTCCAACCATTTACCTAAGAATTTCATGAATTCATTGTTTTTAATTGCTGAATAGTACTCCATTGTGTAAATATACAACATTTTCTGTATCCATTCCTCCCCTGAGGGACATCTGGGTTCTTTCCAGGTTCTGGCTATTATAACTAAAGCTTCTATGAAAATAGTGGAGCATGTGTCCTTATTGCATGCCAGGGAAGCCTCTGGGTATATGCCCAGGAGTGGTATAACAGGGGTTGCCGCAAGCATCATGCCCAGTTTTCTGAGAAACTGCCAGACTGATTTCCAGAGTGGTTGTACCAGATTGCAATCCCACCAGCAGTGGAGGATTGTTCTCTTTCTCAACATCCTTGCCAACACTTGCTGTCTCCTGAGTTTTTAATCTTAGCCATTCTGACTGGTGTGAGGTGAAATCTCAGGGTTGCTTTGATTTGCATTTTCATAAGGACTAATTATGTTGAATATTTCTTAAGGTGCTTCTCAGCCATTTGAAATTCTTCAGGTGAAAATTATTTGTTTAGCTCTGTACCCCATTTTTAATAGGGTTATTTGGCTCTCTGGAGTCTACCTTCTTGAGTTCTTTGTGTGGTGCATGCCTGTAATCCCAGCACTCTGGGAGGCAGAGGCAGGTGGACTTCTGAGTTCGAGGCCAGCCTGGTCTACAAAATGAGTTCCAGGACAGCCAGGGCTACAGAGAGAAACCCTGTCTCAAAAACAAACAAACAAACAAACAAACAAACAACAACAACAACAAAAACTTTCAAAGGTACACTAAATTGCTCAAGTTAGAACTCATGTTCAAATGCTTCAGAAAGTCTCTAATGTTTATTCAGTTGGTAATATCCTATATAGAATACGTTTGGTAAATCTTGTGTCCTCTATGGCTGAAGCCTCAAGATAAAGAACACTAAATTGAGCACAGAATTTTGTGTAGAATTTAAGATGAAGAAAAGTTCACAGCAAACTCATAAGTATTTTGAATATCACTAAATACAGAATAATTTCACATTTTAACAGTAGCACATTCAAGTGGGTGTGTGTTTATATAGGTTTGTCTGCATGTTTGTGTATAAATGTATGTTGTATGCATATGTAGGTACATTAGTTCTTGTGGTTGTATGTGAAGGTGAGAGTTTAAGGGATATCTCCCTCCTTCACTCTTAATTTCCATTTCTCTGTAGGGTCTTTGTCTGATCCTCAAGTGTACTTTTTAGTTACCTTGGTTATCTGGCAAGATTCCAGGATTCTACTGTATTTAATGCTCCTTCCATTCATGTATGGGAAACAATCACCTCACTCTATGCGGATTATAAGGGAGGTCATTCATACATTGAGAAGGATAGCAATAACTGTCTTATATCATATAAATATATTGAATAGTACAGACACAATTTGCCCGTTCCAAACCTTATCCAGAATGTCTCAACTTCAAATAAGTGGGAGTGAAAAACATATTATTACAGAAGAAAAACCATATCTCAAAGTATTGCCAAGTAGAGAGGAAAATATCTCACTTTTTCAGTTGTATAAAAACAGGACTGTCTTACTACAGTGTTCAGCACTCTGGAAACAATGATTCCTGAACATGAGCTTCTTTTATATTTTATTAAATACATATCTTCCTGTAAAAGTTCTGCTCAGCAAATACAATTCAGTTATGTTGACCTTCTGCCTCAGTTAAAAATACAAAACATCTCTAGATACTATATTGTTCTAATTCTCAACTATGCTTCAGGGAATATGGTTACAAAATTTAATATTATGCTTCTCATAGTAAACCTGATTTTGTACATATTACATAGGAGGATCTTTGCACATTATGCAGCTATGAAATGTAATCAGTTGCTTATAATATTCCCAAGGGTGTCGGTGAAAATGCTAAAATATAGATGTAAAAGTTGCCTTAAGTAAAAACTGATAAAGCTGGCCTGTTCACTAAGGGTATCTGATATAGAATGAACTTAGTAATTATATTCAGATTTCCCAATATTACTTCAACACATCGCAAAGGAAGGATGATCTTTGCTGTAAGGTAGGAAAGTAAACAGCATTTTATAATAAGATGAAGTTAATTTAAATGTCTCTGTGATTATTATTTATCAAATGAATTAGTTGCTTTTTGGTGGTCATTTAAATTTTAGTCTAGGTCACTGTACATTCTAATCATAGCTTCCTGGCTATTCAAGAAGTTCAGGTGTATCTCATAAAGTAGATATTAAATCCAATCAGATATTGGGTTTTTTCATCAGTACAGTACTAGTATATCTTGTTAGTCACCATTATAGATGGCAGGGTTTGTATCTGTGTTGGTATGTACTGTTTTCCTCTCATAGTGTCCAGTGTAACTTTACCATGAACACTAGTCAGTAGGGATCAGAGCTCTAGGTAGACATTAACTTCTTGTTCAATGAGGGTTTATATATATATATATGTATATATGTATATATGTATATATATATATATATATGTTAATGAAAAGTAGCTAATATTCTTAACAATAGTTTGGTTATTAGAGAATTTTCAGAGGGACACTTTGGCTGACAAGTCAATAATATGCAACCCATTCTGGGCAGTGAGGATTTCTTTGAAGGAGAGATATCTAACTGGGGCTTTGTTTCTTCTCTTTTGTTGTTGATTTCGTTTAAATTTCTTGCATACATTTATATATTTTATATACATTTCTAGGCATGTTTCCGCAAGACCCTTCAAATTGCCCTTAGTCTTAGCTCTCTTATCTCCTACCCCTTCCTTATTCTCTCGCTTCCTTCCCTCTCCCTATTTGATCAATTCATTCCCCCTCAATCCATCTTTAAGTATTCTGGACCTCTCCCAGGGTAGATCCTTCCATCATCCACAGTCATTTACTCTATACCTATCCTCTGTGATTACATGGATTGTAAACTGCTTAAACACATAAATATTCTGTTGGTCTTTTGTGTCTGGTTTGCTTCAATCAGGATGAATTCTTCCAGTTCAATCGCTTTATTTGAAAAAAATTAATTTTTTTACAGCTGAACAATACTACATTGTATAAGTCAACCATTTTTTAAATATGTTTTTCTGTTGATGAGCATCTAGACTTTTTTCTTATATCTGGCTTCTGTGTATATGACAGCAATGGACATGGTTGAACAAGTGCAATGGCATTCTGCTTTACTCATATATCATTTTCATGTTCAAACGTCACCAGAGAAGCTTTCTTCTGGAGTAGATGGGAACGAATAGTGAGACCCACAGCAGGACACTGTTCAGAGAGTGAGAGACTAGGAACATTTCATCTTAAATGTGATGTCTCCATTAAGTTCCTATCTTTGGGGTTCAGAGAACCCTGC
Source organism: Apodemus sylvaticus (assembly GCF_947179515.1). Lineage (NCBI taxonomy): Eukaryota > Metazoa > Chordata > Mammalia > Rodentia > Muridae > Apodemus > Apodemus sylvaticus. The sequence goes on along the minus strand of NC_067483.1, from coordinate 1,704,866 downwards.
GTAGGAGGAGGCGGCATGATTATTAGAGCCAGAGGGGATTGAATACACCAAGGAAACATGACCTTCTAAACACAGCAGAACAAATACATATATTATTTCACAGAGACTGTGGGTGCAGGTCTTCACAAATAAACCCCTCCACACAATTAAGCATACACATTCTTACATTCCTAGAACAAATTATTATTTATTTTGCCATTCTCCCTCTACAGATGATAGCCGTAGTACCAAGTAAATTGCTAGGTGGATTTCATTTTTCTACAAGAGTCTATCTGGTGCTCAGCAATAAAATTTGAAGAACAGACATTGACCTAAATGTGTACAGTCTGTGCATTAATGTAACTGCATTTCAAAGACCAATTGTACTTTCTTTTTATAATAAATATGACATTTTTCTTTCCTGTTATTTAAAAAATATAGATCAAGCATGGAAGAAAAGGGAGCCAATTCCTCAAGAATATATTTCAGTGCATTATATTAGACATTTGTATGTCTACATTGGCTAATTGTCTAATTTACTCAATTAACATTTTCTTCTGATTTCACTTTACTATCCATAAAGCCTCTTTTCCTTGTGTTTTGGACCAAGCCCAAAGGAAACCATGAAAGAAACTGGATCTTGAGTTACAAATGTTTTACTATATGGAGAAAGAAGCAAAATGACCTCTTTGCTGTTTCCTTCTGATGACAGACATTAGCAGAAAAATCAAAATAATCTAAGAGGTAATCTTTTGTCAATTTTTGTATACTCATGAGTGGTTAAAAGGAATTTGGGGTATAGTCACTATAAGCCAGGTATTCTCTATGATTGTTAAAAAAGAGTAACAGGAGCATATACAAAATAGAAATCCATATCTGAAACCATGATAAGATTAACAACCTGGGTGAAAATGCTCATCAGGTCAGCCGACAGTTGCTAAGCATGTTGACATTTTGCTATGTGGCAAATCTGTCTCAAATGCTATTGGATGATGAACTCCATCTAAGACCAGAAAGGCAAATGAAGGGAAGAGTAGGAGTTCATCCTTACAACCTCAAGTGTTTTTTCCTAGTATAATTTATGCACCACTAATTGTTGCTGTCAGAATATCTTGGTTTTTTTTTTGTTTTGTTTTGTTTTTAAATATGCTCCTTAGTTGGTAAGTCTCCTCATCAAAGGTTACAGGTCTGTGAAAACAGATTTCTAGTAATAGTCTCTTCTCAAGTCTGATATAGCTTCTGGTTTGCTCCCTAATAGCCGTAAACGCTTGAAATAAGTTAGGTGTGGTTTTGGTGTGTCCTGTAAGTGCGTGCATAACCATGAGCTGAGCATGCATGTGTGTGTGTGTGTGTGTGTGTGTGTGTGTGTGTGCATTTTCCTCTTGTCATTGATCAATTCCATTCAAGGTTTTCACATTTGGTACAATCAGAATAAGGTCACTTAGTTATTCTTTCTTGCCTTTCTGTATATAGAGAAGCATATGGGTCCTCCATGTTTTGGCTTGTTTTTAAGAATTAGGCTCTGATTACTTGTAAGGAAAGAAACACTGACAAAACAGAAATTTAAAAAAAGTGGCAGCATTTTCATGACTATAGAAAATCACTACAGTTTGTGTTCAGAACTGATTTCTAGCTCCCTTTAGATAAGGAATGGACATTTCTTTAGGCTTGCATTTTCTTTTTCTCCCTCTGTGCTTGGGTCCAACTACTCATTTCTCTGAACACTGTAAAATCTTTGAGAATACATCTCTTGCAAGCATAAAGTACAGCAAAGGAAAAGTAACCACCAAACTCACTTTCTGATTTCTAAAGCTTATTTGTGCATCTGCAGCATAAGTATTAGTTTTCTCTCCCCATTCATGCTTTTCAGATATGATTATCATCTCCCTCCTTTATATAATTTTCCCCCACACACTGCAACCAAGTTGGAAAATAAATAATGTCCTCATGCAGGAGACTTGGTATCAGTGCAGTTTGACAGTTGCTGTGATAGTATCCAAATCTTCTTCCTTTATTATAACTACTAGGTCATTTTCTTTTTCTCTTCCCCTTTCTTCATTGTTCTCTATGCTTGGGGTCCTCCCTACTGCCTGAATTACCTACTCTATCACTATAATTTACTCATTTATTAGGAAATCGGGGTATCTCAGGAACCATATGCATTTTTATACTTTCTTGGGCTGACTAAATATTTGACTTGGTTTCCCCCTGGGTTTGCATTCATTCATTTTACAGAACATGCATTTGACTGTTAGGCTTCCTATTAAGGGTTTAGACATTTTGTCTTCAGGTGGTAGCAGTGCTTTATGAGATTGGGGAAAGTCTATGATGTTAGAACAAGCTACAGGAACTAAGCCACTATGTTGCAATTGGGTGGTTATTGCTCTGCTACTATTCTATAAGTCTCTGCTTCCCAGTCTGCAAGGAGCCACATGCTGTTGATTAATAAATTCTGGAATCTGTTTTCATTGCCGTGTGCCTTCTCCTTCATGGTAAAGTATACCTCCCAAAGAAAATAATCTTGTCCTTCCCAAATTTGTTAGGTATTCTGTCACAGCAAGGAGAAACGATCTCTGAAGGAAATTAGAATATGTGCCAGGGACCCACTTTAAGTATACACCAGTCCCATTATTAATTGGTCTTGCAAAAGTATGCTTTTTTTTCCACCTGATGTAATTGGGATGATGGAGGCTTTCTACTGAATAAGCTGACCCTTTATAAGTCTTTGTGAACTCTGGGTAGGTGGTTCAAATCAGCTGTTCTGGTTCAAACCCCTCTCCAAGCTGATTAATCTCTGGCTTCTCACTGAATTGCTTTCTTGGCCTTGCATGAACTCTGGCAATTTGTTCTAATCTTCTGGGTTCTTATTCTCTGGCTTCAAGTGCTTCTGCTGACCTGTACTGAATGGCATGAACTCAAAAAATGAAATCATCTCCTCTGTACAGTGCTTACTGTACTGACTCCTGAGTAACTGAATTCCCAACTGAGAAACAAGCTCCACTGCACCGAACTCAACTGACTAAACAAAATTGACTAGAAGTCATAGAACTGCATGTCTCTCTCTTCTGAGTGCTGGAATTAAAGGTGTGTCTATATTCCAGCCAGATCACACAGATATAGAAGGTCTTTGGATGTGATCCCTTACCAAAGCAGCCATGTGGCTGGAATAAAGTCCCTCTATAGGTCTTGGCTTTTCTAGTCACTCATGGGTTTTCTTACAATATATTAGGCTCCACAGGTTCCTATTCATCCTGAGATTAGCTCAAGAATTGGAAAAATTATCAAGAATAATTGACATAGTTTGCATATATCTCAATAGGATACTATATGAAACTTTTATAAACATACTGCTGAATTCCTCATAAATAAGTATTCAAACTGTTAATACATCTAAACGTATAAAGCTATTAGGTCATATTCAGCTTTCAAATTCAAGTCTTTCTAATTTCTAAAGTCTTTACTATTGATTTAAGTTATATTTACTTTGTGGTAGGGGTCTTAAAATAGATATTTTCTGTTCAAAACTTAAAAATCTCAGGGATAAAAATTATTACTGAATGCACAGCAACCTTTATAGTGCCTGAAACATCACAGGTGCTTAATAAACACTTACTGGTAAAAAAAAAAGTACATGGTAGTATAATAATAAGATAGATTAGAAATACATTTGGTAAGCTTCCAATCTGTCACTTTTCTGTTATTCTAGGAATTGGATTAACTTTTCAAGCAGGGTCCAGGAACCAGTGGAATGGTTCTCACAAAAGCTTGTCAAAAAAGGCTGACTTGAGACCTCAACTTAGAGTCAACATCTAGTAATTTGTATGCAAATTTAAGGACTGGCCTGTCAAAGAGCATTCACTAAGGCAGAATGGCTTTGACTATCTTCATGGGCAGGCACTTTAGAAACTCCCTCTGTCCTCTTTACTTTCTGACAGCCAAGTGGCTTCTCTTAGTCAGAGATTATGTGTTGCTCATTAGCAGTGGCAAGTGTTGAGGTTACAGCCCTTTATAAACAAAGAGAATGTTATGAAATGTGGAAATTATTCAACTTGTTTTGTTTTGTTATTTCTTGTTTGTTTGTTCATTTTGTTTTTAGAACAGTGTTCTATGCTCTTTGTGAGTTAGCCAAAGTATAATCTGCAATGTTCTAAGTGGCTAGTAATAGAGACCTGAGTCATTTAGGGTCATTGCAGCTTCCATGACTATTTTCTGGGCATACACTTTATCCCATTTCCCTACTTCCAGCAGTAATAAAACATTAATATCACATATTGTGCAGGTGTCATACATTGGGAGAGAAAAATGCAAAAGTAATTTAGGAAATTTTTTCTTTCTTTTAATTTTTTAACCTAATATATAGTTACAGATATAGATATAGATATAGATACAGATATAGATACAGATATAGATATAGATAGATATAGATATAGATATTTTTTACAGTCCAGTCTTTGCCCACCTCTGGTCTGCCCTCCCACAGTTCATCATCCCATTCATCCTCTGCCTGTCTCAGAGAGAATTTTAATCTAATTTTTTTTATAATACGTCTTTGTTTTTGTTCAAGTAGCGTAATATTTATTATTGATTTTATTGATGTTATTTGTTTCACATATTTAAATGTTATAAGGATTGATATCTATATACCCAGTAAAACTAATCATCTTTCATAAATATGACACCTTGATTTGTCATCTTAATTTATAGTGTATGAATAATTTAGAGAGTATTCATGAGGCTACTATATGCCTCTTGAAACTGGTGGTCCATCTTTTTGTTAGTATTAGAATTATATAACACAAGGGACTGGAAAAGATGATTATTTAACATGTGTTATTTTATTATTTATTAGTATTTAATTATTTAATATTTTACCAGTTCGTTCAACAGAAAAAGGAAGAGTATCTTTGAAATTCTCAATAGGTTCAGAATAGTTCAGAAAGTAATAGACTAATGTGCTGTACTGTTTTACCTGCTCAAACCATATGTTCATTTTTTTTCATATTCAATAGATAGATTGCACTTCCGTGATTTTCATCTGTATCAAGTCTTTGCTTACTTTGTTTCAAGTTAAATTACTTTTAAATATAAATAAATATATTTTCAATAGAAACTATACCTCAGCACATTGGAGAAATTAGCAAGTTTTAGCTAAAAGTTAAATACATTTTTACACAAAATGGGTCATTTTATTAGCATACATAGGCTACTAGAGAAAAAATTTAAAAGGAAGTAAATTTCATTAGTTCTGCGTACTTAATTTCATTATTAGCATGCATCTAAGCACTGGGGATGCTGCAACAATAGGAGCAAGACATCGATGTCTGAACAGGCTAAAGAGGAAGAACCATTTTCAAAAATAAAAACCATTGATCTGTTTCCTGTGAAACATGTCAAGACTTGGAGACAGCTCAGTAGTTAAGAGTCCTTGCTTCTCTCCTAGAGGATAAGACTTGCGTTTCCATCACCCATATTCAATGGTTCCCAACATCCTACAATTCCAACTTCAAAAGATCTGAGACCTTGTGGTCACCACACACACACACACACACACACACACACACACACACACACACACACGGAAGTAAACAAAGAATAAATGTTCTTAGGTAGGGAAGGATACTTCTGATACCCACTGAACTGATGTTTTTAGATGGCGATTGAAGCAGATGACAATGTTTTGTCTAATTTATTCTTGGCCTTCCCCTTTCCCCTTTCCAAGCAAAGCCTGATGTTGTCCTTTGTCTCTTCTTAAGTCTCTACTCCATGCCTTGTGTTGTAGTTCTAAACTGAATGGGCCACCTTTTATTATCTTTTCTGTTTAAGAATTTTTTAGTACTATGGATGCATTTTAATGTAGCTTTTACCAGCCCCCATTTCCAACTTTCCTTCCATTTATAACATTATTAATGACAAAAATCTGAAGTCCTATTTTGTTCTGTTCTGTCTTGCTAAGTTCTACATAGACGTTTGTAGGAAAAATGATGTGGCTACTTACACTGGTTTTTGGAGGTGACTGTCCTGTGTAATACAGGAACAGAGCTTTCATTTAAAATGAAAATTTCACTTCAATTTAGACCTTGCTTTTCCAGTCACGTGCTGTATATGAGCTAAAGACAAAATGATTAATGATAGTGTTTTTCATGCAGAAAGTGATTGATATTTTGTGATAAACATTGTGGGGATGAATTCTAAATCTGACATGTGTCTGTGATTTTTCCCCCAGTAAAGTTGCCGTTTGTGTGTGTGTGTGTGTGTGTGCGCGCGCGCGCGCGCGCGCGTGTGTGTGTGTGTGTGTGTGTGTATTTGTTTGCTAAGAAACATTAATTCTTAAATCTGATATCCATGAATATGAGCCCAAGTTCTCTAAAATATTGTGGTGTTCTGGTTCAGTCTTTGAACCATTTGTTATCTTCTATGATCTTGAGCCATACTGACAACTATTGCTGCAAGTGATTGCCACATAGTAGGACCAAATATTTGCAAGAGTGCAAGACAGGGCAACTGACATGAAAGGCCTTGGTATGTATTATCCACTAATTTTAGATGTTTCTTACTATGAAGATAGAAGACTGCCAGTTGACTGAAAATAGTACCCTACTCCTAGGGTAACATATTTCTATTCAGGAGAATGAAAAGAATTATTCATATCCTGAAGTTTGTTTTATTTTTAATGCATACTTAATTTTTAGATAAGTACCCTAAGCTTAATTTTTATAATTATATTTGTCAAATGACCAGCCATATTTTTCTTTATTGCCATGATTTTACATTTATTATAATATGTAGCAATATATATTTCTCTAGATAATATACTTAAAACAAAGAAAAACACTAGGAATTGAATTAACCTTATTTTTAAAATGCAAGTACACATACACCATTGCAAAAATGTTCCTTGATAGTCTTTGATAGTTGCAATAAATGGATATATGTGGTATTACTGTTCGGTAGTTCTGAAGATGGAATTTAAGATTAGTTTAAGCAAGGTGATAAAGACCATTCAACCTTCTTACTTTTTGTTTTATATAGTTTCATTTCTTAATAATCATTCTTGAACCTATAGTATACCCTAGACAGATATCTGCATGTTTGATATAATGAAACAATGTTATTACTATGTTGTAACAGCCTCCCAGTGTAATAATAAGCCAAATAACTTATTTGCTACAAATATTTATGTCAAAGGAGGAAAGAGAATTGCGTAGACTAGAGTTATTTTCCACTCCTCATACCTCCATATCTGGGTGTCTTTTTTCACAGTCTAAGCTATAAATTAAATGGCATAATTTGATGTGAACATAGAATTGTGCATTAGTTTTTATTTTGACAAAATCATTAAACATCTCATAGGGTGAAAAATGTATCGCGAGGCTTTAAGCCTGACTTAGAAGATTGCATTTCATAAACTGAATTGCTCACATGGGCAACATTTTGGTGGAAATTATAGATTTTCTAACATATCTCTGATAGATAGGACTAATATAACTTCAATAAAAACTCTGGATATGTCAATATAAAAATTTTCCCTACCATTGAAAGATGTAAGGTACTCCACCTAATAAATCGGACGACAACTTATCCCTTAAGGAATACTAAAATACATATTGGGTTACAACAAGCAACAAAATCATTGATGCAATACAATTCAGTCACAGAGGGGCTATTGGAGGTTTCTTTATGCTGCAGGAGGCCAGTATGAGTGATATGGACATGAAAGATTCAGAAAATATTAATTTTTAGTAATTGACTTATCACATAGCTGATTCTAATGCTTAATAATTATATAAATACCATACTTGTATGTTACTCTCCCACGTATATTTGTGAAATTTTGCATGACCCATGATCACATGAAATACTGATAGTGCACAATCTGCCAAGGGCCTTCAGTTGGGAAATATATTAGGAATGTACTTTGTATTTAGCAGCGTGTTCATGTGTAGGAGATGGATATTCAAATATCTGATTAGTTGACAAGAGTGCTTTCAGGCGGGAATTGGGTCTGGGGTAATCACATTAGAGTTGATGTGCATAGTAGATTTAAAACGACTACTAAAAATTCTAATTTGCATATTAATTAACAAATTTTTGGTTGCTTTCGATTGTTCAGGCCTAATTATTGTTATTTGAAAATGGAAGGTGTTAATGAATATTTCTTACGGAGCTATGAGGAATGAAATTTGAAGCAAGAATTATTTCTTTGGAAACTAAAGAGATGTTAGTTTCTTTGTCTCACACATGAAGGTTATTTTCCTTCAGACATATCCTGCTCTCAGTTTGTAACTTAGAAAACCCCTGATTTCTCCATTTTCTAATGTATTTATTGAGTGTAAATAACTCCTTTTCTTCTCTGTATTACTGGGGGGTTCTCTGGAGAAAAGGAAACACTAAAATTCTGCATCCATCCTATTCTTGCTCAGATTTATTTCAAAAAGTTGTTTCATGACTTTATTAAGGGATTGACTCACATGATTATGGAAGCTGGCAGGTCCAAAATTGGCTGTTTCAGTACAAAGACTTTCTGTTGGTAAGGCTTTCTTCTTGCTCAAGGATCAGTCTTGTCATAGGCAAGCCTTAGTCTGACTGTATCACTTGTATCTTATAGGCTACCCTCCAAAATATGAAATCAACATAATATCCAGAAGTTTGACTCCATAAAGCCTTGTCATATCCTGAAGACATTTGATAGTCTTCCAAGTCTATTTATTCAAATGTTACTCTTATTTCAAGATAACATTATGGACAATAACATTTGATCTTTTATCCTGTTATGACAATTCTTCCACAGTGCCATTTAAAGTTAACCATCACACCTGATTTTTACCAAAGCATGTTGTTGCATATTCACATCAGCTGTTGATTTTTTTGGTTTGGAATTATATTGCCTGATGACTACCCTTTACATATAATTTGTATATTAATTTCTAATATTGACTATTCTGTAAAAGTAACTTTTACTTTTAAGATGTAATTATCATCCCTTAGGCTTACTGTTGAATTAGTTCACTCTTTGTAGTTCTTTCTGAACTCTGGCTGGTTGGTTCAACTCAGCTGTTCTGACTCAAAACTCTTTTCCAAGGTGAAGGATTCAAACTAGTTTCTCTCAATTTCTCCTTGAATTGCTCTGCTTGGAATTCTGCCTCTAAATTCCACCAACTGAACTGCACTGACTGCATTAACTACATGAGCTGAACTGAACTGCACCAAACTCTTCTGGACTGAACTCAATGGAACTGCACTGAATTTTTTGAACTCACCCAAACTGCACTAACTGACCTGCTTGCTCTCCCTTTTCACAGCCTGCACTGCTCCTACATAGCCTCCCTTTCTTGTCTTTTCTTCTGAGAGTTAGTCTTAGCCTATCTCTAACTCATTCTGTTATCTTTCTCTGATTTGTCACTCAATTAGACATCACTTTCAAACTGGATTACATCGTTTTTTACAAACTAACTTTATCTTGTTTGGCTTAAAGATGTATGTTAATAGCGGGTCTGTATTCCAGTCTGATCACAAAGACCTAAACTTTTTGATATGTTCTCTTGCTAGAGCAGCGATGTTGCTGAAATCAAATTCCTCTACAAATTCCACATATAAGTGTCTAATTATTCCTTCTAACACTTATGACTGTACTATATACTCAATATTGTAGAGATAAGATTTTATTTTAATCTGAAAGCAGCAAAGATTCAAAAATTTAGCATATCCTATATTTTGATGCCTCAATATATAATTAAAACCATATATATCATGGTAACTATCTTACCACAAGTAACTTCTTCAATTTAAATTCATCCTGCTTCTTTAGAAAACCTAACACTAATTTAAAAGCAAATGTACCATAAAACGTACTTTATGTGGGTTTTGTGATGGCTAACTTAGCAATCTATTCTGCTGATTTAAAACTTAATCAGTTCCCTTAATATGTTTGTAGACATTGAAATAAAATTTTGATTCACATTTTTCATCTTGAATTTTTATGTGTTTTAACTTATTTTGCCTTATCTCTTTATTTGAGAATTAAGCAGCTTAAGGAGTATCTTTTAAGGACGTTGTAGGGGTTAGTCTTTGAAACAAAAAACAAAACAAAAAAGAAAAAAAAAAAAAAACAACCAGGATTTGAACTCAGAATGTGTTGTCTGTATCTCGTTAAAATAGGAAATACATCTTTCAGCAACTTGTTTTAACATTTCTTCCTTATTTTATGCTCTCTTTCCACTGGAAAGGAAATTATAAGAGAGTTGCCAAAGACTAGAAAAAACATAAAAATTATGAGCTATATTGAAAAAAATACATGAAATGCCCACATTGAATTTCATAACTTCAAAGAAACCATGTGTAATGTAACTTGCTACCATTACTCATGCCTATGGGATTAGAATTGAGATTTCATGTACGCTGGGGTTCTAACTTAGAGGAGAAAAGAGAGATAACACCTAAATGGTGTGAATTTGTGGATATTAAATGAAATTTTTTAAATACTTTGAATAGTTATGGAAACAGAAAGGCATTGGTTAGTTTCCAGCTGTGTGAAGAGAAATTGGTTTCTTCAAAAGTGTCTATATCCCAATCTCCTGGAATCTGAATATATTGTTTCATGTGGAAAATTAGGTATTGCAGATTGTGGACACCATTAAATTATAGAACTTCACATGGAATGTTTGTTAATGTAGAGTAGCCTAAAAGAAATGCAAAGGGCTTTCTAAGAGAGTATGGCTCTTGTAGATAGTTAATGCTACAGTATTCAATGAATAAAGACATGAAGAGTATAGCTACTAGGTATAGGTGGCTTCCCAGAAAATGGAATAGACAAATGACAGTGATTTTTCCCTAAGACATTGCAGAAAGAACTCAATTCTGTGTTTGAGCTCATAGACTTTGGGTTACTAAAGTCAGACATAATAAGCTTTGTTGTTTTAAATCACTGGGCTTGCGAGAATTTGTTACAAAAGCAATAAAAATACAACATTTATTTTTATCTCTGCAATAATGTAAAAAATTATCTGAATCTATTTTGACCTACAGTTTCCTGTAGGTCTATAGTCACCTGGTCTTGTTGCTTTTGGTATGTGGTAGCATAGTACAACACTGTGTGAGCATGTGATGGATAGTGGATTAAGCTTTTTTTTTTCCTTCAAAGCAGTAGGGAAGGAATAAATACATAGGAGGAAGAAGTACATTAAAGTCCTATCAAGGACACACTTGCTGATCATCTCTCTATAACATTATGCTTGAGTCTGGATAGGGCTAGTATAGGAAACATATTCCAGTGAGTACCTCATGGTAGGCAGGAAGGTATGACAGAGGGGGTGGGGGAGAAACAGAGAGAGAGAGAGAGAGAGAGAGAGAGAGAGAGAGAGAGAGAGAGAGAGACAGAGAGAGAGAGAGAGAGAGACAGAGAGTGAGACAGACAGACAGAGAAATAGAGAGACCGAAACAGAGACAGAAAGACAGAGACAGAGAGAGACAGAGAGAGAAAGAGAGAGAGAGACAGAGACAGAGACAGAGAGACAGAGAGAGGAGTAACTAGTAGAATGACCAACCATTTTCCTACTTTATTTCATATGGGTATCTCTAGACTTCTGTAGAGTGGCATTCCACCATTTCAGGCACCTCTTCCTGTTTATTTAACTCTTTCTGAAAAGGTACTCAAAGATATACCAAGAGTACAAGAGTACAAATAAATGCTGAACTTATATATTTAGTAATTTCTGATGCATTTTTCAATCTAGTAAATTTATGATCAAGATTAAACATCACAAGGCTCAAAGTAACAATATCAGTGAAAACACACATAAAAGTTCAGCCTAATTCTAAAAATTTCATTTGTTAATAGTACCATGGGGTCATATTGGGACAGGTAAAACAAAAGTTAAAATACCCTATATATTGATTTTTCTAAGTTTCTCTTCCTTTTGGCATTTTCACAGTAGGTTGAATAAGTTGTATAAAAGGGGGAAATCACAATTAGTTTGAATGTTAAAGACACAAAAGCTGCATTACATTTTTTATATCATGCTGAAAAGACAAAGGTGGAAAGGAGAGAAACAGAGGGTAGACAAGGTATTAAATCCAAACTAATTCTCCAAACTCTATTCTGTTAAATCATCAACAGTACTGTTTTCCACAACATTTACTATATTTCTCAAAGACTCGCCACCATTAAATCCTGGCTAATGAAAAAATTTCTTTTTAAGGAAACATTACGTTCTCTTTCCAAACAGTTGTTTTATTTCCTGCCCACTGTGTTCTCTTAGCAATCAAAAAATTGTAAAGAGGGAAAACCTGTTACAGACTTTCTCTGTTAGAAGCATGATCAAATCTTGTCAGAGTAAAAGTTTTAAAGTTATTATAATGTTGTTTAAAAGAACATAAATATCAGGTAGATGAGACATCTCAGTGGGTAAAATTCCTTGCTGCCAAGAATGAAATTCTTCATTAGTTCCCAGAACCCAGAGGTTAGAAAGACTGAATTGACTGTGAGTTATCCTTGGCTGTTCACAGTCATACCAGGATGTGTATGCATATACATACAAAGAATAAATAAATATAACTTTAAACTTCTAAGAATGATCAACAATGACCTCAAAGGATCTTAAGGGTGAAGTGTATATCTATGCAAAAAAGGAGAAAGGAAAAAAAATACAACTGTAGAGGGAGTAATTCAGTGCTTTAGGACAATTAGCCTTGTCAACACTCAGAGTGCTGACAAACTGAAAAAGGTGTTTCATGATAGGCCATGGTGATTGAAATGTGGTCTATTTTCATCCAGCTAATGGTGAGGCTTCCAATCACGGCAGGGAAATGTTTGAGTCTCAGGAAATTAAACTAGTCAAGGGGCAAGAGGAAGTTTTGAGAAGCAAGCTCCATTAAAGTGGCCATCTAGTGCTGTTGTCTCTGTTCAAGTTACAGGAAGGACTTTACAAAAGAAATAGAATTATCACCCTACTTGCATAAAAACATTCCACCATGGAAATTTGTCATTGACTCATTATATATACAACCATAGCAAAGACATTTGGTCCAGACATATCAGATACTAATGCATAGGACTTAATTAATTATTAACTGATATAAAAACACTTTTAGTAAGTGAATAATTAGTTTCTGCCACTTGCTTTGAATTTTCCTATGTCCTTAACTACTTTGTAGTCATTTCTAAAGAACACTGTCCATATTCTGTCGATGAAAATTTGCTCTTAGAGACTTTGGCACTTTGTTAAAATTATAATGATTCAGACTCTACTTCAATTTATTTGATACTAGCAGCTAATATTCTGAAATAAGTATGCCAATGTACACACACAACCCATGCTGTATATGCTTATTATGTATGAAAGTATGTGTTTGCATGTGAGTATGTCTCAATATACTTGTTGTAGGTGAAATTGTAGTTGTGATGGGCACTGTCCTTCAAGTGAAAACAGTGGCCTTGACCAAGAAAACACACATATAACATAGATATGGTTAGAAAGAAAGGTTAATGTTTATATCTACTATAAGATAAGGACCTCCACATAAAGCCAGACACTCTGAAGCTAATAGACATCCCTGAAGAAAATGTCTCAGAAGAGATGTGAATGAATCATGTTTAGGCTCTGTGGTGGCCTTGCTTACAAAGAGTCACGGAAGAGGAGAAAAACCGGAATTGAAAAGACAGTGTTTCAAAGAGACACTTCACAGGGAAGATGCTGATGTCTCAGGGAAGATGGGAGCAGAATGTATTCAAGGAGCACTAAAAGAAAAGATAGACAATAGTGATCATTATAACAAACATATTTGTTTTTTGTATGTGGCGTGTGACTTATAAATTACGCTTCCAAGTGAGTCAGGAACACTCAAAAGAATTTTTGCCTATAAATGTCCTTAAAACTATTATCTGACCTACCCTGTCTCAGAGATGTCGCAGAACTTTAATATTCTAGAAATAAGACTCTGCTAAATATTTTTCTATGAAGTTCAGACCCAGGATAGCTAAAACTATTCTCAGCAACAAAAGAAAGTCTGGGGGAATCAGTATCCCTGACCTCAAGCAATACTACAGAGCAATAGTGTTAAAAACTGCATGGTATTGGTACAGTGACAGGCAGGAGGATCAATGGAACAGGATTGAAGATCCAGAAATGAACCCACACAACTATGGCCACTTGATCCTCGACAAAGAGGCTGAAAACATCCAATGGAAAAAAGATAGCCTTTTCAACAAATGGTGCTGGTTCAAGCATGCAGAAGAATGTGAATTGATCCATACTTGCCTCCTTGTACTAAGCTCAAGTCCAAATGGATCAAGGACCTCCACATAAAGCCAAACACTCTGAAGCTAGTAGAAAAGGAACTGGGGAAGACCCTTGAGGACATTGGTACAGGGGGAAAGTTCCTGAACAGAACACCAATAGCGTATGCTCTAAGATCAAGAATTGACAAATGGGACCTCATAAATTTACAAAGTTTCTGTAAGGCAAAGGACACCATCAAGAGGACAAATCGGCAACCAACAAATTGGGAAAAGATCTTCACCAATCCTACATCAGTTAGAGGGGTAATATCCAATATATATAAAGAACTCATGAAGTTAGACTCCAGAAAAATAAACAACCCTATTAAAAAATGGGGTACAGAGTTAAACAAAGAATTCTCACCTGAAGAACTTCAGATGGCAGAGAAGCATCTTAAAAAGTACTCAACTTCATTAGTCATTAGGGAAATGCAAATCAAAACAACCCTGAGATTTCACCTTACACCAGTCAGAATGGCTAAGATTAAAAATTCAGGAGACAGCAGGTGTTGGAGAGGGTGTGGAGAAAGAGGAACATTCCTCCACTGCTGGTGGGGTTGCAAATTGGTACAACCACTCTGGAAAGCAGTCTGGTGGTTCCTCAGAAAACTGGGCACCTCACTTCCAGAAGATCCTGCTATACCACTCCTGGGCATATACCCAGAGGATTCCCCACCATGTAATAAGGATACATGCTCTACTATGTTCATAGCAGCCCTATTTATAATTGCCAGATGCTGCAAAGAACCCAGGTATCCCTCAAGAGAAGAGTGGATGCAGAAAATGTGGTATATCTACACAATGGAGTACTATTCAGCCATTAGAAACAATGAATTCATGAAAATCTTAGGCAAATGGATGGAGCTGGAGAACATCATACTAAGTGAGGTAACCCAGACTCAAAAGATGAATCATGGTATGCACTCACTAATAAGTGGATATTAACCTAGAAAACTGGAATACCCAAAACATAATCCACACATCAAATCAGGTACAAGAAGAAAGGAGGAGTCTCCCCTTGTTCTGGAAAGACTCAGTGAAGCAGTATTAGGCAAAACCAGAACGGGGAAGTGAGAAGGGGTGGATGTGAGGACAGGGGGAGGGAAGGGGGGTTACAGGACTTTCGGGGAGTGGGGGGCTAGAAAAGGGGAAATCATTTGAAATGTAAATAAAAAATTATATCGAATAAAAAAAAACCTCAAAAAATCAATTTTTAATTTTCTCATTGTTTTTCTAATTCAGTCTAATAGCAAACACATTTCTTCAAAGAAGTCTCCATGTAAAATCAAAAGAAGAAAGTTTAAAAAGGTCTCAGAAAGCAAATTAGGATAATGATGATAATAATAATGATAATTATAATTACTATTTATAATAATAATAATTATTATTTTTGTTATCATTACAGCAACATTACGAAGAAGAAAAGTTGTCAGAGATTGCTGATCTTCCTGGAGGATGCCACTTAGAATGGTTAGAAATGCGTCCCGTCCAAATCGGCAACCAACAAATTGGGAAAAGATCTTCACCAATCCTACATCAGATAGAGGGCTAATATCCAATATATATAAAGAACTCAAGAAGTTAGACTCCAGAAAACCGAACAACCCTGTTAAAAAATGGGGTACAGAGTTAAACAAAGAATTCTCACCTGAAGAACTTCGGATGGCAGAGAAGCATCTTAAAAAATGCTCAACTTCATTAGTCATTAGGGAAATGCAAATCAAAACAACCCTGAGATTTCATCTTACACCAGTCAGAATGGCTAAGATTAAAAATTCAGGAGACAGCAGGTGTTGGAGAGGGTGTGGAGAAAGAGGAACACTCCTCCACTGCTGGTGGGGTTGCAAATTGGTACAACCACTCTGGAAATCAGTCTGGCGGTTCCTCCGAAAACTGGGCACCTCACTTCCAGAAGATCCTGCTATACCACTCCTGGGCATATACCCAGAAGACTCCCCACCATGTAATAAGGATACATGCTCTACTATGTTCATAGCAGCCCTATTTATAATTGCCAGATGCTGGAAAGAACCCAGGTATCCCTCAACAGAAGAGTGGATACAAAAAATGTGGTATATCTACACAATGGAGTACTATTCAGCCATTAGAAACAATGAATTCATGAAATTCTTAGGCAAATGGATGGAGCTAGAGAACATCATACTAAGTGAGGTAACCCAGACTCAAAAGGTGAATCATGGTATGCACTCACTAATAAGTGGATATTAACCTAGAAAACTGGAATACCTAAAACATAATCCACACATCAAATGAGGTACAAGAAGAAAGGAGGAGTGGCCCCTGGTTCTGGAAAGACTCAGTGAAACAGTATTCGGCAAAACCAGAATGGGGAAGTGGGAAGGGGTGGGTGGGAGGACAGGGGAAGAGAAGGGGGCTTATGGGACTTTCGGGGAGTGGGGGGGCTATAAAAGTGGAAATCATTTGAAATGTAAATAATTATATCGAATAAAAAAATTAAAAAAAAAAAAGAAAACGAAATGGGTCCTGTCTTCAAAAAAAATAAAATGACAACACATTCCAAATATTTTGTAACAACAAAAATATATTCTTCCACAGAATGATGAACAGGTGCCCTTTTTGCAAATTAAATATGTATTCTAATCACAAAGGATTCTCTGCCTCACTATAAGGGGTCAGAGTTTGGCCTACCTCTTTAACTTGTTGGCTAATTCAAAATGGAACATCTAATAATTAAAGGATGTTTTTAAGAACAGGATGTAACCTTAAGCATATATTTTGATCCCAGAAACATGTCAACTGTGGAGGGATTTTTGAAAGTTGGTATCGTTACAAATCTCTTGAAAGATGAATATTTTCCTCATTTAACCTTTTGATACAGAGTACATTTAATTTACCTTTCCCAAATATGGAAGTGCAACATTTTCCCTGTTATCTCACTTCATCCATTTCTTCATCTATTTTCTTCCCCCTGAACCTTTGTCACAAATTCACAAATGCAAACATAAATGTTTCGGAAAGTTTTGTGAGCTAATCAGGAAAATAATCATGTTGTTTAAAGGACTCTAAATTACATAACACAGATACAACAATCTGGCACTTTCATTTAACTTGTAAAATATGCGTGTATGTGTGTCAGGAACTGGGGGGAGAGGCTCAACCCAAGGGCTGAATCCTTTATTTGTGGTATCTGCTAGTCTCTAGATAGCACTGGCAAACCTGAGTTGGAATCGAAGAGGACACTGAGCATGCAGCCTCTCCTGCAGAATCCTTTTCTTCTTGCTGGTAGGGAGAAACCCCATACTATTTCAGAACGTTCCATCATATGTGCAGTTTGTTTCAGTAGCTACTGAATGAAATTCCTTCACTTACAGAATGTCTATAAGAGAATCTCCATTTTAGGCTCTGAAGGAGTGTCTAGAATACCAAAAAATACAAAGGAAAGACCTGAGGTAATTTTTCTGAATCAGAGAATGTACCCAAGCAGAGCAGGAAGTGAGGAAGAGTCCCCATTCTTTTAGGACATGCCAGTGTCCACACCACATTAAATCGGGAAGATTCTTAATTTGGAGCGAAAACACACACACACACACACACACATGACCTACAGTTTGTAACATTCTTTTAACACAGAAAATAGATATCAAAAACCTCTGGAATCTATAAGATTAAAGTATCCAAGCTCTTTATGAGCAAAGTTGCCTTTAAACTCTTTCAGATAGACAATCTATCGTGTTCTTTTTAGTTTGATTATAAGATATATGCTGCCATATAAACCCAAGAGGTAGTTGGAAAAGATTGTATAGCTCAATTCTTAGATAATTATTTGCCTATCCGAATGTTGGGAGCCTCATGGCGTGTAGAAGAAAACACTGGCATGTCCTAAAAGAATGGGGACTCTTGATCCAAGATCTTTAAATTTTGAGCTTAACATAGGTGGACAGCCTCATAGCTGTCCCCATCCATGTTGGAGCATCTAGGGCCTTCCTCATTTAATTTTTCTTTTGAGACTGTGTTTTAACTACAACATTTCTCCTTTCCCTTTCCTCTCTGCTAACCATTCCATACACATTTTTCTACTCTCCCTCAAATTTATGGCCTCTTAATTTATACATAAATCTGTGCAATTTTATGAAGGTTGCTTCTGACTTTAGGAGGAACATATGGGAGGATTTGGAGTAGGGGAAAGGAACAGAATCTGATCAGATTATGTCATAATCCCAAAAATAAGAGAAGTAATAAAAAACTCACCCCAAAACTCAAGAAGACCTGAGGTATGTGACTATCCTCCCAGGCTCAAATTGTCTCAGATACTAATTGGACAATCATAATTAGGCTCCATTTTTATCACCCACCACAGGCAAGTCCTCTGTGGTGGAAGATTGTATCATTTCTTCTCTCTGCACTTTTTCCAAATCTATAGAAGCTTTCTATGAATAATGGCCAGGCTGACTTTCCCTGCTTCTCAGCGTACAAAGCCACTGGAGAATCATTCCTGTCTCACTGATGAGAATAAGGTGGATACCCTAAAAAATCATGTTTATAAATCCCAGGAGAGAGCTCTAAATGTGAGGAAATCTAATGAACGGAAATTGAGAGACCGTTTCACCCATCCTTCCAGAGAACAAAATTACGGCTCCTGTCACACTTTGTGGAGCAGTGGGAGAGCAGAAAAACTGGTATGGATGTGTGTGAGATGGGGCCCATAGATTGAATTAAATGCATTTCAAAGTTTATGGGTGAACTGACATGACTATTTAGACCCTGAGGGAGGCTCAGACAAAAGAGAAAATGTGCACAGGCTTGCCAACTACCCATCTCTATGTGCTTCTCAGAAAAGAATGAGGAAGACACTCAATTTCAGGTGTGGATTGCATTTAAGACTGCCCTGTGAGTGCAAGTCTAACTTCACCACACTGTGCTGTTTTCTACAAGACTTTTCTCTGTTCTTAGAACCATCTGCCTTCCCTCCTCTATGTTGCACAGTCTAGCTTTCCTCTGGTTTCTTATGTCTCTCTTGTTAGGCTGGGGTGTTCTCAACCACTCATAGATAGAATATGAAACTATAAAGAAAGGCCCATGACCACACCCTCCAATTATCTGAAAACTAAAACAATTTCTCAGAGAAAATAATATCTAGATATTTATTTTGTGATATAGAAAGTATTTTCAAATAGAAATTGTGAAAGACATGCAAATTGAAGACAAAGAGAAACAAATTGTTCTTATAAAATTCTTTAAACATAGTTGTTCTGGTGCTGAAGGAAAAACACAATGGATATTTTCTTTCTAAAACATATCTTAGCATTAAAGAGCAAAATTAGTTATAAAAGTGATAAAGATAACTATCATCACAGGAAAATATATGTCATTGCAAAATATTAATGCTGTAATGCACATTTAATCATAAAACTCCTTTAGTCTACATCTCCTTTGGTAAATACCTTCATTTCAAACTGAATAAAACAATTTCACTGAAAGAATTATTTAGTATTTTTATGCTTGGTGGGCTCTTCTCTCCCCCTCTTATTAACTAATGCATATTTTGAGTCAAACTAGCCTTTATCTTTTAAATTTGCACAAATTATTCTGTATATCCCTTGAGTTAAAAATACATGCCAACACTAGCTAAACGAGAGAGGAAGGCAGGGAGAGAGGGCCCTGCTGAATGTTTCAAGATCAGCATTTCTAGCTCTCCCTGCACGTAAATACAAATGACACCCTGTCTGTGATTATGGACCATGAGTCTTACACACTTGAACAGCCTTAGTGGAAAGACATTTCTAACATTTAAGTAGGTCTTAAACAAAACCTAAAAGCCTGGAATGATGGTATTCTGACTAATGTAGCATTAACATTAATTATTCTAGTGGATAATTTTTCCAGGATATGCCAAGCTTAAAATCTATGTCCTAGATGATATACATACTTTTAGAGTGAATTAGAAAAATTTTGAAGTATTTCCCCCAGTGCACAAGTTAGTAGATAGCAGGTGTAGGATGTTTATTAGGTAGATGGCCAATCCGTATATACGGGTTATATATATGGCGAGTGAATTTTCCTATAGGCCAGATAACAGCCTGTCAAAAGATGTACCTTAGTAATTTTGTGCAGAAGAAATCCCTCCATCTAGGAGCAGTTGTTTTCTAGGATTATTTACCATGAACCACCACATGCATTTCATCTTTGGCCAAATGTTTGATTCCGTGTACCATGACTTACAATGTGGTTTTCATTTGACTGAACTTCACAAGACTGCAGAAGGATTTGAAATCCAATATGTCAAAACAGGCCATCTGGCTATGTGTTCTGAAGCCAGGAAGACTGTGAATACTTTTGTGTTTCTTTATTTATTGCATGAGAATTGACCAGTGTCTTCTTATATCTTCTCACTGTTAATATCATAAAGTATCAACCCAATGCTCCAAATCTCAGTTCAATACAACAACAAAACTTTTCCTTTTATTGTTGTAATTACTATACATTACAATATCAGATGCTAATATATAGTAAGGACAAGCTTATTCTAGAATGTGTTAAATACATCCTTTGCACACAACCACCATAACAATTTGGAATTACTATCATCTGATGTATCCAAACAAGAACAAAGAAAAAATATTTCAGGTTCAGTAATTAAGTGCTCCAAAGTCCTTTAATAAGAAGAGCAACCTTGCACTGAAATGAGAAGCATTTAGGCTTGATTGCAGTTTTTACCACTGAGGCTACCATATGACACTATGACTTTACACATCCCACAAAGAACAATTAATTTCATTTAAAAAAAATGAGATATTCAAAACCTTGCCATTTTAGTCTATTATAATCTCTAATTTTCTGGTAAAATATTTAAAATTGTTTTTTTAATGTTTACCTGCTAAGTCATTTACTTCATAGCACAAAATACAATGGAAGAGCTGACCATGGGGAACAGGAGAGGTTCCTCCCTGTAGCATCTCTCCTTTGCTATATGAACAGCAGAAATTTCCTCAACCTTTTGGACTAGTGCCCTCATCTTCATAAATAAACATAGTAGACTAAATTATGTCTAATGTTCTTCCAGCTATGACCTTCCATTATTTTTTAAATAAAATCCTATCCATTCTATTTATGGAGGGACCAAAGACATACATAAAATTAAATAAAATAACTGTGAGCAAATCTGTACATTTGCTAACCTGGTGCTCTCTGAATAGCCTCTCCAGTGCATTGTCTGAGATATCATCCTGTATTACCCTTCATTCCTGCCTGACTCATGTTAATTAGGAAAAAATGCCTGTGTGAAAGAGTGCCTCTAGGTCTTCTAATTCACCACATGACTCCTGCGCTCAGAGAAAGAGTTTCTGGACACTTTTAAAATATGCCGCTGTTTGAACTTATTGACCTGGTCTTAAAACACTTTATTCTCTATCTTCAACTTCAATGTACAATAGTAACACTTTGACAAAAGAAATACGAATGTCATTAAGAAATAGAACACTATTCAAGTTCCCACAATAATGTTAGGGCTTATATATATCAAAGACATATAGTTTCAAGTATAGAGGGCTAGTTTCAGATGATTATGAAAATATGCTGAGAGGTTTCATGGGAATAGGATGTTCAGAGGCATGCTCATTTATAAAAATAACAATAAAGTCAGAAAGTACCTTCCTATCCCAAGCTTGAACGTCACTTATTTAACAAATATTTTATTTGGGGCTGGTATGGAGCGTGGCATACTAAATGTTCTGACCATCGTAGCATATGCATAGATAATATATTGCTCATGCAACTTTCATAAACCTCTCTGCTGATTCTCTTCTAATATCTCTCTAAAGACATTTGCGGTATCATTCTTCATTTATTTTGCATGCTGCTTTCACCCATTGTGGATAAACAGAAATAAAAAAATTCTGGAGGTATGAATAGTTATCTTTGCTGAAGCTTGGTGAGGTTTTAATAAAATATACATGACACCAGTGTCTGGGTATGTTTGTGAGTCATGCAGCAGTGAAGAAATCTAGAAATAATTATGATCTTTTTATGATGAAGGATGGATTAGCACCTCAGGAAGAAGCAATATAAGGGAGCATTGACCCAGTCTCCTATGTGCCCTTGATCCACTCCACATGAATGAAAATAAGGTCCACATACATTATATTAAACAAAACTGTTTATCGTTCTGAATTCAGGAGAAAAAAATGAAATCTGAGGGTTTGTTTATTTGGTGGGAAAATCGTCAACTTAGTTAATGCATTTTCTTTATACCACCTGTAAAATAAAGGTTCCAAAAAGAAAGTCTGGACTGTCCTGGTTGTTTAACAAAGGTATTCCTTTCTCCTTCCTGCTCCATCTTCTTTAACTGTGTTTTGTAGCTATGTATATAAAGCACAACTTTTCGTATGCCAAGAGTTAAGGTTTCTGAGGTTGTCTGTTTCTGTTTTGTGCTATTAGGAAATATGCTAAGTTCATCTACAAAGCCAGCCCTGTCCTTTACTCCTTCACATTTCTAGAATCTCCCAGGCCAACCTTAAGGTGCTGGCATTCGCTGTGTATTTTCTTATTGCCTACTGATATAGCAGAAGGGCAAGAGAAAACAGCTCCATTGTTCTCAGAAAACATAGGAGGTTGCCAGGGTGAATTCACTTTTGAACTGCTTTTTTTTAAAAATAGCAACATTAATCCATTCATGAAGGTAGAGCAGTCTTGGCCTAACTTCCTCTGAAAGGTCACACTTCCCAAAGCTGTTGCTTTAGGGATTAAGGTTGGAAGGGCTCAAACCATGTCAGTGGATTATTCATGCATTCCACTTAGATTTCTTGAATTTGTAAAACTATGCCAAATACATTCCTGTAAGTTTTGACTTTGTGAAAACACAGGTTATTTTCAGATTGGTTGAAAATAAAGACACCTGATTATGAGGCAATGCCAATATCATTTTGCTGACCAGGAACAGCTCAAGTCTTTCGTAGAGGGAAAGAAAGAATTGAGGAACAAAATGGGAAAATATATGTATTGCCATATTAACAGTGGTGGCTTTCCTGTGATTAGCACTTTTTCCATATGTAAAAACTCACCTTAGAAATTGAAGAAAGGGATTTAATAATAAGGTGATGAAACCAATTACATCTCTGTATCAATAAGTATGCTTTATTTGCATTACTGAATTTATAATTACCTGTGATATTATTTTATATAACTTGAGAAAAATATCATTTAACATGTACAAGATTCTGAAGAAGACCCATATATCTAATCTGCTGATATGTATGCAAAAATGACACTGTTATTTTTTACACTGTCAAGGACTTTTTAGACTTTGTAAACAAGAAAATAAGACAAAATACATGTCATATTGTCAATAATCATATACACACTTTTGGGGGATTTTTGTGTATTGTTGGTTTGGTTGGTTTTTGCTTTTTGTTCATTTTATTTTGTCCAAATACTAGTCTTCTCATACATTCTTCTGCCTCTTTTATGACTGTAGTATGACCAAAACTATTATATATACTTTCTTGCTATTTCTGTTTTAGGTGAAGCTTTCTTAATTATACATAGAATGTAATTTTATTTAATTTAATCTATGTTTATAAAAATTTCTACACTGAAAGGAATGGATCTAGCTCAGTTATATTGTTGCAGGGAACAGTGCATGATTCAACAATGTTCATCCTTTGGAGTATATTTCTTACCAAATGGTGGAATACATTTAAATAAGTGGATTTGTTTTATTATTAAGCAAATTCTTTCTTCTACTACTTTGATACTTTGCTTTTATGTCTATCATTTGGAATCATATAAAATTTGTATGGGAGAAATATTTCATCTATTGTAAACATTTAAATGTTCTATCCAGGGCACTCATAAGATCTGATCCTCCCAGAGTACCTAATTTGAAAACGAGCACACCTGAGTTATTTTATTGATTCCTCATAAATAGTGAGTGGTATCTCATTACTAGCTCTATTTTTAGCAGTCAGGGCAAAGCAACAGAGTTTGGACTCCAAGGCTGTAAGTTGGGCTACAGCAATTCTGGTGTAGCTTTATCATCATGGTAAAATGATTTCTCTTCATGTATCCTTACCACTTCCATGTCTAATGAAGCACTGGTCTTATATCATTGCCTCTAACTGGTAGTTAAGGAAATTGTGTTGCATGCATTAAGTGCTCTGGTATTTGTTATTAACATGTTAGTTATTATTCTTGCTTATATTTACACATGTTCAAAATTTTCTAAGGTAAGAATAACCTACATTGTACACGTTTATATGCCACAGGGTGATAATTTAATGCACATAGACAGAAAATACTAACCCAATCAAGGGAATTATGTTTCCATTATTGAGTCTAGAGCCTCTGAGTCCCTTAACATTTGTCATTCATATTATATACAATAATTTGCCCTATACTCCAGTCACCTTGCTCTGCTGTGTTAATTTTCTTAGTTGTACAAACATAAAAAATAAAGCAAACAATTTTGATAACATAATGCTGCCTCTGAACAGTCTTAAAGTCAACCTGATCATGAGGTATAACATTTTCTTGGAAGATAAAGAATGAAAGAATATACTGGTTTTGACCTAACAGACACCCAGCTATCTATCACAGAGTGAGGTCATTGTGTACATTGCACTGCAATTTCCAGCCTCTCCTCTGCCTTGTCAGTTTTGAGTCCATTCTGACATAGAACCCTCGCTTCTTCTGTCCTTGGAACTCAGTACAAAATAGAACACGAAAACTATGTGATAAAATATAGCCATTTTAAAGAATTAAGTCAGGTACAACCAGAGGAGGGAAAAGGAAGCTGCTTGGTCACTTTCTCTGACTATGATTCTTCTATTACTGTAGCTTGACACAATTTAAGATAACTTTCAAGCATACAGAAATGATGGCAACTAAAATACTAAATTCTATTGCCATCTGCTGTGTCAAACCTAAGTCATTTTACAGCTTGAGTATAGCACTCTTAGATCAGTTTGAATATGATGTAATTATAATTGACTGAGACAAAATACAGGGGAAATCCAACTCCAGGTGGGACTCAAATGCCTTGCATACAGTTGGCTTTACTGTATAGGAACAGCAGCATTTATATCTGGTTACTCTCCTCAGTGATGTCCAGTTTCACATACACTGTGGGTAATTAAAACTAATTTAATGCCATTAGTGCTGTGGTGGGTTCTTGACTACAAGATTCTTGAGAAAAACTCATTTACTTTTACTAAAAGAAGGAACAACCAACTTCTTGAGTTCTTTATATATATTGGATATTAGCCCTCTATCTGATATAGGGTTGGTGAAGATCTTTTCCCAATTTGTTGGTTGCTGATTTGCCCTTTTGATGGTGTCCTTTGCCTTACAGAAACTTTGTAATTTTTAGACTACAGAAAACCAAATAACCCTATTAAAAAAATGGAGTACAGAGTTAAACAAAGAATTTTCACCTGAAGAACTACGGATGGCGGAGAAGCATCTTAAAAAATTCTCAACTTCATTAGTCATTAGGGAAATGCAAATAAAAACAACCCTGCAATTTCACCTTACACCAGTAAGAATGGCTAAGATTAAAAATTCAGGAGACAGCAGATGTTGGCGAAGATGTGGAGAAAGAGGAACACTCCTCCACTGCTGGTGGGGTTGCAAATTGGTACAACCACTTTGGAAATCAGTCTGGTGGTTCCTCAGAAAGCGGGGCACCTCACTTCCAGAAGATCCTGCTATAGCACTCCTGGGCATATACCCAGAAGATTCGCCAGCATGTAATAAGGATACATGTTCCACTATGTTCATAGCAGCCCTATTTATAATTGCCAGAAGCTGGAAAGAACCCAGGTATCCCTCAACAGAAGAGTGGATGCAAAAAAATGTGGTATATATACACAATGGAGTACTATTCAGCCACTAGAAATGATGAATTCATGTAATTCTTAGGCAAATGGATAGAGCTGGAGAACATCATACTAAGTGAGGTAACCCAGACGCAAAAATGAATCATGGTATGCACTCACTAATAAGTGGATATTAACCTAGAAAACTGGAATACCAAAAACATAATCCACACATCAAATGAGGTACAAGAAGAGCGGAGGAGTGGCCTCTTGTTCTAGAAAGACTCAGTGAAGCAGTATAGGGCAAAACCAGAACAGGGAAGTGGGAAGGGTTGGGTGGGAAAACAATGGGACAGAAGGGAGCTGATGGGACTTTTGGGGAATGGGGGTCTAGAAAAGGGGAAATTATTTCAGATGTAAATAAAAAATTTATCGAATAAAAAAAAAAAGAACATCTGAAAAGAAAAAAGAAGGAACAACCAAATCCATTAGATGATGTTACATTGCAAGTATGATGTCTTTTTTTGTGAAATGAGAGAGAGAGAGAGAGAGAGAGAGAGAGAGAGAGAGAGAGAGAGAGAGAGAGAGAGAGAGGAAAGAGAGAGATTCCTTAAGATGTATTGACACAAAGAATGAAAGAGATAAGACCAACAACTTGGTTTCCTCCTGATTTGCTTCAATGATGGAGAGTTACATGGAGTTGTAAGCTAGAAAACATCTTTTCTTACCCAAGTTGTTTTTGGTTATGGTATTTTATCACAACAACAGAACTCTTAAGTAAGAGACCTTAGAATAGTAAAGCCTTACAGTCTAGGGTGATGAGTTCTGCATTTAGAGAACCCTGGTAGGTTCTTATCTCTTTGATTCTCACTTTATATATGCATATTTGTGTGTATGTGTGAGTATTGCATATGTGCTTGTATCTGTGTGTGTGTGCGCATGTGTGAGTGTGTGTGTGTGTGTGTGTGTGTGTGTGTGTATGCTGTTGTTTGCTTTGTTTTGGTTTTATTAAGTTGACCTGCTAAGCACTCACTTCAAAATTACTCAACTTGTTCTGGAGTAACTCTTGGTCTCAACCAGATAGGCCTTGATCTTATGATTCTCCTTCTTCACCTTCCTTGGTAGCTAAGCTTATCATTTGCACTACCAACCTTGAGTTAAACGTGCACAATTTTTTTTTTTTTTTTTGTTAAACACAAACATCTAGATTTTACATCTTTTTGGTTTTATTTATGAGTACACCTGTAGTGGCTATTCCTGGTTGTCAACTTGACTATATCTGGAATGAACTACAATCTAGAATTGGAAGGCTCAACTATGATCCTAATCTGGAGGCTCAGGGATATGTATCTTGGCATGGAGATCTTGAAGCACAATGGCTATAAATTCCAGAAGATTAAGACAAGGAGATCTCTAAGTTCAAGATCATCTGGGATTAAAGGCATGGAGGTACACATTTTTAATCTGGGCCACACCCTCTGCTGGAGATCTATATAAGGACATTGAAAGAAGGAAGACTCAATCTCTCGTCCTTGCCTGCTTGCCTCGTGGGACTGAGCAACTGCTAGATCCTTGGACTTCCATCACAGCTGCTGCGGACCATTGTTGAAGAGTTGGACTATAGATTGTAAGTCATCAACAAGTTCCCTAACTATATAGAGACTGTCCATATGTTCTGTGACTCTAGAGAACCCAAACTAATACAACACCATTCCACAAGCAGATGAAAATAAATGTTGTGAAACAATAACACAAGTCTTAAGTCATTTGTTTTGTATGGCACATAATAAAATAAAGCTCTTATTGGTTGATATCTGTGATATCAAAAAGAAAAAGTTTAAGAATAACATTTATATCTCCTATTTTGAGTATTCTAATCATAACTAAAAATTGGAGATTTGGGGTCTTTGAAAGAAGTCAGAAAGAGTGCTACAAGTTTGCTGTTATGATTCTGTAATTCTAGACACCAATGCAAACTTTTGACCCAAATTAAATGCATCTGAGACTTTTCAAAAATATTTTGAAAGTGATAGTTATAAATAAATGTACCGATCTTGACTAGGTGGTTTTCTGCCAAGAGTTAAAAATACAGTTAGTGTTCTATGGATATGAGCACCCTCGTTGGTTACTCACTATTGAGCCCTGGAAGCATGTACATGCAGGAAATATCCAATAAGCCCAGAAGGTTTTATTTTCATGCACAAGTAACCATGGCTAAATAAGAGGACCTCTTGAATTAAAGAAAAGCATGGTATGGTTAAGCATGGGATAGGTAGAGAGGGATGTACTAGGAAAGTAAAGATAACATTATATTTTGGTAGAATAATTAAGTAAAACATATTCTAATAACAGTTAACTCTTAACAAAGTGTGCCATATGATTTAATATCCCCTCCTTTGAAAGCTACAATTTTGTGTGACCATGTATAGATAAGTTGCTCAAAAATATCTATTTCTCAGTGTTTTCTTCATTGTTTCACTATCGACCTTTTAATATCTAATTCAGTCTTTTAACATCACCTACGATTTTCATCTAGAAACATCCACTGCTTAAATATTCCCTTCACTCACTCATATAGCATCATCTCAGTGTTAGGAACATTTTTAAAAGATTATTTGTTTACTTGTTATTAATTATTGTTTAGTGTTGTGTGCTATGTGTGTGTCCTCTCTGTCTCTATCTGTCTCTGTCTTTCTTTCTCTCTCTGGGTCTCTCTCTGGTTCTCTCTCTCTTGTTTTCTCTCTCTCTCTCTCTCTCTCTCTCTCTCTCTCTCTCTCTCTCTCTCTCTCTCTCTCTCTCTGTGTGTGTGTGTGTGTGTGTGTGTATGTATGTGTGTTTGTCTGTGTGTCAGATCCCTTGGAGCTGGTGTTACAGTCAGTGCTGACCTTTTTCATTCCCTACATATACTCACCTCATAAAATTCTCACCCAGATTTGTACTGTGAACATGAAACTTAGATTGAAAATTCTGAAATGTATGCTTCCATATGTGTGTTTTTTACATTGTGTCATCCTTAAATCTCTCTGTGACTAAGCAGTATCTCTATGAGCATATGTAGTTTTTGCCTTACCCTCACAAAGTGAGAAGTAATTTGCTTGTACTTGTTCAAATTAAATATAGCTCTGTCTTCATCTCTAAATCTTACTGATGTTCACGCTGTTATTTGAACAAAATACCTCCTTACCTCTATAGTTACTCTTGACTCTTGAAATTCAAGGCCTGAGCAATTCTATCCCCCCCCTCTCATCCTAAAATCCAAATAGCACAATAATTATATGCACTTTCCAACATGTATAAAACTACAAACAAGTCCTTTATTTGTGTTGTTTAAATTACTTATGGACTCTCCTGTTTACTGGTTTCCTCTCTTTTCCTTCATTTCCTGTCAATTTTCCCCATGCGCAGTGTAAAAAGAGAGTTTCCCTTTAATCATAAGTAAAAGAAGTACCCTTACTGCTAACATCACTCGACAGTGCTCACAATAAAACACCTCTCCCCATCACAGCATACACCCTTGCCTATGTAGCCTGTTCACTGACTTGTCTGAATTTATTTCTTATCATTTCTTTTCTCATTCATGTTTCTCCATGACTGTTTTTCCTCATTAGCTAAAATAAGCTCCTTAGTCTTCCAAATTAGTTGAACACCCACTGAGTGAATCCAATAGTTCTTTTGTCATTGTCCTCTTCATTTTTTTCACGAGTCTCTCCTATAAGGATACTGTGCACAAAAGGAACATGTTATTGTAAATACAGCTGAGAACAGATTTGTTAAAAAGTAAAATGGGCCAGGTAGAACTCAGGCAATAATTCAACCAAGTTTTTCATAGGCCACATAAGTAAAGTTGTAAGGTGTGGTTAGGACTGGGGTTTTATTGAAAGGAATGTGGGGGTTTGCTAGCACATACAGTTCTGTATCCATTCATAGCTTTGCCAAACAGCAAAACTGATTTGTTTGTTTTCTCTCTTGCTTTCTATCAATACACCATTACACAACATAGAAGGTTAGCAAGTGTTTGCTGTGTTCTTTGCGACCCTGTGGGCGGAGCATTTGTTGATGTGAAAGCAGCTAATCCTCATATAACCAGGCAGAGATAATGGAACCTTTCTATATACTTTAAGAACAATATCAGAATTGTTCTATTGTTACAGAGAAACAGACTTGTTTTCTTGTCAACTTATTAAATCAAATGCAGCCCTGCAGGGAAGAGATGTTTCTTGTGTCAGACAATAGAAATGCTAACTTGTGTCTTCTGTCTGTGGGATGCCTTTAGCAATCACTAAGTAAAAACAAAGAGTTATCTTTATATCTAAGAATTATTCCAGTAAAGAGACAGAACTTTCCAGGTATCTTTAAGAAAATATTATTCAAATATTTTAGGAAAAATTCCAATAAACACACACATTTGTTTACATGACATTACTTGAAACATAATTTTTGCATATATTTGTATACTTACATAATTAGAAATGTCTCTATAAGGTGTGGCACTAGAAACTGGCCATTCCAGAAATATGAGATATCTAGCATTTTAAATATGTCCATAAATTTTAAACTATCCATATGCCTATCTATGCCATGTGTCTGTTCATATGAAAATCTCCAATGTTAAAGATTCACAGATGGCACCATTTTATTACATTAACCTAACAGCAAAATATTATCATGATTTGATGTTCAAACCCAAACTTCTAGCCAGTCATTACCATTTCCATTATTTAAGCGAAATGCATTTGATATTACATATTAACTTGCTTTTTAAAAGGTACTATAAGTGATGAAAAAGCCTATCTTGAAAAGAAAATGTTATACAGACTAATGAAGTTATATGAGAGACACTTTAGTCTCCCCAGAAGGATATTAAAAGGAAAATACATGTTATTAACTAATTTAAAAACTGCTAAAACAGAACTTAAATAGGAATCGTTTTGTTAAAATGCCTGAGGAGCTCCAGGTATATAAATTTTGATGAGGTTATTCTTTATTCGGCAACATATCACTGGAATAAGCCTACTAGAAAAGCCTCCTGCCCACTTTCAGTGCCGGGTTCAGACACCAGGACCGTCAGATCCTTCCCAGTCAAATGGCCTTATAGGGTGACATTTTTTTCTATCACTAGAGAGGTGTCATCAGCATGTGAGGAGAATGATCATTTGAATAGTAACCAGTTAACTGGGTGACATTTCCCAGAGCATACATTCTACTAACAGATTTGAGAGGTATCTAGTGTTTTTTTTATATTTAAACTAACATATCTGACTTATGAGTAGAATATAAAATTTGCATGCATTTTTCAAACAAATCCAGAGACTTAAAAGAAAGTTTGCTCTACTAGTCAGTTGAGAGCCTCTGGGGTTTCCCTTTCACTGACTCCCCTTTGCTATCAGAATAATTCAGTGGGAGTGTGTGAAAGCCTGCACCAACAACTCTTTGATATTCTGCATTAAATAATAATAAGTTCACGCCAAAATGGCAATTATATATGTGTATAGACACATGCTTATTCCTCTTTTGTCTGGGCCAGGTCTAACCTAAATTTGGTTGTTAAATAGAACATTCTATTTTTATCTTTCATCCTGACTTCTTTTCCTCCTTTTGGCCCACACTCAGTGATCTGTCTCCCAGCCACCTTGCTGCCTTTAAATATGTTCTCGCATCTACCTTGTATTCTGGGCCCATTGTTTTGACACATTTTTGGCCTTCCTTCAAGGTTTGACTCTAAGCACTTTTTCTAGTAAGCAACAACATGAAACCAGTGTTTCAGTTTCTATTCTTTTTTTATATTGATGAAAGCAAGTTTCAAGTAATAATAGTAACTAGATCACATATATTTTAGTAACATATGAAAGAACATATGAAGCTTCTGCTTCTTGTCCCTAAGCATGAATACCTGAATTTGAATCCCCAGAGTCTTAGGATTTTCATTGCTGTGAAGAGACACCATGACCAAGGCAACTCTTATAAACCTTTATTTGGGGCAGGCTAACTGGCTCTGAGGTTCAGTCCATTATTGTCATGGGGAGAAGCATGGCAGCAGCGAATAAGGATTGACCCTGGAAGAGCTGAGAGTTCTACATCTTGTTCCAAAGGACTTCTATTCTCCAGGCAGCTTAAAGTATGTCTGAAAACCCACCCCTGCAGTGACACACTTCCTCCAACCAGGCCACATATCCTATTAGTGTCACTCCCTGTGCTAAGCATATTTAAAACACTACATGGGGCACTCACACCAGATGCTGGTCAGGATAGAGGCTACCTGTAAACTGAGAACTAAGGTGTAAACAGAAGACAGGTGCTTGCAGAGTTGACAGTTTAATAGAAACAATGAGCTTTAGGTTCAGGGAGACAATGTTTTAAAAAGCAAGCTATAGAGTGAAGGAAAAAGAAATGCAAATCTGGCCTTTGACCTCTACTTATGCATCAGTGAGAAAACACTCTTTGACACCTGTGCATACATTTTTTTTTACCTTACCACCCCTTTACTTCTCTCTGCCATGATTCCACGAGGCGACAATTAACCTTCTTCATTCACATAGCAGAAGCAGTGAGCTCAGAGTCAAGTTTCTTAGGAATCCTGGAGGATGCTTGGCATGTCTTTTAAAAAGAATAGTGCACACCTTCACTTGCTTAACGGGCTAAGGTCAAGCTAATTGTTTCAATCAAGGAAATATATAGAGTGCTATAAGATATTCCATTTTCAAAATTAGCTGTAATTTGTATGTTGAAATATGAAATATAAGATAATATTCAACTGCAGGAGACAGTTGAAAACCAATATTTCACTAATGTGGAAATTAACACAAAGTTAATCATTTAAATGTTGTACTTTGCAGTCTCTACCCTGACTTCCTCCTTTTCTCTCTTCACCGGGATTCCTAAGGCCTGGCTGATAATCCGGTCTTTGAAGTCGACTCACTGACTGCCAACCCCCGTTTTAGAATTTCAATGCCTTGCCTCATAGTTGTTTACATAATTACTATCTTCCAACCACATGCAGGTTTTTATGGCTGTGCATATGTGTATGAGAATGGCTCTGGCACTACTGGTACTGAAAGCATTGATTTACTCAGGAAGTTTTGTTTCACAAGATAGAAGGCTAAATGTTAGATAGGGATTTCTCACAAGAACTTGTTAAGACCCAGGTGGTATAAGAAACTTCAAACTCTTTGAAGGTTTGCTGTAAACTATGAGTGACTCTGTATTCTAATTAGGAAGTTTGATGGTATCTGTAAATTGATCTTCTGTATCTGTTACTTGAGAAACTTTGTTCCTGATTGATGTTGCATTTCCTTGTACCAAATGGCTATGATAATTGTACCTGCCTCACTGGCTACATCTTTTGAAATGGTTATACCAACTCTTCCTGTATAAAAATCCTTGCCTTAGAGCTCCAAAATACATTCAATTCAAACCGCCTCTCTGTGTGTGTGGTTTGTTCTGTCTGTCATCTCAGCCAGACCTGTGCCTTCCTGGACCAAGAGGTCCCTGGTTATCCCACAGCAGACCCATGGTCTGTAACAACTACCTTTCTATGCCTCTGAATGATTTCACATTCTTTGGCATATCCCTGCTTTCCCATCTTCAGTGTCAACAATAATGATTTCCCCCCTAACTTTACAATCTATAATCAAATAGCCCTAAAACATTGGCTTTGTGTGGTCCTCTCCTTCTAAGGATTTCTGTAATTAGAGGTGTTCAGGATTTATTCAAGGTACACTATCTCTGTTCTTAAAGAGAATAAAATGAATGAATTCTCTCTCTTTCTCTCTATGTGTCTCTCTCTCTCTCTCTTTCTTTCTCTCTCTCTCTGTACCTATGTGCTAGTATAGGGTGTATGTCTACACATAAATGCATGTATGCATGTATAGAAGTCAGGGGACAAATCTTAGGACCTGTTTCTTATCCTCCACCTTATTTTGAGGGAATACAAAGCTCTCCAACTACTACTTCCTCTAGACTAGCAACCTGCAAACTTCCTGGCTCCACCTGGCATATAATCTACAAGTCTTTGAAAAATATTTATAGTATTTTTCTTTTTTCATATTACAATATGATTACATAAGTTTCCTCTTCCCTATACTTCCTCAAAACTCTCCCCGAACCCAACTTTGCACACTTTAAAATACATGGCCTATTTTTTTCTTTCTTTTTTTTAACATTTTTATTTTCCATATTCTTTGTTTACATTCCTAATGATTTCCCTTTTCCAGGATCCCCCCTCGCCATATGTCCCATAAACCTTCTTCTCTCCATCCATTCTCCAATCACCTCCCTCCTTTTTCTCTGTCCTTATATTCCCTTTCAATGCCAGATCAATCCTTTCCAGGATCAGGACCCTCTCCATACTTCTTCATGGGAGTCATTTGTTAGGCAATTTGTGCCTTGGGTATTCAGGGCTTCTGGGCTAATTAATATCCACTTATCAGAGATTGCATTCCATGTGTATTCTTTTGTGATTGGGTTACCTCCCTTAGGATGATATTTTCCAGATCAAACCATTTGCCTAAAAAATTTGTGAATTCATTGTTTCTAATTACTGAGTAGTATTCCATTGTGTAAACATACCACATTTTCTGTATCCATTCCTCCTTTGAGAGGCACCTGGGTTCTTTCCAGCTTCTGGCTATTGTAAATAAGGCTGCTATGAACATAATGGAGCATGTGTCTTTATTCCATGCCGGGGAATCCTTTGGGTATATGCCCAGGAGAGGTATAGCAGGGTCCTCTGAAAGTCTCATGTCCAGTATTCTGAGGAACCTCCAGACTGATTTCCACAGTGGTTGTACCATCTTGCAGCCCCACCAGCAATGGAGGAGTGTTCCTCTTTCTCCACATCCTCACCAACACCTGCTGTCTCCTGTGTTTTGACCTTAGGCATTCTGACTAAGGTGAAATCTCAGGGTTGTTTTGATCTGCATTTCCCTAATGACTAATGATGTTGAACACTTCCTAAGGTGCCTCTTGGCCATCTGACTTTCTTCAGGTGAAAATTCTTTGTTTAGATCTGTACCCCATTTTTTATAGGGTTATTTGGTTCCCTGGGGTCTAACTTCTTGAGTTCTTTGTATATATTGGATATTAGCCCTCTATCAGATGTGGGGTTGGTGAATATCCTTTCCCAATTTGATGGTTGCCATTTTGTTCTTTTAACAGTGTCCTTTGCCTTACAGAAACTTTGTAATTTTATGAGGTCCCATTTGTCAATTCTTGATCTTAAAGCATAAGCTATTGGTGATCTGTTCAGGAACTTTTCCCCTGTGCCCATGTCCTCAAGGGTCTTCCCCAGTTTCTTTTCTATTAGTTTCAGTGTGTCTGGTTTTACATGGAGGTCCTTGATCCACTTGGAGTGAAGTTTAGTACATGGAGATAAGAATAGATCAATTCGCATTCTTCTGCATGCTGACATCCAAATGAAACAGCACCATTTGTTGAAAAGGCTATCTTTTTTCCACTGGATGTTTTAGCTCCTTTGTCGAAGATCAAGTGACCATAGGTGTGTGGATTCATTTCTGGATCTTCAATTCTATTCCATTGGTCCACTTGTCTGTCACTGTGCCAATACCATGCAGTTTTTTTAACACTATTGCTCTGTAGTATTGCTTGAAGTCAGGGATACTGATTCCCCCAGAATTTCTTTTGTTGTTGAGAATAGTTTTAGCTATCCTGGGTTTCTTGTTATTCCAGATGAATTTGAGAATTGTTTTTTCTAACTCTGTGAAGAACTGTGTTGGGATTTTAATGGGGATTGCATTGAATCTGTAGATCGCTTTTGGCAAGATGGCCATTTTAACTATATTAATCATGTCAATCCACGTGCATGGCAGATTTTTCCATTTTCTGAGGTCTTCTTTGATTTCCTTCTTCAGAGACCTGGAGTACTTGTCATATAGATCTTTCACTTGTTTGGTTAGAGTCACAACAAGATACTTTATATTGTTTGTGGCTATTTTGAAGGGTTTCATTTCCCTAACTTCTTTCTCAGCCTGCTTATCCTTTGAGTATAGGAAGGCAACTGATTTGCTTGAGTTAATTTTATAACCAGCTACTCTGCTGAAGTTGTTTATCAGCTGTAGGAGTTCTCTGGTGGAGGTTTTCGGGTCACTTAAGTAGACTATCATGTCATTTGCAAATAGTGATAATTTGACTTCCTCCTTTCCAATTTGTATCCCCTTGATCTCCCTTTGTTGTCTAATTGCTCTAGCTAGAACTTCAAGTTCTATATTGAAAAGATATGGAGAGAGAGGACAGCCTTGTCTAGTCCCTGATTTTAGTGGGATTGCTTCAAGTTTCTCTCCATTTAGTTTGATGTTGGCTACTGGTTTGCTGTATATTGCTTTAATTATATTGCTTTAATGATGTACGGGCCTTGAATTCCTGTTCTATCCAATACTTGTAGCATGAAAGGATGCTGGATTTTGTCAAACGCTTTTTCTGCATCTAATGAGATGATCATATGGTTTTTTTCTTTGAGTTTGTTTATGTAGTGGATAGCATTGATGGATTTCCTTATATTGAACCATGCCTGCGTCCCTCGGATGAAGCCTACTTTATCATGGTGGATGATCGTTTTGATGTGTTCTTGGATTCGATTGGCAAGAATTTTATTAAGTATTTTTGCATCAATATTCATAAGAGAAATTGGCCTGAAGTTCTCTTTCTTTGTTGGATCTTTGTGTGGTTTTGGTATCAGTGTAATTGTGGCTTCATAGAACGAGTTGGGTAGAGTTCCTTCTGTTTCTATTTTGTGGAATAGTTTGAAGAGTATTGGTGTTAGGTCTTCTATGAAGATCTGATAGAACTCTGCACTGAAGCCATCTGGTCCCGTGCTTTTTTTGGTTGGGAGACTTTCTATGACCCTTTTTATTTCTTCAGGTGTTAAGGGACTGTTTAGTTGATCTATTTGATCCTGGTTTAATTTTGGTAATTGGTATCTGTCTAAGAAAATGTACATTTTCTCCAAATTCTCCAGTTGTGTTGAGTACAGGCTTTTGTAGTAGGATCTAATGATTTTTTGAATTTCCTCAGTTTCTGTTGTTATATCTCCCTTTTCATTTCTATGTTTGTTAATCTGGATACTGTCTCTGTGTCCTTTGGTTAGTCTGGCAAAGGGTTTATCTATCTTGTTGATTTTCTCAAAGAACCAGCTCCTGGTTTTGCTGATTCTTTGTATGGTTCTCTTTGTTTCTACTTGATTTGATTTCAGCCCTGAGTTTGATGATTTCCTGCCTTCTACTCCTCCTTGGTGAAATAGCTTCTTTTTCTTCCAGGGCTTTCAGGTGTGTCATTAAGCTGGTAATGTATGCTCTCTCCATTTTCTTTTTGGAGGCACTCAGGGCTATGAGTTTTCTCTTAGCACTGCTTTCATTGTGTCCCATAGATTTGGGTATGTTGTGTCATCATTTTTATTAAGTTCTAAAAAGTCTTTAATTTCTTTCTTTATTTCTTCCTTGACCAAGGTATCATTGAGTAGAATATTGTTCAGTTTCCATGTGTATGTGAGTTTTCTGTTGTTTTTGTTGCTATTGAAGACCACTTTTACTCCATAGTGATCTGATAGGAGGCATGGTATTAGTTCAATCTTCGTATATTTGTTGAGGTCTGTCTTGTGACCAATTATATGCTCGATTTTGGAGAAGGTACCATGAGGTGCTGAGAAAAAGGTATATTCTTTTGCTTTAGGCTAGAATGTTCTATATATATATCTGTTAAATCTAATTGGTCCAAAGCTTCAATTAGTTTCATTGTGTCCCTGTTTAGTTTCTGTTTTCCTGATTGGTCCATTGAGGAAAGTGCAGTGTTGAAGTCACCCAAAATTATTGTGTTAGGTGCAATGTGTGCTTTGAGCTTTAATAAAGTGTCTTTTATGAAAGAGGGTGCCCTTGCATTTGGAGCATATATTATATGATTGTTTATAGGCTTTGTTTATCCTTATTAACGGGGAGAGATCACAAATTTAAACCAATTTTTAGATGCATAATGCTGAGACTATGCCCAAAAATGTCATGCATCTATATCATTTCAAGAAACCACAGGGAAGAATGATGTAAGAAAACTGGTAGACTAATCCTTCTTGGTTCCATTATTTGTCATAGGAATTTAACTAGAAACTCTTCATAGATAACAATAGTCTTATAAATAATCCAGAAATAAAGCACAAAGCTGAGATTTGCTGCAGGATCATCGACTCAGAAAACTTGATTTTAAAATGTAAGCCAGCATGTTGGCACATTCAGAGCATCACCCAGGGCACATGATTTCTGGAGTAAGAAAAGATTCTGGGTAATATTTCAGCTTCACCTTATTCTGAAAATTTTTGTAGAAAGTCAATCTCGTTTCTTCTCAAGAACAACATTTTTGGTACTGGGAAGCTAAGAGAAATTAATTTCAGTGAGTAACAAATAGAAGAGATATGATTTGCAACCATTGTTTTGATTCACCATTAAGGCCCTCCATTCCAAACAATGAAAGTCCCCATCAGAGAACAATCACTAATAGCATTTGTCTGAACAGCCTTCAGTGGACATATCTGCCAGGCTACAAGTTTTTGCTGTTTTTCCCACTCAGATTTGGCTTTCTCTTTGAGTCCTCAATTATCAAGAAAAGGCTAGACTGCCAATGTTTTTCATTAAAAACATCTCAACTGCTGCCTAATTCCAGTTACAAAGTGGAGTATCCTTGCTAAATTTTCTACAGGCCAGGAATCAAGCTTAGGTTTATGTTACTCAATAAATGAGGATATCTAGTTGTACATTATTCTGGCATATTTTTCTCATCAAGTTGATTTGTCTATTTGGTGATGAAACAACCTTCAGTTTTGCATATCATGATTGACTAAACATTAAGCCTCTAGCCTCAGCCAATTTTGTAATTAAGTACATGGACCTATACAACTATATGTTTGAAAATTAAGTCTTAATCAGTAGAGGGATTATCCATCAACCCTGACTTACCAGTCATCATGGAGAACAGTTTCCAGCATTTTTCCTGACATTGGGATCAAGGCAGTCATCATGTAAGATTGTTGAGCAAAGAGTGTAGTCACATAGTTACAAACTTCAGGACAGGAATCAAGCTGTTCAACAAGAGACCCAAAGAGTTTTATGTGCCTATCCAATGTTACTCTCAGTTGGTCCATCTAGAACTTCAGGATAGAAGAAACAATGACATGTGTTACCCATAACAGAAAATCTTCAAAAGGAGAAAGAGATGCTTGTTTCCACATATGTATGAGTAAGAATCAATGAAATTTTACACAAAGAAACTAATATATCTGCAATATGGATTCACAAAGAAGGAGGATTTATGATTTTTTTTAAATTTTCTATATTCTTTGTCTACATTTCATTTCCCCTTTCCTGGTTCTCCCCTCCCGATAGGTCTCATATGCCCTCTTCTCCCACACCCATTTCCCCATAACCTGCCCCTCAAATTTCTCTGTCCTGGTACTCCCCTACAATGCTGTATCAAGTCTTTTCAGAACCAGAGCCCTCTCCTCCTTCTTGGGAATAATTTGATATGCTAATTGTTACAGTTACTCGTGATGGGATAAGCATCTTTAATCAAATGCAACTTTGAGAGGACATCATAGAGGGAAGTGAAGGAAGGAAGGAACTCAAGTCAAGAACCTAGAAATCAGAACTTAAGCAGAGGCCATGGAAGATATTGTTTCTTGGCTAGCTCCTCATGGCTTGCTCAGTCTGCTTTGTTATATAATCCCGGACCACTAGCCTAGGAGTGGCATCATACAACCCCAATCTTGAACTACCACATCAATCATTAATGAGGAAAATGCCTCATAGGCTGACCCACAAGCCAATGTTATAGATGTGTTTTCACAGAAAAGACCATCCAGAGACTTCTCCACCTGGGAATCCATCCTATATACAGTTGTCAAACACAGATACTATCATAGATGTCAGGAAGTGCATGCCAACAGGAGCCTGATATAGCTGTCTCCTGAGAGGCTCTGCCAGAGTCTGAAAACTACACAAGAGGTAGATGCTTTCAGCCAACCATTGGACTGAGCATGGGGTCCCCAACACATGAGTTAGAAAAAGGACTGAAGGAGCTGAAGGGATATGCAACACCATAGGAGAAACAGCAATATCAACAAACCATATCCCCACCCCTGCCCACAGAGCTTCCAGGGACTAAACCACCAACCAAAGAGTATACATAGAGGGACCCATGGCTCCAGCTGCATATATAGCAAAGGATGACCTTGTCAGGCATCAATCAATGGAAGGAGAAGCCCTTGGTCCGTTGAAGGCTCAATGCCCCAGTGTAGGGGAATGCCAGGTCAGGGAGGCAGGAGTGAGTAGGTGAGTAGAGGAACACCCTCATAGAAGTAGGGGGAGGAGGGATAGGATAGGGGGATTCCACAAGGACACTGGGAAAGGGGATAACATTTGAAATGAAAATAAAGAAAATATCTAATTTAAAATAAAAGATGTATTTTCACAATTGAAGTTTTTTGATCTGTACCATGTTGGCAAAACAAAAACAAAAAACCAAAAGCCAAAAACAACATCAACAACAAAAACAACCAGAAAGCACATTGACATAGAGGTGAATATCATTCCCTGGAGGAAAGTCAAAGGCCAGGAAAGCTAACACATGTCTATAATAAAGGACTTTGGAAGTGAAGGCAGGAATAGCAGGATTACAAGGTTATCCTTTGTGACACAGTAAAGTCAACATTAGCCTATTCCAGGCTATCCCAGCTGAAAGGCTCACCACAAAAAAATCCCAAACCACATCCATAAAAAACAAAATTAGAAATTAGAAATTAAAGGCTAAAGGAAGGAATCTGAGACCCAAATTCTCTTTCCTGTATTCCAAAAGAGAGCAGAATGAAGTGTTTAAAGTGTTGAAAGAAAACAAAAACCATTATATCAACAAAGAGCATTTAACTATATGTGAAAATCTAATGAAACATAAAATAACCTATAAGAAATATATGAAATCTGAGAAAAACAGTACAATATAGAGATAAACTTGGAAAAATTTAAGATGAAAAGTTGATAGAAAGCACTTGCAGTATGCTTGATAAATCAGTAAAAAGAAACTGTGGGGTTAAAGACAAAATAATTTAACCTAACTAATCACAGGGACAAAATTTTGGAAGGGGTAAAGACTGACAGGAATCAATGAAATATTATTATGAATAATACTCTAGAAGAAAGAAATACAACAAAATTTCTATAAGTATTGTGAAGAAAAATGGTTTAAAATTTTACAAGCTTGAGAAAAGTGACACCTATATATGTATAAAGTTTGGTGATATCTAATCAACTTTCAAGGCAAATTTAAAGAGTGAGAGATAAGAAGCATATCATATTAAAGGAATTCTTGGTATTTTTATTAGATTTCTCAACAGAAAACCTGGTTTCCAGAAGCGAGCAAAATGAAGTGTTTGAAGCATTTAATTAAAACAAAACAAAAAATGAAATCAATAAAGAATACTTAACCAAGGGGCACAGTAAAGTCTTAGTAGTAAAGTCTAAGGTCTTAAGTTTTATCCTCTGTGGCAATGATGGGGAGAATGTATACTTCATCTTGGGGAAAATGTTCTTCAGAGATGAGGGAGAAACAACTATGTCCCATACAAGCAACACTTTAGTCAGTAAGGAGATAAAGAATGAGGGATAAGAGAAATAGAACATGGGAGATGGGAAAGGGTTATTTGTCCTGGCATGGGAGTAAAGGACTGCCTCTGGATAGAGAGAAGACAGAAAGAACCCATAGGAAAATGGCAGTTTATAAAGGTAAAGAGGAAACTCCATGTTAAGATGAAGTAGTCAGTTTTAATGG
Organism: Apodemus sylvaticus; assembly: GCF_947179515.1. Classification (NCBI taxonomy): domain Eukaryota; kingdom Metazoa; phylum Chordata; class Mammalia; order Rodentia; family Muridae; genus Apodemus; species Apodemus sylvaticus. Next base: position 1,663,010 of record NC_067483.1, on the reverse strand, counting down.
GGTATGCTTATTAGGTAAGGCAAAGTGGGTTTTTATTGATGAACTTTAATATTTTGATAGCTGGACACTGATAGTTAGCCTCAGGAGATGCAAGTAGCTAAATAAGGGAATAGATTTTGGAGATTAGCATTAAAAATGTAATCTTATGGTTTTTCGTAGTAAGCAGAGGGAATGGGGGAGAAGGGCAAGGCTTACCAGAGCAATGTTTGGGCTGGCAAGTGTTCCCTCATATAGTGGCTGCACAAGTTTCCACTTACATCAGCAATGGAGGAATGTTTTCCTTGCTCCATATCCTTGTCAACTTGAAGAGTTTTTCGTATTAATGGTCTAAGTTAGCAATTGGAACAGGAGTAATATGGAATCTCAAAGTAGTTTTAATTTCAACTTCCTTTATGGATAAGGAGATCCACTAGTGAGAATGAGTTATATTTAACTGAGTCGTTGGTAAAGGAGGTAGCATGGAACTTTCTGAATAAACAAAGCTGTTGGTAAGACAGCAGGTTGCTCTCTGCAGAGCAACAGTAGAACCCCATTGTCAAGGACAACATCCACACGACTCATTGCACTTGGAGAAATCCAGATAGTTCCTATATGAAGTTTTTCTTCCTACATACTTTTAGCATGTTTTAGCACAGAAATGTACTCTTCATGCTACTAAAAGAGAAACATGGGTTTCTCTTTTAGTTTAAGCCTGCCACAAAGTCTTTGACCTATAATCAGTCCTGCCTGCCAAATATGTTAGGACAATGGTGGCACAAAATTTATAGGAGTAACCAACCAAAGTCCAATTTGACTTAAGGCCCACTCCATGAGAAGAAACCCAAACCCTATACTTCTTATGTAGCCAAGAACAAAATGTGGATAACCTGAAGAATTAGGGTAAAACCAAACACTATGTGTCTTAAAAAATGATAAAAATGAATCCCAATACTCTTGGATCAGTACATTATCCAGTTATCTCTGTACTCACTCCAGAGAAGCTCTGTTCCTCTGTCAGCAGATGGGACCCGAGGAAGAAACTGACAGCCAGACATTATGTGAAGACTAAATTGAAGGTCTCCATTTAATTTTTCCTCTCAGAGCTTAGGGAATCCTGCAGATGAGGAGAAAGATTGTAAGGGCCAAAGAGAATGGAGGACACCAGGGGAGTAGAGCCCTTTGAATTAACTAAGCAAGATGCATAGGAGCTCACAGACTGAAGCAGCAAATACAGGCCTACAAAGGTCTACACTAGGCCTTCTGCATAACTATCTGCATCTTTATCTGTATCTCTATCTGTATCTTTCTCTTTCTCTCTGTCTCTTTATATATATATATATATGTTAGTAATTTTATGCTACTCCTGAGTGTGAGAACGAGTGGATGTTCTGATTCTTGTGCCTGATCTTGGCATTTTTCTCCTCCTTCTAGGATGCCATGTCCAACTTTGATATGATAACTTTTGCCACATTGTATTATGTTTTGTTTTGTCATGTTTGGGTTCTGTTGCTTAGAAGCCTGTTTTTCTAATGAAAGACAGAAAGGCAGTGGATGTGGAAAGGAGGAGAGATGGGGAGGAACTGGAAGAAGAGGAAAGAGAAACCTCAATCAGGATATACTGTATGAAAAATTATCTATTTTCAATATAAAATTTAGATTATCATACTTTATGAACAAGTCATGTAATATTGACTTTTAGTGGAAAGAACAATATTTCTATACAGATAATACTTAGTCAAATTAAATCATGAAGAAATTGGAAATTCTAAGAACAAGAACAAAAGGTATATATGAAAGCTCTAAAGAAATAATTTTACAGAAAATTTCTGCCAAAATTTTAAGAATTAATACTAATCTTTCTCAAATTCTTGTAATTACTGACAGAGGGTCAACATTTCCAAACTAGTATTTAATATCAAGACCACGTGAGTATAATACATGAAAAAAAATGTAGGCTAATATACCTGATGAAATACACAAAACACCTCAACAAATACAAGTAGCTATAGTAGAACCTTAAAAGAATAATCCACCATAATTAAATGGTTTGGTCCTTGGATAAAGAATGATTATTAGTCCAAATATGTAATGCACAGCAGTAATAAAATAAATAACAAAATTTAGAAGAGCCAAGTAGGAGTCAAAGTGTCAAAATTTCAAGCACTTGTAGTATAAAAATTTTAATAAGGTATTAAAGAAATGACTCTCTACAGCCAAGCATGAAATCCCCATAGTAATGTCACACTCCTTAGAAACTGAGAGCTTTTCCTCTTCCATACAGAATAACTTGCTTCTAATATGGCATTGGACCACAAAGCAATTACAAAAGTGAACAATGTAGGTGCTACCCTTGGATGAGTCAGCCAAGTTGTCTGTGTTCAGAGAGGTTCTTAAAGCTAACAGCTCTTATATTGTGGCATGATCTACTTAAAATGTGCACTTCAATATTACTGGGAGCACCTCCCATGAATTTAGCTCCTTAAATAAATAATGTAATAAATATGTTAATCAGGTGTATTTCACCATTATACTTTGTATTCATGTACCAAATTATCTCATTTATTCCATAAATGCATACAATTAATTTGCCAATTTAAAATGGCACTTCATTAAAATGTCTTACAGAATATCACAAAAGAGTGGCAGAAAACTGTAAAATGGAGAGGAGATGGCAGATGGCTACAATGAAACAGTTTTCTCCAGATAGAACAGAGCAGTTACACAGGTGAACTCATGATGCTTTTGACAGAATGCAGAAGATTAAATCTACCTCAGTCCAGGACAAAAATCCCAGCATGACTGAGGGAAAGTGGACCTGAAATCCCATCCTTAGCTGAGCCAGGTGCTAGTTTCTGTGAGAGGAAGAGCTAATTTTCTTTAAGAGTATGACCCCTGGTAGGTAAATTTCTCTCTGTTGCATGCTGTACCCTGCCAGTACTTTTTCTTGTGGCAATTACATCTTTGAAATGTGGCTAGGGTGAGTAAAAGGCTAACTTTTAATTTGTATATATTTAATAAGTTTACATCTAAGTAAACACATATGGCAAATGGCTCTCATAATCATCAATGTAGCAGAATTTTGTAAAATAACTACTATATTAGGAGGTTCAGTCACAACCAGTTTGGTATAACATCTGGTCTTTGAAAATGATGTCATGAAGTCAGCAGAGAGAAAAATGCCTTTTGGATTTTCTTTTATATTTATGATGCAAGGCAATGTTTGAGTGGTGAATGAGAATAAATTCTCAGTCTGTATTCTTTACCAAGTTAATTTTATGCGAATACAAGATATGGTATATAGTCTATTTTAATCTCTCAGAGGACTTACAAAGTGACATTTCCATTTTATAATAATTACATTTTAAAAATTATTGGACAACAACTAATTATAAGATACAAGTCATGTTCTTGAACTGTTAAGGTAAATAAAGCAAGGTCTTCTGCCTCAAGCTCATGATTTAGCTTAATACTGCCTATGACAATTGCTTTAATACTTATAACATGTTTGTTCAGGAAAATAAATATCACTAGATTATCATTATTTAGTTACTGTAATGTTTCCTGTACTAAAGGTCAGGCTTCTAACAATGAAAAGACAAATAAGAACATTAAAGTCCATATTAAGAACAATTCCAAGATCACACACTTCCCTCAGAAAGTGGTTGTTAGGTGACAAGAATGTAGGTGACTAACTTCTCTAATGACCCAAAGCAATTAGTAACAAATGACATCTAGGCAGTGCTTTATTATTTATGAAGCATGGTCACAATATCTTGATCCACAGTTGAGGTGTGAAATTTAACTCTTGGTTATGGAAAATCAGGAATTTTTTAAAAAGGGATGAAACTGACCTTGCCTGAAAAAAATGATGTTAAGAGATAACATTATATTATCACTAGGGAAGAAATTAATGAGAATCAAAGATGATTGCTTTATTATAAGAAAAGGAGCATAAGAAAAGAAGCAAAGCTCCTGAGTCTGAGAAAAATAATCTCTTTAATGGCCACCAGACTCATGTGTATTTCTTTTTTTATTCGATATATTCTTTATTTACATTTCAAGTGATTTTCCATTTCCTCGATCCCCCCTTCCTGAAAGTCCCATAAGCCCTCTTCCCTCCCCCTGTACCCCATCCACCTCTTCCCACTTCCTTGTCCTGGTATTCCCCTACACTGCTGCACTGAGCCTTTCCAGAAACAGGGGCCACTCCTTCCTTCTTCTTGGGCATCATTTATTATGTGAATTGTGTCTTCTGTATTCCAAGCTTCTAGGCTAATATCTGTTTATCATTGAGTGCATACCATGAGTGTTCTTTTGAGACTGGGTTACCTCACTTAGGATGGTGTTCTCCAGTTCCATCCATTTGTCTAAGAATTTCATGAATTCATTGATTCTAATGGCTGAATAAGTACTTCATTGTGTATATATATCACATTTTCTGTATCCAATCCTCCATTGAGAGATATCTGGGTTCTTTTCAGCTTCTGGCTATTATAAATAAGGCTGCTATGAACATAGTGGAGCATGTATCCTTATTACATGCTGGGGAATCCTCTGGGTACATGGCCAGGAGTGGTATAGTGGGGTTCTCCAGAAGTATCATCCCCAGTTTTCTGAGGAACCGCCAGACTGATATCCAGAGTGGTTTTACCATCTTACAATCCCATCAGCAGTGGAGGACTGTTCCTCTTTCTCCACATCCTCCCCCACACCTGTTTGCTCCTGAGTTTTGATCTTAGTCATTCTGATTGGTTTGAAGTGAAATCTCAGGGTTGTTTTGATTTGCATTTTCCTGATGACTAAGGATGTTGAACATTTCTTCAGGTGCTTCTCAGACAATCAGTGTTCCTCAGGTGAAAATTCTTTGTTTAGCTCTGTATCCCATTTTTAAGGGGAGATATTTAGAAGAACTTTAAGTCTCAGTTTTGCACATCAGTCTAGTAATTTCTTTTTGTTAATTACTGGGTACTCAGTAATTGATGAAAAAAAAAAAGTCCTTTGTGATTATGCCTTCAATGAGATGGCAGCTGAGACTAAGATGTGACCTGCTCTTGATCAGTTTCAGAAAAGAGGCAATCTGCTTCCTTACTGGTGCCCATAGCTCCCTAAATGCAATTAACAGAGCTGATGTTCACATCCCTGGACTGATATACTTTTATGTTTGCTAATTTTGAAGATAACTCAAAGTGCCTAAACTCCCCATTTCAGAATTCCGAGTTACATTATGCTCTTAGTGTCTTTCTACAGCCTCCTTCTGTCTCTCTTAGACATGTCTCCTACATACCACTGATGCTTATGTAGGTCTGAGCTCAGCGAGCAGATTACCTTTCTTTCTCCACTTTCATCTGAAGCCAAATGGTGCAAAATCAAAGAATACAATAAACATGATTCAGTAAGAATTTTTATGATGGACAAATTCATTTTCGTAATACCCATCTCACTGTTCTTATTTGTTGTTGTCATTAAAACAGCAGAGGATATTAAACAATGAATTACAGCTGCACAACAATGAAGAGACTTATAAAAACTGCAACGTCTACACAGTTGGCCTATGGACTGTGCTTTGGTCACCCCTGAATAATACTACATTGTGCAGAGAAGACCTTTTCCTAAAATTAGAATAATTGAAACTATTTTCTGACTTTTTTTTCTTTTGGAGGGATGCAGGTATCTGAGGTACTTGACAATGTTCTCCTAACATGACCATAAGGTTGGTGATGTAGACAACCTTGTGTTTAAGAGAAATTCATAAATACAGAGCACATTTAAGAAGCAAGGTTTGGAGCAATGGTGTGTACTTCATCTGTTGGCAATATAATTATTTTTTTAAAATCTTTGAAAGACTGTGCTGTTCTTTTAAAGTAATTGATGGAATTCTTCATAGAATTCTCTTTTGACCTCAAAGATAGTAGCTAAAAAAATTCTGAAACAGGTAGATGTAAGAGGTTAGGAGCAATGAAGATTCTCTAAAATTATTTGGGAATCCTATTTCTTTTTTGTTTTCAGTTGGTGGTGATATCACTTAATGAATATTTTAGAAATCCTAATATACTTTAAGTTTTAAATGTTGCAGGATATTTGATCACACTGTGAACCCAGAGATTGTGTTGTTTACTGGAAAATTCTGTTTCAACCATTAGCACACATCTTTAATCTATCTGGCTGGAATATAGTCATATCCTTAGGACACACTTTTTAATCTCAAACAATGAAAGTGATGTTAGTTTGTAGAAGTAAGCACTTGTGTTTGAAAGTAATGTTTAACTGAGTGGCAGACAAAGTAAAGAATTAGAGAAAGATTTGACAGAATAGTATATGCCCAACATTCTAGAGAAGAGAGAAAAAAGCAAAGCTACTTATGAGAGCAATGCAGAGAGAGAGATAGACAGACACAGAAGGCAGAGAGACAGAGAGACAGAGAGAAAGACAGAGACAGAGACAGATGAAGAGAGATGGAGAGAGTTTGAGACAGAGAGAGACAGATAAAGACATAGACAGAGGAGAGGCAGTTTTATCAGGACAGTTAAGAGAGACAGGTTGCAGGATCATCATGCCCAGTTTTCTGAGGAACCGCCAGACTGATTTCCAGAGTGGTTGTACCAATTTGCATTTCCACCAGCAGTGGAGGAGTGTTCCTTTTTCTTAACATCCTCACCAACACCTCCAGTCTCTTGAGTGTTTTATCTTCGCCCTTCTGATTGGTGTAAGGTGAAATCTCAGGGTTGTTTTGATTTGTATTTCCGGGCATATACCCAGAGGATTCCCCAGCATGTAATAAGGATACATGCTCCACTATGTTCATAGCAGCCCTATTTATAATAGGCAGAAGCTGAAAAGAGCCCAGGTGTCCCTCAACAGAGGAATGGATACAAAATATTGTGGTATATATACACAATGGAGTACTATTCAGCTATTAAAAACAATGAATTAGTGAAATTCTTAAGACAAATGGATGGAGCTAGAGAACATCATACTATGTGAGGTAAGCCAGTCTCAAAAGATCAGTCATGGCATGCACTCACTGATAAGTGGATATTAGTCTAGAAACTTGGAATACCCAAGACATAATCCACGTATCAAATGATGTCCAAGAAGAACTGAGGAGTAGCCCCTGGTTCTGGGAAGGCTCAGTGCAACAGTATAGGGCAATACTAGAACAGGGAATTGGGAAGGGGTGGATGGGGGAACAGGGGGAGAGAAGAGGGCTTATGGGACTTTCGGGGAGGGGGGAGCCAGAAAAGGGGAAATCATTTGAAATGCAAATAAAAAATACATCGAATAAAAAAATAAATAAAATAAAATAAAACATTAACTGGGAGGACATTCTTTGGAGGACCAAAGAGAGAGAAAGTGAGAGTGTGTGTGTGTGTGTGTGTGTGTGTGTGTTTGTGTGTGTGTGTGTGTGTGTGTGTGTGTGTGTGAGAGAGAGAGAGAGAGAGAGAGAGAGAGAGAGAGAGAGAGAGAGGTTGCAGAAAGAAAACAATCTAGGCACAAGTAAAGACAGACTGAGCCAGAGAACAAGGAGACGGGAGTTTAGAACAGATTGCCAGAGTTAGTTTGAGGCCAAGAAGAGTAATTTGGGAGAAGCAAAGTGAATGAAGCCACATGAAATCAGTAGGATTGTAGAGGAGTATGAGACAGAACAGCTAAGTTGAATCAGCCTACCACAAATTTAAAAAAAATATGTGAATTTACTCAGTAGTAAGTTTCAGGGAATGAAACAATCTATGCTTGGATAAGGTTATATAGAGTCTTGAAGATTTCAGGACTAAGACTAGGTTAACAGACAGAGCAAGTCTTTGAGAAAACAATTACCACAGGTAAATATAAGTTTTACATTTGCAAATGGAAAAAAGAATGAACATCTCATATCCTGATTTGGGATTTGAAATATATGAACTTTTCTGTTGGGAAAAATCAGCTGGAAAATCTGCAAGATGAATCTGGAAGACTAATGAGCAGAAGCAATTAGGCACTGTCTCTGATCATAACTCCCACTCATTAACAAGTGATGGGAATATTCAGAAGACCAGAATGATGCTTAATAAGACATACAGGAAAGCCCTTTTGGTCATAAAACATCAGACAGGGAGCACAAATCTTGTGTGTTCCCAAGGAAGGTACAATGGATCTGCCACTCTGTATAAAGGGTACTCTTGATTTATTGTTTCTAGTATTGTAAAATTCACTTCCACACTGCATAGCAAATGGCTATGTATTAAGAAGGTCAATCAATAAAAAGAAGAAAAATATTGACCTGTGTTGAATGGAGGGGCAAAGAAGAGCAATAAAATAAATGTTGGGGCTTGAGCATATTGGAAAGATGGCTATTAATTTTAATGACGTTTTCTTCCGAAGATAATATGGATTGAGATCAAAATAGTTCTTTTTTCTATCATACATTGTGCACAATCTGTACACAATCTATCCCCGTGAATTCACATAGACACAGACACATACACACATACACACACACGCACACACACACGCACACACACACAAACACACAACCACACACACACACACACACACACACACACAAACTTGTTCACATATGCATAGACTTTCAGGGCCTGAACTTGAGCTTATATTAATTCACACTGGATTGACAGAGGAAAAAAAAGAGAAGCAATTTTCCCAAGAAAAGAAACAAATTATACAAAGCCCACATGTTTTGTTTTCTGTTATAATTTTTAAATGATCTATAGGAAGCCAGAACCCTATGCCATCATCATGGGAAGTCTGGAATGTAATTCAGTTTGAATTAGAAAATATTCTCAGAGGAGCAATTTTAACAAAGGGATAAAGGAAGACTCAGGAGATAGCATAATGAGAAATAGTAATAACCCTTCCAGCAATCATGGCTCGATGGGTGAACATAATCTGAGATTAGAAGAGCCACCGGGGAGCTGCAAAGTTACAGGACTGCTTGATGAAATAATTTAATACCTACCAGCTCCAATAAATAGCACGTACAAAGAATTCTTGGTGACCTGACAATCCTGTTAACCCTGAGCTCTGGGGAAGCTACAGGAAGCAATGATAGATCACACAACTCTTCCTCCCACCCCGGCCTAAGAGTCTCACAGGACTTCTTTATTCCTCTTACCATTTGATTCACCTTTAACTGAGCTCACCCTTTGAAGAAAATCCCCATGCAATTATCTAGAAATTCTGGAAACTGATTTTTTTAAAGAAAAAATTTTAAAACTGAAAACCAAAAAAAAAAAAAAAAAAAAAAAAAAAAAAACCATCAAGCTATACAATACTACTGAAGTTATTTATCAACACCTTGAACTTGCGTTGACGTTCCTTGAAGTTCATATCTTTTAACATCAGCTAATCTTCAAAACAAGCCAAGGAGATAATTTTGCAGAGTGGACAGTAAGAACAACTGCAATCATATTTATAATTTAATAAAATAAAAATGAAACAAGCTGTGTTTGTTATGGGCTTGCTTGGCGCTGGGCTCTTGCTAGATTTTATTGCTCTCATCAGAGCAATCATATGATGCGATGGAAGGGTTGGCGCTTTGGTAGAGCAGGCTACATGATCAAAGCAGAGTGACTTTCATGTAGATCCAGAACTGTGGACCAGGCCATTTGTTTTTGGTCGATGCTCTACACTCACTCTGTTACCTTGAGGACTATATAATGGTTAACTTTTTATTTGCATTAAATCAAACATGAATCTAACTCCATTTTTTTTTCCGTTCTACCAATCTTAAACACTAGGAGTTAAGATGGTTCCAAATGGGCCACAGGCACATGGGCAGCCCAATCAACCTTTGTGACTTCCTGCACCTAAGAGCAAATCCTTTATCCACAGAGCTCAGGACCCACTAACATCATCCTTCTGTTTGCACAGTATCCCTTCTAGGCAAACCCTGGACAAGATACATTATCCCCCAACTTAATACGCCAGATCGTCAGAACGCAAGGGCTGGAAGTTTGAGCTGCCAGAACTAATCTTCGATTTATTTACATCAAAGCTCAAGATAGTTCCAGATAAATTTCACAACTGTCATGTCCATCGTGGGAAAGCAGCTAAGTACAGAGTGGGAATGTAATTCCATTTTCAACTGTTGGGTGCCTCTTGAAATACCAGCAATTGGGCCAATTAGCTCCAGTTGTTCAGGTGGTATTAGATCTCTATCTGCTATCCATCGGAGTGAAACCAATAATTCATTTCACATAGGCACTGCAGTGCCATCAGATAGCAATGCCTTTTAGTTACCACCAACTTGGGCATTTTTGAAATAGTGACCTCAAGATTTAAGCTGCAAAATTCCATTATCTATCCTAAAGCCAGCCACAGCTGAATTTTTGAAATATCCTATTAAGTTTTCTGCTCTGAAAAAAATTCAGAGACTCCTTTTATATTAATCTCCCCATGGCAAATAAAATTTGCTGAGTGGTAGATTTAATATGCTTTTATTTATCTACTGCTGTATTTTGGAAAAAATGCTCTCAATATCAGTTTTTTTCAACATTACTAGAAGAAAAACATTATAACGATTTAAACCATCTTATTTATTTCATTGTTTTGACTATACACATTAAATAGCTTATTCTTGCCTTTTCTATCACTTTGGCATTTTAATTAAAATATAATTACCATTTTGAGTGTATTAATGTGCAGGTTTAGGTAATTGTCTAAGTCAGGTCATTAAGTATATTTCCAAGAGGAGGCTAAAGTAACTTGAAATGTGGTACATGTTTACCTCAGACAGGTATATCTTCACATTTTATTATTTTCCTTGGGGAACTTCACTTTTTAATTATGTAATGAAATTGAGCAGTATAAAAGAGATAAAGAGCTCCCTGCAGAATATGGAATAATAAAATATAAATGTTTTCATAGCTATGAATTTTTAGAAAATCTATAGGATCTGGAAATAAAAGAAAATTGATGGCTCATATTTCTATCAAAAAATTAACAAGGAAAAATAAATGATTTTCAATAATAGAAAAGAGACCAATGTTTCATGCCCACATCCACAGCCCACTCTGCCCTCCTCATTCATAAATTTTGCCATGAGCTGGCCTATTTTATTGCTTGGTATTGGTGAATAACCCCTGGAACTTATGAAGATTAGTTTTTTGTTTTGTTTTGTTTTCCTGATTGAAGAAAGTCGAGACAAAACCATGTAAGACATTTAAATAGCTCATGATGATTTGTATATGTTCAGACCAAGGAGTGGCACTATTGAAGGAGTGGCCCTGTTGAAGTAGGTGTGGCCTTGTTGGAGTAGGTATGTCACTGTGGGTGTGGGTTTTAAGATCCTAAATTAGCTGACTGGAAGCCAGTATTCTGATAACAGCCTTCACATGAAGATGTAGAACTCTCAGTTCCTCCTGCACCATGCCTGTCTAGATGCCAGAATGTCCCCACCTTGAATGATCTTGGACTGAACCTTTAAATCTATAAGCCAGCCCCTTAAATGTCCTTATAATAGTTGTCTTGGTCATTCATGGTTTCTATTCACAGCGGAAACATAGCTCATGATGCCCCCATAGTAATGGACTTAAAACAGAAAATATTTCTTCTCATTCTGTATTGTTCATTGCTGTAGGTTGTGCTTCACATAATCTCACTCATGAGCTTTGTATGACCTTATTACAATTGTTGTAGCTGGCTTGGTGGTCCTTCCCTCACCATTTTTACAACCTCTGGTTTATTGTTTGCATATGTCATATCATTCCACATTTACTGGAAAATGCTGTGGCCATATGACAATCACTCCTGTGGGAAACAGGAAGTGGCATAGTCAAGTCTAAAAACAAAGACTTAGATGTAGTTTGTGAACATCATTAATGAAATGTCCAAGCCATGTCATTATTTAGGACTCTGAAAATGCAGGGATTAGCTGAATTATAAATAACATGTACTATGAGACATAGTAGAAATATGTTTATTTGTTCAGTAGCCAGAATGGTCTTAAAATTCCCACAGCCTAAAGAAATTTTAATCGTTTTTATTATTTTTTAATTAATTAATTAATTAATTAATCAATCAATTAATTTGTCTGTTTGTTTGTTTGTTTGTTTGGTTTTACAAGACAGGGTTTCTCTGTGTAGCCCTGGCTGTCCTGGAACTCACTCTGTAGACCAGGTTGTCCTAGAACTCAGAAATCCACCTGCCTCTGCCTCCCAAGTTCTAGGATTAAAGGCGTGTGCCATCACTGCCCAGCTAATACTAGTCTTCTTAATAATAGTAGGTTCATGGTACATGTTTCTATGGAGCATGTGCTTTAGAAAAATCTGCTTTTCTGTTCTTGTGAGATGAATATGTTTCTACAGTCTTTCAGTGGTATACAGCCCAAGAATATTTCCTAAAAGGACCGGAGAGTCTTCCTTTAGAATTGAATCATCACTGAATACAGTTACCTGGGTTTTAGTTTAGGTGTGCTAAGAATTCCATGTTGGTAAGCACCAATTAGCATATATACACATACCTTGATCAAACTTATTCTTAATATTCTGTAGCTTTTATTAGCTGAAGTTGAACTTAGAAGCAAATAAGGTTGCAAAATAGGTTATGTATTTAAATAGTTGTATTGTAGGAGGAAAAGACTAGTCTTAAACTAATATTGTTACCCATGATGGATTTTCAAGGTGAATGTTGAATATTTAATATGAACACAGAGTAATCGTAATTATAGGAACATTTCCTAAGACCAATAGGTCAAATCATATATCGAAAAAAAAGACTAATATAGTAGGAAGAAAAATAGTTCATTCTATTTTTTCTTCTGTTTGAAAAAATGTTATCTTCAATAAACTGAAGTAATAACAAAAAATTAAATGTGTTTTCTGTATGATTTGCAAAAACCCAAAGTAGTAAATAAAGAAAAATCCTGATGTGGATATTAAGTGTCAAAGAACAAGGATCAGGGATACCAGTGAAATTACACAACCTCTGAGCTCCTCTATGTTCCGAAATCTTCTATAGTCAGTCTCACCATCAGGACTGAGTGTGGTATTCATCAATGTTGATATGGGATCTCCACTTACTGACTCATTGCAGATTCTGATGAATTCTGGAGTTGATAGCCCCCAGACAAACTCATAGACTTCTGGCATTCATCTACACCTCTACTTTCAGAATTTTTTATTTGCTTCTCCCATTAGAGGCCCCCTCTCATTTGCTAGACATGAATTAATTTATTTCATTCTTCATAGACAACCTTTCATAAAAATCTGTACCATATTCCAAATATCTATCACACTTTCTAGCTGAAAACTACTTCCTCTTAAGGAAATGAATATTTCTTCTTAGAATGTAACTCTTTATTTAATAACTTAGAAACTTCAGCTTCTGTCTCTGCTTTTCTGCCCTGGGATTTACATAACTACCCTTACTCCACCAGCATACTATCTGAAATTTGAATTTTAGCATGCAAATTTGAGAAAAACAAATGGAGAAATCCACAAATGTTTTTCTATAGCATGATCTCTCATTCACAATGCAGATTAATTCCTGAGCCAATTTATTAAAATGTCAGCACTGTATGTTAAGGCCATTTGTGACAAGAGGTGTTTAAAATATGTATTATCGAATATAATATCCAGCAGACAACTCTTAAGAAAGTGAATGTGGTTGCTGGAACAGAACAAATGGTTCAAAGTGAACATGTGTCATCCAGATTGCACAGTCTAGTTACAAAACTAAAGCATAATTGCAAAGCTATACAAGTGACTTTGGCAGATGAACCTCTGATATGAGGCATGAAGTCTCTCTGATTGAGTGACACCTGGCACTGCAATAGAAGGTAAATGTTAAAAGTTTTCTATAGACAATGTTTGCACAAAGGAAACAAAAAGTATGGGTGGACAAATAAGTGTGTTTCTCTAAAATACTTGTGGAGGTTAGTGGACACAAGGAAAGGCAGGGATGGGATAGAACTGGACAGTTGACAAATAAATTCTATAAGCCAAGTTCACCGGTCTGGATAGGAAAGTTACTGACTGATTCTCCTTAAGCATTGTTGAGAATGGCAACTTTTGACTATTATCTATCTTATTTTTATGTATTATTTAGTCTAATGCTGGCTGGCTACTGTTAACACTTGCCTCAGAGAGAAAGCTGTTTCTGTTCAACTACTGGAGACATGGAACGAAGCAGGTGCCACTTTCAACAAAAGTTGTGTTACATCCCACTTAGGAAAGAAATGAAGAATGGCAAGCATGTGTGGGCTTTTTGTGAGGCAGTCTGGCTGTAGTGAGCTTAGAATCAGTTTCTATTAAATGAACTAGTTCCATGATGGAACACAATAGCCTGAAATCGTTGATTTACCCAGGAAGAAAGTGAGATGGATTTGGTGAAAAACCACATTCTCAGTAGCATGACAGTTGTTAAAACATATGATAAAATAATACTATAAATCAATTGTAAACAACTATTTCAAAGAGCACTTTCAAATCCAAAAGACACTATAGATTAGATGGTATACAATCTCAGGTTTTATAGCTGTTAAATTCATAACCTCATGTTCTATAAATTATTACTTTTGATATGTCCAGAAACAATCTTTTTTTCTTTAATCATGCCTCTTAACCTTTTTATTTTGAAATGTTCTAAATATTTTTAAACCCTTTCCTCATTCATAAGATGGACAGTATAATTACAAATAAATTGTGGGGTTGTATTGAAATCATAATATTATAAATGGAATTTAGAATGACATTCTAGGTTTATTATGGTTATCACTCAATAATTAATATCAATAATGATTTTAATTATGACAAATGAAAATCATTTTCTTAGTTCATTATTACTATGTACACTTTTCTATTAAAGGAAATACTTTCAGTCTCTTTTGACACCACAGCCTGAGGCATCTTAGGAGATTTGCTTTACACAGGGCAACTGAGCAACTGATCTCCAGCTTGTCTGCTCCCCTGAAGACATCATAGCTTGAAGGCATCCCAGAAGCTCCTCTGTACACAGGATACAGCAGACACCACAGTCTGAAGATGTCTTGGGGGCTGTGTGCCATGAAGCGTAACTTAACAGACAGACTAAAAGCCTCCCTGGAGTTTTGTTGCACACAGCAAAACAGAAATCACAGTTTATAGGCTACCTTGGAGAACATCATCATGCAGAACAATAGCTTTACTGCTCATCTGAAGACCAAACAATGTGAAGGCCTCCCTGTAGATCTATTGAAGCCAGGGCAATAGATCAGCAGCTTCTCTGCCCCTCTGTAGAGGTCTCAGTTGGAAGGCCCCACAGGTGGATTGCAATAGCCAGGGATACAGGCCTATCAGGAGACCTGAAGCAACCCAGAGACAAAGGAGGCAGATTTCAGGCAGTCACCCAGACCAACAAACACAAGGGATAACTAGATGGTGAGAGGCAAGTGTAACACCATAAGCAACAGAAGTCAATACTAGTAGGCATTATCAGAACCCAGTTCTCCCACCACCAACAGCAAATCCTGAATATACCAACATACCTGATAATCAGAATGCTGACCTAAAATTCTATATTATGAAGACAAAAACTCCTTTAAGGAGGATATAAATAACTCACTGAAAGTAATACAGGGCTGGGCGTTGGTGGTACATGCCTTTAATACCAGCACTTGGGAGGCAGAGGCAGGCAGATTTCAAGGCCAGCATGGTCTACAGAGTGAGTGCCAGGACAGCCAGAACTACACAGAGAAACTATGTCACTAAAAAAAAAAAATAGAAAGAAAAAATAAAAAAATAACAGGAATTACAGGAAATACAGGAAAATACAGGTAAACAGATAAAACACCTTAAAGAGGAAACAAATAAATCCCTTAAAGAAATACAGGAAAATACAATCAAACAGGTAAAGGAATTGAATAAAGTAGTCCAAGACCTAAAAGTGGAAGTAGAAACAATAAAGAAAACACAAATGGAGGCAAACTTGGAAATGGGAAAATCTAGAAAAGAGGTCAGGAATTAGAGATGTAAGTATCAACAACAGAATACAATTGATAGAGAATTGCAGGTTAAGAAGATATTGTAGAAGAAATTGACAAAACTATCAAAGAAAGTTCAAAACATAACAAACTTTTAACCCAAAGCATCCAGAAGTTTCAGCACACATTGAAAAGTCTAAATCTAAGAATAATAGTAATAGAGGAGAATAAAGACTGAAAATGTCTTCAACAAATCATAGAAGAAAACTTCCCCAACCGAAAGAAAAAAAATGGGCATAAAGGTAAAAGAAGCCCATAGAACACCAAGTAAATGGCACCAGTAAAGAAAGTCCTCTCATCACATAATAATCAAAACACTAAACATACAGAACAAAGAATGAATATTAAAAGCTGCAAGGAAAAATGACCAAGTAACATACAAAGACAGACCTATCAAAATTACACCAGTTTTCTCAACAGAGACTATGAAAGCCAGAAGTGCCTGGTCAGAGGTCATGCAGACTCTTAGAGAACACAAATCCCAGTCTGGGTTACTATACCCAGCAAAACTCTAAACCAACATGGATGGAGAAAACAAATATTCCAGGACAAAACTAAATTCAAACAGTATCTATCTACCAATCCAGCCATATAAAGGAATATAGAAGGAAAACTCCAACACAAGGAAGGTACCTACACCAAAGAAAAGACAAGATATTAAGCATCTCACCTCAAAGCAAAAGCAAGAGAACCACAAGCACATAAAGCCACCTACAAAAACAAACATATCAGTAACCTAAACTCATCTGTCTTTAATATCTGAGTATTAATGGACTCAACTCACCTATAAGAAGACATAAGCTCACAGACTCCATATGGAGACAAGATCCAGCATTTTTCTACTTATAAGAAAAACGCCTCAATAGCAAAGATAGACACCATATCAAGGTAAAAGGATAGAAATAGCTCTTCAAAGCAAATGTTCCCAGGAAACAAACTCGAGTTGCCATCCTAAAATCCAAAAATAAGACTTTCAACTAAGCTGGGCGGTGGTGGCGCACGCCTGTAATCCCAGCACTTGGGAGGCCGAGGCAGGCGGATTTCTGAGTTCAAGGCCAGCCTGGTCTACAGAGTGAGTCCAGGACAGCCAGGGCTACACACAGAAACCCTGTCTCAAAAAAAAAAAAAAAACAAAAAAAAAAAACAAAACAAACAAAAACAACAACAGCAACAACAACAACAACAACAACAACAACAAAAAAAAGACTTCCAACTAAAAGTTATCAAGAGTGATGAGGAAGTACACCTCATATTCATCAAAGTGAAAATCCACCATGACAAAATCTCAATTCTGAATATCTATTCCCCAAATACAAGGGCACCCACACTAATAAAAGAAAATTTTCTAAACTTCAAAATACACATTGAACCCCACACAATAATAGTGACAGACTTCAACACCCCAGTCTGATATATATTTTGGATATATATATCCAAAACATGCATTTTGACATGTAGTAACACTAAAAATATAATAGATTTTATAAATGTTATCAAAAATGTTGATAATAAAGTAAGATCAAAATGAATATTAAAGAGATTTCAAAGCTAAAATCAAATGGAGATCAAGTTCAAGATACTTAAGCACTGCATAAATGGGGCTTCATAGCAAGATCCTGGTGAAGCAGAAGGCAGAGTTAATGCCAAAAGTTTGCAAATCAAGTCTGAAACAATATACTTGAATCAATCTTATGAAAACCGGAGACAAGTCTAGGATACCGGTACATGCACACCATATCTGTTCAATATAGTACTCGAAGTTCTAGCTAGAACAATGAGACAGGAAAAAGAGATCAAGGAGATAAAAATTGGCAAAGAAGAAATAAAGGTATCACCATTTGCAGATGATATGATAGTATACATAAATGACCCCCAAAAATTCTACCAGAGAACTTCTCCAGCTGATAAAAACTTCACCAAAGTGGGCAGATATAAAATTAACTCAAATAAATCAGTAGCCTAGATTTATTTTTAATTCAATATATTCTTTATTTACATTTCAAATGATTTCCCCTTTCCTGGATCTCCCCTCCCCAAAAGTCCCATAAGCCTTCTTCCTTCCCCATGTTCCCCCCTCTATCCCTTCCCACTTTCCTGTTCTGGTATTCCCCTACATTACTGCATTGAGCCTTTCTAGAACCAGGGGCCACTCCTTCCTTCTTCTTGGACATCATTTGATATGTGGATTGTGTCCTGGTTATTCCAAGCTTCTGGGCCAATAGCCACATATCAGTGAATGCATACCATGAGGCTTCTTTTGACATTGTGTTACCTCACTTAGGAAGATGTTCTCCAGCTCCATCCATTTGTCTAAGAATATCATGAATTCATTGTTTCTAATGGCTGAATAGTACTCCATTGTGTATATACACCACAATTTTTGTATCCATTTCTCTGTTGAGGGACATATGGGTTCTTTCCAGCTTCTGGTTATTATAAATAGGGCTGCTATGAACACAGTGGAGCATGTGTCCTTATTACATGCTGGGGAATCCTCTGGGTATATGCCCAGGAGTGGTATAGCATGGTCCTCCAGAAGTGTCATGCCCAGTTTTCTGAGGAACAGCTAGACTGATTTCCAGAGTGGTTGTACCAACTTGCAATCCCACCAGCAGTGGGGGATTGCTCTTCATTCTCCACATCCTCACCAACACCTGCTGCTTCGAGTATTTAACCTTAGCCATTCTGACTGGTGTGAGGTTCTCAGGGTTATTTTGATTTGCATTTCCCTAATGACTAATGATGTTGAACATTTCTTAAGTTGCTTCTCAGCCATCTGAAGTTCTTCAAGTGAAAATTCTTTGTTTAGCTCTGTACCCCATTTTTAATATGGTTATTTGGTTTTCTGGGGTCTACCCTTCTTGAATTCTTTGTATATATTGGATATTAGCCATCTGTCAGATGGAGGGTTGGTGAAGATCTTTTCCCAATTTGTTGGTTGCCATTTTATCCTTTTGACAGTTTCCTTAGCCTTACAGAAACTTTGTGATTTTATGACTCCTATTTGTCAATTCTTGACCTTAGAGCATAAGTTATTGGCATTCTGTTAAGGAACTTTCCCCCTGTGCACATGTCCTTAAAGGTCTTCCCCAGTTCCTTTTCTGTTAGTTTCAGTGTGTCTGGCTTTATGTAGAAGTTCTTGATCCACTTAGAGTTGAGCTTAGTACAAGAAGATAAGAATGGATCAATTCACATTCTTCTGTATGCAGACCTCCAATTGAACCAGCACCATTTGTTGTAAAGGCTATTTTTTTCCCACTGGATATTTTCTGCTCCTTTGTCAAAGATCAAGTGACCATGTGTGTGTGGGTTCATTTCTGGGTCTGCAATACTATTCTATTGATCCACCTGCCTGTCATTGTTCCAATACCATGCAGTTTTTAACACTATTGCTCTGTAGTATTGCTTGAGGTTGGGGATACAGATTACCCCAGAGGTTCTTTTACTGTTGAGAATAGTTTTAGCTATCCTGGGTTTTTTGTTATTAAACATGAATTTGAGAATTGCTTTTTCTACCTCTATGAAGAATTGAGTTGGGATTTTGATGGGGATTGCATAAAACCTGTATATTGCTTTTGGCAAGATGGCCATTTTAACTATATTAATCCTGCCAATCCACAAGCATGGCAGATTTTTTCGATTTTCTGAGGTCTTCTTCAATTTCCTTCTTCAGAGACCTGAAGATCTTTGTCATACAGATCTTTCACTTGTTTTGTTAGAGTCACAACAAGATACTTTATATTGTTTGTGGCTATTGTGAAGGGTGCATTTCCCTAATTTCTTTCTCAGCCTGCTTATCCTTTGAGTACAGGAAGGCTGCTGATTTACTTGAGTTGATTTTATTTCCAGACACTTTGCTGAAGTTGTTTATCAGCTGTAGGAGTTCTCTGGTGGAGGTTTTCGGGTCACTTAAGTAGACTATCCCATCATCTGCAAATAGTGATAGTTTGATTCTTCCTTTCCAATTTGTATCCCTCTGACCTTCTTATGTTGTCTAATTGCTCTAGCTAGAACTTCAAGTACTATATTGAAAAGATATGGAGAGAGAGGACAGCCTTGTCTAGTCCCTGATTTTAATGGGATTGATTCAAGTTACTCTCCATTTAGTTTGATGTTGGCTACTGGTTTTCTGTATATTGCTTTTACTATGTTTAGGTATGGGCCTTGAATTCCTGTTCTTTCCAAGACTTTTAGCATGAAAGGATGCTGAATTTTGTCAAATGCCTTTTCAGCATCTAATGAAATTACCATGTAGTTTTTTTCTTTGAGTTTGTTCATGTAGTGGATTTCCATATATTGAACCTTCCCTGCATCCCTGGGATGAAGCCTACTTGATCATGGTGAATCATTTGATGTGTTCTTGGATTCGGTTGGCAAGAATTTTATTGAGTATTTTTGCATCGATGTTCATAAGGTAAATTCGTCTGAAGTTCTCTTTGTTGGATCTTTGTGTGATTTTGGTATTAGCATAATTGTGGCTTCGTAGAACAAGTTTAGTAGTGTTCCTTCTGTTTCTATTTTGTGGAATAGTTTGAAGAGTATTGGTGTTAGGTCTTCTTTGAAAGTCTGATATAATTCTGCACTAAAACCGTCTGCTCCTGTGATTTTTATTTTTTTATTTTTTTTGGTTGGAAGACTTTTTATGACCCCTTCTATTTCTTTAGGGGTTATGGGACTGTTTTGATGATATATTTGATTCTGATTTAATTTTGGTATTTGGTATCTGTCTAGGAAATTGTCCATTTCCTCCAGATTCCCCCGTTGTGTTGAGTATAGGCTTTTGTAATAGTATCTGATGATTTTTTTTAATTTCCTCAGTTTCTCTTGTTATATCTCTCTTTTCATTTCTAATTTTCTCAATTTGGATAATGTCTCTATGCCCTCTGGTTAGTCTGGCTAAGGGTTTATCTATCTTGTTGATTTTCTCCAAGACCCAACTCCTGGTTTTGTTGATTCTTTGTATGGTTTTCTTAGTTTCCAATTAATTGATTTCAGCCCTGAGTTTGATGATTTCCTGTCTTCTACTCCTCCTGGTGGATGAGCTTCTTTTTGTTCCAGAGCTTTCAGTTGTGCCATAAAACTGCTAGTGTATTCCCTCTCTAGTTTCTTTTTGGAGGCACTCAGGTCTATGAGTTTTCCTCTTAGCACTGCTTTCATTGTGTCCCAAAATTTGGGTATGATGGGCCTTCATTTTCAATAAATTCTAAAAAGTCTTTGATTTCTTTCTTTATTTCTTCTTTGGCAAAGGTATCTTGAGTAGAGTGTTGTTCAGCCTCCATATGTATGTGAGCTTTCTGTTATTTTTGTTGCTATTGAAGACCAGTCTTACTCCATAGTGATCTGATAGGTGGCATGGGATTAGTTCAATCTTCTTATATTTTTTGAGGTGTAACTTGTGACCAATTATATTTTTTATTTTGGAGAAGGTACCATGAGGTGCTGAGAAAAAGATATATTATTTTGCTTTAGGATGAAATGTTTTATACATATCTATCTGTTAAATGTAATTGGCCCAAAGCTTCAAATAGTTTCAGTGTATCCCTGTTTAGTTTCTGTTTTGCTGATCGGTCCATTGAGGATAGTGGAGTATTGAAGTCACCCACAATTTTTGTGCTAGGTGCAATGTGTGCTTTGAGCTTTAGTTTCTTTTAATAATGAGGATGCTCTTGCATTTGGAGCATAGATGTTCAGAATTGAGAGTTCTTCTTGGTCGATTTTTTCTTTGTCAAGCAAGAAATGTCCTTCTGTGTCTCTTTTGATGACTTTCGGTTGAATGTCAATTTTATCTGATATTAGAATGGCTACTCTGACTTGTTTCCTGAGACCATTTGCTTGAAAAATCATCTTCCAGCCTTTTCCCCTAAGGTAGTGTTTGTCTTTCACACTCAGGTGTGTTTCCTGTATGCAGCAAAATGTAGGGTTCTCTTTATATATCCATTCTCTTAGTCTATGTCTTTTTATTGGGGAATTGAGTCCATTGATGTTAAGAGATATTAAGGAATAGTTATTATTACTTCCTGTCATTTTTGATGTTATTTTTATATTTGAATGGTTATCTCCTTTTGGGTTTGATGAAAGAAGTTACTATCTTGTTTTTTCCAGGGTGTAGTTTCCCTCCTTTTATTGGAGTTTTCCACTTATTATCCTTTGGAAGGCTGAGTTTGTGGAAAGATATTGTGTAAATTTGGTTTTTGTCATGGAATATCTTGGTTTCTGCATCTATGGTGATTGAGAGTTTTGCTGGGTATAGTAGTCTTGACTGACATTTGTGTTCTCTTAGAGTCTGCATGAGATCTGCCCAGGATTTTCTAGCTTTCATGGTCTTTGGTAAGAAGTCTGGTGTAGTTCTGATAGGTCTTCCTTTATATGTTACTTGGCCTTTTTCTCTTACTGCCTTTAATATTCTTTCTTTGTTTACTACATTTGTGGTTTTGATTATTATGTGACAGGAGGTATTTCTGTTCTGGTCCAGTCTGTTTGGAGTTCATAGGCTTCTTGTATATTCACGGGCATCTCTCTCTTTAGGTTAGGGAAGTTTACTTTCATGATTTTATTAAAGATATTTGCTGGCCCTTTAAGTTGTAAATCTTCACTCTGATCTATACCTATAATCCTTAGGTTTGGTCTTCTTATTGTGTCCTGGATTAACTGGATGGTTTGGGTTACAAGCATTTTGCATTTTGCATTTTCTTTGACTGTCAAGTCAATGGTTTCTATGTTATCTTCAGCATCTGAGATTTTTCTTCTATCTCTTGTATTCTGTTGTTGATATCTGCATCTATGGCCCCTGATTTCTTCCCAAGGTTTTCTATCTCCAAAGTTGTCTTCCTTTGTGATTTCTTAGTTGTTTCTACTTCTGTTTTTAGATCCTGGATGGATTTGCTCAGTTCCTTCACTTGTTTGTTTATATTTTTCTGTAATTCTTTAAGAGATTTTTGTGTCTCCTTGTCATGACTTCTGCCTGTTGACTCAATTGCTCCTGCATTTCTTTAAATGATTTTTGTGTTTTCTCTTTACTGACATCTATCTTTTGACTGATATTCTTCTGAATTTCTTTAAGTGATTTTTGTGTTTCCATTGTAAGTGATTCTAACTTATTCATGTTCCCCTGTATTTCTTTAAGAGATTTATGTATTTCCTTTTTGTGTTCCTCTAACAGCATCATGACCAGTGATTTTAAATCCAAATCTTGTTTTTCTGATGTGTTCACGTATCCAGGACTTGCTGTGTTGGAGAATTGGGTTTAGATGCTGCCATATTGCCTTGATTTCTGTTAGTAATGTAATCTTTGCCTTTTGCCATCTGGTTATCTCTGGCATTAGTTGGTCTTGTTGTCACTGGCTGGTACTTGAACCTCCTGTGAGCCTGTAAGGCTATTTTTCCACACAGCAGGATAACTGGGTATCCTCTGGCACAGATTGCTGATGTGCTGCCCTCCTCTTGGGTGCCCTTGAAGCCCTGGTTTGTCTTGCCCCAAGCAATGCTATACTCGGGTTCCCTCTGTGAACCTGGTGCTGCCCATCTGCTCCTTCAGGGAGTGAAGATGGCAGATGCTTCAGGGACCTTTTCCAAGTGCTGGTCAGTCTGCAGGGCAAAGGACCCCTGACAGGGTTGGTACACAGATAGCCTGCAGAGCTGCCCAGGCCCTGGGTGCATGCAAAAGCCTGACAGGCTGAGACCCAAGCGATTTTAGCCTAGGGCTATGTTTGTGTAGCTTGCATTGTCTGTTAGATCTCTGTGGTGTTCGGGAGCCAAGATGGCGGAGCGCCCCTCCAGTAGCCTACCTTTATACAAATGATAAACAGCCTGAGAAAGAAACTGGGGGGGAAACTCCCTTTCCAATAGCCACAAATAATATAAAATATCTTAGCGAAATCTAACCAAACAAGATATGTGTAACAATAATTTCAAGTCTCTCAAGAAAGTAATTGAAGATCACAGAAAACTGAGAGATCTCCCAATGCTCATGCACTGGCAGAATTAATATAATAAAAATAACCATCCTACCAAAGAAAATCTACAAACTCAATGCAATCCCTATCAAAATCCCAGCACAATTCTTCAAAGACATGGAAAGAGCAATTCTCAATTTCATCTGGAAAGGCAAAAACAAAAACAAAAACAAAAAGCCAGAAGAGCAAAAATAATTAACAACAAAAGAAAGGCTGGGGGAATCACCATCCCTAATCTCAAACTTTACTACAGAACAATAACGATTAAACACTGCAGGCAATTGGTACAGAGACACACATGCTGATCAATGGAATAGTACTGAAGATCCAGAAATAAAATGACACACTTGCCAACTCTTGAACTTTGATAAAGAAGCCAAACACATACAAAGGGAAAAAAGAAAGCATTTTTAATAAATGGTGCTAGTCTAACTGGCTGTCTATATGTAGAAAAATAAAAATATACCCATTTCTGTCACTTTGCCCAAAGCTCAAGTCCATATGGATCAAAAACCTCAACATAAAACCAGATACATTGAATTTAATAGACAAGTAAGTGGGCAAAAGCCTTGAACTCATTTGCACAGGGGGGAATTTCCAAAACAGAACTCCAATAGCTCATACTCTAAGATCAAGAATTAATAAATGGAACCTCATGAAACTGGAAAGCTTCTGTAAGGCTAAAGACATACTCAACAAGACAAATTGGCTAATTATAGATTGGGAGAAAAGAGACTCTCAGGAGTCAAAGGGAGGGAGCATAAATAAAATGCCCTACAGTGGGGAGAGGAAACTTATAGAACCCACCTCCTGCAGAAAGACAGGGCATCAAATGAGGGATGGGGTTGCTATTCTACTGTCAAAACTCTGACCTATAATTGATCCTGTGTGAAAGGGTGTCAGGGATGGAAATGGAGAGAAGTCTGAGGAAAAGAAGGTGCAGTGACAGGTCCAAAATGGGATCCAGCTGAAGGGCAGGCCCCACGGCCTGACACTATTACTGAGGCTACATAATGCTCACAATAAGGGACCTATCATGACTGCCTTCTGAAATACCCAACAAGCACCTGAAAGAGTTAAATGCAGATATTTACACCCAACAAATGGGCAGAAGCTGCTGACCCCTGTGGTTGAATTAAAGAAAAACTGGAAGAAGCTGAGGAGGGTCATCCTGTAGGAGGGCCAGCAGTCTCAATTAACCTGGACCCCTAAGATCTCTCAAACACTGGACCACCAACCAGGCATACATCAGCTGATATGAGGCCTCCAACACATATACATCAAGGACTGCAGAGTCTAGGTTCAGTCAGACAAAATGCACCAAACCCTCAAGAGACTGGAGGTCCCAGGGAATTTAGAGGTCTGGTGGGGTGGGGGCTGGAGGGTGGGGACATCCTCGTGGAGACAGGGGTGAGGAGGTGGTATGGGATGTGGTGGTCAGAAGGTGGGCCAGGTAGGGAATAAAATCTGGAATATATATATATATATATATATATATATATATATATATATATATATATATATATATACATTTAATATATATATATATATATATATAATATTTTATATATATATTTTATTTTTATATATATTTTTATTTTATATTATATATATATATTTTTATTTTATATTATATATATATTTATATATATATATATTTATTTTTATATATTATAAATATATAAAATATATAAATATTTTATATATTTAATATATATATATATTATATATATATATATATATATATATATATATATATATATATATATATATATATATATATATATATTAAAGAAAATACCTTGAAATCATTTGTTTAAAAAACTCATTGTCTTTAAAAAAGAAAAAGTAGTTTAAATTTTTACTACACTATTGATGTTTTCTGTATCTCTAATTGATATAGATGGTGTTTTCTCCAAACCAATTATATATCACTAAGTGCAAGGGAGAAATTGAATCAGTATCAATATATGATTTGAACAAAAAAAAAGACATGCAGAAAATCACTTTATAGCCTGCTGAATTTCAATAATTAATAAGTCATTGATAAGAATAATGCCTAATACATTTCAATTGATTCCTTCCCCATATTTCAGACACATAACTAATATTTAAGGATAATATATTATACTCTTGATATTCTACAGACAACTCATGAATTGGAGCCCATGCTCACCAAAAGTTAGGTTATATTTATTGGGGATATTTCAGGTCAGGGTTATCAGAACAAATTCATTTTTGTCTAACCTAGACTTCTGAATTCCAGCTATACAACAGTACAAATGTCACCTTAATATGTGTAATTGTGGTACTTCATTATAGCAGTTCTATAAAAATGATGCAATATTATTTTCCTGTCCTAGGTATGCTCATGAATATTTCTAAATGTTTTACTGGAAAAAGAAATCATTGTGTGATAAGGTCAGAGACTGTATAAATTATAATACAAATGTCTGACATTCCCTCTCTGTGTTGCAGTATTTGGTAAATTTGTACATGTGTCTAGATTTTCATTACATGACCTTGATAATCTACACAAATTCTTTTATTTAGTTTTATGTCTAGCTTTTAAGAAATAGTTTTTGATGATAAAATAGTGTTGCCCCAATACTTTCTGAATCACTTACAGGTTTTGCTAAGAGGAAGCATCTCTAGGTAAGGAAAATAACTTTGATACACAATGGCATTTACTTCTACTGAGAATTCAACCTCATGCAGTTGATGAAGTTAACATTATCAATTAAAATTTTTTGTTTTCTTTTAACTTTAAAGTGTAAAACTAGTTACAATGATCAGAGAAATTAATTTAATATAATATAAAATTATTGCATAACAATAGCTCAACCCTGTTCTCTCTGACACTGCTTGCTATGTCTTATCCATCATTTAAATGGTTCAATATTTTTATTGGATATTTACACTTTGTAGCTCAGTAGTTAATGGTTTTTACCACAATTTGGTATCCTATTCTACAATGTGAAAGAAGAGAATCAACTCTAACTATGATTTTCACAGGCCCAACACACACACACATACACACACACACACACACACACACATACACACACACACACACACACACAGAAAGAGAGAGAGAGAAAGAGAGAGAGAGAGAGAGAGAGAGAGAGAGAGAGAGAGAGAGACAGAGACCACATACACAAATTGTCAGAGATTGATTCCATTTTCAGAGATATATGTAATATATATGACCAAATACACTCAGGTATGTATATGACCAAAAGTGAAGTATGTATTTGTTTGTTTTGTCAGTGCTCAGGATTGAAACTTGGGGTGAAATGTATAGATTACTCACTGTAACTACATTTCCATTTACAGAAGAAATTCTGAGCCTTGGTATAACATGAACTGGTCACGTGAATTAACCAATAGCCTACAAAACTAGTTCAATATGTTAAAGAGTAAAAAGAATGTGGCCATGACACAGGACCACTACTCTAATTGGACAAGGAAGGAATTGTTGCTTCTATTGTTAGGATAACAGGACACACAAAAGAATGTAGCCCACCTATTATCTCCTAGCTCCTCTCCATAATTTACCCAGAGATTATTCAACACCAATACTGCATATATTTCAGTGCCATAAGTCTTATAAATGGCTACTGAGACAGGCATGAGCTTGGAAGGCCCCTCTTCTTGGAACCATTCCACTCTTGGGAATATTCTTACTCTTCTTTAATAAATCTATGCTCACTCTGCTCTATACTTGTCTGCATTCCCTTATGCATTTTCAAACTATGACAAGTTCAGAAGCTTCTGGGTGAATTTGTGAGTGTTGATCATCTGACATTCCAGATCTCCATGGAAAGCCTACAGAGAGATAGGAGTACAGAGAGACTCTTTCATCCTCAAAAAATAAAATTAAATTAAAAGCAATGCTATAGGTATGTTAGGCTTAGAGGTTTGAATTAGGTAAATATCATAAGGTGAATTCAAATTCAAATTGGGTTTAAGCTATTAAAAGATCCTATACATTTACTCCTATAAAAGTCAGTGTCTGATTTTAGTTCAGCTACTTGCATTACCTCAAGGATCCTCAGAAAAGGATAATTACTTTAACACACTATCTTCCTCTTTTTCATCTCTCTCTCTTCTTCCCTCTCTTTCCATATTCCAGATTACCATACTTTTATTCTTTGTAGATATAGCTTAATTAATAGAAGTAACATTCTGTGTCTTTGGTACCATTGTCCCCACCCAATTTCTCTAGGACTTGGATTCCTACAAAATGTTATCCATTCTGAGCTATAATCCTTTGTAGTGTTGCATAATTATAATATAAAAGTAACTGCATTCAATGTCCTTGATGTGTATTTATATATTTCAAATTTTCCTAAAGATAGACTACAAAATATCTAATATCTATGTCAAGATAAATATGGACTGAGCTATTGTTCTTCTACCTACAGAAACACTTGCCACTCTCCTTCCAGACCCTGTGTACCCTTGTTTTCATGGAAATGATTAATGTAGTATTTGAGTCGCCATACTTATTGTTTCTGTTCTTTAACCTTTTCTACCCATTTGCCTCCAGTTTTTCTACTCACTTAGCCTTGTAGAATAAACCTCTTCCTTTGGTGGCCATTTTCTATATAACTGGTTAGATACATATTATCATTTATTTTCATGTTAATTTCTATCCTGTTTCATACATGGTTTTCCAAACATGATAGTCAATATTTTCGTGAAATAGCAATTGAACTATAAAATGATCCAAAACCATGACAGTCTACAGATGGGTCTGAATATATATAATATATATAAATAAATATAATTATAAATAAATAATATATTGTTATTGTTATATTAATTACTATATTAATAATAAATTAATATAATTAAATACATGGCTTTTGTTGGGTCATTCGTATTTTCATATGGTTTAAAGTATACCAGTACAAGTATTTTTTAATTTTAATTTAATTTAATTTAATTTTAATCTTTTCTTTTACAGTACAGATTTTATCCCCCTCCTGATCCACCCTCTAACTGTACCACATCCCCTACTTCCTCCCCCCATTTCCATTAGGATGTTCTCCCCACCCTCCAATCCCCACCCCAACAGACTTCTAAACTCCTTGGGGCCTCCAATCTCTAGAGGGTTAGGTGCACCTTCTCTTACTGAGTCCAGACCCAGCAGTCCTCTGCTGTGTATGAGTTTGGGGCCTCATATCAACTGCTGTATGCTGCCTGGTTGGTGGCCCAGTGTCTGAGAAATCGCTGAGGTCCAGGTTAATTGAATCTGCTGGTCCTCCTACAGGTTCTTTCAGCTTTTCTCTAATTCAACCACAAGGATCAGCAGCTTCTGTCCATGGATTGGGTGTAAATATCTGTATCTGATTCTATCAGCTGCTAGTTGGGTCTTTCAGAGGCAGTCATGATAGGCCCTTGTCTTAGTTGCGGTTTTATTGCTGTGAATAGACACCATGACAAGTCTTATAAATGACAACATTTAATTGAGGCTAGCTTACAGGTTCAGTGGTTCAGTACATTGTCATCAAGGCGGAAGCATGGCAGTTTCCAGGAAGGCATGGTGCAGGAGGAGCTGAGAGTTCTACATCTTCATGTGAACGAAGCCAGGAACAGACTGGGTATCCTCAGGCAGCTAGGAGGAAGATCTCCAAGCCCACCCTGATGTTGACAAGGCCATACTTTCTAATAGTGCCACCTACTAGCAAGAGCATATGTAAACCATCACATTCAACTCCTTGATCCCCATAGGCTTGTTCAAACATGAGTCTTTGGGGGCCATACCTAAACATAGCATAATGTAAAATACAACTTCAAAAGTTCCCATAAGTCTACAGCAGTCTCAACAGTGTTAAAATTCCAAAGTTCAAGGTCTCTTCTGAGATTCATCCAATCAAATATAATCCCTAAAGCAAGATAGGAAATCATCTGGGTGAACTCCAAACTCTGTATCTCCATATCTGATGGCAAAGCAGTCATTAGATCTTGAAATCCTTTTGCATCTTTGTTGACCGCAACAAACTTCTTTCTCCTGGGCTGGTTCCACTTCCTGTTAGCAGTTTTTCTTGGCAGGCATCCTGTGGCTCTGGCATCTTTAACATCTTGGGGTCCTTGAGTCAACTTCAGCTTCACAGCTTCTTGTTTCAATGTCTGGGATCCACACATGATTTTCTTTGTTCCTCCAGATGGTTGGTGTCATTTCTCCAGCTCTGCCCTCTGTATCATTCCAAATTCAGGTTGATCCACTCCATTGCCACTGCTGCTTTTGGTGGTCATTCCATGGCATCTCCAATACGTTGGGATCTTCCTCTGCAACTAGGCTTCACCAATAGCCTCACAGAGGCTCTTTTCATGGTGCCAAGCCTCAACTCCTTCACATGACCCCTTTAGTCCCGGGCTCTCAACTACAACTGAGGCTTCACTTTTACCAATGGCTTTCCATGACCTCTCAGAGTACCAAGCCTCAACTCTTCTTCATGATGTCGTCATGCTTTCAAAACCAGAATCTGAATGATTCTTACAGATTTCAAAATACAGCTGCACTATGAGGTACAACCTTGGTTATCTCTGGAACATAGCTTCTTTGTGCTCTCAGAAAACACTTCCCAGAAAATTTTACCTCATTGATGCTGGTCTCTTAGTA
Source organism: Apodemus sylvaticus (assembly GCF_947179515.1). Lineage (NCBI taxonomy): Eukaryota > Metazoa > Chordata > Mammalia > Rodentia > Muridae > Apodemus > Apodemus sylvaticus. The sequence continues at coordinate 1,632,493 of NC_067483.1, read as the reverse complement.
ACCACTAATTTCTTAGCCTCAGCTAACCAGCATCAATTACCATAATAGTCCTTTATTTTTCACTCTAAAGCCAGAGCCACATGGCCAAAGTTGCCATGCTCTGCTGCTTGCTGAAGCTCTACCCGCCCCCCCCCCCATTCTATTACCAGCTTTCTGTTTTCCAACTCCCTCTCTACCTAATCTGGTTTACTGGCTTTCTGTTTTCCAAGTCCCTCTGTGACTAATCTTGGCTGCCTTGGACCTTTCTCTGTAAATTGACTTTGAATTCAGAAAACTGCATGCCTGTTTCCTAAACTCTGGGATTAAAGCTGTGGTTCACCAAGCCTGGATTTAAGTTTTTCTTCACCTAGAACTTGCTCTAGGCCTTGGATTCAGAGATCTGCTTGTCTTTGCCTTCTGGGATTAGTGGCTTATAATACCATGCGTGGTATTAGGTGGGTGGGATCTTGCCTCAAGGTCACTACTCCCTCAATTCAATTTAATATACTTGAACATAGGAGTCAGCTCCATTTCTCTTCCTGGTACCCCTTTAATGCTAGAACCATGTATTTTACATTTTCCCTTTCTCACCTTGCTATGTTTATTTAATATGGTCTTCATGAGATTTAACTACAGAACAAAGTCTATGATGTGTATTTCTGAGACTTCCTTTGTCTGTGGAATTAATCTGAGTCTCTTTACCTTAGCCTCCAGGGACTCTTCATACAAGGGCAAAAGTAGCCACATTCTTCATCAAAATACTATAAAAACAGTTTCTAGGCCACATACTGTAGTTCTTCTCCACTGAAACCTCTTGGACCAGGTCTGCACAGTTAAAATAACTCAACAGAAGCAAAGTCTTCCATATTACTACTAGGATAGTTCATTAAACCCCACCAAAAGCATTCCATGACTTTCCAAATCCCAAGTCCCAAAATCTACATTCTTCCAGACAAAATCATGGTCAGGCCTATTACAGCAATACCCTAGTCCTTGGTACCACCTTCTGTCTTTGGGTTTTACTGCAGTGAACAGACACTGTGACTAAGGCAAGTCTTATAAATGACAACATTTAATTGAGGCTGGCTTACAGGTTCAGAGGTTCAGTTCATTGTTATCAAGGCAGAATCATGGCCGCATGCAAGCAGGCATGATGCAGAAGCGGAGAGTTCTACATCTTCATCTAAAGGAAGCCAGCAACGGAATGGGCATCCTTAGGCAGCTAGGAGGAAGGTCTCCTAGCCCACCCCCACAGTGTCACACCTCCTCTAACAAGGTCACACCTTATTGTGCCACTCTCTAGGATGAGCATATGCAAACCATCACAGCCCCCTTTCTGAGCACACTGTTATACTGAGCATACTGACACTCAGTAATAGTGTCAGGTCTTAGGACCTCCCCTTGAGCTGGATCTCAGCTTGTGCCTGTTGGTAGGCATCCTTTCCCTCAGGCTCTTCATTTTTGTCCCTGAAGGTCTTTCAGACAGGAACAATTATGGGTTTTGACTTGGAATGGCACAACTACATTCCTTCCTTTATGCCTTTTCTTCTACAGGAGGTGTTCACTCTACAAATTCCCTCTCCCACTATTGGGTATTTCATCTACGGTCCCTCCCTTTGAGTCCTGAGAGTCTTTCACCTCCCAAGTCTCTGGTACATCCACCACTTCCTCCCTCCCAAGGTAGCCTCTTTCCATTCTTTCTTCTGGCCCCCAGGGCTTCAGTCCTCTTCCCTGCACTCAATACCTGATCAAGTTCCCCATCCTGTCCCCTTTCCCATCCAGGTCCCTCCCTCCATAACTGCTCCTGTAATTGCTTTATTCTCCCTCCGAAGTGGGACTGAGGCATCCTCACCTAAGCCCTTCAGCTTGTTAACCTTACTGAGTTCTGTGGATTGTATCTTGAGTCTTCCTTCTCCTTAAACTTCATACGGTTTATGGATCGTATCATGGGTATTCTGAGATTTTAGGCTAATATCCACTTATTAGTGAGTACATACTATGCATTCCTTTTTAGTCAGAGTCACCTCACTCAGGATGATATTTTCTAGTTTCATCCATTTGCCTGCAAAGCTCAGGATGTCCTCATTCTTAATAGCTAAATAGCATTCCATTTTGTAAATGAAAGGGAAACATTTTTTATATCTATTCTTCTGTTGTGGGACATCTAGGTGGTTTCCAGCTTCTGGCTAATACAAACAAAGCTGCCATGAATATAATGGAAAATGGTTCCCTGCGGCAAGGTGGAACATCTTTTGGGTATATGCCCAAGAGTGGTATAGCATGGTCTTCAGGTAAATAGATTTCCAATTTTCTTAGGAATCTCCAGATTGATTTCCAGAGTGGTTATACCAGTTTGCAATGCCACCAGCAATGGAGGAGTGTTCTTATTTCTCTACATCCTCTCAAATATGTGTTGTTGCCTGAGGTTTTGATCTTAGCCATTCTGATTGGTGTAAGGTAGAATCTCAGGGTCCTTTTATTTTGCATTTCCATGATCACCAAGAACTTTGAACAGCCATTCATGATTCTTCTGTTGTGAATTCTTGGTTTAATTCTGTACCCTATTTTTGATTGGGTTGTTTGCTTTTTTGGTGGTTAGTTTCTTGACTTCTTTATATATTTTGAATATTAGCCCTCTATCAGATTTGGGGTTAGTGAAAAATTTTTCCCAATCTATAGGTTGGTGATTTTTTCTATTGGCTATGTCCTTTCAATCCAAGTATTTGAAGTTTCACAAATTCAAACTGGTTAAAGTTTGTCAAATTACCATTTAAAATCTGCTACAATCATTGAGATGAGCCTAACAAATCAACCCACACATTAATACTTCTTGTTTATGACAATTTCCTATGATCTTTATTTTGGAAGCCAACTGTTTCAGGTATTAGGTTTTGTTTTTCTGTTTCTTGCACTGAGGTCATTTTTTAAAAGTTTTTAATTCTACTAAAGTATTTATTGATAGTTAATCCTATTCTCTGATTTTCCTATATTTTCACTTCCACTATTGAACTGAAGTAGTCTACTTGGCTCCTGCTATTTTATTCTAATATCATGTGTATAGGTGTGTGTGTGTGTGTGTGTATGTGTGTGTGTGTATGTATGTGTGTGTGCATGTGTATACATGGATGTGAATAAGTAGATTTGCACCTATGTGTACTCTTTTGTAGTGATTCTGCAATATGTATAATGTGTAAACAATATATTTGCAATTACAATCAACCTGTTTCTTTGTGTCATTCTTTTGCATTTATCAATTTTAGATTTTTTTGAGACAAGATTTGCCTATATAGCCTTGGTTGGAATTTATCTTACACATATCCACTTACTTGTCTCTTCCTCCAAAGGGAGGTAACCTTACCAACTTATGAATATCACAGATGACAAGAAAAAATATTTTACTAGAACAAATACATGTACAATGTCAAAAACTTCCAAAGTATATCATTCAAAATCCAATAAAAATTCCCAGAAGTATAAGAAGCAGAAATCTATAACCTAATATGATTGGAATACTTAACCAATTAAAGTTGAACCAGACACAACAAATTATAATTTTAGAGAACAAATAATGAACCCTGTGAATATGAAAAAATTCTCATAATGCAAGAAGATATAGAAATAGTTATAATTTATTGAATAACCTTATTGCTTATTAAATAATATTTGCATTAATGAATTTCATAAATAAAGGAAATTAGACTTAAATTGCATTTTAAGTCTCCATAAAAAGATTATTTGTATTGAAAAATGGCAGTAGAAATAGAAAAGATAATAATGCTAGGTAGGTGACTCAGTCAAATGTTTTACATGAAAGCAAAAAGACTTGACTTCAGATGCCCAGCAACCATATTAAAACCAAGGACTGTTAGAACTAGAACACAGAGACAGGGTGATCCCTAGGACTCTCTAACCAACTTGTCATGTAAAGTCTGTGAGTTCCAAGTGCAGTGAAAAATTCTGTTTCAAAAATAAAATGAGATACCCATCAGCAATTTCTCATGGAAAACAATAGAGGAAGACATCTGTATTAATTATTTTTCTGTTGCTTTAGTTAAGCTCCATGACCAAGAAAACTTATTGAAGGAAGGGCTATTTGTGCTAATGGTTCCATAGATAAACAGTTCCATTATGATAGTGGCAAACAGAAGGTACAGCAAGAGAAATGTGAAGCTGAGAGAGCCCAGATCTTCAAACACAAGTACTATAAACAAGAATGAACTAGAAGTAGCATAAAGTTCTAAAACTCAAAGCCTTCCTCCACTGATAAACATCCTTTGAACTTGCATGAGGAAGGATCCTTGTCAGGAGACCAGAAATAGAAATTTATGTCCTCCAAGTTTTTATTTCCTTGTGTTGTAAATCATCAGGTACTGGCAGGTCTGTATGAAGAGTCTTGTCCTTTATTTTCTTTATTATGCTACACAAATAGTTCATTATCTTAATTAGCAACACTGTAGCATGTCTTAGGTTAAAAGAATGTACTTCTCACAAATTTAGAGTTCTTATTTTAAATCTTAAACACATTTCTTAAGTTCTATGTTAGCAAGTTTTCTATGAAATTTAAAATCATTCAAATGCTTTCCGTTTTATTTCAACAGGATTTGATTGAAAGTGTGTTAAATCTATAATTAATTTTCCAAGAATTGGCCCACCAATTTTGAGCCTTCTGGTGCAGTGAAATGGAACATTGCTCTATTAATTTAGTCAGTGTACTATAATTGTGAATAGAACTTCTAGGTAGGAAGCCTTTCACCTGGCACTGTGGTCCTCACAGACACAGCTGTGTTCTCACTCTCAGTTCAGAGTCCTGGTTTGAATGCATATTTGTAGCCATTTTCTTGTCAATAGCTTTTAGGGTGATGCAAATTTCCTTTGTATTTGCTAAATTTTCACCATGTAAGTCTTCTTTCTGGGGTTTATGTCTTACCATTTCTTACTCAATTTTTAATGATACTTCCTTCTGACATATTAAATGATTGTTTCTTTGATTTAGTAATTTTACATCATCACCATTTATCTTCATCTTCATCTTCATTATCATCATCATGGTCATCATCATATCTTAGATGCTGTCAGTCTATTTTATGGAATGTTCTATTAAGACCTTCTGCTGCAATTACTATAATTACATTTTAGAAAAAAACACATTAATTAAAAAAATTTTAGGTCATTAAAAAGGTTGCTAACCTAATGCCAATAGATTCTCTGCATACAATAAATAATATATTCAAATAAGATAAATGAGTTTCAATTCTATCCATATGACTTAGAAAACTGTAGACTAGGAATTATCGCTGCTTATCAGTTAGAGATTATCACTAAAAAAATACCACAGATTAAGGAGTTAATTTAATAATAATTCTTTTGTTATTTATACCCTAGAAGTCTGAGGTATTCTTGTATCAACTTGCATTTCCTGTACACATGTAATACCTATTACCTATATTTTCTTTTTGAAGAATATTGCTATTATAAGATGAAGACATTAGCTTTAGGACATCATTTAAAATTAATTACCTCTTTAAATACCCCTTTCTCCAAATAGAGTACCATAAGTGTGGTAGGCAGAGGGAAATTCTATAATCTATGATATTAGTATAATACATTATAAAACTAAGTAATCAATAAATGAATAAAAATTTACTTAGCCTAAAGGAGAAAATACCAGACTTAGATATGAATTTAAACAGTCAAAACATCAAAACAGTATTTGTCTTTCTCGTTGTGGTTTTAGACAGTTAAAATAGTTCAAAGAAAGCACCCGAAGAAACACTTTACTTCTGCAAACATACAACAAACAAATTAAAATAACAAAAACAAAAACAAAAAAACCACAGCAGGCTACAGGTGCCCATTCTTGTAATAGATGTTCCTCAGTGACATTCCTGCATCAAACCTGTTTAAACTGAGGCTAATATCCACTCTTCACTCTTCAATGTGGCAACACTAATCAAATATGTTGATTTAAGTTTCATTTAAGTAAAACTATATGAAACTAAAACATAGTTCTGCCATTGATCTGGTCAATTGCATTGCTCAGTGGCCTGCAACACAAAACACAATGTATTTTATTAGATTGAAGGAAAGTTGATTCCCCCAACTTGGGGTCCATTCAATGTGTAGACACGAAGTTCTGACATTATTACTGATGCCATGTTGTGCTTGCAGTCAGGAGCCTAGCATGGCTGACCTCTGAAAGGCTCTACAAGCAGCTGACTAAGACAGATGCAGATACTTTCAGGACTGAGGTAAGGAACCCCTATGGCAGAGTTAGAGGAGGGACTGAAGTAGCTGAAAGGAATTGCAATCCCATAGGAAGAACAAGAGTATCAACTAAACTGGATACCTCAGAGCTCCCAGAGACTAAGTAAACCAACCAAGCAGCACACATGGGCTAGCCCGTGGCCCCCAGCACATATGTTGCAGAGTACTGGCTTGTCTGGATGCCAGGGACCAGGCCCAGTGGGATGTTTCTTCTTTCATGTTGGTTCTTCTTGAGGCAGCAGAAGTCAAGTTAGACTTGCTATTGCGATTCTGGGTTAAGACTTTGTCTTAGGAGTTTAGTTAGGGTTGCTCTATTATAAAAATGTTTACTTATTTAAGTCTAAGTTTTACTATGCTATTGTAGCTGACCTGCCTTTTGTGTTCCTCTGGAGCCAGAGACTGCAGTCTCAGGCACTTACCACCTCATCCTAAAACAGCAGAAGATTAAGTAAAGGATTAGTTGCCAGAGCCTTTTCCCTATTGTCCAGATGCCTCTTGCTTGTTGGGCTTGGGAGAAGTTTGGAGCAATAAATTTCTATTGAACCAGGAGGAGAGAATAACACTAGCAGAAAGACAAACTTTTACATAGGTGAATATGCATAATCTCACATAAATATAATTACAGCTTCATGCTTTCTCATTTATAAATTTCCATTCAAATCCAGCTGGCCCCACTTGCATGTATTCTCACAATTACATACTTATACACACACATACATATGTATACATTCTCACAATTGCATACTTACACACACATCCATACTTATATATGTACATGGAGCAAAAGCCCAAGCATCAGTGCAGAAAGAACTCACTCATTCTGGATGAAAATTGAGCTCCAATTTTTACTGCATAGAGAGGGAAAAGGTTTCCACCCTCTTAATGCTAAATGACTTAAACTCATGTTTGTAAGAAAAAAAGCTTTGTTCCTTTTAATAAGACTAAGCCTGCCTTGTCCTTACCATGGGGCATTTTCTGCCCATGGTAAGGAGAGGCCTGCCTAAGGAATGGGGTCACCCACCCCTCTCAAAAAATTTAACCCAGAATTGTTCTTCTCTAAATGAAAGGCGGAGACAAAAATATTGATGATACCAAGATGTGCTTGCAGACAGGAGCCTAGTATAGCTGTCCTCTGTGTGGCCCTGCCAGGACATGACTAAGACAGATGCAGATACTGATGCTAACAACTGTACTGAGCCTGGGGTCCCCAATGGAAGAGTTAAGGGAGGGATAGAAAGAGCTGGAGGGGATTGCAACTCCTTAGGAAGAACAAGAGTATCAACGGACTAGACCCATCATAGCTCCCAGGGACTAAGCCACCAGAGAACATACATGGTCTTTTCTGGAATCAGTGGGAGGGGAAGTGCTTGGTCCTTTGGAGGCTTGATGTCTCAGAGAAGGAAGCTAGAGGGATGATGTGGGAGTAAGTGGGTGGGTTAACACCCCCTTAGTGCAAAGGGGAGGAGGTGTGGATGTTGGCGGAGACCAGGAGGAGTGACACCATTGGAAATGTAAATAATTAAAATAATTAATGAAATTAATAAGAATATTAAAGAAGTTCAGGACAATGATAAATATATATTTTAAATAATTTTAATTTATCTTCATCAAATCTATTTTTGGTACACATTCATTTTTCCTCCATAATAGTTAACATATGTGTGTATGCATGCAGGCATCATTATCAAACATACAAACATAATGTTATCAACACTTCTTCAGAGTGTTTTTTTTTTTTTTTTTTGCTTTTTAAGAGCAGAATAGTGTTAATGTCATGTCTTTCAATGCAAAGGGAAGAGATCCCACACAATCACCCTGTGACTAGAACCTAATATGCTTATCAACAATCTCAGTTTTCGTGCTGTAGAGATGATTGTATCAACAACATCCAAGCACTACTCACCTCAAAGTGGTAGATTCTAAATAGCCAAGAGTGAAGCTTAAGGAAGAAACACTAAGACTGTTGGGGAAATTATTTCATTAAGAAGACTTTAAGCAATTAGACAACATAAGGAAGTCAAAGGGATACAAATTGGAAAGGAAGAAGTCAAACTATCATTATTTGCAGACGACATGATAGTCTACCTAAGTGACCTAAAAAAAAACGCCACTACAGAATTCCTACAGCTGATAAACAACTTCAGCAAAGTGGCAGGTTATAAAATCAACTCAAGCAAATCAGCCTTCCTATACTCAAAGGATAAGCGGGCTGAGAAAGAAATTAGGGAAATGACCCCCTTCACAATAGCCACAAACAGTATGAAGTACCTTGGGGTGACTCTTAGCAAACGTGTGAAAGATCTGTATGACAAGAACTTCAAGACTCTGAAGAAGGAAATGGAAGAAGACCTCAAAAAATGGAAAAACCTCTCATGCTCATGGATTGGCAGGATTAATATAGTTACAATGGCCACTTTGCCAAAAGCAATATACAGATTCAATGCAATACCCATCAAAATCACAACTCAATTCTTCACAGAGTTGGAAAGAGCAATCCTCAAATTCATCGGGAATAACAAAAAACCCAGGACAGCTAAAACTATTCTCAACAATAAAAGAAATTCTGGGGGTATCAGTATCCCTGACCTCAAGCAATACTACAGAGCAATAGTTTAAAAACTGCATGGTATTGGTACAGTGACAGGCAGGCAGATCAATGGAACAGGATTGAAGATCCAGAAATGAACCCACACACTTACGGCCACTTGATCCTTGACAAAGGGGCTGAAAACATCCAATGGAAAAAAGATAGCTTTTTCAACAAATGATGCTGGTTCAACGGGAGGTCAGCATGCAGAAGAATGTGAATTGATCCATTCTTGTCTCCTTGTACTAAGCTCAACTCCAAATGGATCAAGGACCTCCACATAAAGCCACACACTCTGAAGCTAATAGAAAAGAAACTGGGGAAGACCCTTGAGGACATCGGTACAGGGGGAAAGTTCCTGAACAGAACACCAATAGCTTCTGCTCTAAGATCAAGAATTTACAAATGGGACCTCATAAAATTACAAAGTTTCTGTAAGGCAAAGGACACCATCAAAAGGGCAAATCAGCAACCAACAAATTGGGAAAAGATCTTCACCAACCCTACATCAGATAGAGGGCTAATATCCAATATATATAAAGAATTCAAGAAGTTAGACTCCAGAAAACTAAATAACCCTATTAAAAAATGGAGTACAGAGTTAAACAAAGAATTTTCACCTGAAGAACTTCAGATGGCGGAGAAGCATATTAGAAAATGCTCAACTTCATTAGTCATTAGGGAAATGCAAATCAAAACAACCCTGAGATTTTTACCTTACACCAGTCAGAATGGCTAAGATTAAAAATTCAGGAGACAGAAGATGTTGGCGAGGATGTGGAGAAAGAGGAACACTCCTCCACTGCTGGTGGGGTTGCAAATTGGTACAACCACTCTGGAAATCAGTCTGGCGGTTCCTCTGAAAACTGGGCACCTCACTTCCAGAAGATCCTGCTATACCACTCCTGGGCATATACCCAGAAGTTTCCCCAGCATGTAATAAGGATACATGTTTCACTATGTTCATAGCAGCCCTATTTATAATTGCCAGAAGCTGGAAAGAACCCAGGTATCCCTCAACAGAAGGGTGGATGCAAAAAAATGTGGTATATAGACACAATGGAGTACTATTCAGCCATTAGAAACAATGAATCCATGAAATTCTTAGGCAAATGGATGGAGCTGGAAGACATCATACTAAGTGAGGTAACCCAGACTCAAAAGATGAATCATGGTATGCACTCACTAATAAGTGGATATTAACCTAGAAAACTGGAATACCAAAAACATAATCCACACACCAAATGAGGTATAAGAAGAATGGAGGAGTGGCCCCTTGTTCTGGACTCAGTGAAGCAGTATAGGGCAAAACCAGAACAGGGAAGTGGGGGAAGGGTTGGGTGGGAAAACAGGGGGAGGGAAGGGGGCTGATGGGACTTTCAGGGAGTGGGGGTCTAGAAAAGGGGAAGTCATTTGAAATGTAAATAAAAAATATATCAAATAAAAAAAAAGAAAAAAAGAAGACTTTATTGAACACCTACAAGATCTTTTGTTTTCTGACCTTGGCTCATATTTCAAGTCAATTTTCTGTCATTATATTTTCACTGTGCAGTCTAAAGTGGGTTCTGATAAGACACTTGTTAGCTTCATAATCTATGAATACTTTTTCTCTCAGCCAGTGTGTTTATGAGTTATTCTTAATTGCATGGTACTGAGACACATTCTCTATCATTTTCACTTAATATAGGGCTTGTGTTTTTTAAAGGTATCTATTTTTCAGATAAAATTTTACTATTTGTAACTAGATATTTTATGCCTTATGAGTATACAATACATATTAGAATAGGGAGCTAATTTGTTTTGTTGTAGAAAGATCACAGTGTCCTGACCACCTCTGATTAGTTTGAAATTTGTAGACATAGGCGATGGTTCAATAGACAAATTGCATATGCACACACACACACACACACACACACACACACACACACTCTCATTTACAAACACAAAAAGAGAGAGAATTCCCATGAGTGAATTTTGTTCAAATTGTTTATAGATTATATAGCAGTATATGGAAAAAAGTTCATTTTTTCCTTTCAAACATGACCAAAAATCAATTATAACATAAATTATTTAAAGAACAGAAGGCAATAGAAAGATCTTTGCTCCAAAATAGTTGAAATTGAATGATATCTATCAAATGTGGAAAATTACAGGTTCCATTATTAGCAGATAATAGAATCTTTGTAAATTATTCAAAAGGAACCAGACAGTAACATATGAAATTAGATATGAAATTGAGAAATTACCAGGGTTATTTTTTGCTATAATGGTAATGCTATTTGTTTTAAAATAACCACTGAGCATGATGACTACATTATCTGATTTCTAGACATAAAAAGCATGACTAAGTCTTCAAGAAAAATACACAGTGACTGATTTACAAGCTCTATTTGAAATGTATAATCTGAACTGTAAAAGTCAGATATTTGAAAATAGTTTCAAGATGATGAAACATCTGTTATAAAATAGGAATGACACATAACATAGGGACAGATCAAAAAGCTTGCTCCTCATGATGTAGGAAACAATTCTAAACTGTGAAAATAATGCTAATTACTTTCCAAATGTCATTCATTCTGTGTAGTCATGCTATGTTATCAAATGTGTCTATTACTTTTATTTTTAGTGGGAAAACTAAATAGCATATTGTTAGAAAATTGCACAATTTTAGCAAGAACAGGTTTGGCTGTTTTATGGTTAGAATTACAAGAACCTAGAAATAGAGGAAAATGTTAACCTGTGCTTGGCAGAATCTGGTTCAGTTAAACAATGTAAACAAAATAAATGAATGTGTGTGGGCTTATGTATAAAAGATTCAGTAAAAGTCAGATGGAAGCTGCTTATAGAAAAATGACTTATTTTATTACACATTAACACCTTTCAAAATTCTTATTGATTGTATTAACAACTCTGACATATAAGACAAATATTTCATAATTGTATCATTGTCCTTTCTCTGAACTAATAACCATCTATATGAGAAGAAGTCACTTAAAGAGACAACGGTTTACCCTATTAATATATGCAAATTGAAACCAAATGGCTTTTGGATATTTTCCATAGTACCAGTAATGCCAAAAGAATAAATTCATTTCAAAATGGACTGCGAAAGTTCCACTCTGAGCACTCGTCATGTATACAAAAAACAGCACTGATAGTTTGACAAGCACATTTCTTAAGGATGTTGACTTATTTTAGCATATTAGGTTTTTCATTTTAATTGTAGTTTACTATTTAAAATAAATTTTAAATTTAAGTATATTTTGGACACATTTATCTTCTCTCCAAAGTCCTTCCAGATCTTTGCCCATTTCTAGCCACTCCACTTTCATTTTTTATAAAACAAAACAAAACAAAAAAATACAATGTAGAAAACAGTAAACCTCCACCCAAAAAGAAAGAAGCAAACAAACTCTAAACCAACCCATCACGAAACTGTAGCCAATTAAATACACACACACACACACACACACACACACACACACACACACACACACAAGCACGCACACACAATGGTTGATGTACCCTATGTTACTCCATTGGAGAAAACTGATTTTCTTTCTTCCAGCAGGTATAAAAAACACTTCAGTTGGGAATCTTTAACTTAGAGGTTAGGTTTTGACTTTGCAACCCTAATCACACTTGAAAAGGAGCTTGAATTGTGTAAAGACATTTGTTGAAACTTGGTTAGAACAAATGATATGAGAACAAAGGATGTAGTGATCAGGTTGACCTGTAAATTCACTAGTGTAAAATGATGTTGGCGTTTTGCAATGCTAATTTACACAACATTTCCTGAGGTTTGTGTAACTGTCCAAGTACCTTGGGATATACTGAATAGTTATGTGGGTTTGGTTAAGTAATCAATTTTAATTTCATGAAGTACATTTTTATTATCAGTGTATGAGGACTCCCTTTAATAATTAGCAATGCATGTTGTTTTAAAATGTTCAATAATAATTGCATAGGTGTTTGCCAGCATGTATCCATGTATCTCCCATGTCCTGTACATATGGAATCAGAAGAGATAGAACATCAGATATCATAGCACTTCAGGTACATGTGGGTGTGTGCTGCCACGTGCATGCTGTGAATCAAACCTAGGCTTTCTAGAAGAGTAGCCACTGCTCTTAACCATTGAGCCATTTCTCCAGTCCCATATCTTCAATAATCTTTAATGAACCAAATCAATCTCTTTTTTGGTTACCACATATCCTGTCCTCTCTAGAGCTAAGTATTTCTGGGAAAAAAATCAGTAATTTTGCATTTAATAATTCTTTTAAATGTACAGCTATGGCTGTTTAATTTTAATTTAAAAGTATCACCACATTTAAAAAAAGTGTTTCATATAAAATTATTAGCAGTAGCCATTCAAACATTTAATGTTTATTTGTTGATGTTTTGTTGTGGGGGTCAAGATTTCCTGGGTATGCTGGAATTTATCTTGTAGATTAAACTGGACTTGAACTCAGAGATCTGCTCTGTTCTGCCTCCTGAGTGGTGGGATTAAAGGCATGTGCCATCCTGCCCATCTCAAACACATAAATGTTTTATGTTCAGTAAAACTGCTAAAGGCAATGCCTAACTAAGCAAAATATTTGCTTTAAGATAAAGGATCTTAAGGTTAAGTACTTACTAACCCTTCTTCTATATGATGTATAGATTTTTATTGTTTACAAAGCCCTAAGCATTTATTCCACAAGCATGTATGTATCCATACATAGGGACTGAAAGGAAACACATAATAAAATGGATCTTTCCATAGTAGAACAAGAAAGCTTATGGAAGCAGACAGGAAATACTATTACTTAGAGCTGGGTGGGAGGCCCATGTTTCTTTCCCAGAAGTCAGGAGGCTGATGCATATACAGGTATATGTAGAAGCAAAGAGTGTTTGCTTTACACGGAGATTATTTTGGACTGTTCCAGTATACTCACAATGAAGAAAGAAGAGAAGAGACATTCGTTCTATGTTCAATGTTGTATAGCATGTTCAAGAGTCAGAAGTAAAAACCAGGAGAGAAGAATGAGAGAGACGGAAGGATGGGATGCCAGTTGCCAATTCTACAGTGAACTGATTGTGACTGTAAAACACGGACACATGAGTAGTTTATCTACCGTGAAAAAAGGCCTGCTGTTTATCCTCAAGACGGAATTACTCAAGAATTATTGAAATATGAAACGTAGATTAGTGCTGTAAGACTGAGGCAGAATCAATTCTAATGCTTCTAATACCCAGTATATAGAGCCCCAGATTGGGCAAATGCAGGTGATAATACCAAGTGAAATCTTCTATCATGAGTTTTATCAGTAAATTCAGTGAAGAAAACCTTATTAGCTTGCTTGAATTAAAAAGTATAATAATAGTAATAAATAATAATAATAAAAACAACAACAACAATAATAATAAATAGTAATAATGAACAGGTTGTTTGGACCATTATGTAGAATGTGAGAATCAAAAGAAGTATGTGTGATCTTTTACAATATGCATCATGAGATGCTAGAATTTGCTTCAAAAATAATGAACAATAATCCAGTGTTCTTCCAGTTTTAACCACATACTGTGGTTGCAAATGTTAAATGAAATATTTTTAGGCTGTTCTTTAACTTATTTCTCTCACAGTAACCCTAACAGATTTTTATCATTTTCTTCAGTGCTACTTAGCAAATAAATCTGTGGCTTGTTAATATATACATATATGGATGGATATATATATATATATATATATATATATATATATATATATATATATATATATACACATGTATACATATATGTGCATATATGTTACATCAAATGCATAAAAATTGAATTTGGTCATATGCAATTGCCTTTTCCTTCTTCAGCTCTTCCTGGATCTCCGATTTGTCCTCACATTCCCAACTTCCTATACTTTAAAAAATATATAAACTGTAATTTTTATGTTCTCAGTCTATTTGGTATTTTCTGAATTCACATTGTATAGGACCACATCCTGAAGAGGCCATAAATATACAGGAAACCTAAACCACATTTGGATTATTTATAACATATATGAATTTATAAATAGTTTTAATTTTCCTCTCTTAACTCAATATACAACTCAGTCTCCAATAAATACTATATAATAAGTATTTGAATTGTTAATTAGTTGATGGGAACAAGAAGTCAATTAAAAACTTACAAGATGGTTTTCTAACAAAATGAATTTATTAAATGGCTAGTGATAATTCATTATTGCAATAATTAAATGTTTGGATTTGATCAATCTACCTACCTACGTCTTAATTTTTTCTTTTTTTCATAATTTTAATTTATGGTTGCTTCACATAGCATCAGGGGCATAATATGAAAGTTTGAGAAAAGTATAATACTGCTTCAACTATGTTAGTTCCTTGAAATTTATCCAAATAACAAACTACAGTTCATCTAGCACCACTTTGAGATCTGGAAATAATGAATCATAATATGGTTTTGCCCTTAATGTGTCTAGAGTTTAAAATGCATCCATGTTTAAGTCCCAGGAGAATATATCAAGTGTGGTATTTGATACAGGATCCAGACTACCATTTCTAGCAACAATTTTCTTTCTGAGGGATTATAGAAAAAAAAAAAAAAACAGCTTTCCTTTTCATGTGCTGTGGAGCACAATGTAGTGCTACCTGCACCTGTAGTTTGGTTGTTTGATAAACTAAAGGAATATCAATCACCATCTCTCTTACCAATGACTATACATAAATGCATTATGTATGAGCCTACTTGTAATATTTTACTTGTTCAAGATATCATATCAATGAGGTATAATTTGTAATCATTAAAATGACCATTGTACAATCGAATGTGTATTTATATTTTTATAATACCCAAATGCTAAGTATTCTAAAATGTTTGCATCCGTAGGAAGCAGACAAGATACAAGTGTCCACACATGTTAAAGCTATTAGGTGAAGAATCAGGAGAAATTTGAAGTGTCTTCAAAGTAGAGTGAAAGTTTGGCTGTATCTCTGATTACAGAGAAAAACCCAAGGTTGGGTCTCAATGTCAGTATGACCCTTAGACTGTAGCACAATTGTGATATTGTTCCCTAGAGGTCAAAGGTGACTGTCAAAGCTAAAACAGTTTTACATGTTGCTGGATCACCTGCTGGTTACCATACAATAGTGTCTTTAGCTCTGAGTATTCATATGAGGTCCATGAGATTGTAGATCACAAATTAATAGAATTATTATATGGAGAAGCTGTGTTTCTTTCTCTTTTTTATAGATACTTCACTGCCCTGCTCCTGGGCTCCCTGCTCACCCACAATCCTTCCCATCATTCTCCTCTCCCCTTCTCTTCTGAGTGGGTGGGTCCCCTCCTGGTTATTCTGGCATACTGTCACATCAAGTCTCTGTGGGACTAGGCACATCCACTCCCATTGAGGCCAGACAAGGCACCCCAGCTAGAACATACCCCATGGATAAGCAACAGTTTTGTGGATAGCCAGTGATCCAGCTAAAGCTGTTTCTATTATCAACTTTGTATCATTGCCTTAACAGAACAAAAAAGAAATTCAGTTGCCAACATAGTAGCATTCAAGGATGTGAATTCAATTCCTCTGTGGCTTAGCATTTGCCTTTTACTGTTGCCTTACCAGGCTCAATGCCAGATCTCTTCTTAAGTTCCCTTGGTCCCTGTTCATTCCTTTGGCTTGTTCACTCATTCATTTCTGTCCTGGGCCGAGGTAGGTGAACATATGGAGGATCCTGCCTTGGGATAATCAGGAAGAACAGCAACAGCAGGCAGGCTGGTGGGAAGTAGTGTCTTGTTTGTTTAAATCAACCCACTTTCCCCAGAAGGGGCTCCAGGCAAACGATCCCTGCAGCTAGCAATGTCAAAGAACATAGAGTGTCCCAGACCTTCACCCAGATTGTCATTTCAGACTGCAAGAGAAACCATGCCTAGGGAATGTCATGCAAATCTTGATGGTTCTTGGTAATTAATCAACTGCTTCAGGGAAGGCACCAGGCTGTTCCAAGAGTGAGTGAAGATAATACTTTACATGCGATAGAAGAAACGTGAATGATGCTCAGCAAAAATGATAGACTCTCTAGGGGTGGAAGATTTTTCACATGTAGAAAAGATGAATTCTGCTATTTCTCTGTCATTAATGTAGGAATAATTTTGGGCAGCGTTGAGTCTTGCCGTCTTCCATGGTAGAATAAACTTCTAGAAATATGATACCGGTAAATATTTATCCATGCCATTTTCTATCAGGGGCTATTCACATCTCCCATCTCCATTAATCTAAGGCTGCTTTCTTTCTTCCTGAACTTGGCACTTGATATAATAACCATGCCACTTGATTTTGGTTGAATTGTGGTTGCTAAAGAGCTCTCTGAATTACTGTGTAAGGCAAGTATGCTTTATCTACTCATCAAATATCATGCTGTTTTATATACCTGCTATATCATCTGTAAGTGCCAATGCATGCTTTGATATGCTTCCCTCAAGTTCTCTCTTAGACTTAACAGATTATGATTTATCTTTTGAATGATTAATAAAAGCTCTCTGCAATTTTTCTTCTTATTCCATTCTGTTTAGTGCTTCTCTTAAGCTTTCTATCATTTTCTGTGTTATAAATATTTTTAAATAATTACTCATGATCTTTTTCAGGGGAATCTATTTCTCCTTTCTCCCCTGTTTATTTAAATTTTGTTCAAAGCAGTCAAATAAAACATATGTCACATATGTCACAATAATGACAACCACACAATGACTGTCATTATAATGTGACAAGTAAATGCCTGTTATAGGTGCTTTTGATATTTTCTATAGAAATGGGTGCTGAATCACCTGAAGACTAAGCACTGAGGAACTGTGGTAAGTTCGCCATCTCTCTGCTTTGTATATAATTGCCTACCAATATTTGTGCTGTGGTAGGCAGTATCCCCAGAAGGTTATTTTTCCCTGAAAAATCTAACTTTGTACACTCTAGGTGATTTCTCTAGATTATTATTGGCTTCATGTATCTTTCCTGGGCCAGTTTGTTTCACTGAGCAAGGCCTTGTTGTTTTTGTGATGAAATGTAGTCAGCCTACTCTGTCAGCATTCTACACAATTTATAATTTTTATTTCTTCTTTCTCATTTTCTCCTTCCCTATCTAACCATTAATCAACTTCTGGTCCCTGTACAGATTCCTGCTCTAGAGATTTCATATAAGTGTCGACACATAGGGTATGCCTTATCTTACCTGGTTTCCAAACTTCACTCATTGATTCTTATATTTATCTTCATTGAATTCTGCATTTATATATAATTCTTTTTATGGTTAAGTAGCATAAAATACATTTTGGACCCTCCAGATTTTGTAAATACATTAATTTTATTCATTTGTCATTGCATAATTGGGGGGTTTCCATCTTTTCACATTAGGTATAAAACAGCATAAAACACTGTAAGTTTAGTAAGAACATTTGTTTTCTTTCATACCACATGGAGAAATACCTAGGAAGAAAAATCACAATAACTTTTACTAATTGTATGTTTAACTATTGAAGAAACTTCCAGGAAGTTTTTGAAATTGGCTGTACTATATTTCATTTTCAGAAATAGTGCATGAATGTTTTGCCTGTCTCGCTTCCTGTCTAACATATTACTGAGTGATTTTTTTTATTATAGACATAATTTTCTCTCACAAACAATAATAAGGCACACCTTGCTTCATGCTTCCTGGCCATTTTAATGTATTCTGTGGGAAAGTGACCTTTTAGTATATTATTGTAGATAAATCTTTTAGGATCCAATAAAAATCTTGATCTAGTTCCCATATAAAATTATATATATATATAAAATTTTGTTTTGGGGATCGATCCTTAGGTGGGGTAGTCTCTAGATGGTCTTTCCCTCAGTCTCTGCTCCACACTTTGTCTCCGTATCTCTTTCTGTGGATATTTTGTTCCCTCTTTTAAGAAGGACCAGAGGATCCATACTTTGTTTTTCCTCCTTCTTGGGCATCGTTTGACACGTGAATTGTGTCTTGGGTACTCCAAGCTTCTGGGATAATAGCCACTTATCAGTGAGTGCACATCCTATAATTTATTATTATTTTCTCAGATACTATGAACTAATTCAAAATGGGTTAAGTGTCTTAAAGTAAGAGAGTAAAGCACTAAAACATCTTAAAATATACACATAAATCGTCACACTATAGTGATTTACACTGAACTGTCCTGGTTTTAAAAGAACAAAAACATATTTTATAAATAGTTACAGTTGAGTATATCAAAATTATCAATGGTTATTCACCAAAGTTCACTACAAATAAAATTAAAAGGCAACACCCCAAAATAGAGAAAAATATATGTGTATATATACATATATAATAAAAAAGGAGTATTTTATAACATTTTTATAAATTTTCTTTTCTTTTGAGTTAGGATTTGACTATGCAGTCAAATGTTGTTTCAAACTGGTGTTCTTTGTGCCAGTGTTCTAAATGCTAGTGTTCTAAATGCTAGCCTACGCCATCAGGACCAGTCTGAGGTACAAAATGAATTCAGATCAGCCTGTGCAATTGGGTGAGACTATAGTTCAAATATAAAAGCTAAGAAGATGTAGAAAGCATAGGTCCTTCTTGGAGCATTTACTGAGAATGTGTGGTACCTTCCTGGGTTTGTAGTATTAGTAAATTAAATAAATAAATAAATAAGATTTTTTTATGTCATATATCTCTGGGTGGTTTAATCTTTAACATGATTTTGAGGAATATTCATAATATGAAGTTTATAATAAAGGAGACAGAAGACCCAACAACAGAGAAATGGGAAGAAGCAGAAAGCAGTAGACAATGATACTGTGTAGGATGAAAATTCAGGGAAAACATTACATGATAAATGACTGGGTGCAACAGGAATACTGCTGCACTGTGAGATCATTTGAAAGCAAATATAGGATGTCGATAAGGTTGTTTTGAGATATTAATAAGATCTCCTAAATTTAACAAGATTCAATTTACTTTAAGGGATATTTATATTAGTATTTTCATTTGTTAGTCTATTTTTAAAAGAAAGAGCATAGTGGGCTGAATCAGAACACATAAAAATAAGATTTATTAGTTATCAGTGTTTATCTGGAGAATGTTCAATATAGATTTATTATACTTTGAAATTTTTATATTATTAGTTGATAATGACAGTGCTACCCACATAGATTACATTTACTTAGAATATAATTTTATTTTTGTAGCATAATTTCTAGTGCCATTCCTTTTCTTGTTGATCACTTCCTCTATCTTACTATTTTTGTTTTATGATTTCATTAGAAATATGGTACAAACAATGGACTTTATCAAGCACCTCTATGTTCTATGTTTATTGTTTTAAGAAATCACAATACAAAAAGGGTGCCTTCAAAGGGGAAACATTACTATATATGTATTAGCCAGCATCATGACCAGTGATTTTAAATCCAAATCTTGTTTTACTGGTGTGATGGGGTATCCAGGACATGTTGGTAGAGGAGAATTGGGTTCAGATGTTGTCATATTGCCTTGATTTCTGTTAGTGACGTTCCTGCGTTTGCCTTTTGCCATCTAGTTCTCACTGGTGTTAGTTTGTCTTGTCAGTGCTGGACTCACCAGTGCAAGCTGCCCCTTCCCCGTTGGCCTCTGGTGCACAGCTTACCTCCTGCACTGCTTGTAGACAGGGTGCTGCTGCCCAGGCTGTTCAGATCCCAAAGCAGGCACCCGAAGGCTCCTGCTGGGGCCCACTGGATTCACTGGAGCACACTGACTTCTCCCAGCTGGCCGCCCGGAAACCCAGCTAGCCACTTGCAGGACTTGAAGATGTGGCGCTGCCGCCCAGGCTGATCTGGGCAGCAGAACTCCCAACTGGGTTGGTGCACACAAGGCTAGCCTAGCTGCTCAGGCCCTGAGTCTAGGCAAAAGCCTGGCAGGCCAATGTCGGTTCAAAGTTCCCCTCAGCTGTGGGTGTTAATTGGGTGTGTCAAGTGGCTAGGATGGTGGCGTGTGCGAGTTCCCTGAGAGTGCTGGGAGAGTCTGCTGGGCTAACAACCTCCTGGCTGGGTCAGCACACAGATGGCCCAACGAGCAGCCCAGGGCCTGGGAGGCAGTCCAGGGCCTGACCGTCTGAGACACCTGCTATGTCCGCCTCGGGCTATGCCTGTTAGCTGGTTTGGTTTTGCCTGCTAGGTCTCTCTGGCTTCCCATAAGCAAAATGGCGGTGGTGCGCAAACTGGCCCGGATAAACAACCTCCTGGCCGGGTCGGCACACAGATGGCCCACCGAGCAGCCCAGGGCCTGCGGGCAGTCCAGGGCCTGACTGTCTGAGACCCCTGCTTTGTCCGCCTTGGACTATGCCTGTTAGCTGGTTTGTTTTGTCTGCTAGTCTCTCTGGCTTCCCGCAGGGAAAATGGCGGTGGTGCGCACCGGCCAGGGCAAACAAGCTCCTGGCTGGGTCGGCACACAGATGGCCCACCGAGCAGCCCAGGACCTGGGGGCAGTCCAGGGCCTGACCGTCTGAGACCCCTGCTATGTCTGCCTCGGGCTATGCCTATTAGCCAGTTTGGCTTTGCCTGCTAAGTCTCTCTGGCTTCCCGTAAGCAAAATGGCGGTGGTGCGCAAACGGCTCTGATAAACAACCTCCTGGCCGGGTCAGCACACAGATGGCCCACCGAGCAGTCCTGGGCCTGGGGCAGTCCAGGGCCTGACCGTCTGAGACCCCTGCTATGTCCGCCTTGGGCTATGCCTGTTCGCTGGTTTGGTTTTGCCTGCTAGGTCTCTCTGGCTTCCCGTAGGCAAAATGGCGGCGGTGCGCGCCGGCCCAGGCAAACAAGCTCCTGGTTGGGTCGGCACACAGATGGCCTGCCGAGCAGCCCAGGACCTGGGGGCAGTCCAGGGCCTGACCATCTGAGACCCCTGCTATGTCCGCCTCGGGCTATGCCTGTTAGCCGGTTTGGTTTTGCCTGCTAGGTCTCCCTGGCTTCCCCCAGGCAAAATGGTGGTGGTGCGCGCGCCGGCCCGGGAGGAAAAAAACTCCTGGCCGGGTTTGCACCCCGGTGGACCCCCGATCAGCTCAGGGCCTGGGTGCAGGGCAACGCCCGTCGGGCTTAGACCCCCGCGATGTTGGTCTCGGGTTATATTTGCGTACCTCAGTCTGATTTCTCTGGCAACCGAGAACCAATATGGAGCCCTTGTAACTGACTGGCGGGAGGCAGAGTTCTGATGTGGCTTCTGTGTGGTGAAAGGCACCGTAAATCCGCCGCTGCTTGCAGCCTGGCTGGCCAGCGATGGCCAGTGGTCGTGGGCACCGGGTCTGCCTGGACCCTGTCCGCTTGGTTTTACTGCTGATGGCCCTTCCTCTGGACCAGCCGCTGCTGCTGCTACTGCTGCTGCTACCGCCGCTCCCAGGCCCAAGAATTTTCTTTCATCAAAATTTGTCAGAAACCACGTTTTAAGGAAATCTCGCATCGTGTGAAATTATCTTGTTTTTCATAAACAACACGTTGTAAATCGAAAAGCTTTGGTGTTGCGTGTATGTCTAAGCGTGTAGCCTCAAAATAGAACGCACAGGAGAGTTTTCTCTCGAAAAAAAATGTAGGAATACCACGTTATAAGGAAATACAGTGTTGCAGAGTAAAGACAAATACGTACATATTGGAAACACTTTAAGAGAAGAAATAACGCATCGTACAAAATTAGCATGTATCTCCTAAATAAAACTTTGTAACTCGAAAAGATTGGTGTGGCTCGTACCTCTACAAGTGTAGCCTCAAAAGAGAACCCACAGGAGGAAATTCTTTCGTCAAAATTTTTTAGAAAACCACGATTTATGAAAATCTCACATCGTGCAAAATTATCTTGTTTTTTCCTAAACAACATATTGTAACTCGAAAAGCTTTGGTGTTGCGTGTTTGTCTAAGCATGTAGCCTCGAAAGAGAACGCACAGGAGAGTTTTCCCTCGAAAGAATATGTAAGAATACCACGTTATAAGGAAATACAGTGTTGCAGAATAAAGACAATTACGTACGTATTGGAAACACTTTATGAGAAGAATTAACGCATCTTACAAAATTAGCTTGTATCTCCTAAACAAAACGTTGTAACTCGAAAAGATTTGGTGTGGCGTGTACATCTAAACATGTAGCCTCAAAAGAGAACCCACAGGAGAATTTTCTTTCGTCAAAATTTTTCAGAAAACCATGTTTTAATGAAATCCCGCATCGTGGGAAATTATCTTGTTTTTCCTAAACAACACGTTGTAACTCGAAACGCTTTGGTGTTGCGTGTATGTCTAAGCGTGTAGCCTCAAAAGAGAAGGCACAGTAGAGTATTCTCTCGAAAGAATATGTAAGAATACCACGTTATAAGGAAATACAGTGTTGCAGAGAAAAGACAGATACTTACTTATTGGAAACACTTTACGAGAAGGAATAATACATCGTAAAAAATTAGCTTGTATTTCCTAAACAATACGTTGTAACTCAAAGGATTTGGTGTGGCGTGTAAGTTGAAACGTGTAGCCTCAAAAGAGAACCCACAGGAGAATTTTCTTTCGTCAAAATTTGTCAGAAAACCACGTTTTAAGGAAATCCCGCATTGTGCGAAATTATCTTGTTTTTCCTAAACAACACGTTGTAATTCGAAAAGCTTTGGTGTTGCGTGTATGTCTAAACGTGTGGCCTCAAAAGAGAACGCACAGGATAGTTTTCTCTCAAAAGAATATGTAAGAATACCACGTTATAAGGAAATACAGTGTTTCAGAGTAAAGACAAATACGTATGTATTGGAAACACTTTATGAGAAGAATTAACGCATTGTAAAAAATTAGCTTGTATCTCCTAAGCAATACGTTGTAACTCGAAAAGATTTGGTGTGGCGTGTACGTCTAAACATGTAGCTTCAAAAGAGAACCCACAGGAGAATTTTCTTTCGTCAAAATTTTTCAGAAAACCACGTTTTAAGGAAATCCCCCATCGTGCGAAATCATCTTCTTTCTCCTAAACAACATGTTGTAACTCGAAAAGCTTTGGTGTTGCGTGTATGTGTAAGCATGGAGCCTCAAAAGAGAAGGCACAGGAGAGTTTTCTCTCGAAAGAATATGTAAGAATACCACGTTATAAGGAAATACAATTTTGCAGAGTAAAGACAAATAAGTACATATTGGAAACACTTTACGAGAAGAAAGAATGGATTGTAAAAAATTAGCTTGTATCTCCTAAACAACACGTTGTAACTCGAAAAGATTTGGTGTGACGTGTATGTATAAACGTTTAGCCTCAAAAGAGAACCCACAGGAGAATTTTCTTTCATCAAAATTTGTCAGAAACCACGTTTAAAGGAAATCTCACATCGTGCGAAATTACCTTGTTTTTCCTAAACAACACGTTGTAAATCGAAAAGCTTTGGTGTTGCGTGTATGTCTAAGCATGTAGCCTCAAAAGAGAACACACAGGAGTGTTTTCTCTTGAAAGAATTTGTAGGAATACCACGTTATAAGGAAATACAGTGTTGCAGATTAAAGACAACTAGGTACTTTTTGGAAACACTTTAAGAGAAGAAATAACGCATCGTACAAAATTAGCTTGTATCTCCTAAAGAACACTTTGTAACTCAAAAAGATTTGGTGTGGCTCGTACCTCTACAAGTGTAGCCTCAAAAGAGAACCCACAGGAGAACTTTCTTTCATCAAAATTTTTCAGAAAACCACGTTTTATGGAAATCTCGCATCGTGCGAAATTATCTAGTTTTTCCTAAACAACATGTTGTAACTCGAAAAGCTTTGGCGTTGCGTGTATGTCTAAACGTGTAGCCTCAAAAGAGAATGCACAGGAGCGTTTTCCCTCGAAAGAATATGTAAGAATACCACGTTATATGGAAATACAATGTTGCAGAGTAAAGGCAAATAAGTACATATTGGAAACACTTAGGAGAAGAAATAACGCATCTTACAAAATTTGCTTGTATCTCCTAAACAACACGTTGAAACTCGAAAAGATTTGGTGTGGCTCGTACGTCTACACGTGTACCCTCAAAAGAGAAACCACAGGATAACTTTCATTCGTCAAAATTTGTCAGAAAACCACGTTTTAAGGAAATCCCTCATCGTGCAAAATTATCTAGTTTTTCATAAACAACATGTTGTAACTCGAAAAGCTTTGGTGTTGCGTGTATGTCTAAGCCTGTAGCCTCTAAAGAGAACGCACAGGAGAGTTTTCTCTCGAAAGAACATGTAAGAATACAACGTTATAAGGAAATACAGTGTTGCAGAGTAAAGACAAATACATACGTATTGGAACCACTTTACGAAAAGAAATAACGCATCGTTCAAAATTAGCTTGTATCTCCTAAGCAACACGTGGTAACTCGAAAGGATTTGGTGTGGCGTGTATGTCTAAACGTGGAGCCTCAAAAGAGAACCCACAGGAGAATTTTCATTCGTCAAAATTTATCAGAAAACCACGTTTTAAGGAAATCCTGCATGGTGCGAAATAATCTTGTTTTTCATAAACAAAACGTTGTAACTCGAAAAGCATTGATGTTGCCTGTATGTCTAAGTGTGTAGCCTCAAAACGGAACGCACAGGATACTTTTCTCTCGAAAGAATATGTAAGAATACCACGTTATAAGGAAATACAGTGTTGCAGAGTAAAGACAAATACGTACTTATTGGAAACACTTTATGAGAAGAATTAACGCATCGTACAAAATTAGCTTGTATCTCCGAAACAACACGTTGTAACTCGAAAAGATTTGGTGTGGCGTGTACATCTAAACATGTAGCCTCAAAAGAGAACCCACAGGAGAATTTTCTTTCGTCAAAATTTTTCAGAAAACCACGTTTTAAGGAAATCCAGCATCGTGCGAAATCATCTTCTTTTTCCTAAACAACATGTTGTAACTCGAAAAGCGTTGGTGTTGTGTGTATGTGTAAGCGTGGAGACTCAAAAGAGAAGGCACAGGAGAGTGTTCTCTTGAAAGAATATGTAAGAATACCACGTTAAAAGGAAATACAATTTTGCAGAGTAAAGACAAATAAGTACATATTGGAAACACTTTACGAGAAGAAATAATGCATCGTAAAAAATTAGCTTGTATCTCCTAAACAACACGTTGTAACTCGAAAAGATTTGGTGTGGCATGTACGTCTAAAAGTGTAGCCTCAAACGAGAACCCACAGGAGAATTTTCTTTCATCAAAATTTGTCTGAAACCATGTTTTAAGGAAATAGCGCATCGTGCGAAATTATCTTGTTTTTCCTAAACAACACGTTGTAACTCGAAAAGCTTTGGTGTTGCGTGTATGTCTAAGCATGTAGCCTCAAAAGAGAATGCACAGGAGAGTTTTCTCTCGAAAGAATATGTAAGAATACCACGTTATAAGGAAATACAGTGTTGCAGAATAAAGACAACTACGTACGTATTGGAAACACTTTAAGAGAAGAAATAACGCATTGTATAAAATTAGCTTGTATCTCCTAAACAATACATTGTAACTCGAAAAGATTTGGTGTGGCTCGTACCTCTACACGTGTAGCCTCAAAAGAGAACCCAGAGGAGAACTTTCTTTCGTCAAAATTTGTCTGAAAACCACGTTTTATGTAAATCTCGCATCGTGCGAAATTATCTTGTTTTTCCTAAACAACACGTTGTAACTCGAAAAGCTTTGGAGTACGTGTTTGTCTAAGCGTGTAGCCTCAAAAGAGCATGCACAGGAGAGTTTTCCCTCGAAAGAATATGTAAGAATACCACGTTATAAGAAAATACAGTGTTGCAGAGTAAAGATAAATAACGACATATTGGAAACAATTTAGGGAAGAAATAACGCATCGTACAAAATTTGCTTGTATCTCCTAAACAACACGTTATAACTCGAAAGTATTTGGTGTGGCTCGTACTTCTACACGTGTAGCCTCAAAAGAGAACCAACAGGAGAACTTTCTTTCGTCAAAATTTGTCAAAAAAACACGTTTTAAGGAAATCCCGCATCGTGAAAAATTATCTTGTTTTTCCTAAACAACACGTTGTAACTCGAAAAGCTTTGGTGTTGCGTGTATGTCTGAGCATGTTGCATCTAAAGACAATGCACAGGAGAGTTTTCTCTCGGAAGAACATGTAAGAATACAATGTTAAAAGGAAATACAGTGTTGCAGAGTAAAGACAAATACGTACGTATTGAAAACACTTTATGAGAAGAAATAACGCATCATACAAAATTAGCTTGTATCTCCTAAACAACACGTGGTAACTCTAAAGGATTTGGTGTGGCGTGTACGTCTAAATGTGTAGCCTCAAAAGAGAACCGACAGGAGAATTTTCTTTCGTCAAAATTTGTCAGAAAACCACGTTTTAAGGAAATCCTGCATCGTGCGAAATTATCTTGTTTTTCCTTTTTTTTTTTTTATTATTCGATATAATTTATTTACATTTCAAATGATTTCCCCTTTTCTAGCCCCCCCACTCCCCGAAAGTCCCGCAAGCCCCCTTCTCTTCCCCTGTCCTCCCACCCACCCCTTCCCACTTCCCCGTTCTGGTTTTGCTGAATACTGTTTCACTGAGTCTTTCCAGAACCAGGGGCCACTCCTCCTTTCTTCTTGTACCTCATTTGATGTGTGGATTATGTTTTTCCTAAACGACATGTTGTAACTCGAAAAGCTTTGGTGTTGCCTGTATGTCTAAGTGTGTAGCCTCAAAAGGGAATGCACAGGATAGTTTTCTCTTGAAAGAATATGTAAGAATACCACGTTATAAAGAAATACAGTGTTGCAGAGTAGACAAATACGTACATATTGGAAACACTTTACGAGAAGAAGTAACGCATCGTAGAAAATTAGCTTGTATCTCCTAAACAAAACGTTGTAAATCGAAATGATTTGGTGTGGCCTGTACGTCTAAACGTGTAGCCTCAAAAGAGAACCCACAGAAGAATTTTCTTTCGTCAAAATTTTTCAGAAAACCACGTTTTAAGGAAATCCCGCATCGTGCCAAATCATCATCTTTTTCCTGAACAACATGTTGTAACTCGAAAAGCTTTGGTGTTGCGTGTATGTCTAAGCTTGTAGCCTCAAAAGAGAATGCACAGGAGAGTTTTCTCTCGAAAGAATATGTAAGAATACCATGTTATAAAAAAATACAGTGTTGCAGAGTAAAGACAAATACGTACGTATTGGAAACACTTTAAGAGAAGAAATAACACATCGTACAAAATTATCTTGTATCTCCTAAACAACAATTGGAACTCGAAAAGATTTGTTGTGGCTCGTAACTCTACACGTGTAGCCTCAAAAGAGAACCCACAGGAAAACTTTCTTTCGTCAAAATTTTTCAGAAAACCACGTTTTATGGAAATCTCGCATCGTGCGAAATTATCTTGCTTTTCCTAAACAACACATTGTAACTCGAAAAGCTTTCGCATTGCGTGTATGTCTAAGCGTGTAGCCTCTAAAGAGTACGCACAGGAGAGTTTTCTCTCGAAAGAACATGTAATAATACAACGTTATAAGGGAATACAGTGTTGCAGAGTAAAGACAAATACATACTTGATGGAAACACTTTACGAGAAGAAATAACGCATTGTAAAAAATTAGCTTGTATCTCCTAAACAACACGTGGTAACTCGAAAGGACTTGGTGTGGCGTGTACGTCTAAACGTGTAGCCTCAAAAGAGAACCCATAGGAGAATTTTCTTTCTTCAAAATTTGTCAGAAAATCACGTTTTAACGAAATCCCGCATCCTGCGAAATTATCTTGTTTTTCCTAAACAACAAGTTGTAACTCGAAAAGCTTTGGTGTTGCGTGTATGACTAAGTGTGTAGCCACAAAAGGGAATGCACAGGAGAGTTTTCTCTCGAAAGAATATGTAAGAATACCATGTTATAAGGAAATACAGTGTTGCAGAGTAAAGACAAATACGTACATATTGGAAACACTTTAAGAGAAGAAATATCGCATCATACAAAATTAGCTTGTGTCTCCTAAACAACTCGTTGTAACTCGAAAAGATTTGGTGTGACGTGTACGTCTCAACGTGTAGCCTCAAAAGAGAACCCACAGGAGAATTTTCTTTCATCAAAATTTGTCAGAAACCACGTTTTAAGGAAATCTCGCATTGTGCGAAATTATCTAGTTTTTCCTAAACAACACGTTGTAACTCGAAAAGCGTTGGTGTTGCGTGTATGTGTAAGCGTGGAGACTCAAAAGAGAAGGCACAGGAGAGTGTTCTCTTGAAAGAATATGTAAGAATACCACGTTAAAAGGAAATACAATTTTGCAGAGTAAAGACAAATAAGTACATATTGGAAACACTTTACGAGAAGAAATAATGCATCGTAAAAAATTAGCTTGTATCTCCTAAACAACACGTTGTAACTCGAAAAGATTTGGTGTGGCATGTACGTCTAAAAGTGCAGCCTCAAACGAGAACCCACAGGAGAATTTTCTTTCATCAAAATTTGTCTGAAACCATGTTTTAAGGAAATAGCGCATCGTGCGAAATTATCTTGTTTTTCCTAAACAACACATTGTAACTCGAAAAGCTTTGGTGTTGCGTGTATGTCTAAGCATGTAGCCTCAAAAGAGAATGCACAGGAGAGTTTTCTCTCGAAAGAATATGTAAGAATACCACGTTATAAGGAAATACAGTGTTGCAGAATAAAGACAACTACGTACGTATTGGAAACACTTTAAGAGAAGAAATAACGCATTGTATAAAATTAGCTTGTATCTCCTAAACAATACATTGTAACTCGAAAAGATTTGGTGTGGCTCGTACCTCTACACGTGTAGCCTCAAAAGAGAACCCAGAGGAGAACTTTCTTTCGTCAAAATTTGTCTGAAAACCACGTTTTATGTAAATCTCGCATCGTGCGAAATTATCTTGTTTTTCCTAAACAACACGTTGTAACTCGAAAAGCTTTGGAGTACGTGTTTGTCTCAGCGTGTAGCCTCAAAAGAGCATGCACAGGAGAGTTTTCCCTCGAAAGAATATGTAAGAATACCACGTTATAAGAAAATACAGTGTTGCAGAGTAAAGATAAATAACGACATATTGGAAACAATTTAGGGAAGAAATAACGCATCGTACAAAATTTGCTTGTATCTCCTAAACAACACGTTATAACTCGAAAGTATTTGGTGTGGCTCGTACTTCTACACGTGTAGCCTCAAAAGAGAACCAACAGGAGAACTTTCTTTCGTCAAAATTTGTCAAAAAAACACGTTTTAAGGAAATCCCGCATCGTGAAAAATTATCTTGTTTTTCCTAAACAACACGTTGTAACTCGAAAAGCTTTGGTGTTGTGTGTATGTCTGAGCATGTTGCATCTAAAGACAATGCACAGGAGAGTTTTCTCTCGGAAGAACATGTAAGAATACAATGTTAAAAGGAAATACAGTGTTGCAGAGTAAAGACAAATACGTACGTATTGAAAACACTTTATGAGAAGAAATAACGCATCATACAAAATTAGCTTGTATCTCCTAAACAACACGTGGTAACTCTAAAGGATTTGGTGTGGCGTGTACGTCTAAATGTGTAGCCTCAAAAGAGAACCGACAGGAGAATTTTCTTTCGTCAAAATTTGTCAGAAAACCACGTTTTAAGGAAATCCTGCATCGTGCGAAATTATCTTGTTTTTCCTAAACGACATGTTGTAACTCGAAAAGCTTTGGTGTTGCCTGTATGTCTAAGTGTGTAGCCTCAAAAGGGAATGCACAGGATAGTTTTCTCTCGAAAGAATATGTAAGAATACCACGTTATAAAGAAATACAGTGTTGCAGAGTAGACAAATACGTACATATTGGAAACACTTTACGAGAAGAAGTAACGCATCGTAGAAAATTAGCTTGTATCTCCTAAACAAAACGTTGTAAATCGAAATGATTTGGTGTGGCCTGTACGTCTAAACGTGTAGCCTCAAAAGAGAACCCACAGAAGAATTTTCTTTCGTCAAAATTTTTCAGAAAACCACGTTTTAAGGAAATCCCGCATCGTGCCAAATCATCATCTTTTTCCTGAACAACATGTTGTAACTCGAAAAGCTTTGGTGTTGCGTGTATGTCTAAGCTTGTAGCCTCAAAAGAGAATGCACAGGAGAGTTTTCTCTCGAAAGAATATGTAAGAATACCATGTTATAAAAAAATACAGTGTTGCAGAGTAAAGACAAATACGTACGTATTGGAAACACTTTAAGAGAAGAAATAACACATAGTACAAAATTATCTTGTATCTCCTAAACAACAATTGGAACTCGAAAAGATTTGTTGTGGCTCGTACCTCTACACGTGTAGCCTCAAAAGAGAACCCACAGGAAAACTTTCTTTCGTCAAAATTTTTCAGAAAACCACGTTTTATGGAAATCTCGCATCGTGCGAAATTATCTTGCTTTTCCTAAACAACACATTGTAACTCGAAAAGCTTTCGCATTGCGTGTATGTCTAAGCGTGTAGCCTCTAAAGAGTACGCACAGGAGAGTTTTCTCTCGAAAGAACATGTAATAATACAACGTTATAAGGGAATACAGTGTTGCAGAGTAAAGACAAATACATACTTGATGGAAACACTTTACGAGAAGAAATAACGCATTGTAAAAAATTAGCTTGTATCTCCTAAACAACACGTGGTAACTCGAAAGGACTTGGTGTGGCGTGTACGTCTAAACGTGTAGCCTCAAAAGAGAACCCATAGGAGAATTTTCTTTCTTCAAAATTTGTCAGAAAATCACGTTTTAACGAAATCCCGCATCCTGCGAAATTATCTTGTTTTTCCTAAACAACAAGTTGTAACTCGAAAAGCTTTGGTGTTGCGTGTATGACTAAGTGTGTAGCCACAAAAGGGAATGCACAGGAGAGTTTTCTCTCGAAAGAATATGTAAGAATACCATGTTATAAGGAAATACAGTGTTGCAGAGTAAAGACAAATACGTACATATTGGAAACACTTTAAGAGAAGAAATATCGCATCATACAAAATTAGCTTGTGTCTCCTAAACAACTCGTTGTAACTCGAAAAGATTTGGTGTGACGTGTACGTCTCAACGTGTAGCCTCAAAAGAGAACCCACAGAAGAATTTTCTTTCATCAAAATTTGTCAGAAACCACGTTTTAAGGAAATCTCGCATTGTGCGAAATTATCTAGTTTTTCCTAAACAACACGTTGTAACTCGAAAAGCTTTGGTGTTGTTTGTATGTCTAAGCGTGTAGCCTCAAAAGAGAACACACAGGAGAGTCTTCCCTCGAAAGAATATGTAAGAATATCACATTATAAGGAAATACAGTGTTGCAGAGTAAAGACAAATACGTATGTATTGGAAACACTTTATGAGAAGAAATAATGCATCATACAAAATTAGCTTGTATCTCCTAAACAACAGGTTGTAACTCGAAAGGATTTGGTGTGGCGTGTACGGCTAAACATGTAGCCTCAAAAGAGAACCCACAGGAGAATTTTCTTTCGTCAAAATATGTGAGAAAACCACGTTTTAAGGAAATCCCTCATCGTGCAAAATTATCTTGTTTTTCCTAAACAACAAGTTGTAACTCGAAAAGCTTTGGTGTTGCGTGTATGTCTAAGCGTGTAGCCACAAAAGAGAACGTAAAGGAGAGTTTTTTCTCGAAAGAATATGTAAGAATACCACGTTATAAGGAAATACATTGTTGCAGAGTAAAGACAAATACGTACATATTGGAAACTCTTTACGAGAAGAAATAACGCATCGTAAAAAATTAACTTGTATCTCCTAAACAACACGTTGTAACTCGAAAAGATTTGGTGTAGTGTGTACGTCAAAACGTGTAGCCTCAATAGAGAACCCACAGGACAATTTTCTTTCGTTAAATTTTTTCAGAAAACCACGTTTTAAGGAAATCCCGCATCGTGCGAAATCATCTTCTTTTTCATAAACAACATGTTGTAACTCAAAAAGCTTTGGTGTTGCGTGTATGTCTAAGCGTGGAGCCTCAAAAGCGAAGGCACAGGAGAGTTTTCTCTCGAAAGAATATGTAAGCATAGACGTTATAAAGAAATACAATTAGGCCGAGTAAAGGCAAATAAGTACATATTGGAAACACTTTAGGAGAAGAAATAACGCATCGGACAAAATTAGTTTGTATTTCCTAAACAACACGTGGTAACTCGAAAAGGTTTGGCTTGGCGCGTATGTCTAAACGTGTAGCCGCCAAAGAGAACACAAAGGAGAATTTTCTTTCGTCAAAATTTGTCAGAAAACCACGTTTTAAGGAAATCCCCCATCGTGCGAAATTATCTTGTTTTTCCTAAACAATAACTTGTAACACGAAAAGCTTTGGTGTTGCGTGTATGTCTCAGCGTGTAGCCTCAAAAGAGAATGCACAGGAGAGTTTTCTCTCTAAAGAACATATAAGAATACAACGTTATAAGGAAATACAGTGTTGGAGAGTAAAGACAAATACGTACATATTGGAAACACTTTACGAGAAGAAATGACACATCATAAAATATAAGCTTGTATCTCCTAAACAACAAGTGGTAACTCGAAAAGATTTGGTTTGGCGTGTACGTCTAAAAGTGTAGCGTCAAAAGAGACCCCACAGGAGAATTTTCTTTCTTCAAAATTTGTCAGAAAACCACGTTATAAGGAAATCCCTCATCATGCAAAATTATCTTGTTTTTCCTAAACAACACGTTGTAACTCGAAAAGCTTTGGTGTTGTGTGCATGTCTAAGCGTGTAGCCTCAAAAGAGAATGTAAAGGAGAGTTTTTTCTAGAAAGAATATGTAAGAATACCACGTTATAAGGAAATAGAGTGTTGCAGAGTAAAGACAGATACGTACATATTGGAAACACTTTACGAGAAGAAATAACGCATCGTAAAAAATTAACTTGTATCTCCTAAACAACACGTTGTAACTCGAAAAGATTTGGTGTGGCGTGTACGTCTAAACGTGTTGCCTCAAAAGAGAACCCACAGGACAATTTTCTTTCTTTAAATTTTTTCAGAAAACCACGTTTTAAGGAAATCCCGCATCGTGCGAAATCATCTTCTTTTTCCTAAACAACATGTTGTAACTCAAAAAGCTTTGGTATTGTGTGTATGTCTAAGCGTGGAGCCTCAAAAGCGAAGGCACAGGAGAGTTTTCTCTCAAAAGAATATGTAAGAATACCACGTTATAAAGAAATACAATTTTGCAGAGTAAAGGCAAATAAGTACATATTGGAAACACTTTAGGAGAAGAAATAATGCATCGTACAAAATGAGCTTGTATCTCCTAAACAACACGTGGTAACTCGAAAATATTAGGTTTGGCGTGTACGTCTAATCGTGTAGCCTCAAAAGAGAACACAAAGGAGAATTTTCTTTCGTCAAAATTAGTCAGAAAACCACGTTTTAAGGAAATCCCGCATTGTGTGAAATTATCTTGTTTTTCCTAAACAACACGTGGTAACTCGAAAAGCTTTGGTGTTGCGTGTATGTCTCAGCGTGTAGCCTCAAAAGAGAATGCACAGGAGAGTTTTCTCTCGAAAGAACATGTAAGAATACAAAGTTATAAGGAAATACAGTGTTGCAGAGTAAAGACAAATACGTACTTTTTGGAAACACTTTACGAGAAGAAATTACGCATCATACAATATTAGCTTGTATCTCCTAAACAAAAAGTGGAAACTCGAAACATTTGGTTTGGCGTGTACGTCTAAAAGTGTAGCCTCAAAAGAGAACCCACTGGAGAATTTTCTTTCTTCAAAATTTGTCAGAAAACCACGTTTTAACGAAATCCCGCATCCTGCGAAATTATCTTGTTTTTCCTAAACAACAAGTTGTAACTCGAAAAGCTTTGTTGTTGCGTGTATGTCTAAGTGTGTAGCCTCAAAAGGGAATGCACAGGAGAGTTTTCTCTCGAAAGAATATGTAAGAATACCCCGTTATAAGGAAATACAGTGTTGCAGAATAAAGACAAATACGTACATATTGGAAACACTTTACGAGAAGAATTAACGCATCGTACAAAATTAGCTTGAATCTCCTAAACAACACGTTGTTACTAGAAAAGATTTGGTGTGGCGTGTACGTCTAAACGTGTAGCCTCAAAAGAGATCCCACAGGAGAATTTTCTTTCATCAAAATTTGTCAGGAACCACGTTTTAAGGAAATCTCGCATTGTGCGAAATTATCTAGTTTTTCCTAAACAACACGTTTAACTCGAAAAGCTCTGGTGTTGCGTGTATGTCTAAGCATGTAGCCTCAAAAGAGAAAGCACAGGAGAGTTTTCTCTCGAAAGAATATGTAAGAATGCCACGTTATAAGGAAATACAATGTTGCAGAGTAAAGACAAACACGTACGTATTGGAAACACTTTACGAGAAGAATTAACGCATAGTACAAAATTAGCTTGTATCTCCTAAACAACAAGTTGTAACTCGAAAAGATTTGGTGTGGCCTGTACGTCTAAACGTGTAGCCTCAAAGGAGAACCCACAGGAGAATTTTCTTTCACCAAAATTTTTCACAGAACCAAGTTTTAAGGAAATCCCGCATCGTGTGAAATCATCTTCTTTTTCCTAAACAACATATTGTAACTCGAAGAGCTTTAGTGTTGCGTGTATGTCTAAGCGTGAAGCCTCAAAAGAGAAGGCACAGGATAGATTTCTCTCGAGAGAATATGTAAGAATACCACGTTATTAGGAAATACAATTTTGCAGAGTAAAGACAAATAAGTACATATTGGAAACACTTTACGAGAAGAAATAATACATCATACAAAATTACCTTGTATCTCCTAAACAACACGTGGTAACTCGAAAAGATTTGGTTTGGTGTGTACGTCTAAACGTGTAGCCTCAAAAGAGAACCAACAGGAGAATTTTCTTTCATCAAAATCAGATAACCACGTTTTAAGGAAATCCCGCATCGTGCAAAATTATCTTGTTTTTCCTAAACAACACGTTGTAACTCGAAAAGCTTTGGTGTTGCGTGTATATCTAAGCGTGTAGCCCCAAAAGAGAATGCACAGGAGAGTTTTCTCTCGAAAGAACATGTATGACTACAACGTTATAAGGAAATACAGTGTTGCAGAGTAAAGACAAAAACGTAAATATTGGAAACACTTTACGAGAAGAAATGACGCATCATAAAATATAAGCTTGTATCTCCTAAACAACAAGTGGTAACTCGAAAAGATTTGGTTTGGCGTGTACGTCTAAAAGTGTAGCCTCAAAAGAGACCCCACAGGAGAATTTTCTTTCTTCAAAATTTGTCAGAAAACCACGTTATAAGGAAATCCCGCATCGTGCGAAATTATCTTGTTTTTCCTAAACAACAAGTTGTAACTCGAAAAGCTTTGGTGTTTCATGTATGTCTAAGTGTGTAGCCTCTAAAGGGAATGCCCAGGAGAGTTTTCTATCGAACGAATATGTAAGAATACCACGTTATAAGGAAATACAGTGTTGCAGAATAAAGACAAATACATACATATTGGAAACACTTTACGAGAAGAAATAATGCATCGTAAAAAATTAGCTTTTATCTCCTAAACAACACGTTGTAACTCGAAAAGATTTGACGTGACGTGTACGTCTAAACGTGTAGCCTCAAAATCGAACCCACAGGAGAATTTTCTTTCATCAAAATTTGTCAGAAACCACGTTTTAAGGAAATCTTGCATCGTGCGAAATTATCTTGTTTTTCCTAAACAACACGTTGTAACTCGAAAAGCTTTGGTGTTGCATGTATGTCTAAGCGTGTAGCCTCAAAAGAGAACGCACAGGAGAGTTTTCTCTTGAAAGAATATGTAAGAATACCTCGCTATAAGGAAATACAGTGTTGCAGAGTAAAGACAAAAACGTACCTATTGGAAACACTTTAAGAGAAGAAATAATGCATCAGAAAAAATTAGCTTGTATCTCCTAAACAACACGTTGTAATTCGAAAAGATTTGGTGTGGCTCATACGTCTACACGTGTAGCCTCAAAAGAGAACCCACAGGAGAACTTTCTTTTGTCAAAATTTGTCAGAAAACCACGTTTTAAGGAAATCCCGCATCGTGCAAAATTATCTTGTTTTTCCTAAACAACACGTTGTAACTCGAAAAGCTTTGGTGTTGCGTGTATGTCTAAGCGTGTAGCCTCTAAAGAGTACACACAGGAGAGATTTCTCTCGAAAGAACATGTAAGAATGCAACGTTATAAGGAATACAGTGTTGCAGAGTAAAGACAAATACATACTTGTAGGAAACACTTTACAAGAAGAAATAATGCATTGTAATCAATTAGCTTGTATCTCCTAAACAACACGTGGTAACTCGAAAAGACTTGGTGTGGCGTGTACGTCTAAACGTGTAGCCTCAAAAGAGAACCCATAGGAGAATTTTCTTTCATCAAAATTTGTCAGAAACCACGTTGTATGGATATCTCGCTTCGTGCGAAATTTTCTAGTTTTTCCTAAACAACACATTGTTACTCGAAAAGCTTTGGTGTTGCGTGTATGTCTAAGCGTGTAGCCTCAAAAGAGAATGCACAGGAGAGTTTTCTCTTGAACGAATATGTGGGAATACCACGTTATAAGGTAATACAGTGTTGCACAGAAAAGACAATTACGTACCTATTGGAAACACTTTAAGAGAAGAAATAATGCATCGTACAAAATTAGCTTGTATCTCCTAAACAACACGTTGTAACTCAAAAAGATTTGGTGTGGCTCGTACGTCTACACGTGTAGCCTCAAAAGAGAACCCACAGGATAACTTTCTTTCTTCAAAATTTTTCAGAAAACCACGTTTTAAGTAAATCCCGCATCATGCAAAATTATCTTGTTTTTCCTAAACAACACGTTGTAACTCGAAAAGCTTTGTTGTTGCGTGTATGTCTAAGCGTGTAGCCTCTAAAGAGTATGCACAGGAGAGTTTTCTCTAGAAAGAACATGTAAGAATACAACGTTATAAGGAAATACAGTGTTGCAGAGTAAAGACAAATACATACTTGTTGGAAACACTTTACAAGAAGAAATAATGCATCGTAAAAAATTAGCTTGTATCTCCTAAACAACACGTGGTAACTCGAAAGGACTTCATGTGGCGTGTACGTCTAAACGTGTAGCCTCAAAGGGAACCCATAGGAGAATTTTCTTTCTTCAAAATTTGTCAGAAAATCACGTTTTAACGAAATCCCGCATCCTGCGAAATTATCTTGTTTTTCCTAAACAACAAGTTGTAACTCAAAAAGCTTTGCTGTTGCGTGTATGTCTAAGTGTGTAGCCACAAAAGGGAATGCACAGGAGAGTTTTCTGTCGAAAGAATATGTAAGAATACCACGTTATAAGGAAATACAGTGTTGCAGCGTAAAGACAAATACGTACATATTGGAAACACTTTAAGAGAAGAAATAACGCATCATACAAAATTAGATTGTATCTCCTAAACAACACGTTGTAACTCGAAAAGATTTGGTGTGATGTGTACGTCTAAACGTGTAGCCTTAAAAGAGAACCCACAGGAGAATTTTCTTTCAACAAAATTTGTCAGAAACCACGTTTTAAGGAAATCTCGCATCGTGCGAAATTATCTTGTTTTCCCTAAACAACACGTTGTAACTCGAAAAGCTTTGGTGTTGCGTGTATGTCTAAGCATGTAGCCTCAAAAGAGAACACACAGGAGAGTTTTCCCTCGAAAGAATATGTAAGAATACCACGTTATAAGGAAATACAGTGTTGCAGAGTAAAGACAAATACGTAGGTATTGGAAACACTTTATGAGAAGAAATAACACAACATACATTATTAGCTTGTGTCTCCTAAACAACAGGTTGTAAGTCAAAAGGATTTGGTGTGGCGTGTACAGCTAAACGTGTAGCCTCAAAAGAGAACCCACAGGAGAATTTTCTTTCATCAAAATATGTGAGAAAACCACGTTTTAAGGAAATCCCTCAGCGTGAAAAATTATCTTGTTTTTCCTAAACAACAAGTTGTAACTCGAAAAGCTTTGGTGTTGCGTGTATGTCTAAGCGTGTAGCCTCAAAAGAGAATGTAAAGGAGAGTTTTTTCTAGAAAGAATATGTAAGAATACCACGTTATAAGGAAATACAGTGTCGCAGAGTAAAGACAAATACGTACATATTGGAAACACTTTACGAGAAGAAATAACGCATCGTAAAAAATTAACTTGTATCTCCTAAACAACACGTTGTAACTGGAAAAGATTTGGTGTGGCGTGTACGTCTAAATGTGTAGCCTCAAAAGTGAACCCACCGGACAATTTTCTTTCGTTAAATTTTTTCAGAAAACCACGTTTTAAGGAAATCCTGCATCATGCGAAATCATCTTCTTTTTCCTAAACAACATGTTGTAACTCAAAAAGCTTTGGTGTTGCGTGTATGTTTAAGCTTGGAGCCTCAAAAGCGAAGGCACAGGTGAGTTTTCTCTCGAAAGAATATGTAAGAATACCACGTTATAAAGAAATACAATTTTGCCGAGTAAAGGCAAATAAATACATATTGGAAACACTTTAGGAGAAGAAATAACGCATCGGAAAAAATTAGCTTGTATCTCCTAAACAACACGTGGTAACTCGAAAAGGTTTGGTTTGGCATGTACGTCTAAACGTGTAGCTGCAAAAGAGAACACAAAGGATAATTTTCTTTCGTCAAAATTTGTCAGAAAACCACGTTTTAAGGAAATCCCGCATCATGCGAAATTATCTTGTTTTTCCTAAACAACACGTTGTAACTCGAAAAGCTTTGGTGTTGCGTATATGTCTAAGCGTGCAGCCTCAAAAGAGAATGCACAGGAGAGTTTTCTCTCGAAAGAACATGTAAGAATACAACGTTATATGGAAATACAGTGTTGCAGAGTAAAGACAAATACGTACATATTGGAAACACTTTACGAGAAGAAATTACGCATCATGAAATATTAGCTTGTATCTCCTAATCAAAGAGTGGAAACTCACAAACATTTCGTTTGGTGTGTATGTCTAAAGGTGTAGCCTCAAAAGAGAGCGCACTGGAGAATTTTCTTTCTTCAAAATTTGTCAGAAAACCACGTTTTAATGAAATCCTGCATCCTGCAAAATTATCTTGTTTTTCCTAAACAACAAGTTGTAACTCGAAAAGCTTTGGTGTTGCGTGTATGTCTAAATGTGTAGCCTCAAAAGGATATGCAAGGAGAGTTTTCTCTCGAAAGAATATGTAAGAATACCACGTTATAAGGAAATACAGTGTTGCAGAGTAAAGACAAATACGTACATATTGGAAACACTTTAAGAGAAGAAATAAAAAACCTTACAAAATTAGCTTGTATCTCCTAAACAACAGGTTGTAACTCGAAAATATTTGGTGTGACATGTATGTCTAAACGTGTAGCCTCAAAAGAGAACTAACAGGAGAATTTTTTATCGTCAAAATATGTGAGAAAACCACGTTTTAAGGAAATCACTCATCGTGCAATATTATCTTGTTTTTCATAAACAACAAGTTGTAACTCGAAATCTTTGGTGTTGCGTGTATGTCTAAGCATGTAGCCTCAAAAGAGAATGCAAAGGAGAGTTTTTTCTCGAAAGAATATGTAAGAATACCACGTTATAAGGAAATACAGAGTTGCAGAGTAAAGACAAATACGTACATATTGGAAACACTTTAAGAGAAGAAATAATGCATCATACAAAATTAGCTTGTATCTCCTAAACAACACGTTGTAACTAGAAAAGATTTGATGTGGTGTGTACGTCTAAACGTGTAGCCTCAAAAGAGAACCCACAGGAGAATTTTCTTTGGTCAAATTTGTCAGAAAACCACGTATTAAAGAAATCCTGCATCGTGGGAAATTATCTTGTTTTTCCTAAACAACACGGTGTAACTCAAAAAAGATTTGGTGTTGCGTGTTTGCCTCAGTGTGTAGCCTCAAAAGAGAACACAGAGGAGAGTTTTCACTAGAAAGAATATGAAAGAATACCAGGTTATAAGGAAATACAGTGTTGCAGAGTAAAGACAAATACGTACTTATTGGAAACACTTTACGAGAAGAAATAACGCATCATACAAAATTAGTTTGTATCTCCTAAACAACAGGTTGTAACTCGAAAGGATTTGGTGGGGCATGTACGTCTAAACGTGTAGCCTCAAAAGAGAACCCACAGGAGAATTTTCTATCGTCAAAATTTGTGAGAAAACTACGTTTTAAGGAAATCCCTCATCGTGCCAAATTATCTTGTTTTTCTTAAACAACACTTTATAACTCGAAAAGCTTTGGTGTTGCGTGTATGTTTAGCATGTAGCCTCAAAAGAGAAGGCAAAGGAGAGTTCTTTCTCGAAAGAATATATAAGAATACCACGTTATAAGGAAATACAGTGTTGCAGAGTAAAGACAAATACGTACATATTGGAAACACTTTAGGAGAAGAAATAAAGCATCGTACAAAATTAGCTTGTATCTCCTAAACAACACGTTGCAACTCTAAATGATTTGGTGTGGCGTGTACGTCTAAACGTGTAGCCTCAAAAGAGAACCCACAGGAGAATTTTCTTTGGTCAAATTTGTCAGAAAACCACGTATTAATGAAATCCTACATCGTGCGAAATTATCATGTTTTTCCTAAACAACACGTTTTAACTCGAAGAGCTTTGGTGTGGCGTGTATGTCTCAGCATGTAGCCTCAAAAGAGAACATACAGGAGAGTTTTCTCTCGAAAGAATATGTAAGAATACGACGTTATAAGGAAATACAGTGTTGCAGAGTAAAGACAAATAGGTACTTATTGGAAACCCTTAAACTTTACGAGATGAAATAAAGCATCGTACAAAATTAGCTCGTATCTCCTAAACAACACGTTGTAACTCGAAAAGATTTGGTGTGGCGTGTATGTCTAAACGTGTAGCCTCAAGAGAGAACCCATAGGAGAATTTTCTTTCGTCAAATATTCAGAAAACAACGTTTTAAGGAAATCCCGCATCGTGCGAAATTATCTTGTTTTTCCTAAACAACACCATGTAACTCGAAAAGCTTTGGTGTTGCATGTATGTTTAAGCGTGTAGACTCAAAAGAGAGCACACAGGAGAGTTTTCTCTCGAAATAATGTGTAAGAATACCACGTTATAAGAAAATACAGTGTTGCAGAATAAAGACAAATACGTACTTATTGGAAACACTTTATGAGAAGAAATAACGCATCGTAAAAAATTATCTTGTATCTCCTAAACAACACGTTGTAACTCGAAAAGATTTGGTGTGGCGTGTACGTCTAAACGTGTAGCTTCAAAAGAGAACCCACAGGAGAATTTTCTTTGGTCAAAATTTGTCAGAAAACCACGTATTAAGGAAACCCCGCATCGTGCGAAATTATCTTGTTTTTCCTAAACAACGCGTTGTAACTGGAAAAGCTTTGGTGTTGCGTGTATGTCTAAGCGTGTAGCCTCAAAAGAGAACACACAGGAGAGTTTTCTCTCGAATGAATATGTAAGAATACCACATTATAAGGAAGTACTCTGTTGCAGAATAATGACAAATACTTTCGTATTGGAAACCCATAAACTTTACGAGATAAATAAAGCATCGTACAAAATTAACTTGTATCTCCTAAACAACACGTTGTAACTTGAAAAGATTTGGTGTAGCGTGTACATCTAAACGTGTAGCCTCAAAGAGAACCACAGGACAAATTTCTTTCGTCAAAATTTGTCAGAAAACCACGTTTTAAGGAAATCCCGCATCGTGAGAAATTATCTTGTTCTTCCTAAAAAAACACGTTGTAACTCGATAAGCTTTGGTGTTGCGTGTATGTCTAAGCAGGTAGCCTCAAAAGAGAATGCACAGGAGAGTTTTCTCTCGAAAGAATATGTAAGAATACCACGTTATAAGGAAACACAGTGTTGCAGAGTAAAGACAAATATGCACTTATTGGAAACACTTTACGAGAAGAAATAACGCATCGTAAAAAAATTAGCTTGTATCTCTTAAACAACAGGTTGTAACTCGAAAAGATTTGATGTGGCGTGTACGGCTAAACGTGTAGCCTCAAAAGAGAACCCACAGGAGAATTTTCTTTGGTCAAAATTTGTCAGAAAACCACGTATTAAGGAAACCCAGCATCGTGCGAAATTATCTTGTTTTTCCTAAACAACACATTGTAACTCGAAAAGCTTTGGTGTTGCGTGTATGTCTAAGCATGTAGCCTCAAGAGAGAACGCACAGGAGAGTTTTCTCTCGAAAGAATAGTTACGAATACCACTTTATAAGGAAGTACAGTGTTGCTGAGTAAAGACGAAAACGTACATATTGGAAACATTTAAACTTTATGAGATGAAATAAAGCATCGTACAAAATTAGCTTGTATCTCCTAAACAACACGTTTTTACTGGAAAAGATTTGGTGTGGCTTGTACGTCTAAACGTGTAGCCCCAAAAGAGAACCCACAGGACAATTTTCTTTCGTCAAAATTTGTCAGCAAACCACGTTTTAAGGAAATCCCACATCGTGAGAAATTATCTTGTTCTTCCTAAACAACACGTTGTAACTCGAAAAGCTTTGGTGTTGCATGTATGTCTAAGAGTGTAGCCTCAAAAGAGAATGCACAGGAGAGTTTTCTCTCGAAAGAATATGCAAGAATACCACGTTATAAGGAAAACAGTGTTGCAGAGTAAAGGCAAATGCGTACGTATTGGAAACACTTAAACTTTACGAGAAGAAATAACGCATCTTAAAAAATTAGCTTGTATCTCCTAAACAACACGTTGTAACTCGAAAAGATTTGGTGTGGCGTGTACGTCTAAACATGTAGCCTCAAAAGAGAACCCTCAGGAGTATTTTCTTTTGTCAAAATTTGTCTAAGCATGTAGCCTCAAAAGAGAATGCACAGGAGAGTTTTCTCTCGAAAGAATATGTAAGAATACCATGTTATAAGGAAATACAGTGTTGCAGAGTAAAGACAAATACGTACTGATTGGAAACACTTAAGCTTTATGAGAAGAAAAAACACATCGTAAAAAATTAGCTTGTATCTCCTAAACAACACGTTATAACTCTAAA
The DNA here is from genome assembly GCF_947179515.1 of Apodemus sylvaticus. Classification (NCBI taxonomy): domain Eukaryota; kingdom Metazoa; phylum Chordata; class Mammalia; order Rodentia; family Muridae; genus Apodemus; species Apodemus sylvaticus. The sequence continues at coordinate 1,588,704 of NC_067483.1, read as the reverse complement.
AGATTTGGTGTGGCGTGTACGTCTAAACGTGTGCCTCAAAAGAGAACCCACAGGAGAATTTTCCTTCGTCAAAATTTGTCAGAAAACCACGTTGTAAAGAAATCCAGCATCGTGCGAAATTATCTTGTTCTTCCTAAACAACACATTGTAACTCGAAAAGCTATGGTCCTGCGTGTAACGCTAAGCGTGTAGCCTCAAAAGAGAACGCACAGGAGAGTTTTCTCTCGAAAGAATATGTAAGAATACCACGTTATAAGGAAATACAGTGTTGCAGGTAAAGACAAATATGTATGTATTGGAAACACTTTACGAAAAGAAATAACTCATCATACAAAATTAGCTTGTATCTCCTAAACAACAGGTTGTAACTCAAAAGGATTTGGTGTGGCGTGTACGGCTAAACATGTAGCCTCAAAAGAGAACACAAAGGAGAATTTTCTTTCGTCAAAATATGTGAGAAAACCACGTTTTAAGGAAATCCCTCATCGAGAAAAATTATCTTCTTTTTCCTAAACAACAAGGTGTAACTTGAAAAGCTTTAGTGTTGCGTGTATGTCTAAGCATGTAGCCTCAAAAGTGAATGTAAAGGAGAGTTTTTTCTCAAAAGAATATGTAAGAATACCACTTTATAAGGAAATACAGTGTTGCAGAGTAAAGACAACTACGTACATATTGGAAAGACTTTACGAGAAGAAATAACACATCATACAAAATTAGATTGTATCTCCTAAACAACACATTGTAACTCGAAAAGATTTGGTGTGGTGTGTACGTCTAAATGTGTAGCCTCAAAAGAGAACCCACAGGAAAATTTTCTTTCCTCAAAATTTGTCAGAAAACCACGTTTTAAGGAAATCCCGCATCGTGCGAAATCATCTTCTTTTTCCTAAACAACAAGTTGTAACTCGAAAAGCTTTAGAGTTGCGTGTATGTGTAAGCGTGGAGCCTCAAAAGAGAAGGCACAGGAGAGTTTTCTCTTGAAAGAATATGTAAGAATACCACGTTATTAGGAAATACAATTTTGCAGAGTAAAGACAAATAAGAATATATTGGGAACACTTTACGAGAAGAAATAACGCATCGAACAATATTAGCTTGTATCTCCTAAAAAACACGTGGTAATTCGAAAAGATTTGGTTTGGCCTGTATGTCTAAACGTGTAGCCTCAAAGGAGAACACAAAGGAGAATTTTCTTTCGTCAAAATTTGTCAGAAAACCACGTTTTAAGGAAATACCGCATCGTGTGAAATTATCTTGTTTTTCCTAAACAACACGTGGTAACTCGATACGCATTGGTGTTGCGTGTATGTCTACGCGTGTAGCCTCAAAAGAGAATGCACAGGAGAGTTTTCTCTCGATATAGCATGTAAGAATTCAACGTTATAAGGAAATACAGTGTTGCAGAGTAAAGACAAATACGTACATATTGGAAACACTTTACGAGAAGAAATTAAGCATCATACAATATTAGCTTGTATCTCCTAAAAAACAAGTGGAAACTCGAAAACATTTGGTTTGGCATGTACGTCTAAAAGTTTAGCCTCAAAAGAGAACCCACTGGAGAATTTTCTTTCGTCAAAATTTGTCAGAAAACCACGTTTTAAAGAAATCCCGCATCCTGCGAAATTATCTTGTTTTTCCTAAACAACACGTTATAACTCGAAAAGCTTTGGTGTTGCGTGTATGTCTCAGTGTGTAGCCTCAAAAGAGAACACACAGGAGAGTTTTCACTCGAAAGAATATGTAAGAATACCAGGTTATAAGGAAATACAATGTTGCAAAGTAAAGACAAAGACGTACGTATTGGAAACACTTTACGAGAAGAAATAACGCATCATACAAAATTAGCTTGTATCTCCTAAACAACACTTTGTAACTCGAAAAGATTTGGTGTGGCATGTACCTCTAAATGTGTAGCCTCAAATAGAGAACCCACCGGAGAATATTCTTTGGTCAAATTTGTCTGAACACCAAGTTTTAAGGAAATACCGCATCGTGCTAAATTATCTTGTTTTTCCTAAACAACACGTTGTAACTCGAAAAGCTTTGGTGTTGCATGTATGTCTCTGCGTGTAGCCTCAAAAGAGGACACACAGGAGAGTTTTGCCTCAACAGAATATGTAAGAATACCACGTTATAAGGAAATACAGTGTTGCAGAGTAAAGACAAATACGTACATATTGGAAACCCTTAAATGTTACAAGATGAAATAAAGCATCGTACAAAATGAGCTCGTATCTCCTAAACAACACGTTGTAACTCGAAAAGATTTGGTGTGGCGTGTACATCTAAACGTGTAGCCTCAAAAGAGAACCCATAGGAGAATTTTCTTTCGTCAAAATTTTCAGAAAACCACGTTTTAAGGAAATCCCGCATCGTGCGAAATTATCTTGTTTTTCTTAAACAACACGTTGTAACTCGAAAAGCTTTTGTGTTGCGTGTATGTCTCAGCGTGTAGCCTCAAAAGAGAACACACAGGAGAGTTTTCTCTCAAAAGAATATGTAAGAATACCACGTTATAAGGAAATACAGTGTAGCAGAGTAAAGACAAATAGGTACGTATTGGAAACCCTTAAACTTTACGAGATGAAATAAAGCATCTTACAAAATTAGCTCGTATCTCCTAAACAACACGTTTTAACTCGAAAAGATTTGGTGTGGCATGTACGTCTAAACCTGTAGTCTCAAAAGAGAACCCATAGGAGAATTTTCTTTCGTCCAAATTTTCAGAAAACCACGTTATAAGGAAATCCCGCATCGTGCGAAATTATCTTATTTTTCCTAAACAACACGTAGTAACTCGAAAATCTTTGGTGTTGCGTGTATGTCTAAGCGTGTAGCCTCAAAAGAGAACACACAGGAGAGGTTTCTCTCGAAAGAATATGTAAGAACACCACGTTATAAGGAAGCACAGTGTTGCAGAATAAAGACAAATACTTACGTATTGGAAACCCTTAAACTTTGTGAGATGAAATAAAGCATCGTACAAAATTAGCTTGTATCTCCTAAAGAACACGTTGTAACTCGAAAAGATTTGGTGTGGCGTGTACGTCTAAATGTGTAGCCTCAAAAGAGCACTACAGGACAATTTTATTTCGTCAAAATTTGTCAGAAAACCACGTTTTAAGGAAATCCCGCATGGTGAGAAATTATCTTGTTCTTCATCAACAACACATTGTAACTCGAAAAGCTTTGGTGTTGCGTGTATGTCTAAGCGTGTAGCCTCAAAAGAGAATGCACAGGAGAGTTTTCTCTCGAAAGAATATGTAAGAATACCACGTTATAAGGAAATACAGTGTTGCAGATTAAAGACAAATACGTACATATTTGAAACACTTTAAGAGAAGAAATAACGCATCGTACAAAATTAGCTTGTATCTCCTAAACAACACGTTGTAACTCTAAAAGATTTGGTGTGACGTGTACCTCTAAACGTGTAGCCTCACAATAGAACCGACAGGAGAATTTTCTTTCTTCAAAATTTGTCAAAAACCACGTTTTAAGGAAATCTCGCATCGTACGAAATTATCTTGTTTTTCCTGAACAACATGTTGTAACTCGAAAAGCTTTGGTGTTGCGTGTATTAATAAGCGTGTAGCCTCAAAAGAGAACGCACAGGATAGTTTTCTCTCGAAAGAATATGTAAGAATACCACGTTATAAGGAAATACAGTGTTGCAGGGTAAAGACAAATACGAATGTATTGGAAACACTTAAGGAGAAGAAATAACACACCATACAATATTAGCTTATATCTCCTAAACAACAGGTTGTAACTCGAAAGGATTTGGTGTGGCGTGTACGGCTAAACGTGTAGCCTCAAAAGAGAACCCACAGGAGAATTTTCTTTCGTCAAAATATGTGAGAAAACCACGTTTTAAGGAAATCCCTCATCGTGCAAAATTATCTTAATTTTCCTAAACAACAAGTTGTAACTCGAAAAGCTCTGGAGTTGCGTGTACGTCTAAGCATGTAGCCTCAAAACAGAATGTAAAGGAGAGTTTTTTCTCGAAAGAATATGTAAGAATACCACGTTATAAGGAAATACAGTGTTGCAGAGTAAAGACAAACACGTATGTATTCGAAACACTTTACGTAAAGAATTAACGCATAGTACAAAATTAGCTTGTATCTCCTAAACAACACGTTGTAACTCGAAAAGATTTGGTGTGGCATGTACATCTAAACGTGTAGCCTTAAAAGAGAACGCACAGGAGATTTTTCTTTCGTTAAAATTTTTCAGAAAACCACGTTTTAAGGAAATCCCGCATCGTGCAAAATCATCTTCTTTTTCCTAAACAACATGTTGTAACTCGAAAAGCTTTGGTGTTGCGCGTATGTCTAAGCGTGGAGCCTCAAAAGAGAAGGCACAGGAGAGTTTTCTATCGAAAGAATATGTAAGAATACCACGTTATAAAGAAATACAATTTTGCAGAGTAAAGGCAAATAAGTACATATTGGAAACACTTTAGAAGAAAAAATAACGCATCGTACAAAATTAGCTTGTATCTCCTAAACAACACGTGGTAACTAGAAAAGATTTGGTGTGACGTGTACGTCTAAACGTGTAGCCTCAAAAGAGAACCCACAGGAGAATTTTCTTTTGTCAAAATTTGTCAGAAAACCACGTTTTAAGGAAATCCCACATCGTGCGAAATTATCTTTTTATTCATAAACAACATGTTGTAACTCGAAAAGCTTTGGTGTTGCCTGTATGTCTAAGTGTGTAGCCTCAAAAGGGAACGCACAGGATAGTTTTCTCTCGAAAGAATATATAAGAATACCACGTTATAAGGAAATATAGTGTTTCAGAGTAAAGACAAATACTTACGTATTGGAAACACCTTACAAGAAGAATTAACGCATCGTACAAAATTAGCTTGTATCTCCTAAAAAACACGTTGTAACTCGAAAACATTTGGTGTGGCGTGTACGACTAAATGTGTAGCCTCAAAAGAGAACCCACAGGAGAATTTTCTTTCGTCAAAATTTTTCAGAAAACCACGTCTTAAGGAAATCCCGCATCGTGCGAAATCATCTTCTTTTTCCTAAACAACAACAATTTTGCAGAGTGGCAGGTTATAAAGTCAACTCAAGCAAATCAGTGGCCTTCCTATACTCAAAGGATAAGCAGGCTGAGAAAGAAATTAGGGAAATGACCCCCTTCACAATAGCCACAAACAGTATAAAGTATCTTGGGGTGACTCTTACCAAACATGTGAAAGATCTGTATGACAAGAACTTCAAGACTCTGAAGAAGGAAATGGAAGAAGACCTCAAAAAATGGGAAAACCTCCCATGCTCATGGATCGGCAGAATCAATATAGTTAAAATGGCCATTTTGCCTAAAGCACTATACAGATTCAATGCAATACCCATCAAAATCCCAACTCAATTCTTCACAGAGCTAGAAAGAGCAATTATCAAATTCATCTGGAACAACAAAAAACCCAGGATAGCTAAAACTATTCTCAGCAACAAAAGGAAATCTGGGGGAATCAGTATCCCTGACCTCAAGCAATACTACAGAGCAATAGTGTTAAAAACTACATGGTATTGGTACAGTGACAGACAGGAGGATCAATGGAACAGGATTGAAGATCCAGAAATGAACCCACACACCTATGGCCACTTGATCCTCGACAAAGAGGCTGAAAACATCCAATGGAAAAAAGATAGCCTTTTCAACAAATGGTGCTGGTTCAACTGGAGGTCAGCATGCAGAAGAATGCGAATTGATCCATCCTTGTCTCCTTGTACTAAGCTCAAATCCAAATGGATCAAGGACCTCCACATAAAGCCAGACACTCTGAAGCTAATAGAAAAAAAACTGGGGAAGACCCTTGAGGACATCGGTACAGGGAGAAAGTTTCTGAACAGAACACCAATAGCGTATGCTCTAAGAGCAAGAATTGACAAATGGGACCTCATAAAATTACAAAGTTTCTGTAAGGCAAAGGACACCATCAAGAGGACAGATCGGCAACCAACAAATTGGGAAAAGATCTTCACCAATCCTACATCAGATAGAGGGCTAATATCCAATATATATAAAGAACTCAAGAAGTTAGACTCCAGAAAACCAAACAACCCTATTAAAAAATGGGGTACAGAGTTAAACAAAGAATTCTCACCTGAAGAACTTCGGATGGCGGAGAAGCATCTTAAAAAATGCTCAACTTCATTAGTCATTAGGGAAATGCAAATCAAAACAACCCTAAGATTTCATCTTACACCAGTCAGAATGGCTAAGATTAAAAATTCAGGAGACAGCAGGTGTTGGAGAGGGTGTGGAGAAAGAGGAACACTCCTCCACTGCTGGTGGGGTTGCAAATTGGTACAACCACTCTGGAAATCAGTCTGGCGGTTCCTCCGAAAACTGGGCACCTTACTTCCAGAAGATCCTGCTATACCACTCCTGGGCATATACCCAGAAGACTCCCCACCATGTAATAAGGATACATGTTCTACTATGTTCATAGCAGCCCTATTTGTAATTGCCAGATGCTGGAAAGAACCCAGGTATCCCTCAACAGAAGAGTGGATGCAAAAAATGTGGTATATCTACACAATGGAGTACTATTCAGCCATTAGAAACAATGAATTCATGAAATTCTTAGGCAAATGGATGGATCTAGAGAATATCATACTAAGTGAGGTAACCCAGACTCAAAAGGTGAATCATGGTATGCACTCACTAATAAGTGGATATTAACCTAGAAAACTGGAATACCCAAAACATAATCCACACATCAAATGAGGTACAAGAAGAAAGGAGGAGTGGCCCCTGGTTCTGGAAAGACTCAGTGAAACAGTATTCAGCAAAACCAGAACGGGGAAGTGGGAAGGGGTGGGTGGGAGGACAGGGGAAGAGAAGGGGGCTTGCGGGACTTTCGGGGAGTGGGGGGGCTAGAAAAGGGGAAATCATTTGAAATGTAAATAAATTATATCGAATAATAAAAAAAAAAGAATATGTAAGAATACCACGTTATAAGGAAATACAGTGTTGCAGAGTAAAGACAAATACGTACGTATTGGAAACCCTTAAACTTTATGGGATGAAATAAAGCATCGTACAAAATGAGCTCGTATCTCCTAAACAACATGTTGTAACTCGAAAAGATTTGGTGTGGCATGTACGTCTAAACGTGTAGCCTCAAAAGGGAACCCACAGGAGAATTTTCTTTCATCAAAATTTGTCAGAAACCACGTTTTAAGGAAATATCGTATCGTGCGAAATTATCTTGTCTTTCCTAAACAGCACGTTGTAACTTGAAAAGCTTTGGTGTTGCGTGTATGTCTAAGCGTGTAGCCTCAAAAGAGAACACACAGGAGAGTTTTCTCTCGAAAGAATACGTAAGAATACCACTTTAAAGGAAGTACAGTGTTGCTGAGTAAAGACAAAAACGTACATATTGGAAACCCTTAAACTTTACGAGATGAAATAAAGCATCGTACAAAATTAGCTTGTGACTCATAAACAACACGTTTTACTCGAGAGGATTTAGTGTGGCCTGTACGTCTAAACGAGGAGCCTCAAAAGAGAACCCACAGGACAATTTTCTTTCGTCAAAATTTGTCAGAAAACCACGTTTTAAGGAAATCCCGCATCGTGAGAAATTATCTTGTTCTTCCTAAACAACACGTTTTAACTCAAAAAGCTTAGGTGTTGCGTGTATATCTAAGCGTATAGCCTCAAAGGAGAATGCACAGGAGAGTTTTCTCTCGAAAGAATATGTAAGAATATCATGTTATACAGAAATACAGGGTTGCAAAGTAAAGACAAATACATATGTATTGGAAACACTTTATGAGAGAAATAACGTATCATACAAAAATAGTTTGTATGTCCTAAACAACACGTTGTAACTTGAAAACATTTGGTGTTCCGTGTATGTCTAAACGTGTAGCCTCAAAAGAGAACCCCCAGTAGAATTTTCTTTCGTCAAAATTTTTCAGAAAACCACGTTTTAAGGACATCCTGCATCGTGCGATATTATCTTGTTTTACATAAACAACACATTGTAACTCGAAAAGCTTTGGAGTTGCATGTATGTCTAAGCGTGTAGCCTCAAAAGAGAACGCACAGGAGAGGTTTCTCTCGAAAAAATATGTAAGAATACCACGTTATAAGGAAATACAGTGCTGCAGAGTAAAGACAAATATGTAAGTAAGGGAAACACTTTACGAGAAGAAATAATGCATGGTAAAAAATTAGCTTGTATCTCCTAAACAACACGATATAACTCAAAAGGATTTGGTGTGGCGTGTATGTCTAAACGGTTAGCCTCAAAGGAGAACCCACAGGAGAATTTTCTTTCGTCAAAATTTGTCAGAAAACCACGTTTTAAGGAAATCCCGATTCGTGCTATATTATCTTGTTTTTCCTAAACAACACGTTGTAACTCGAAAAGCTTTGGTGCTGCGTGTATGTCTAAGCGTGTAGCCTCAAAAGAGAACGCACAGTAGAGTTTTCTCTCGAAAGAATATGTAAGGATACCACATTATAAGGAAATACAGTGTTGCAGAGTAAAGACTAATACATACGTATTGGAAACACTTTATGAGAGAAATAACGCATCTTGCAAAATTAGCTTGTATGTCCTAAACAACACGTTGGAACTCGAAAAGATTTGGTGTGGCATGTACGTCTAAACGTGTAGCCTCAAAAGAGTACCCACAGGAGAGTTTTATTTCCTCAAAATTTGTCAGAAAACCACGTTTTAAAGAAATCCCGCATCGTGCGAAATTATCTTGTTTTTCCTAAATAACACGTTGTAACTCGAAAAGCTTTGGTGTTGCGTGTATATCTAAGCACGTAGCCTCAAAGGAGAATGCACAGGAGAGTTTTCTCTCGAAAGAATATGCAAGAATACCACGTTATAAGGAAATACAGTGTTGCAGAGTAAAGGCAAATATGTACATAATGGAAACACTTAAACTTTATGAGAAGAAATAACGCTTCGTAAAAAAATTAGCTTGTATCTCCTAAACAACACGTTGTAACTCGAAAAGATTTGATGTGGTGTGTACGTCTAAATGTGTAGCCTCAAAAGAGAACCCACAGGAGTATTTTCTTTCGTCAAAATTTGTCAGAAAACCACGTTTTAAAGAAATCCCGCATCGTGCTAAATTATCTTGTTTTTCCTAAACAACACATTGTAACTCGAAAATCTTTGGTGTTGCGTGTATGTCAAAGCATGTAGCCTCAAAAGAGAACGCACAGGAGAGTTTTCTCTCGAAAGAATATGTAAGAATACCACGTTATAAGGAAATACAGTGTTGCAGAGTAAAGACAAATACGTACTTATTGGAAACACTTAAACTTTACGAGAAGAAATAAGGCATCGTACAAAATTAGTATGTATCTCCTAAACATCACGTTATAACTCGAAAAGATTTGGTATGGTGTGTACGTCTAAACGTGTAGCCTCAAACGAGAACCCACAGGAGAATTTTCTTTCATCAAAATTTGTCAGAAAACCACGTTTTAAGGAAATCCTGCATCGTGCGAAATTATCTTGTTTTTCCTAAGCAACACGTTGTAACGCGAAAACCTTTGGTGTTACGTGTATGTCTAAACGTGTAGCCTCAAAAGAGAATGCAAAGGAGAGTTTTTTTCTCGAAAGAATATATAAGAATACCACGTTATTAGGAAATACAGTGTTGCAGAGTAAAGACAAATATTTACGTATTGGAAAAACTTTATGAGAAGAAATAACGCATCGTACAAAATTAGCTTGTATCTCCTAAACAACACGTTGTAACTTAAAAAGATTTGGTGTGGCGTGTACGTCTAAACGTGTAGCCTCAAAAGAGAAACCATAGGAGAATTTTATTTGGTCAAAATTTGTCAGAAAACCACGTATGAAGGAAATACCACATCATGCGAAATTATCTTGTTTTTTCTAAACAAAACGTTTTAACTCGTAAAGCTTTGGAGTTGCATGTATGTCTAAGCGTGTAGTCCCAAAAGAGAACACACAGGAGAGTTTTCTCTCGAAAGAATATGTAAGAATACCACGTTGTAAGGAAATACAGTGTTGCAGAGTAAAGGCAAATACATATGTATTGGAAACGCAACATCAAAGCTTTTCGAGTTACAATGTGTTGTTTAGGAAAAACAAGATAATTTCGCACGATGAGTGATTTCCTTAAAACATGGTTTTCTGACAAATATTAACGAAAAAAATTCTCCTGTGGGTTATCTTTTGAGGCTACACGTTTAGACGTGCACGCCACACCAAATCTTTTTGAGTTACAAACTGTTGTTTAGGAGATACAAGCTAATTTTTTACGATGCTTTATTTCTTCTTGTAAGGTGTTTTCAATAGGTACGTATTTGCCTTTAGTCTGCAACACTGTATTTCCTTATAACGTGGTATTCTTACATATTCTTTCGAGAGAAAACTCTCCTGTGTGTCCTCTTTTGAGGCTGCACGCTTAGACATACATGCAATACCAAAGATTTTCGCGTTACAACGTGTTGTTTAGGAAAAACAAGATAATTTCGCACGAAGAGGGATTTCCTTAATACGTGATTTTCTGACGAATTTTGACCAAAGAAAATTCTCCTATGGGTTCTCATTTGAGACTACACGTTTAGACGTACAGGCCACACCAAATCTTTTTAAGTTACAACGTGTTGTTTAGGAGATACAAGCTAATTTTTTTACGATGCTTTATTTCTTCTCATAAAGTTTAAGTTTTTCCAATAAGTATGTATTTGCCTCTACTCTGCAACACTGTATTTCCTTATAACGTGGTATTCTTACATATTATTTCGAGAGAAAACTCTCCTGTGCGTTCTCGGATTTCCTTAAACCGTTGTGTTCTGACAAATTTTGAAGAAAGAAAATTCTCCTGTGGGTTCTCTTATGATGCTACACGTTTAGACGTGCACGCCACACCAAATCCTTTCGAGTTACCACGTGTTGTTTAGGAGATACAGGCAAATTTTGTACGATGTGTTATTTCTTCTCGTAAATTGTTTCCAATACGTATGTATTTGTCTTTCTCTGCAACACTGTATTTCCTTATAACGTGGTATTCTTACATATTCTTTCGAGGGAAAACTCTACTGAGCGTTCTCTTTTGAGGCTACATGTTTAGACATACACGCAACACCAAAGCTTTTCGAGTTACAACGTGTTGTTTAGGGAAAACTAGATAATTTCGCACGATGCGAGATTTTCATAAACGTGGTTTTCTGAAAAATTTGACAATAGAAAGTTCTCCTGTGGGTTTTCTTTTGAGGCTACATGTTTAGACGTACACGCCACACCAAATCTGTTCGAGTTACAACGTGTTGTTTAGGAGATACAAACTAATATTTTACAATGCGTTAATTCTTCTCATAAAGTGTTTCCAATACGTACGTATTTGTCTTTACTCTGCAACATTGTATTTCCTTATAACGTGGTATTCTTACATATTCTTTCGATAGAAAACTGTCCTGTGCGTTCCCTTTTGTGGCTACACACTTAGACATACAGGCAACACCAAAGCTATTCAAGTTACAACATGTAGTTTAGGAAAAAGAAGATGATTTCGTGGGATGCGGGATTTCCTTAAAACGTGGTTTTCTGAAAAATTTTGACGAAAGAAAATTCTCCTGTGGGTTCTCTTTTGTGGCTACACGTTTAGACGTACACGCCACACCAAAACCTTTCGAGTTACAATGTGCTTTTTAGGAAATACAAGCTAATTTTGTACGATGCATTATTTCTTCTCGTAAAGTGTTTCAAATACGTATGTATCTATCTTTAGTCTGCAACACTGTATTTCCTTATAACGTGGTATTCTTACATATTCGTTCGAAAGAAAACTCTCCTGTGCGTTCTCTTTTAAGGCTACACGCTTAGACATACACGCAGTACCAAAGCTTTTCGAGTTACAACGTGTTGTTTAGGAAAAACAAGAGAATTTCGCACGATGCGGGATTTCCTTAAAACGTGGTTTTCTGACAAATTTTGACGAAAGAAAATTCTCCTGTGGGTTCTCTTTTGAGGCTACACGTTTAGACTTACATGCCACACCAAATCTTTTCGAGTTACAACATGTTGTTTAGGAGATACAAGCTAATTTTGTAAGATGCATTATTTCTTCTCGTAAAGTGTTTCCAATACATACATATTTGTCTTTACTCTGCAACACTGTATTTCCTTATAACGTGGTATTCTTATATATTCTTTAGAGAGAAAACTCTCCTGTGCGTTCTCTTTTGAGGCCACACATTTAGACATACACGCAACACCAAAGCTTTTGGAATTACAACGTGTTGTTTAGGAAAAACAAGATAATTTCGCACAATGCGGGATTTCCTTAAAACGTGGTTTTCTGACAAATTTGACGAAAGAAAATTCTCCTGTGGGTTCTCTTTTGAGGCTACACGTTTCAACTTACACGCAACACCAAATCCTTCGAGTTACAACGCGTTGTTTAGGAAATACAAGCTAATTTTGTACGATGTATTATTCCTTCTCGTAAAGTGTTTCCAATAAGTAAGTATCTGTCTTTACTCTGCAATACTGTATTTCCTTATAACGTGGTATTCTTACATATTCTTTCGAGAGAATACTCTACTGTGCATTCTCTTTTGAGGCTACACGCTTAGACATACACGCAACACCAAAGCTTCACGAGTTACAACGTGTTGTTTAGGAAAACAAGATGATTTCGCATGATGCAGGACTTCCTTAAAACGTGGTTTTCTGAAAAAAAATTGACGAAAGAAAATTCTCCAGTGGGTTCTGTTTTGAGGCTATAGGTTTAGATGTAAACACCACAGCAAATCTTTTCGAGTTACAACGTGTTGTTTAGGAGATACAAGCTAATTTTGTACCATGCGTTATTTCTTCTCGTTAAGTGTTTCCAATATGTAAGAATTTGTCTTTACTCTGCAACACCGTATTTCCTTATAACGTGGTATTCTTACATATTCTTTCGAGAGAAAACTCTCCTGTGTGTTCTCTTTTGAGGCTACATGCTTAGACATACACGTAACACCAAAGCTTTTTGAGTTACAACGTGCTGTTTAGGAAAAACAAGATAATTTTGCACAATGCGGGATTTCCTAAAAACGTGATTTCTGAAAAATTTTGACGAAAGAAAATTCTCCAGTGGGTTCTCTTTTGAGGCTACGCATTTTGATGTAAACACCACACCAAACAGTTTCAAGTTACAACGTGTTGTTTAGAAGATAAAACCTAACTTTGAACGATGCGTTATTTCATCTCTAAAAGTGTTTCCAATAAGTACCTATTTGTCTTTAGTCTGCAACACTGTATTTCCTTCGAACGTGGTATTCTTACATCTTATTTCAAGAGAAAACACTCCTGTGCATTTGCTTTTGAGGATACAGGCTTAGACATACACGCAACAGCACAGCTTTTCATGTTACAACGTGTTGTTTAGGAAAAACAAGATAATTTCGCACGATGCGGGATTACCATAAAACGTGGTTTTCTGACATATTTTGACGAAAGAAAATTCTCCTGTTGGTTCTCTTTTGAGGCTACACATTTAGACGTACATGCCACACCAACTCTTTTCGAGTTACAACGTGTTGTTTAGGAGATACAAGCTAATTTTGTAAGATGCGTTATTTCTTCTCATAAAGTGTTTCCAATACGTACGTATTTGTCTTTATTCTGCAACACTGTATTTCGTTATAACGTGGTATTCTTACATATTCTTTCGAGAGAAAACTCTCCTGTGCATTCTCTTTTGAGGCTACACGCTTAGACATACAAGTAACACCAAAGCTTTTCGAGTTACAACATGTTGTTTAGGAAAAACAAGATAATTTCGCACAATGCGGGATTTCCTAAAAACGTGATTTCTGAAAAATTTTGAGAGAAGAAAAATCTCCTCTGGGTTCTCTTTTGAGGCTACATGTTTAGTCGTACATGCCACACCAAATCGTTTCGAGTGACAACGTGTTGTTAAGGAGATACAAGCTAATTTTGAACGATGCGTTATTTCATCTCTAAAAGTGTTTCCAGTACGTACGTATTTCTCTTTAGTCTACAACACTGTATTTTCTTACAACGTGGTATTCTTACATCTTCATTCGAGAGAAAATTCTCCTGTGGGTTCTCTTTTGAGGCTACACGAGTTACAACGTGTTGTTTAGGAGAGACAAGCTAATTTTTTATAATGCGTTAATTTTTCTCATAAAGTGTTTCCAAGCTAATTTTGAACGATGCATTATTTCTTCGTGTAGCCTCAAAAGAGAACCCTAAACAACACGTTGTAACTCGAAAAGCTTTGGTGTTGCGTGTATGTCTAAACGTGTGGCCTCAAAAGAGAAGGCACAGGAGAGTTTCTCTCCAAAGAATATGTAAGAATACCACGTTATAAGGAAATACAGTGTTGCAGAGTAAAGACAAATACATACGTATTGGAAACACTTTACGAGAAGAAATAACGCATTGTACAAAATTAGCTTGTATCTCCTAAACAACACGTTGTAACTAGAAAATATTTGGTGTGGCGTGTACGTCTAAACATGTAGCCTCAAAAGAGAACCCACAGGATAATTTTCGTTTGTCAATATTTGTCAGAAAACCACGTTTTAAGGAAGTCCCACATCGTGCGAAATTATCTTGTTTTTCCTAAACAACATGCCGTAACTCGAAAAGCTTTGGTATTGCGTGTATTTCTAAGCGTGTAGCCTCAAAAGCGAAGGCACAGGAGAGTTGTCTCTCGAAAGAATATGTAAGAATACCACGTTATAAGGAAATACGGTGTTGCAGTGTAAATACAAATACTTATGTATAGGAAACACTTTACGAGAAGAAATAAAGCATCGTACAAAATTAGCTTTTATCTCCTAAACAACACGTTGTAACTCGAAATATTTTGTGTGGCGTGTACGTCTAAACGTGTAGCCTCAAAAGAGAAGGCACAGGAGAGTTTTCTCTCAAAAGAATATGTAAGAATACCACGTTTTAAGGAAATACAGAGTTGCAGAGTAAAGACAAATATGTACATATTGGCAACACCTTACGAGAAAAAATAAGGCATCGTACAAAATTAGTCTGTATCTCCTAAATAACACGTTGTAACTGAAAAGGATTTGGTGTGGCGTGTACGTCTAAACGTGTAGCCTCAAAAGAGAACCAACAGGAGAATTTTCTTTCGTCAAAATTTTTCAGAAAACCACCTTTTAAGGAAAACCCGCATCTTGCGAAATTATCTTGTTTTTCCTAAACAACACGTTGTAACTCGAAATATTTTGTGTGGCGTGTACGTCTAAACGTGTAGCCTCAAAAGAGAAGGCACAGGAGAGTTTTCTCTCAAAAGAATATGTAAGAATACCACGTTTTAAGGAAATACAGAGTTGCAGAGTAAAGACAAATATGTACATATTGGCAACACCTTACGAGAAAAAATAAGGCATCGTACAAAATTAGTCTGTATCTCCTAAATAACACGTTGTAACTGAAAAGGATTTGGTGTGGCGTGTACGTCTAAACGTGTAGCCTCAAAAGAGAACCAACAGGAGAATTTTCTTTCGTCAAAATTTTTCAGAAAACCACCTTTTAAGGAAATCCCGCATCTTGCGAAATTATCTTGTTTTTCCTAAACAACACGTTGTAACTCGAAAAGCTTTGGTGTTGCGTGTATGTCTAAGCGTGTAGCCTCAAGAGAGAAGGCACAGGAGAGTTTTTTCTCGAAAGAATATGTAAGAATACCACGTTTTAAGGAAATACAGTGTTGCAGAGGAAAGACAAATACATTCGTATTGGCAACACTTTACGAGAAGAAATAACGCATCGTACAAAATTAGTCTGTATCTACTAAACAACACGTTGTAACTCGAAAAGATTTGGTGTGGCGTGTACGTCTAAATGTGTAGCCTCAAAAGAGAACCCACAGCAGAATTTTCTTACATCAAAATTTGTCAGAAAACCATGTTTTAAGGAAATCCCGCATCTTGCGAAATTATCTTGTTTTTCCTAAACAACACGTTGTAACTCGAAAAGCTTTGGTGTTGCGTGTATGTCTAAGCATGTAGCCTCAAAAGAGAAGGCACAGGAGAGTTTTCTCTCGAAAGAATGTGTAAGAATACCACGTTATAAGGAAATACAGTGTTGCAGAGTAAAGACAAATACGTACGTATTGGAAACACTTTAAGAGAAGAAATAATGCTTCCTGCAAAATTAGCTTGTATCTCCTAAACAACACGTTTAACTCGAAAAGATTTGGTGTCGCCTGTATGTCTAAACGTGTAGCCTCAAAAGAGAACCCACAGGAGAACTTTCTTTCATCAAATTTTGCCAGAAAACCACATTTTAAAGAAATCCCACATCGTGCGAAATTATCTTGTTTTTCCTAAACAACATGTCGTAACTCGAAAAGCTTTGGTGTTGCGTGTATGTGTAAGCGTGTAGCCTCAAAAGAGAAGGCACAGGAGAGTGTTCTCTCGAAAGAATATGTAAAAATACCACGTTATAAGGAAAGACAGTGTTGCAGAGTAAAGACAAATACTTATGTATAGGAAACACTTTACGAGAAGAAATAACACATCGTACAAAATTAGCTTTTATCTCTTAAACAACACGTTGTAACTCGAAATATTTTGTGTGGCGTGTACGTCTAAACATGTAGCCTCAAAAGAGAAGGCAGAGGAGAATTTTCTCTCGAAAGAATATGTAAGAATACCACGTTTTAAGGAAATACAGAGTTGCAGAGCAAAGATAAATATGAACATATTGGCAACACCTTACGAGAAAAAATAAGGCATCGTACAAAATTAGTCTGTATCTCCTAAACAACATGTTGTAACTGAAAAAGATTTGGTGTGGCGTGTACGTCTAAACGTGTAGCCTCAAAAGAGAACCCACAGGCGAATTTTCTTTCGTCAAAATTTTTCAGAAAACCACGTTTTAAGGAAATCCCGCATCTTGCGAAATTATCTTGTTTTTCCTAAACAACACGTTGTAACTCGAAAAGCTTTGGTGTTGCGTGTATGTCTAAGCGTGTAGCCTCAAAAGAGAAGGCACAGGAGAGTTTTTTCTCGAAAGAATATGTAAGAATACCACGTTTTAAGGAAATACCGTGTTGCAGAGTAAAGACAAATACATATGTATTGGCAACACTTTACGAGAAGAAATGACGCATCTTACAAAATTAGTCTGTATCTCCGAAACAAAACGTTGTAACTTGAAAAGATTTGGTGTGGCGTGTACGTCTAAACGTGTAGCCTCAAAAGAGAACCCACAGGAGAATTTTCTTAGGTCAAAATTTGTCAGAAAACCACGTTTTAAGGAAATCCCGCATCTTGCGAAATTATCTTGTTTTTCATAAACAACACGTTATAACTCGAAAAGCTTTGGTGTTGCGTGTATGTCTAACTGTGTAGCCTCAAAAGAGAACGCACAGGAGAGTTTTCTCTCGAAAGAATATGTAAGAATACCACGTTATAAGGAAATACAGTGTTGCAGAGTAAAGACAAATACGTAGGTATTGGAAATACTTTACGAGAAGAAATAACTCTTTGTGCAAAATTAGCATGTATCTCCTAAACAACACGTTGTAACTCGAAATGATTTGGTGTGGCGTGTACATCTAAACGTGTGGCCTCAAAAGAGAACCCACGGGATAATTTTTTCTTTTCAAAATTTGTCAGAAAACCACGTTTTATGGAAATCCCTCATCGTGCGAAATTATCTAGTTTTTCATAAACAACACGTTATAACTCGAAAAGCTTTGGTGTTGTGTGTATGTCTAAGGGTATAGCCTCAAAAGAGAAGGCACAGGAGAGTTTTCTCTCGAAAGAATATGTAAGAATACCACGTTATAAGGAAATACAGTGTTGAAGAGTAAAGACAAATACGTACATATTGGAAACACTTTACGAGAAGAAATAACGCATCGTACAAAATTAGCTTGTATCTCCTAATCAACACGTTGTAACTCGAACTAATTTGGTGTGCTGTTTACATCTAAACGTGTAGCCTCCAAAGAGAACCCACAGGAGAATTTTGTTTCGTCAAAATTTGTCAGAAAACCACGTTTTAAGGAAATCCCGCATCGTGCGAAATTACCTTGTTTTTCCTAAACAACACGTTGTATCTCGAAAAGCTTTGGTGTTGTGTGTAGGACTAAGCGTGTAGCCACAAAAGAGAACGCAGAAGAGAGTTTTCTCTCGAAAGAATATGTAAGAATACCACGTTATAAGTAAATACAGTGTTGCAGAGTAATGATAAATAGGTACGTATTATAAATATTTTATGAGAAGAATTAATGCATGGTACAAAATTAGCTTGTATCTCCTAAACGACTCCTTGTAACTCGAAAGGATTTGGTGTGGCTCGTACGTATACATGTGTAACCTCAAAAGAGAACCCACAGGAGAACTTTCATTCATCAAAATTTGGCCAAAAAACACGTTTTAGGGAAATCTCTCATCGTGCAAAATTATCTTGTTTTTCCTAAACAACACGTTGTAACTCAAAAAGCTTTGGTGTTGCGTGTATGTCTGAGCTTGTAGCCTCTAAAGAGAATGCACAGGAGAGTTTTCTCTCGAAAGAACATGTAAGATTACAACGTTATAAGGAAATACAGTGTTGCAGAGTAAAGACAAATACGTACGTATTGGAAACACTTTACGAGAAGAAATAACGCATCGTAAAAAATTAGCTTGTATCTCCTAAACAACACGTGGTAACTCAAAAGGATTTGGTGTGGCGTGTACTTCTAAACGTGTAGCCTCAAAAGAGAACCCACAGGAGAATTTTCTTTCGTCAAAATTTGTCAGAAAACCACGTTTTAAGGTAATCTTGCATTGTGCGAAATTATCTTGTTTTTCCTAAACAACACGTTGTAACTCGAAAAGCTTTGGTGTTGCCTGTATGTCTAAGTGTGTAGCCTCAAAAAGGAACGCACAGGATAGTTTTCTCTCGAAATAATATGTAAGAATACCACGTTATAAGGAAATACAATGTTGCAGAGTAAAGACAAATACATACTTATTGGAAACACTTTACGAGAAGAATTAACGCATTGCAAAAAATTAGCTTGTATCTCCTAAACAACACGTTGTAACTCGAAAAGATTTGGTGTGGCGTGTACGTCTAAATATGTAGCCTCAAAAGAGAACCAACAGGAGAATTTTCTTTCGTCAAAATTTTTCAGAAAACCACGTTTTAAGGAAATCCCGCATCGTGCGAAATCATCTCCTTTTTCCTAAACAACATGTTGTTACTCGAAAAGCTTTGGTGTTGCGTTTATGTGTAAGCGTGGAGCCTCAAAAGAGAAGGCACAGGAGAGTTTTCTGTCGAAAGAATATGTAAGAATACCACGTTATAAGGAAATACAATTTTGCAGATTAAAACAAATAAGTACATATTGGAAACACTTTACGAGAAGAAATAACGCATCGTACAAAATTAACTTGTATCACCAAACAGCACGTTGTAAATTGAAATGACTTGCTGTGACGTGTATGTCTAAACGTGTAGACTAAAGAGAGATCCCACAGGATAATTTTCTTTCATCAAAATTTGTCAGAAACCACGTTTTAAGGAAATCTCACATCGTGCGAAATTATCCTGTTTTTCCTAAACACCACGTTGTAACTCGAAAAGCTTTGGTGTTGCGTGTATGTCTAAGCTTGTAGCCTCAAAAGAGAATGCACAAGAGAGTTTTCTCTTGAAAGAATATGTACGAATACCACGTTATAAGGAAATACAATTTTGCAGAGTAAAGACAAATAAGTACATACTGGAAACACTTTACGAGAAGAAATAACGCATCGCACAAAATTAGATTGTATCTCCTAAACAACACGTTGTAACTCGAAAAGATTTGGTGTGACGTGTATGTCTAAAAGTGTAACCTCAAAAGAGAACCCACAGGAGAATTTTCTTTCCTCAAAATTTGTCAGAAACCACGTTTTAAGGAAATCTCTCATCGTGCGAAATTATCTTGTTTTTTTCTAAACAACACGTTGTATCTCGAAAAGATTTGGTGTTGTGTGTATGTCTAAGAGTGTAACCTCAAAAGAGAACGCACAGGATAGTTTTCTCTCGAAAGGATATGTAAGAATACCATGTTATAAGGAAATACAATGTTGCAGAGTAAAGACAAATACGTACATATTGGAAACACTTTACGAGAAGAATTAACGCATCGTAAAATATTAGCTTGTATCTCCTAAACAACACGTTGTAACTCGAAAAGATTTGGTGTGGCATGTACATCTAAACGTGTAGCCTCAAAAGAGAACCCACAGGAGAATTTTCTTTATTCAAAAATTTTCAGAAAACCACGTTTTAAGGAAATCCCGCATCTTGCGAAATCATCTATTTTCCAAAACATCATGTTGTAACTCGAAAAGCTTTGGTGTTGCGTGTATGTGTAAGTGTGGAGCCTCAAAAGTGAAGGCACAGGAGAGTTTTCTCTCGAAAGAATATGTAAGAATACCACGTTATAAGGAAATACAATTTTGCAGAGTAAAGACAAATAAGTACATATTGGAAACACTTTACGAGAAGAAATAACGCATCGTACAAAATTAGCTTGTATCTCCGAAACAACACGTTGTAACTCGAAAATATTTGGTGTGACGTGTACGTCTAAAAGTGTAACCTCAAACGAGAACCCACAGGAGAATTTTGTTTCATCAAAATTTGTCAGAAACCACGTTTTAAGGAAATCTCGCATCGTGCGAAATTATCTTGTTTTTCCTAAACAACATGTTGTAACTCGAAAAGCTTTGGTGTTGCGTGTATGTCTAAGCTTGTAGCCTCAAAAGAGAACGCACAGGAGAGTTTTCTCTCGAAAGACTATGTAAGAATACCACGTTATAAGAAAATACAGTGTTGCAGAGTAAAGAAAACTACATACGTATTGGAAACACTTTAAGAGAAAAAATAACACATCGTACAAAATTAGCTTGTATCTCCTAAACAACACGTTGTAACTCGAAAAGATTTGGTGTGGCTCATACCTCTACACGTGTAGCCTCAAAAGAGAACCCACAGGAGAACTTTCTTTCATCAAAATTTTTCAGAAAACCACGTTTTATGGAAATCTAGCATCGTGCGAAATTATCTTGTTTTTCTTAAACAACACGTTGTAACTCGAAAAGCGTTGGCGTTGCGTGTTTGTCTAAGCGTGTAGCCTCAAAAGAGAATGCACAGGAGAGTTTTCCCTCGAAAGAATATGTAAGAATACCACGTTATAAGGAAATACAATGTTGCAGAGTAAAGACAAACGTGTACTTCTTAGAAACACTTTATGAGAAGAATTAACGCATCGTAAAAAATTAGCTTGTATCTCCTAAACAACACGTTGTAACTCGAAAAGATTTGGTGTCGCGTGTACATCTAAACGTGTAGCCTCAAAAGAAAACCCACAGGAAATTTTTCTTTCGTCAAAATTGTTCAGAAAACCACGTTTTAAGGAAATCCTGCATCGTGAGAAATCATCTTCTTGTTCCTAAACAACATGTTACAACTCGAAAAGCTTTGGTGTTGCATGTTTGTGTAAGCGTGGAGCCTCAAAAGTGAAGGCACAGGAGAGTTTTCTCTCGAAAGAATATGGAAGAATACCACGTTATAAGGAAATACAATTTTGCAGAGTAAAGAAAAATAAGTACATATTGGAAACACTTTACGAGAAGAAATAACGCATCATACCAAATTAGTTTGTCTCTCCTAAACAACACGTTGTAACTCGAAAAGATTTGGTGTGACGTGTATGTCTAAACGTCTAGCCTCAAAAGAGAACCCACAGGAGAATTTTCTTTCATCAAAATTTGTCAGAAACCACGTTTTAAGGAAATCTCGCATCGTGCGAAATTATCTTGTTTTTCCTAAACAACAAGTTGTAACTCGAAAACCTTTGGTGTTGCGTGTATATCTAAGCGTGTAGCCTCAAAAGAGAACGCACAGGAGAGTTTTCTCTCGAAATAATATGTACGAATACCACGTTATAAGGAAATACAGTGTTGCAGAGTAAAGACAAATAAGTACGAATTGGAAACACTTTACGAGAAGAAATAAGGCATCGTAAAAAATTGGCTTGTATCTCCTAAACAACATGTTGTGCCTCGAAAAGATTTGGTGTGGCTCATACGTCTACACGTGTAGGCTCAAAAGAGAACGCACAGGAGAACTTTATTTCGTCAAAATTTCTCAGGAAACCACGTTTTAAGGAAATACCGCATCGTGCAAAATTATCTTGTTTTTCCTAAACAGCATGATGTAACTCGAAAAGCTTTGGTGTTGCATGTATGTCTAAGCGTGTAACCTCTAAAGAGAATGCACAGGATAGTTTTCTCTCGAAAGAATATGTAAGAATACTACGTTATTAGGAAATACAATGTTGCAGAGTAAAAACACATACGTACCTATTGGAAAAACTATACAAGAAAAATTAACGCATCGTACAAAATTAGCTTGTATCTCCTAAACAACACGTGGTAACTCGAAAGGATTTGGTGTGGTGTGTACGTCTAAACATGCAGCCTCAAAAGAGAACCCACAGGAGAATTTACTTTCGTCAAAATTTTTCAGAAAACCACGTTTTAAGGAAATCCCGCATCGTGCGAAATCATCTTCTTTTTCCTAAACAACATGTTGTAACTCGAAAAGCTTTGGTGTTGCGTGTATGTGTAAGCATGGAGCGACAAAAGGGACAGCACAGGAGAGTTTTCACTCGAAAGAATATGTAAGAATACCACATTATAAGGAAATACAATTTTGCAGAGTAAAGACAAATAAGTACTTATTGGTAACACTTTACGAGAAGAAATAACGCATCATTCAAAATTAGCTTGTATCTCCTAAACAACACGTTGTAACTCGAAAAGATTTGGTGTGACATGTATGTCTAAACGTGTAGCCTCAAAGGAGAACCCACAGGAGAATTTTCTTTCATCAAAATTTGTCAAAAACCACGTTTTAAAGAAATCTCGCATCGTGCGAAATTATCTTGTTTTTCCTAAACAACACGTTGTAACTCGAAAAGCTTTGGCGTTGCGTGTATGTCTCAACTTGTAGCCTCAAAAGAGAACGCACAGGAGAGTTTTCTCTCGAACGAATATGTAAGAATACCACGTTATAAGAAAATACAGTGTTGCAGAGTAAAGACAAATACGTACGTATTGGAAACACTTGAAGAGAAGAAATAACGCATCGTACAAAATTAGCTTGTATCTCGTAAACAACACGTTGTAACTCGAAAAGATTTGGTGTGGCTTGTACCTCTACACGTGTAGCCTCAAAAGAGAACCCACAGGAGAACTTTCTTTCGTCAAAATTTTTGAGAAAACCACGTTTTATGGAAATCTCGCTTCAAGCGAAATTATCTTGTTTTTCCTAAACAACACATTGTACCTCGAAAAGCTTTGGCGTTGCGTGTTTGTCTAAGCGTGTAGCCTCAAAGAGAACACACAGGATAGTTTTCACTCGAAATAGTATGTAAGAATACCACGTTATAAGGAAATACACTGTTGCAGAGTAAAGACAAATAAGTACGTATTGGAAACACTTTACCAGAGGAAATAATGCATTGTTCAAAATTTGCTTCTATCTCCTAAACAACACTCGAAAGTTGTAACTCGAAAAGATTTGGTGTGGCTCATATGTCTACACGTGTAGCCTCAAAAGAGAATGCACAGGAGAACTTTCTTTCGTCAAAATTTTTCAGAAAACCACGTTTTATGGAAATCTCGCTTCAAGCGAAATTATCTTGTTTTTCCTAAACAACACATTGTAACTCGAAAAGCTTTGGCGTTGCGTGTTTGTCTAAGCGTGTAGCCTCAAAGAGAACGCACAGGATAGTTTTCCCTCGAAATAATATGTAAGAATACCACGTTATAAGGAAATACAGTGTTGCAGAGTGAAGACAAATAAGTACGTATTGGAAACACTTTACCAGAGGAAATAATGCATTGTTCAAAATTTGCTTCTATCTCCTAAACAACACGTTGTAACTCGAAAAGATTTGGTGTGGCTCATATGTCTACACGTGTAGCCTCAAAAGAGAATGCACAGGAGAACTTTCTTTCGTCAAAATTTCTCAGGAAACCACGTTTTAAGGAAATCCCGCATCGTGCAAAATTATCTTGTTTTTCCTAAACAACACGATTTAACTCGAAAAGCTTTGGTGTTGCATGTATGTCTAAGTGTGTAGCCTCAAAAGAGAACGCACAGGAGAGTTTTCCCTCCAAAGAATATGTAAGAATACCACGTTATAAGGAAATACAGTGTAGCAGAATAAAGACAAATACGTACGTATTGGAAACACTTTACGAGAAGAAATAACGCATCGTAAAAAATTTGCTTGTATCTCCTAAACATGTTGTAACTTGAAAAGATTTGGTGTGGTTCGTACGTCTAAAAGTGTAGCCTCCAAAGAGAACCCACAGGAGAACTTTCTTTCGTCAAAATTTGTCAGAAAACCACGTTTTAAGGAAATCCCGCATCGTGCAAAATTATCTTGTTTTTCCAAAACAACACGTTGTAACTCGAAAAGCTTTGGTGTTGCGTGTATGTCAAAGCATGTAGCCTGTAAAGAGAATGCACAGGAGAGTTTTCTCTCGAAAGAACATGTAAGAATACAACGTTATAAGGAAATACAGTGTTGCAGAGTAAAGACAAATACATACGTATTGGAAACACTTTATGAGAAGAAATAACACATCGTACAAAATTAGCTTGTATCTTCTAAACAACACGTGATAACTCGAAAGGATTTGGTGTGGCGTGCACGTCTAAACGTATAGCCTCAAAAGAGAACCCACAGGAGAATTTTCTTTCGTCAAAATTTGTCAGAACACAACGTTTTAAGGAAATCCCGCATCATGCGAAATTATCTTGTTTTTCATAAACAACACGTTGTAACTCGAAAAGCTTTGGTGTTGCCTGTATGTCTAAGTGTGTAGCCTCAAAAGGGAACGCAAAGGATAGTTTTCTCTCGAAAGAATATGTAGGAATACCACGTTATAAGGAAATACAATGTTGCAGAGTAAAGACAAATACGTACATATTGGAAACACTTTACAAGAAGAAATAACGCATCGTACAAAATTAGCTTGTATCTCCTAAACAACACGTGGTAACTCGAAAGGATTTGGTGTGACGTGTACGTCTAAACGTGTAGCCTCAAAAGAGAACCCACAGGAGAATTTTCTTTCGTTAAAATTTTCAGAAAACCACGTTTTAAGGAAATCCCGCATTGTGCGAAATCATCTTCTTTTTCCTAAACAACATGTTGTAACTCGAAAAGCTTTGGTGTTGCGTGTACATGTAAGCGTGGAGCCTCCAAAGGGAAAGCACAGGAGAGTTTTCTCTCGAAAGAATATGTAAGAATACCACGTTATAAGGAAATACAATTTTCCAGAGTAAAGACATATAAGTACATATTGGTAACACTTTACGAGAAGAAATAACGCATCATTCAAAATTAGCTTGTATCTCCTAAACAACACGTTGTTATTCGAAAAGATTTGGTGTTACGTGTATGTCTAATCGTGTAGCCTCAAAAGAGAACCCACAGGAGAATTTTCTTTCATCAAAATTTGTAAGAAACCACGTTTTGAGGAAATCTCGCATCCTGCGAAATTATCTTGTTTTTCCTAAACAACACGTTGTAAATCAAAACCTTTGGTGTTGCGTGTATGTCTAAGCGTGTAGCCTCAAAAGAGAATGCACAGGAGAGTTTTCTCTCGAAAGAATATGTAAGAATACCTCGTTAAAAGGAAATACAGTGTTGCAGAGTAAAGACAAATTCGTACATATTGGAAACACTTTAAGAGAAGAAATAACACATCGTACAAAATTAGCTTGTATCTCCTAAACAACACGTTGTAACTCGAAAAGATTTGGTGTGGCTCGTACCTCTACACGTGTAGCCTCAAAAGAGAACCCATAGGAGAACTTTCTTTTGTCAAATTTTTTCAGAAAACCACGTTTTATGGAAATCTCGCATCGTGCAAAATTATCTTGTTTTTCCAAAACAACACGTTGTAACTCGAAAAGCTTTGGTGTTGCGTTTATGTCTAAGCGTGTAGCCTCTAAAGAGAACACACAGGAGAGTTTTCTCTCGAAAGAACATGTAAGAATACAACGTTATAAGGAAATACAGTGTTGCAGAGTAAAGACAAATACTTACATATTGGAAACACTTTACGAGATGAAATAACACATCATACAAAATTAGCTTGTATCTCCTAAACAACACGTGGTAACTCAAAAGGATTTGGTGTGGCATGTACCTCTAAACATGTAGCCTCAAAAGGGAACCCACAGGACTAATTTCTTTCATCAAAATTTGTCAGAAAACCATGTTTTAAGGAAATCCCGCATCGTGCGAAATCATCTTGTTTTTCATAAATAACACGTTATACCTCGAAAAGCTTTGATGTTGCCTTTATGTCTAAGTGTGTAGCCTCAAAAGGGAACGCACAGGATAGTTTTCTCTCGAAAGAATGTGAAAGAATACCACCTTATAAGGAAATACAATGTTGCAGAGTAAAGACAAATACGTACATATTGGAAACACTTTACGAGAAGAATTAACGCATCATACAAAATTAGCTTGTATCTCCTAAACAATACGTTGTATCTCGGAAAGATTTGGTGTGGCGTGTACGTCTTAACATGTAGCCTCAAAAGAGAACCCACAACAGAATTTTCTTTCGTCAAAATGTGTCAGAAAACCACGTTTTAAGGAAATCCCGCATCGTGGGAAATCATCTTCTTTTTCCTAAACAACATGTTGTAACTCGAAAAGCTTTGGTGTTGCGTGTATGTGTAAGCGTGGAGCCTCAAAAGAGAAGGCACAGGAGAGTTTTCTCTCGAAAGAATATGTAAGAATACCACGTTTTTAGGAAATACAATTTTGCAGAGTAAAGACAAATAAGTACATATTGGATACACTTTAGGAGAAGAAATAACGCATCGTACAAAATTAGCTTGTAGCTCCTAAACAACACGTTGTAAATCGAAAAGATTTGGTGTGACGTGTATGTCTAAACGTGTACCCTCAAAAGAGAACCCACAGGAGAATTTTCTTTCATCAAAATTTGTCAGAAACCACGTTTTAAGGAAATCTCGCATTGTGCGAAATTATCTTGTTTTTCCTTAAAAACACATTGTAACCCGAAAAGCTTTGGTGTTGCGTGTATGTCTAAGCTTGTAGCCTCAAAAGAGAACGCACAGGAGAATTTTTTCTCGAAAGAATATGGAAGAATACCACGTTAAAAAGAAATACAGTGTTGCAGAGTAAAGAGAAATACGTACCTATTTAAAACACTTTACGAGAAGAAATAACGCATCGTACAAAATTAGCTTGTATCTCCTAAACAACACGTTGTAACTCGAAAAGATTTGGTGTGGCTCGTTCTTCTACACGTGTAGCCTCAAAAGAGAACCCACAGGAGAACTTTCTTTCTTCAAAATTTTTCAGAAAACCACGTTTTATGGAAATCTCGCATCGTGCGAAATTATCTTGTTTTTCCTAAACAACACATTGTAACTCGAAAAGCTTTGGCGTTGCGTGTTTGTCTAAGCGTGTAGCCTCAAAAGAGAATGCACAGGAGAGTTTTCCCTCGAAAGAATATGTAAGAATACCACGTTATAAGGAAATACAGTGTTGTAGAGTAAAGACAAATAAGTACGTATTGGAAACACTTATTGAGAAGAAATAACACATAGTACAAAATTTGCTTCTATCTCCTAAACAACACGTTGTAACTTGAAAAGATTTGGTGTGGCTCATACGTATGCACGTGTAATCTCAAAAGAGAACCCACAGGAGAACTTTCTTTCGTCAAAATTTGTCAGAAAACCACGTTTTAAGGAAATCCCTCATCGTGCAAAATTATCTTGTATTTCCTAAACAACAAGTTGTAACTCAAAAAGCTTTGGTGTTGCTTGTATGTCTAAGCGTGTAGCCTCTAAAGAGAACACACAGGAGAGTTTTCTCTCGAAAGAACATGTAAGAATACAACGTTATAAGGAAATACAGTGTTGCATAGTAAAGGCAAATAAATAGGTATTTGAAACACTTTACCAGAAGAAATAACGCATCATATAAATTAGATTGTATCTCCTAAACAACATGTGGTAACTCAAAAGGATTTGGTGTGGCGTGTACGTGTAAACGTGTAGCCTTAAAAGAGAACCCACAGGAGATTTTTCTTTCATCAAAATTTGTTAGAAACCACGTTTTAAGGAAATCCCGCATCGTGCGAAATTATCTTGTTTTTCCTAAACAACACGTTGTAACTTGAAAAGCTTTGGTGTTGCGTGTATGTCTAAGCGTGTAAGCGCAAAAGAGAATGCACAGGAGAGTTTTCTCTCGAAAGAATATGTAAGAATACCACGTTATAAGGAAATACAGTGTTGCAGAGTAAAGACAACTACGTACGTATTGGAAACTCTTTATGAGAAGAAATAACCCATTGTACAAAAATAGCTTGTATCTCCTAAACAACATGTTGTAACTCGAAAAGATTTTGTGTGGCTCGTACTTCTACATGTGAGCCTCAAAAGAGAACCCACAGGAAAACTTTCTTTCTCAAGATATTTCAGAAAACCACGTTTTAAGGAAATCTCGCATTGTGCGAAATTATCTTGTTTTTCCTAAACAACACGTTGTAACTCGAAAAGCTTTGGCATCGTGTGTTTGTCTAAGCGTGTAGCCTCAAAGGAGAACACACAGGAGAGTTTTCCCCCGAAAGAATATGTAAGAATACCATGTTATAAGGAAATACAGTGTTGCAGAGTAAAGACAAATAAGTACGTATTGGAAACACTTTACGAGAAGAAATAACGCATCTTAAAAAATTTGCTTGTATCTCCTAAACAACACGTTCTAACTCGAAAAGATTTGGTGTGGCTCATAGGTCTACACGTGTAGCCTCAAAAGAGAACCCACAGAAGAACTTTCTTTCGTCATATTTGTCAGAAAACAACGTTTTAAGGAAATCCCACATCGTGCAAAATTATCTTGTTTTTCCTAAACAACACGTTGTAACTCAAAAAGCTTTGGTGTTGCGTGTATGTCTAAGCATGTAGCCTCTAAAGAGAATGCACAGGAGAGTTTTCTCTCGAAAGAACATGTAAGAATAAAACATTATAAAGAAATACAGTGTTGCAGAGTAAAGACAAATATGTACGTATTGGAAAAACTTTACGAGAAGAAATAATGCATCGTACAAAATTAGCTTGTATCTCCTAAACAACACGTGGTAACTCGAAAGGATTTGGTGTGGTGTGTACTTCTTAACGTGTATCCTCAAAAGAGAACCCACAGGAGAATTTTCTTTCTTCAAAATTTGTCAGAAAACCACGTTTTAATGAAATCCTGCATTGTGCGAAATTATCTTGTTTTTCCTAAACAACATGTTGTAACTCGAAAAGCTTTGGTGTTGCCAGTATGTCTAAGTGTGTAGCCTCAAAAGGGAACGCACAGAATAGTTTTCTCTCGAAATAATATGTAAGAATATCACGTTATAAGGAAATAGAATGTTGCAGAGTAAAGACAAATACGTACGTATTGGAAACACTTTAGGAGAAGTATTAACACATTGTACAAAATTAGCTTGTATCTCCTAAACAATATGTTGTAACTTGAAAAGATTTGGTGTGGCATGTACGCCTAAACGTGTAACCTCAAAAGAGAACCCACAGGAGAATTTTCTTTTGTCAAAATTTGTCAGAAAAACACGTTTTAAGTAAATCCCGCATCGTGGGAAATCATCTTTTTCCTAAACAACATGTTGTAACTCGAAAAGCTTTGGTGTTGCGTGTATGTGTAAGCGTGGAGCCTCAAAAGAGAAGGCACAGGAGAGTTTTCTCTCGAAAGAATATGTAAGAATACCATGTTATAAGGAAATACAATTTTGCAGAGTAAAGACAAATAAGTACATATTGGAAAAACTTTATGAGAAGAAATAAGGCATCGAACAAAATTAGATGTCTTTACTCTGCAACACTGTATTTCCTTATAACGTGGTATTCTTACATGTTCTTTCGAGAGAAAACTCTCCTGTTCATTCTCTTTTGAAGCTACACGCTTAGAAATACACGCAACACCAAAGCTTTTCGAGTTACAACGTGTTGTTTAGGAAAAACAAGATAATTTCGGAGGATGCGGGATTTCCTTAAAACGTGGTTTTCTGACAAATTTTGACGAAAGAAAATTCCCCTTTGTGTTCTCTTTTGAGGCTACACGTTTAGACATACATGCCAAACCAAAACTTTTCGAGTTACCACGTGTTGTTTAGGAGATACAAGCTATTTTTGTTCGATGCTTTATTTCTTCTCGTAAAGTGTTCCCAATATATACTTATTTGTCTTTACTCTGCAAAATTGTATTTCCTAATAACGTGGTATTCTTACATATTCTTTCGAGAGAAAACTCTCCTGTGCCTTCTCTTTTGAGGCTCCATGCTTACACATACACGCAACACGAAAGCTTTTCGAGTTACAACATGTTGTTTAGGAAAAAGAAGATGATATCGCACGATGTGGGATTTCATTAAAACGTAGTTTTCTGAAAAATTTTGACGAAAGAAAATTCTCCTGTGGGTTCTCTTTTGAGGCTACACGTTTAGACGTACACGTCACACCAAATCTTTTCGAGTTATAACGTGTTGTTTAGGAGATACAAGCTAATTTTTTATGATGTGTTATTTCTTCTCCTAAAGTGTTTCCAATACATATGTATTTCTGTTGACTCTACAACACTGTATTTCCTTATAACGTGGTATTCTTACCTATTCTTTTGAAAGAAAACTCTCCTGTGCCTTCTCTTTTGAGGCTCCACGCTTAGACATACACGCAAACTAAAGCTTTTCGAGTTACAACATGTTGTTTAGGAAAAAGAAGATGATTTCGCACGATGCGGGATTTCCTTATACGTGGTTTTCTGAAAAATTTTAACGAAAGAAAATTCTCCTGTGGGTTCTCTTTTGAGGCTACACGTTTAGACGTAAACGCCACATCAAATCTTTTCGAGTTACAACGTGTTGTTTAGGAGATACAAGCTAATTTTGTACGATGCGTTAATTCTTCTCATTAAGTGATTCCAATACGTACGTATTTGTCTTTACTCTGCAATACTGTATTTCATTATAATGTGGTATTCTTACGTATTCTTACTAGAGAAAACTATCCTGGGCACTCCCTTTTGAGGCTACACACTTAGACATACACGCAACACCAAAGCTTTTCGAGTTACAACGTGTTGTTTATGAAAAAGAAGATAATATTGCACCTTGCGGGATTTCCTTAAATCGTGGTTTTCTGACAAATTTTGACGAAAGAAAATTCTCCTGTGGGTTCTCTTTTGAGGCTACACGTTTAGACGTACACACCACAACAAATCCTTTCGAGTTACCACGTGTACTTTAGGAGATACAAGATAATTTTGTAAGATGCATTATTTCTTCTCGTAAAGTGTTTCCAATACATACGTATTTGTCTTTACTCTGCAAAACTGTATTTTCTTATAACGTTGTATTCTTACATGTTCTTTCGAGAGAAAACTCTCCTGTGCGTTCTCTTTAGAGGCTACACGCTTAGACATACACGCAACACCATAGCTTTTCGAGTTACAACGTGTTGTTTAGGAAAAACAAGATAATTTTGCACGATGCGGGATTTCCTTAAAACGTGGTTTTCTGACAAATTTTGACGAAAGAAAGTTCTCCTGTGGGTTCTCTTTTGAGGCTACACGTGTAGACGTACGAGCCTCACCAAATCTTTTCAAGTTACAATGTGTTGTTTAGGAGATACAAGCTAATTTTGTACGACACGTTATTTCTTCTCTTAAAGTGTTTCCAATAAGTACGTATTTGTCTTTACTCTGCAACACTGTATTTCCTTATAACGTAGTATTCTTACATATTCTTTCGAGAGAAAACTCTCCTGGGTGTTCTCTTTTGAGGCTACATGCTTAGACATACACGCAACAGCAAAGGTTTTCGAGTTACAATGTGTTGTTTAGGAAAAATAAGATAATTTCGCACGATGCGATATTTCCTTAAAACGTGGTTTCTGACAAATTTTTATGAAAGAAAATTCTCCTGTGGGTTCTCTTTTGAGGCTACACGTTTAGACGTACACCTCACACCAAATCTTTTCGAGTTACAACGTGTTGTTTAGGAGAAACAAGCTGATTTTGTACGATGCAATATTTCTTCTCGTAAAGTTTTTCCAATACGTAAAATATTTCCAATTTGTCCTTATTTGTCTTTAATCTGCAAAATTGTAGTTCCTTATAATGTGGTATTCTTACATATTCTTTCGAGAGAAAACTCTTCTGTGCCTTCTCTTTTCAGGCTCCACACTTAGACATACACGCAACACCAAAGCTTTTCGAGTTACAACATGTTGTTTAGGAAAAAGATGATTTCGCACGATGCGGGATTTCCTTAAAACGTGGTTTTCTGAAAAATTTTGACGAAAGAAAATTCTCCTGTGGGTTCTCTTTTGAGGCTACACGTTTAGACGTACACGCTACAGCAAATCTTTTCGAGGAACAATGTGTTGTTTAGGAGATTCAAGCTAATTTTGTACTATGCGTTAATTCTTCTCGTAAAGTTTTTCCAATATGTAAGTATTTGTCTTTACTCTGCAACACTGTATTTTCTAATAACGTGGTTTTTTACACATTTTAAAATTTAAAATATGAGATTTAAAATACAACCTAATTTTGTACTATGCATTAATTCTTCTCGTAAAGTGTTTCCAATACGTACGTGTTTGTCTTTACTCTGCAACACTGTATTTGCTTATAACGTGGTATTCTTACATATTCTTTCGAGAGAAAACTCTCCTGTGCGTTCTCTTTTGAGGCTACATGCTTAGACAAACACGCAACACCAGAGCTTTTCGAGTTAAAACGTGTTGTTTAGGAAAAAATAGATAATTTCGCTCGATGCGAGATTTCCATAAAACGTGGTTTCTGACAGATTTTGATGAAAGAAAATTCTCCTGTGGGTTCTCTTTTGAGGCTACACGTTTTGACGTACACGTCACACCAAATCTTTTCGAGTTACAACGTGTTGTTTAGGAGATACAAGCTAATTTTGTACGATGCGTTATTTCTTCTCGTAAAGTGATTCCAATATGTACTTAATTGCCTTTACTCTGCAAAATTGTATTTCTTTATAACGTGGTATTCTTACATATCTTTCGAGAGAAAACTCTCCTGTGCGTTCTCTTTTGAGGCTCCACGCTTAGACATACAGGCAACACCACAGCTTTTCGAGTTACAACATGTTGTTTAGGAAAAAGAAGATGATTTGGCACCATGCGGGATTTCCTTAAAACGTGGTTTTCTGAAAAATTTTAACGAAAGAAAATTCTCCTGTGGGTTCTCTTTTGAGGCTACACGTTTAGACATACACGCCACACCAAATCTTTTCGAGTTAAAACGTGTTGTTTAGGAAATACAAGCTAATTTTGTACTGTGCTTTAATTCTTCTCGTAAAGTGTTTCCAATACGTACGTGTTTGTCTTTACTCTGCAACACTGTATTTCCTTATAACTTGGTATTCTTACATATTCTTTTGAGAGAAAACTCTCCTGTGCGTTCTCCTTTGAGGCTACATGCTTAGACATACACATAACGCCAGAGCTTTTCGAGTTACAACGTGTTGTTTAGGGAAAACAAGATAGTTTCGTACGATGCGAGATTTCCTTAAAACGTGGTTTCTGACAAATTTTGATGAAAGAAAATTCTCCTGTCGGTTCTCTTTTGAGGCTACACGTTTAGACGTACACGTCACACCAAATCTTTTCGAGTTACAACGTGTTGTTTAGGAGATACAAGCTAATTTTGTATGATGCGTTATTTCTTCTCGTAAAGTGTTTCCAATATGTACTTATTTGACTTTACTCTGCAAAATTGTACTTCCTTATAACGTGGTATTCTTACATATTCTTTCGAGAGAAAACTCTCCTGTGCCTTCTCTTTTGAGGCTCCATTCTTAGACATACACGCAAGACTAAAGCTTTTCGAGTTACAACATGTTGTTTAGGAAAAAGAAGATGATGTTGCACGATGCGGGATTTCCTAAATACGTGGTTTTCTGAAAAATTTTAACGAAAGAAAATTCTCTTGTGTGTTCTCTTTTTAGGCTACACGTATACACGTACACGCCACACCAAATCTTTTCGAATTACAACGTGTTGTTTAGGAGATACAAGCTAATTTTTTATGATGCGCTAATTCTTCTCGTAAAGTGTTTCCAATATGTACGTATTTGTCTTTACTCTGCCACGCTGTATTTCCATATAACGTGGTATTCTTACACAATCTTTCGAGAGAAAACTATCCTGGGCGTTCCCTTTTGAGGCTACACACTTAGACATACAGGCAACACCAAAGCGTTTCGAGTTACAACGTGTTGTTTATGAAAAACAAGATAACTTCGCACGATGCAGGATTTCCTTAAATCGTGGTTTTCTGACAAATTTTGACGAAAGAAAATTCTCCTGTGGGTTCTCTTTTGAGGCTACACGTTTAGACGTACACACCACAACAAATCCTTTCGAGTTACCACGTGTTCTTTAGGAGATACAAGATAATTTTGTAAGATGCATTATTTCTTCTCGTAAAGTGTTTCCAATACATACGTATTTGTCTTTACTCTGCAAAACTGTATTTTCTTATAACGTTGTATTCTTACATGTTCTTTCGAGAGAAAACTCTCCTGTGCGTTCTCTTTAGAGGCTACACGCTTAGACATACACGCAACACCATAGCTTTTCGAGTTACAACGTGTTGTTTAGGAAAAACAAGATAATTTTGCACGATGCGGGATTTCCTTAAAACGTGGTTTTCTGACAAATTTTGACGAAAGAAAGTTCTCCTGTGGGTTCTCTTTTGAGGCTACACGTGTAGACGTACGAGCCTCACCAAATCTTTTCAAGTTACAACGTGTTGTTTAGGAGATACAAGCTAATTTTGTACGACACGTTATTTCTTCTCTTAAAGTGTTTCCAATAAGTACGTATTTGTCTTTACTCTGCAACACTGTATTTCCTTATAACGTAGTATTCTTACATATTCTTTCGAGAGAAAACTCTCCTGGGTGTTCTCTTTTGAGGCTACATGCTTAGACATACACGCAACAGCAAAGGTTTTCGAGTTACAATGTGTTGTTTAGGAAAAATAAGATAATTTCGCACGATGCGATATTTCCTTAAAACGTGGTTTCTGACAAATTTTTATGAAAGAAAATTCTCCTGTGGGTTCTCTTTTGAGGCTACACGTTTAGACGTACACCTCACACCAAATCTTTTCGAGTTACAACGTGTTGTTTAGGAGAAACAAGCTGATTTTGTACGATGCAATATTTCTTCTCGTAAAGTTTTTCCAATACGTAAAATATTTCCAATTTGTCCTTATTTGTCTTTAATCTGCAAAATTGTAGTTCCTTATAATGTGGTATTCTTACATATTCTTTCGAGAGAAAACTCTTCTGTGCCTTCTCTTTTCAGGCTCCACACTTAGACATACACGCAACACCAAAGCTTTTCGAGTTACAACATGTTGTTTAGGAAAAAGATGATTTCGCACGATGCGGGATTTCCTTAAAACGTGGTTTTCTGAAAAATTTTGACGAAAGAAAATTCTCCTGTGGGTTCTCTTTTGAGGCTACACGTTTAGACGTACACGCTACAGCAAATCTTTTCGAGGAACAATGTGTTGTTTAGGAGATTCAAGCTAATTTTGTACTATGCGTTAATTCTTCTCGTAAAGTTTTTCCAATATGTAAGTATTTGTCTTTACTCTGCAACACTGTATTTTCTAATAACGTGGTTTTTTACACATTTTAAAATTTAAAATGTGAGATTTAAAATACAACCTAATTTTGTACTATGCATTAATTCTTCTCGTAAAGTGTTTCCAATACGTACGTGTTTGTCTTTACTCTGCAACACTGTATTTGCTTATAACGTGGTATTCTTACATATTCTTTCGAGAGAAAACTCTCCTGTGCGTTCTCTTTTGAGGCTACATGCTTAGACAAACACGCAACACCAGAGCTTTTCGAGTTAAAACGTGTTGTTTAGGAAAAAATAGATAATTTCGCTCGATGCGAGATTTCCATAAAACGTGATTTCTGACAGATTTTGATGAAAGAAAATTCTCCTGTGGGTTCTCTTTTGAGGCTACACGTTTAGACGTACACGTTACACCAAATCTTTTCGAGTTACAACGTGTTGTTTAGGAGATACAAGCTAATTTTGTACGATGCGTTATTTCTTCTCGTAAAGTGATTCCAATATGTACTTAATTGCCTTTACTCTGCAAAATTGTATTTCTTTATAACGTGGTATTCTTACATATCTTTCGAGAGAAAACTCTCCTGTGCGTTCTCTTTTGAGGCTCCACGCTTAGACATACAGGCAACACCACAGCTTTTCGAGTTACAACATGTTGTTTAGGAAAAAGAAGATGATTTGGCACCATGCGGGATTTCCTTAAAACGTGGTTTTCTGAAAAATTTTAACGAAAGAAAATTCTCCTGTGGGTTCTCTTTTGAGGCTACATGTTTAGACGTACACGCCACACCAAATCTTTTCGAGTTACAACGTGTTGTTTAGGAAATACAAGCTAATTTTGTACTGTGCTTTAATTCTTCTCGTAAAGTGTTTCCAATACGTACGTGTTTGTCTTTACTCTGCAACACTGTATTTCCTTATAACTTGGTATTCTTACATATTCTTTTGAGAGAAAACTCTCCTGTGCTTTCTCCTTTGAGGCTACATGCTTAGACATACACATAACGCCAGAGCTTTTCGAGTTACAACGTGTTGTTTAGGGAAAACAAGATAGTTTCGTACGATGCGAGATTTCCTTAAAACGTGGTTTCTGACAAATTTTGATGAAAGAAAATTCTCCTGTCGGTTCTCTTTTGAGGCTACACGTTTAGACGTACACGTCACACCAAATCTTTTCGAGTTACAACGTGTTGTTTAGGAGATACAAGCTAATTTTGTATGATGCGTTATTTCTTCTCGTAAAGTGTTTCCAATATGTACTTATTTGACTTTACTCTGCAAAATTGTACTTCCTTATAACGTGGTATTCTTACATATTCTTTCGAGAGAAATCTCTCCTGTGCCTTCTCTTTTGAGGCTCCATTCTTAGACATACACGCAAGACTAAAGCTTTTCGAGTTACAACATGTTGTTTAGGAAAAAGAAGATGATGTTGCACGATGCGGGATTTCCTAAATACGTGGTTTTCTGAAAAATTTTAACGAAAGAAAATTCTCTTGTGTGTTCTCTTTTGAGGCTACACGTATACACGTACACGCCACACCAAATCTTTTCGAATTACAACGTGTTGTTTAGGAGATACAAGCTAATTTTTTATGATGCGCTAATTCTTCTCGTAAAGTGTTTCCAATATGTACGTATTTGTCTTTACTCTGCCACGCTGTATTTCCATATAACGTGGTATTCTTACACAATCTTTCGAGAGAAAACTATCCTGGGCGTTCCCTTTTGAGGCTACACACTTAGACATACAGGCAACACCAAAGCGTTTCGAGTTACAACGTGTTGTTTATGAAAAACAAGATAACTTCGCACGATGCAGGATTTCCTTAAATCGTGGTTTTCTGACAAATTTTGACGAAAGAAAATTCTCCTGTGGATTCTCTTTTGAGGCTACACGTTTAGACGTACACGCCATACCAAATCCTTTCGAGTTACCACGTGTTGTTTAGGAGATACAAGCTAATTTTGTACGATGCGTTATTTCTTCTCGCAAAGTGTTTCCAATACATGTGTATTTGTCTTTACTCTGCAAAACTGTATTTCCTTATAACGTTGAATTCTTACGTGTTCTTTCGAGAGAAAACTCTCCTGTGCCTTCTCTTTTGAGGTTCCACGCTTAGACCTATACACAACACCAAAGCTTTCGAGTTACAACATGTTGTTTAGGAAAAAGAAGATGATTTCGCATGATGCAGGATTTCCTTAAAACGTGGTTTTCTGAAAAATTTTGATGAAAGAAAATTCTCCTGTGGGTTCTCAATTGAGGCTACATGTTTAGATATATATGCCACACCAAATCTTTTCGAGTTACAACGTGTTGTTAAGGAGATACATGCTAATTTTGTAAGACGCGTTAATTCTTCTAGTAAAGTGTTTCCTATACGTACGTATTTGTCTTTACTCTGCAACACTGTATTTCCTTATTCGTGGTATTCTTACATATTCTTTCGAGAGAAAACTATCCTGTGTGTTCCCTTTTGAGGCTACACACTAAGACATACATGCAACACCAAAGCTCTTCGAGTTACAACGTGTTGTTTAGGAAAAACAAGATAATTTCGCACGATGCGGGATTTCCTTATAACGTGATTTTCTGAAAAATTTTGACGAAAGAAAATTCTCCTATGGGATCTCTTTTGAGGCTACACCTTTAGACGTACATGCCACACCAATTCTTTTCGAGTTAAAACGTGTTGTTTAGGAGATACAAGCTAATTTTGTACGATGCATTATTTCTTCTCATAAAGTGTTTCCAATACTTATGTATTTGTCTTTACTCTGCAACATTCGGTATTTCTTCTCGCGTGGTAAAAAATTAGCTTGTATCTCCTAAACAACACGTTGTAACTCGAAAAGATTTCGTGTGGCGTGTACGTCTAAACATGTAGCCTCAAAAGAGAACCCACAGGAGAATTTTCTTTCGTCAAAATTTTTCAGAAAACCACGTTTTAAGGAAATCCCTCATCGTGTGAAATTATTTTGTTTTTCCAAAACAACACGTTGTAACTCTAAAAGCTTTGGTGTTGCGTGTATGTCTAAGCATGTAGCCTCAAAAGAGAAGGCACAGGAGAGGTTTCTCTCGAAAGAATATGTAAGAAAACCACGATATATGGAAATACAGTGTGGCAGAGTAAAGACAAATATGTACGTATTGGAAACACTTAACGAGAAGAAATAACACATCTACAAAATTAGCTTGTATCTCCTAAACAACACGTTGTGACTCAAAAGGATTTCGTGTGGCGTGTACGTCTAAACGTGTAGCCTCAAAAGAGAACCCACAGGAGTATTTTCTTTCGTCAAAATTTTTCAGAAAACCACGTTTTAAGGAAATCCCGCATCGTGAGAAATTGTTTTGTTTTTCCAAAACAACACGTTGTAACTTGAAAAGCTTTGGTGTTGCGTGTATGTCTAAGCATGTAGCCTCAAAAGAGAACGCACAGGAGAGGTTTCTCTCGAAAGAATATGTAACAAAACCACGATTATGGAAATACAGTGTTGCAGAGTAAAGACAAATATGTACGTATTGGAAACACTTTACGAGAAGAAATAACGCATGGTATAAAATTAGCTTGTATCTCCTAAACAACACGTTGGTACTCAAAAGGATTTGATGTGGTGTTTACATCTAAACATGTGGCCTCAAAAGAGAACCCACAGGAGTATTTTCTTTCATCAAAATTTTTTCAGAAAACCACGTTTTAAGGAAATCCCGCATCGTGCGAAATTATTTTGTTTTTGTTAAACCACACGTTGTAACTCGAAAAGCTTTGGTGTTGCGTGTATGTCTAAGCATGTAGCCTCAAAAGAGAATGCACAGTAGAGTATTCTCTTGAAAGAATATGTAAGAATACCACGTTATAAGGAAATACAGCGTTGCAGAGTAAAGACAGATACATACGTATTGGAAACACTTTACGAGAAGGAATAATACATCGTACAAAATTAGCTTGTATTTCCTAAACAACACGCTGTAACTCTAAAAGATTTGGTGTGGCGTGTACGTTGAAATGTGTAGCCTCAAAAGAGAACCCACAGGAGAATTTTCTTTCGTCAAAATTTGTCAGAAAACCACGTTTTAAGGAAATCCCGCATCGTGCGAAATTATCTTGTGTTTCCTTAACAACACGTTTTAACTCGAAAAGCTTTGGTGTTGCGTGTATTTCTACGCGTGTAGCCTCAGAAGAGAACGCACAGAAGAGTTTTCTCTTGAAAGAATATGTAAGAATACCACGTTATAAGGAAATACAGTGTTGCAGAGTAAAGACAAATAGGTACATATTGGAAACACTTTACGAGAAGAAATAATGTATCGTACAAAATTGGCTTGTATCTCCTAAACAACACGTTGTAACTCGAAAAGATTTTGTGTGGCATGTACGTCTAAACGTGTAGCCTCAAAAGGGAACCCACAGGAGAATTTTTTTCGTCAAAATTTGTCAGAAAACCACGTTTTAAGGAAATCCCGCATCGTGCGAAATTATCTTGTTTTTCCTAAACAACACGTTGTAACTCGAAAAGCTTTGGTGTTGCGTGTATGTCTAAGCGTGTAGCCTCAAAAGAGAACGCACAGGAGAGTTTTCTCTCGAAAGAATATGTAAGAATACCACGTTATTTGGAAATACAGTGTTGCAGAGTAAAGACCAATATGTATATATTGGAAACACTTTATGAGAAGAAATAACGCATGGTAAAAAATTAGCTTGTATCTCCTAAACTACACGTTGTAACTCGAAAAGGTTTGGTGTGGTGTTTACATCTAAACGTGTAGCCTCAAAAGAGAACCCACAGGAGAATTTTCTTTCGTCAAAATTTTTTGAGAAAACCACGTTTTAAGGAAACTCTGCATCATGCGAAATTATCTTGTTTTTCCTAAACAACACGTTGTAACTCGAAAAGCTTTTGGGTTGCGTGTATGTCTAAACGTGTGGCCTCTAAAGAGAATGCACAGGAGAGTTTTCTCTCGAAAGAATATGTAGGAATACCACGTTATAAGGTAATACAGTGTTGCAGAGTAAAGACAAATACGTACGTATTGGAAACACTTAACGAGAAGAAATAACGCATCTACAAAATTAGCTTGTATCTCCTAAACAACACGTTGTAACTCGAAAAGATTTCGTGTGGCGTGTACGTCTAAACATGTAGCCTCAAAAGAGAACCCACAGGAGAATTTTCTTTCGTCAAAATTTTTCAGAAAACCACGTTTTAAGGAAATCCCTCATCGTGCGAAATTATTTTGTTTTTCCAAAACAACACGTTGTAACTCTAAAAGCTTTGGTGTTGCGTGTATGTCTAAGCATGTAGCCTCAAAAGAGAAGGCACAGGAGAGGTTTCTCTCGAAAGAATATGTAAGAAAACCACGATATATGGAAATACAGTGTGGCAGAGTAAAGACAAATATGTACGTATTGGAAACACTTAACGAGAAGAAATAACACATCTACAAAATTAGCTTGTATCTCCTAAACAACACGTTGTGACTCAAAAGGATTTCGTGTGGCGTGTACGTCTAAACGTGTAGCCTCAAAAGAGAACCCACAGGAGTATTTTCTTTCGTCAAAATTTTTCAGAAAACCACGTTTTAAGGAAATCCCGCATCGTGAGAAATTGTTTTGTTTTTCCAAAACAACACGTTGTAACTTGAAAAGCTTTGGTGTTGCGTGTATGTCTAAGCATGTAGCCTCAAAAGAGAACGCACAGGAGAGGTTTCTCTCGAAAGAATATGTAACAAAACCACGATTATGGAAATACAGTGTTGCAGAGTAAAGACAAATATGTACGTATTGGAAACACTTTACGAGAAGAAATAACGCATGGTATAAAATTAGCTTGTATCTCCTAAACAACACGTTGGTACTCAAAAGGATTTGATGTGGTGTTTACATCTAAACATGTGGCCTCAAAAGAGAACCCACAGGAGTATTTTCTTTCCTCAAAATTTTTTCAGAAAACCACGTTTTAAGGAAATCCCGCATCGTGCGAAATTATTTTGTTTTTGTTAAACCACACGTTGTAACTCGAAAAGCTTTGGTGTTGCGTGTATGTCTAAGCATGTAGCCTCAAAAGAGAATGCACAGTAGAGTATTCTCTTGAAAGAATATGTAAGAATACCACGTTATAAGGAAATACAGCGTTGCAGAGTAAAGACAGATACATACGTATTGGAAACACTTTACGAGAAGGAATAATACATCGTACAAAATTAGCTTGTATTTCCTAAACAACACGCTGTAACTCTAAAAGATTTGGTGTGGCGTGTACGTTGAAATGTGTAGCCTCAAAAGAGAACCGACAGGAGAATTTTCTTTCGTCAAAATTTGTCAGAAAACCACGTTTTAAGGAAATCCCGCATCGTGCGAAATTATCTTGTGTTTCCTTAACAACACGTTTTAACTCGAAAAGCTTTGGTGTTGCGTGTATTTCTACGCGTGTAGCCTCAGAAGAGAACGCACAGAAGAGTTTTCTCTTGAAAGAATATGTAAGAATACCACGTTATAAGGAAATACAGTGTTGCAGAGTAAAGACAAATAGGTACTTATTGGAAACACTTTACGAGAAGAAATAATGTATCATACAAAATTGGCTTGTATCTCCTAAACAACACGTTGTAACTCGAAAAGATTTTGTGTGGCATGTACGTCTAAACGTGTAGCCTCAAAAGGGAACCCACAGGAGAATTTTTTTCGTCAAAATTTGTCAGAAAACCACGTTTTAAGGAAATCCCGCATCGTGCGAAATTATCTTGTTTTTCCTAAACAACACGTTGTAACTCGAAAAGCTTTGGTGTTGCGTGTATGTCTAAGCGTGTAGCCTCAAAAGAGAACGCACAGGAGAGTTTTCTCTCGAAAGAATATGTAAGAATACCACGTTATTTGGAAATACAGTGTTGCAGAGTAAAGACCAATATGTATATATTGGAAACACTTTATGAGAAGAAATAACGCATGGTAAAAAATTAGCTTGTATCTCCTAAACTACACGTTGTAACTCGAAAAGGTTTGGTGTGGTGTTTACATCTAAACGTGTAGCCTCAAAAGAGAACCCACAGGAGAATTTTCTTTCGTCAAAATTTTTTGAGAAAACCACGTTTTAAGGAAACTCTGCATCATGCGAAATTATCTTGTTTTTCCTAAACAACACGTTGTAACTCGAAAAGCTTTTGGGTTGCGTGTATGTCTAAACGTGTGGCCTCTAAAGAGAATGCACAGGAGAGTTTTCTCTCGAAAGAATATGTAGGAATACCACGTTATAAGGTAATACAGTGTTGCAGAGTAAAGACAAATACGTACGTATTGGAAACACTTAACGAGAAGAAATAACGCATCTACAAAATTAGCTTGTATCTCCTAAACAACACGTTGTAACTCGAAAAGATTTCGTGTGGCGTGTACGTCTAAACATGTAGCCTCAAAAGAGAACCCACAGGAGAATTTTCTTTCGTCAAAATTTTTCAGAAAACCACGTTTTAAGGAAATCCCTCATCGTGCGAAATTATTTTGTTTTTCCAAAACAACACGTTGTAACTCTAAAAGCTTTGGTGTTGCGTGTATGTCTAAGCATGTAGCCTCAAAAGAGAAGGCACAGGAGAGGTTTCTCTCGAAAGAATATGTAAGAAAACCACGATATATGGAAATACAGTGTGGCAGAGTAAAGACAAATATATACGTATTGGAAACACTTAACGAGAAGAAATAACACATCTACAAAATTAGCTTGTATCTCCTAAACAACACGTTGTGACTCAAAAGGATTTTGTGTGGCGTGTACGTCTAAACGTGTAGCCTCAAAAGAGAACCCACAGGAGTATTTTCTTTCGTCAAAATTTTTCAGAAAACCACGTTTTAAGGAAATCCCGCATCGTGAGAAATTGTTTTGTTTTTCCAAAACAACACGTTGTAACTTGAAAAGCTTTGGTGTTGCGTGTATGTCTAAGCATGTAGCCTCAAAAGAGAACGCACAGGAGAGGTTTCTCTCGAAAGAATATGTAACAAAACCACGATTATGGAAATACAGTGTTGCAGTGTAAAGACAAATATGTACGTATTGGAAACACTTTACGAGAAGAAATAACGCATGGTATAAAATTAGCTTGTATCTCCTAAACAACACGTTGGTACTCAAAAGGATTTGATGTGGTGTTTACATCTAAACATGTGGCCTCAAAAGAGAACCCACAGGAGTATTTTCTTTCCTCAAAATTT
This sequence comes from Apodemus sylvaticus, assembly GCF_947179515.1. Taxonomy (NCBI): domain Eukaryota; kingdom Metazoa; phylum Chordata; class Mammalia; order Rodentia; family Muridae; genus Apodemus; species Apodemus sylvaticus. The sequence goes on along the minus strand of NC_067483.1, from coordinate 1,544,730 downwards.
TTTCAGAAAACCACGTTTTAAGGAAATCCCGCATCGTGCGAAATTATTTTGTTTTTGTTAAACCACACGTTGTAACTCGAAAAGCTTTGGTGTTGCGTGTATGTCTAAGCATGTAGCCTCAAAAGAGAATGCACAGTAGAGTATTCTCTTGAAAGAATATGTAAGAATACCACGTTATAAGGAAATACAGCGTTGCAGAGTAAAGACAGATACATACGTATTGGAAACACTTTACGAGAAGGAATAATACATCGTACAAAATTAGCTTGTATTTCCTAAACAACACGCTGTAACTCTAAAAGATTTGGTGTGGCGTGTACGTTGAAATGTGTAGCCTCAAAAGAGAACCCACAGGAGAATTTTCTTTCGTCAAAATTTGTCAGAAAACCACGTTTTAAGGAAATCCCGCATCGTGCGAAATTATCTTGTGTTTCCTTAACAACACGTTTTAACTCGAAAAGCTTTGGTGTTGCGTGTATTTCTACGCGTGTAGCCTCAGAAGAGAACGCACAGAAGAGTTTTCTCTTGAAAGAATATGTAAGAATACCACGTTATAAGGAAATACAGTGTTGCAGAGTAAAGACAAATAGGTACGTATTGGAAACACTTTACGAGAAGAAATAATGTATCGTACAAAATTGGCTTGTATCTCCTAAACAACACGTTGTAACTCGAAAAGATTTTGTGTGGCATGTACGTCTAAACGTGTAGCCTCAAAAGGGAACCCACAGGAGAATTTTTTTCGTCAAAATTTGTCAGAAAACCACGTTTTAAGGAAATCCCGCATCGTGCGAAATTATCTTGTTTTTCCTAAACAACACGTTGTAACTCGAAAAGCTTTGGTGTTGCGTGTATGTCTAAGCGTGTAGCCTCAAAAGAGAACGCACAGGAGAGTTTTCTCTCGAAAGAATATGTAAGAATACCACGTTATTTGGAAATACAGTGTTGCAGAGTAAAGACCAATATGTATATATTGGAAACACTTTATGAGAAGAAATAACGCATGGTAAAAAATTAGCTTGTATCTCCTAAACAACACGTTGTAACTCGAAAAGGTTTGGTGTGGTGTTTACATCTAAACGTGTAGCCTCAAAAGAGAACCCACAGGAGAATTTTCTTTCGTCAAAATTTTTTGAGAAAACCACGTTTTAAGGAAACTCTGCATCATGCGAAATTATCTTGTTTTTCCTAAACAACACGTTGTAACTCGAAAAGCTTATGGGTTGCGTGTATGTCTAAACGTGTGGCCTCTAAAGAGAATGCACAGGAGAGTTTTCTCTCGAAAGAATATGTAGGAATACCACGTTATAAGGTAATACAGTGTTGCAGAGTAAAGACAAATATGTACGTATTGGAAACACTTAACGAGAATAAATAACGCATCTACAAAATTAGCTTGTATCTCCTAAACAACACGTTGTAACTCGAAAAGATTTCGTGTGGCGTGTACGTCTAAACATGTAGCCTCAAAAGAGAACCCACAGGAGAATTTTCTTTCGTCAAAATTTTTCAGAAAACCACGTTTTAAGGAAATCCCTCATCGTGCGAAATTATTTTGTTTTTCCAAAACAACACGTTGTAACTCTAAAAGCTTTGGTGTTGCGTGTATGTCTAAGCATGTAGCCTCAAAAGAGAAGGCACAGGAGAGGTTTCTCTCGAAAGAATATGTAAGAAAACCACGATATATGGAAATACAGTGTGGCAGAGTAAAGACAAATATGTACGTATTGGAAACACTTAACGAGAAGAAATAACACATCTACAAAATTAGCTTGTATCTCCTAAACAACACGTTGTGACTCAAAAGGATTTCGTGTGGCGTGTACGTCTAAACGTGTAGCCTCAAAAGAGAACCCACAGGAGTATTTTCTTTCGTCAAAATTTTTCAGAAAACCACGTTTTAAGGAAATCCCGCATCGTGAGAAATTATTTTGTTTTTCCAAAACAACACGTTGTAACTTGAAAAGCTTTGGTGTTGCGTGTATGTCTAAGCATGTAGCCTCAAAAGAGAACGCACAGGAGAGGTTTCTCTCGAAAGAATATGTAAGAAAACCTCGATTATGGAAATACAGTGTTGCAGAGTAAAGACAAATATGTACGTATTGGAAACACTTTACGAGAAGAAATAACGCATGGTATAAAATTAGCTTGTATCTCCTAAACAACACGTTGGTACTCAAAAGGATTTGATGTGGTGTTTACATCTAAACGTGTGGCCTCAAATGAGAACCCACAGGAGTATTTTCTTTCCTCAAAATTTTTTCAGAAAACCACGTTTTAAGGAAATCCCGCATCGTGCGAAATTATTTTGTTTTTGTTAAACCACACGTTGTAACTCGAAAAGCTTTGGTGTTGCGTGTATGTCTAAGCATGTAGCCTCAAAAGAGAATGCACAGTAGAGTATTCTCTTGAAAGAATATGTAAGAATACCACGTTATAAGGAAATACAGCGTTGCAGAGTAAAGACAGATACATACGTATTGGAAACAGTTTACGAGAAGGAATAATACATCGTACAAAATTAGCTTGTATTTCCTAAACAACACGCTGTAATTCTAAAAGATTTGGTGTGGCGTGTACGTTGAAATGTGTAGCCTCAAAAGAGAACCGACAGGAGAATTTTCTTTCGTCAAAATTTGTCAGAAAACCAGGTTTTAAGGAAATCCCGCATCGTGCGAAATTATCTTGTGTTTCCTTAACAACACGTTTTAACTCGAAAAACTTTGGTGTTGCGTGTATGTCTAAACGTGTGGGCTCAAAGAGAAAGCACAGGAGAGTTTTCTCTCGAAAGAATATATAAGAATACCACGTTATAAGGAAATACAGTGTTGCAGAGTAAAGACAAATACGTACGTATTGGAAACACTTTACGAGAAGAAATAACGCATCGTACAAAATTAGCTTGTATCTCCTAAACAACGCGTTGCAACTCGAAAAGATTTGGTGTGGCGTGTAGCCTCAAAAGAGAAACCACAGGAGAATTTTCTTTCGTCAAAATTTGTCAGAAAACCACGTATTAAGGAAATCCCGCATCGTGCGAAATTATCTTGTTTTTCCTAAACAACACGTTGTGACTCAAATAACTTTGGTGCTGCGTGTATGTCTAAGCGTGTAGCCTCAAAAGAGAACGCACAGGAGAGTTTTCTCTAGAAAGAATATGTAAGAATACCACGTTATAAGGAAATACAGTGTTGCAGAGTAAAGACAGACACATACATATTGGAAACATTTTACGAGAAGAAATAATGCATCGTACATAATTAGCTTGTATTTACTAAAAAGCACGTTGTAACTCGAAAAGATTTGGTGTGGCATGTACCTCTAAACGTGTAGCATCTAAAGAGAATACACAGGAGAATTTTCTTTGGTCAAAATTTGTCAGAAAACCACATTTTAAGGAAATCCCGCATCGTGCGAAATTATCTTGTTTTTCCTAAACAACAAGTTGTAACTCGAAAAGCTTTGGTGTAGCGTGTATGTCTAAGCGTGTAGCCTCAAAAGAGTACGCACAGGAGAGTTTTCTCTCGAAAGAATATGTAAGAATACCAAGTTATAAGGAAATACAGTGTTGCAGAATAAAGACAATTACATATGTATTGGAAACACTTTACCAGACGAAATATCGCATCGTACAAAATTAGCTTGTTTCTCCTAAACAACACGTCGTAACTCGAAAAGATTTGGTGTGGCGTGTATGTCTAAAAGTGTAGCCTCATAAGAGAACCCACAGGAGAATTTTCTTTGGTCAAAATTTGTCAGAAAACCACGTTTTAAGGAAATCCCACATCGTGCGAAATTATCTTGTTTTTCCTAAACAACACGTTGTAACTCAAAAAGCTTTGGTATTGGGTGTATGTCTAAGAAGGTAGCCTCAAAAGAGAATGCACAGGAGAGTTTTCTCTCGAAAGAATATGTAGGAATACTATGTTATATGGAAAAACAATGTTACAGAGTAAAGACAATTATGTACGTATTTGAAACACTTTACGAGAAGAAATAATGCATGGGAAAAATTAGCTTGTATCTCCTAAACAACACGTTGTAACTCAAAGGATTTTGTGTGGTGTTTACATCTAAAGGTGTAGCCTCAAAAGAGAACCCACAGGAGAATTTTCTTTCGTCAAAATTTTTTCAGAAAACCACGTTTGAAGGAAATCCGGCATCGTGCGAAATTATCTGGTTTTTCCTAAACAACACGTTGTAACTCGAAAAGCTTTGGTTTTGCATGTATGTCGAAGCGTGTAGCCTCAAAAGAGAACGCACAAGAGAGTATTCTCTCGAAAGAATATGTAAGAATACCACGTTATAAGGACATACAGTGTTGCAGAGTAAAGACAGATACATACATATTGGAAACACTTTACGAGAAGGAATAATACATCGTACAAAATTAGCTTGTATTTCCTAAACAACACGTTGTAATGCGAAAAGATTTTGTGTGGCGTGTACGTTGAAACATGTAGGCTCAAAAGAGTACCCACAGGAGAATTTTCTTTCGTCAAAATATGTCAGAAAACCACGTTTTAAGGAAATCCCGCATTGTGCGAAATTATCTTGTTTTTCCTAAACAACACGTTGTAACTCGAAAAGCTTTGGTGTAAACAACATGTTGTAACTCGAAAAGATTTGGTGTGGTGTTTACATCTAAACGTGTAGCATCAAAAGAGAACCCACAGGAGAATTTTCTTTGGTCAAAATTTTTTCAGAAAACCACGTTTTAAGGAAGTCCTGCATTGTGCGAAATTATCTTGTTTTCCTAAACAACACGTTGTAACTCAAAAAGCTTTGGTGTTGCGTGTATGTCTAAGCATGTAGCCTCAAAAGAGAATGCACAGTAGAGTATTCTCTCGAAAGAATATGTAAGAATACCACGTTATAAGGAAATACAGTGTTGCAGAGTAAAGACAGATACATACTTATTGGAATCACTTTACGAGAAGGAATAATACATCGTACAAAATTAGCTTGTATTTCCTAAACAACACGTTGTAACTCGAACGATTTGGTGTGATGTGTAAGTTGAAACGTGTAGCCTCAAAAGAGAACCCACAGGAGAATTTTCTTTCCTCAAAATTTTTTCAGAAATCCACGTTTTAAGGAAATCCCGCATTGTGCGGAATTATCTCGTTTTTCCTAAAAAACACGTTGTAACTCGAAAAGCTTTGGTGTTGCGTGTATGTCTAAACGTGTGGCCTCAAAAGAGAACGCACAGGAGAGTTTTCTCTCGAAAGAATATATAAGAATACCACATTTTAAGGAAATACAGTGTTGCAGAGTAAAGACAAATACGTATGTATTGGAAACACTTTACGAGAAGTAATAACGCATCGTACAAAATTAGCTTGTATCTCCTAAACAAAACGATGTAACTCGAAAAGATTTGGTGTGGCGTGTACATCTAAATCTGTAGCCTCAAAAGAGTACTCACAGGAGAATTTTCTTTCGTCAAAATTTGCCAGAATACCACGTTTTATGGAAATCCCGCATGGTGGAAATTATCTTGTTTTTCTAAACAACACGTTGTAACTCGAAAAGCTTTGGTGCTGCCTGTATGTCTAAGCGTGTAGACTCAAAAGAGAACGCACAGGAGAGTTTTCTCTCGAAAGAATATGTAAGAATACCACGTTATAAGGAAATACAGTGTTGCAGAGTAAAGATAGATACATACGTATTTGAAACACTTTACGAGAAGAAATAATGCATCGTACAAAATTAGCTTGTATTTCCTAAGAAGCACGTTGTAACTCGAAAAGTTTGGTGTGGCGTGTACGTCTAAACGTGTAGCCACAAAAGAGAACCCACAGGAGAATTTTCTTTCGTCAAAATTTTTCAGAAAACCATGTTTTAAGGAAATCCCGCATCTTGCGAAATCATCTTCTTTTTCCTAAACTACATGTTGTAACTTGAATAGCTTTGGTGTTGCCTGTATATCTCAGTGTGTAGCCACAAAAGGGAACGCACAGGACAGTTTTCTATAGAAAGAATATGTAAGAATACCACGTTATAAGGAAATACAATGTTGAGAGTAAAGACAAACACGTACTTCTTGGAAACACTTTATGAGAAGAATTAATGCATTGTAAAAAATTAGCTTGTATCTCCTAAACAACACGTTGTAACTCGAACAGATTTGGTGTGGCTTATACGTCTAAACATGTAGCATCAAAAGAGAACCCACAGGAGAATTTTCTTTCGTCAAAATTTTTCAGAAAATTTTAAGGATATCCCGCATCATGCGAAATCATCTTCTTTTTCCTAAACAACATGTTGTAACTCGAAAAGCTTTGGTATTGCGTGTATGTGTAAGCGTGGAGCCTCAAAAGAGAAGGCACAGGAGAGTTTTCTCTCTAAAGAATATGTAAGAATACCACCTTATAAGGAAATACAAGTTTGCAGAGTAAAGACAAATAAGTACATATTGGAAACACTTTACGAGAAGAAATAATGCATCGTAAAAAATTAGCTTGTATCTCCTAAAAAACACGTTGTAACTCGAAAATATTTGGTGTGACGTGTACGTCTAAACGTGTATCCTCAAAAGAGAACCCACAGGAGAATTTTCTTTCATCAAAATTTGTCAGAAACCATGTTTTAAGGAAATCTCGCATCGTACAAAATTATCTTGTTTTTCCTAAACAACACGTTGTAAATCGAAAAGCTTTGTTGTTGCGTGTATGTCTAAGCGTGTAGCCTCAAAAGAGAACGCACAGGAGAGTTTTCTCTCGAAAGAATATGTAGGAATACCACGTTATAAGGAAATACAGTGTTGTAGAGTGAAGACAACTACTTACGTATTGGAAAAACTTTAAGAGAAGAAATAACGCATCATAAAAAATTAGCTTGTATCTCCTAAACAACACTTTGTAACTCGAAAAGATTTGGTGTGGCTCATACCTCTACAAGTGTCGCCTCAAAAAATGAACCCACGGGAGAACTTTCTTTCGTCAAATTTTTCAGAAAACCACGTGTATGGAAATCTCGCATCGTGCGAAATTATCTAGTTTTTCCTAAACAACACGTTGTAACTCGAAAAGCTTTGGTGTTGTGTGTATGTCTAAACGTGTAGCCTCAAAAGAGAACTCACAGGAGAGTTTTCGCTCGAAAGAATATGTAAGAATACCACATTATAAGGAAATACAGTGTTGCAGAGAAAGACAAATACGTACGTATTGGAAACACTTTACGAGACGAAATAACACATCGTACAAAATTAGCTTGTATCTTCTAAACAACACGTGGTAACTCGAAAGGATTTGGTGTGGCGTGCATGTCTAAACGTGTAGCATCAAAAGAGAACCCACAGGAGAATTTTCTTTCGTCAAAATTTGTCAGAACACAACGGCTTAAGGAAATCCCGCAATGTGCGAAATTATCTTGTTTTTCATAAACAACACGTTGTAATTCGAAAAGCTTTGGTGTTGCCTGTATGTCTAAGTGTGTAGCCTCAAAAGGGAATGCAAAGGATAGTTTTCTCTCGAAAGAATATGTAAGAATACCACGTTATAAGGAAATACAGTGTTGCAGAGTAAAGACAAATACGTACGTATTGGAAACACTTTACGAGCAGAATTAGGCAACGTACAAAATTAGCTTGTATCTCCTAAACAACACATTGTAACTCGAAAAGATTTGGCGTGGCGTGTACTTCTAAACCTGTAGCCTCAAAAGAGAACCCACAGGAGAATTTTCTTTCGTCAAAATTTTTCAGAAAACCACGTTTTAAGTAAATCCTGCATCGTGCGAAATCATCTTCTTTTTCCTAAACAACATGTTGTAATTCGAAAAGCTGTGGTGTTGCGTGTATGTGTAAGCATGGAGCCTCAAAAGAGAAGTCACAGGAGAGGTTTCTCTCGAAAGAATATGTAAGAATACCACGTTATAAGGAAATACAATTTTGCAGAATAAAGACAAATAAGTACATATTGGAAACACTTTAGGAGAAGAAATAACACATCGTAAAAAATTTACTTGTATCTCCTAAACAACACGTTGTAACTCGAAAAGATTTGGTGTGACGTGTATGTCTAAACGTGTAGCCTCAAAAGAGAACCCAGAGGAGAATTTTCTTTCATCAAATTTGTCAGAAACCACGTTTTAAGGAAATCTCGCATCGTGGGAAATTATCTTGTTTTTCCTAAACAACACGTTGTAACTCGAAAAGCTTTGGGGTTGCGTTTATGTCTAAGCATGTAGCCTCAAAAGAGAACGCATAGGAGAGTTTTCTCTTGAAAGAATATGTAAGAATACCACTTTATAAGGAAATACAATGTTGCAGAGTAAAGACAAATACGTACGTATTGGAAACACTTTAAGAGAAGAAATAACACATCGTACAAAATTAGCTTGTATCTCCTAAACAAAATGTTGTAACTCGAAAATATTTGGTGTGGCTCGTACCTCTACACGTGTAGCCTCAAAAGAGAACCCACAGGAGAACTTACTTTAGTCAAAATTTTTCAATAAACCACGTTTTATGGAAATCTCGCATCGTGCTAAATTATCTTGTTTTTCCTAAACAACACGTTGTAACTCGAAAAGCTTTGGCGTTGCGTGTTTGTCTAAGCGTGTAGCCTCAAAAGAGAACGCACAGGAGAGTTTTCCCTCGAAAGAATATGTAAGAATACCACGTTATAAGGAAATACAGTGTTGCAGAGTAAAGACAAATAAGTACGTATTGGAAACACTTTTCGAGAAGAAATAACGCTTCGTACAAAATTTGCTTGTATCTCCTAAGCAACACGTTGTAACTTGAAAAGATTTGGTGTGGCTCGTATGTCTACACGTGCAGCCTCAAAAGAGAGCCCACAAGAGGACTTTCTTTCGTCAAAATTTGTCAGAAAACAACGTTTTATGGAAATCCCTCATCGTGCAAAATTATCTACTTTTTCCTAAACAGCACGTTGTAACTCCAAAAGCTTAGGTGTTGCGTGTATGTTTAAGCCTGTAGCCTCTAAAGAGAACGCACAAGAGAGTTTTCTCTCAAACGAATATGTAAGAATACATTATAAGGAAATAGAGTGTTGCAGAGTAAAGACAAATACATACGTATTGGAAACACTTTACCGGAGGAATTAATGCATCGTACAAAATTAGCTTGTATCTCCTAAACAACATGTTGTAACTCTAAAAGATTTGGTGTGACATGTACGTCTAAACGTGTAGCCTCAAAAGAGAACCCAAAGGAGAATTTTCATTCATCAAAATTTGTCAGAAACCACGTTTTAAGGAAATCTCGCATCGTGCGAAATTATCTTGTTTTTCCTAAACAACACGCTGTAACTCGAAAAGCTTTGGTGTTGCGTGTATGTCTGAGCGTGTAGCCTGAAAAGAGAACGCACAGGAGAGTTTTCCCTCGAAAGAATAGGTAAGAATACCACGTTATAAGGAAATACAGTGTTGCAGAGTAAAGACAAATAAGTACATATTGGAAACACTTTACGAGAAGAAATAACGCATCCTAAAAAATTTGCTTGTATCTCCTAAACAACACGTTGTAACTTGAAAAGATTTGGTGTGGCTCGTACATCTAAACGTGTAGCCTCAAAAGAGAACCCACAGAAGAACTTTCTTTCGTCAATATTTGTCAGAAAACCACGTTTTAAGGAAATCCCGCATCGTGCAACATTATCTTGATTTCCTAAACAACACGTTGAAACTCGGAAAGCTTTGGTGTTGCCTGTATGTCTAAGCGTGTAGCCTCTAAAGAGAATGCACAGGAGAGTTTTCTCTCGAAAGAACATGTAAGAATACAACGTTATAAGGAAATAGAGTGTTGCAGAGTAAAGACAAATGTGTACGTATTGGAAGCACTTTAAGAGAAGAAATAACGCATCGTACAAAATTAGCTTGTACCTCCTAAACAACACGTAGTAACTCGAAAGGATTTGCTGTGGCGTGCACGTCTAAACGTGTAGCCTCAAAAGAGAACCCACAGGAGAATTTTCTTTCGTCAAAATTTGTCAGAACACCACGTTTTAAGGAAATCCCGCATCGTGCGAAATTATCTTGTTTTTCATAAACAACACGTTCTAACTCGAAAAGCTTTGGTGTTGCCTGTATGTCTAAGTGTGTAGCCTCAAAAGGGAACGCACAGGATAGTTTTCTCTCGAAAGAATATGTAAGATTACCACGTTATAAGGAAATACAGTGTTGCAGAGTAAAGACTAAAACGTACATATTGGAAACACTTTATGAGAAGAATTAACGCATCTTACAAAATTAGCTTGTATCTCCTAAACAACACGTTGTAACTCGAAAAGATTTGGTGTGCTTGTACATCTAAACATGTAGCCTCAAAAGAGAACCCACAGGAGAATTTTCTTTCGTCAAAATTTTTCAGTAAACCACGTTTTAAGGAAATCCCGCATCATGCGAAATCATCTTCTTTTTCCTAAACAACATGTTGTAACTCGAAAAGCTTTGGTGTTGCGTGTATGTGTAAGCGTGGAGCCTCAAAAGAGAGCGCACAGGAGAGTTTTCTCTCGAAAGAATATGTAAGAATACCACGTATTAAGGAAATACAGTGTTGCAGAGTAAAGACCAATAAGTACTTATTGGAATCACTTTACGAGAAGAAATAACGCATCTTAAAAAATTTGCTTGTATCTCCTAAACAACACGTTGTAACTCGAAAAGTTTTGGTGTGGCTCGTATGTCTGCATGTGTAGCCTCAAAAGAGAACCCACAGGAGAACTTTCTTTCGTCAAAATTTGTCAGAAAACCACGTTTTAAGAAAATCCCGCATCGTGCAAAATTATCTTGTTTTTCCTAAACAACATGTTGTAACTCGAAAAGCTTTGGTGTTGCGTGTATGTCTAAGCCTGTAGCCTCTAAAGAGAACGCACAGGAGAGTTTTCTCTCGAAAGAACATGTAAGAATACAACGTTATAAGGAAATACAGTGTTGCAGAGTAAAGACAAATAAGTAAATATTGGAAACACTTTACGAGAAGAAATAACGCATCGTACAAAATTAGCTTGTATCTCCTAAACAACACGTTGTAACTCGAAAGGATTTGGTGTGGCGTGTACATCTAAACGTGGAGCCTCAAAAGTGAACCCACAGGATAATTTTCTTTCGTCAAAATTTGTCAGAAAATAACGCATCGTACAAAATTAGCTTGTATCTCCTAAACAACACGTGGTAACTCGAAAGGATTTGGTGTGGCTTGTACGTCTAAACGTGGAGCCTCAAAAGAGAACCCACAGGATAATTTTCTTTCGTCAAAATTTGTCTGAAAACCACATTTGAAGGAAATCCTGCATCATGCGAAATAATCTTGTTTTTCAGAAACAACACGTTGTAACTCGAAAAGCTTTGGTGTTGCCTGTATGTCTAAGTGTGTAGATTCAAAAGGGAACGCACAGGATAGTTTTCTCTCGAAAGAATATGTAAGAATACCACGTTATAAGGAAATAGATTGTTGCAGAGTAAAGACAAATACATACGTATTGGAAACACTTTATGAGAAGAATTAACACATCGTACAAAATTAGTTTGTATCTCCTAAACAACCCGTTGTAACTCGAAAGGATTTGGTGTGGCGTGTACATCTAAACATGTAGCCTCAAAAGAGAACCCACATGAGAATGTTCTTTCGTAAAATATTTCAGAAAACCACGTTTTAAGGAAATCCCGCATCGTGCGAAATCATCTTCTTTTTCCTAAACAACATGTTGTAATTTGAAAAGCTTTGGTGTTGCGTGTATGTGTAAGCGTGGAGCCTCAAAAGAGAATGCACAGGGGAGTTTTCTCTCGAAAGAATATGTAAGAATACCACGTTGTAAGGAATACAATTTTGCAGAGTAAAGACAAATAAGTACGTATTGGACACACTTTATGAGAAGAAATTACGCATCGTAAAAAATTAGCTTGTATCTCCTAAACAACACGTTGTAACTCGAAAAGATTTGGTGTGACATGTACGTCTAAACGTGTAGCCTCAAAAAATAACTCACAGGAGAATTTTCTTTCATCAAAATTTGTCAGAAAACACGTTTTAAGGAAATCTCGCATCGTGCAAAATTATCTTGCTTTTCCTAAACAACACGGTGTAACTTGAAAAGCTTTGGTGCTGAGTGTTTGTCTAAGCGTGTAGCCTCAAAAGAGAATGCACAGGAGAGTTTTCTCTCGAAAGAATATGTAAGAATACCACGTTATAAGGAAATACAGTGTTACAGAGTAAAGGCAAATAAGTACATATTGGAAACACTTTAGGAGAAGAAATAACGCATCGTACAAAATTTGCTTGTATCTCCTAAACAACACGTTTTAACTCGAAAAGATTTGGTGTGGCTCATACCTCTACACGTGTAGCCTCAAAAGAGAACCCACAGGAGAACTTTCGTTCGTCAAAATTTGTCAGAAAACCACGTTTTAAGGAAATCCCGCATCGTGCAAAATCATCTCCGTTTTCCTAAACAACATGTTGTAACTCGAAAAGCTTTGGTGTTGCATGTATGTGTAAGGATGGAGCCTCAAAAGAGAAGGCACAGGAGAGTTTTCCCTCGAAAGAATATGTAATAATAACATGTTATAAGGAAATACAATTTTGCAGAGTAAAGACAAATAAGTACATATTGGAAACACTTTACGAGAAGTAATAACGCATTGTAAAAAATTAACTTGTGTATCCTAAACAACACGTTGTAACTCGAAAAGATTTGGTGTTACGTGTATGTCTAAACGTGTAGCCTCAAAAGAGAACCCACAGGAGAATTTTCTTTCATCAAAATTTGTCAGAAAACACGTTTTAAGGAAATCTCGCACCGTGCGAAATTATCTTGTTTTTCCTAAACAACACGTTGCAACTCGAAAAGCTTTGGTGTTGCGTGTATGTCTAGTCTTGTAGCCTCAAATGAGAATGCACAGGAGAGTTTTCTCTCGAAAGAATATGTAAGAATACCACGTTATAAGGAAATACAGTGTAGCAGAGTAAAGACAAATAAGAACGTATTGGAAACACTTTAAGTGAAGAAATAATGCATCGTACTAAATTAGCTTGTATCTCCTAAGCAACACAGAGTAACTCGAAAGGATTTGGTGTGGCGTGTACGTCTAAACGTGGAGTCTCAAAAGAGAACCCACAGGAGAACTTTCTTTCGTCAAAATTTGTCAGAAAACAATGTTTTAAGGAAATCCCGCATCGTGCGAAATAATCTTGTTTTTCATAAACAACACGTTGAAACTCGAAAAGCTTTGGTGTTGCCTGTATGTCTAAGTGTGTAGCCTCAAAAGGGAACGCACAGGATAGTTTTCTCTTGAAAGAATATGTAAGAATACCACGTTATAAGGAAATACAGTGTTGCAGAATAAAGACAAATACGTACGTATTGGAAACACTTTATGAGAATAATTGATGCATCGTACAAAATTAGCTTGTATCTCCTAAACAACACGTTGTAACTCGAAAAGATTTGGTGTGGCGTGTACGTCTAAACATGTAGCCTCAAAAGAGAACCCACAGGAGAATTTTCTTTCGTCAAAATTTTTCAGAAAACCACGTTATAATGAAATCCCGCATCGTGCGAAATCATCTTCTTTTTCCTAAACAACATGTTGTAACTCGAAAAGCTTTGGTGTTGCGTGTATGTGTAAGCGTGGAGCCTCAAAAGAGAAGGCACAGGAGCGTTTTCTCTCGAAAGAGTATGTAAGAATACCACGTTATAAGGAAATACAATTTTGCAGAGTAAAGACAAATAAGTACATATTGGAAACACTTTACGAGAAAAAATAACGCATCGTACAAAATTAACTTGTATCTCCTAAACAACACGTTGTAACTCGAAAAGATTTGGTGTGACGTGTATGTCTACACGTGTAGCCTCAAAAGAGAACCCACAGGAGAATTTTCTTTCATCAAAATTTATCAGAAACCACGTTTTAAGGAAATCTCGCATCGTGCAAAATTATCATGTTTTTCCTAAACAACACGTTGTAACTTGAAAAGCTTTGTCGTTGCGTGTATGTCTAAGCATGTAGCCTCAAAAGAGAACGCACAGGAGAGTTTTCCCTCAAAAGAATATGTAAGAATATCACGTTATAAGGAAATACAGTGTTGCAGAGTAAAGACAAATAAGAGCGAATTGGAAACACTTCACAAGAAGAAATAATGCATCATACAAAATTTGCTTGTATCTCCTAAACAACAAGTTGTAACTCGAAAAGATTTGGTGTGGCGTGTACGTCTAAACGTGTAGTCTCAAAAGACAACCCACAAGAGAACTTTCTTTCGTCAAAATTTGTCAAAAACCACGTTTTAAGGAAATCCCACATCGTGCAAAATTATCTTGTTTTTCCAAAACAACATGTTGTAACTCGAAAAGCTTTGGTATTGCGTGTATGTGTGAGCATGTAGCCTCTAAAGAGAATGCACAGGAGAGTTTTCTCTCAAAAGAACATGTAAGAATACAAGATTATAAGCAAATACAGTGTTGCAGAGTAAAGACAAATACGTACGTATTGGAAACACTTTACGAGAAGAAATAACGCATCGTACAAAATTAGCTTGTATCTCCTAAACAACACGTGGTAACTCGAAAGGATTTGGTGTGGCGTGTACCTCTAAACATGTAGCCTCAAAAGAGAACCCACAGGAGAATATTCTTTCGTCACAATTTGTCAGAAAACCACGTTTTAAGGAAATCCCGCATCGTGCGAAATTATCTTGTTTTTCACAAACAACACGTTGTATCTCGAAAAGCTTTGGTGTTGCCACTATGTCTAAGTGTGCAGCCTCAAAAGTGAACACACAGGATAGTTTTCTCTCGAAAGAATATGTAAGAATACCACGTTATAAGGAAATACACTTTTGCAGAGTAAAGACAAATACTTACGTATTGGAAACACTTTACGAGAAGAATTAACACATCGTAAAAAATTAGCTTGTATCTCCTAAACAACATGTTGTAACTCGACAAGATTTGGTGTGGCCGGTACGTCTAAACGTGTAGCCTCAAAAGAGTACCCACAGGAGAATTTTCTTACGTCAAAATTTTTCACAAAACCACATTTTAAAGATATCCCGCATCATGCGAAATCATCTTCTTTTTCCTAAACAACATGTTGTAACGTGAAAAGCTTTGGTGTTGCGTGTATGTGTAAGCGTGTAGCCTCAAAAGAGAAGGCACAGGAGAATTTTCTCTCGAAAGAATATGTAAGAATACCACGTTATAAGGAAATATAATTTTGCAGAGTTAAGACAAATAAGTACTTATTGGAAACACTTTATGAGAAGAAATAACGCATCATACAAAATTAGCTTGTATCTCCTAAACAACACGTTGTAACTCGTTAAGATTTGGTGTGACGTGTACGTCTAAATGTGTAGCCTCAAAAGAGAACACACAGTAGAATTATCTTTCATCAAAATTTGTCAGAAAACCACGTTTTGTGGAAATCTCGCATCGTGCGAAATTATCTTGTTTTTCCTAAACAACACGCTGTAACTCGAAAAGCTTTGGCGTTGCGTGTATGTCTAAGCGTGTAGCCCAAAAGAGAACGCACAGGAGAGTTTTCCCTCGAAAGAATATGTAAGAATACCACGTTATAAGGAAATACAGTGTTGCAGAGTAAAGACTATTAAGTACATATTAGAAACACTTTACGAGAAGAAGTAACGCATCGTACAAAATTAACTTGTATTTCCTAAACAACACGTTGTAACTCAAAAAGCTTTGGTGTTGCGTGTATGTCTAAGCGTGTAGCCTCAAAAGAGAACGCACAGGAGAGTTTTCTCTTGAAAGAATATGTAAGAATACCACGTTATAAGGAAATTCAGTGTTGTAGAGTAAAGACAAATACTTAAGTATTGGATACACTTTACAAGAAGAAATAACACATCGTAAAAAATTTGTTTGTATCTCCTAAACAACAAGTTGTAACTCGAAAAGATTTGGTGCGGCGTGTACTTCTAAACCTGTAGCCTCAAAAGACAACGCACAGGAGAACTTTCTTTCGTCCAAATTTGTCAGAAAACCACGTTTTAAGGATATCCCGCATCGTGCAAAATTATCTTGTTTTTCCTAAACAACACATTGTAACTCGAAAAGCTTTGGTGTTGCGTGTATATGTGAGCATATAGCCTCTAAAGAGAATGCACAGGAAAGTTTTCTCTCGAAAGAACATGTAAGAATTCAACATTATAAGGAAAAACAGTGTTGCAGAGTAAAGACAAATACTTACGTTTGGAAACACTTTAGGAGAAGAAATAACGCATCGTACAAAATTAGCTTGTATCTCCTACACAACACGTGGTAACTCGAAAGGATTTGGTGTGGCGTGTACCTCTAAACGTGTAGCGTCAAAAGAGAACCCACAGGAGAATTTTCTTTCGTCAAAATTTGTCAGAACACCACGTTTTAAGGAAATCCCGCATCGTGCGAAATTATCTTGTTTTTCATAAACAACACCTTTTAACTCGAAAAGCTTTGGTGTTGCCTGTATGTCTAAGTGTGTAGCCTCAAAAGGGAACGCACAGGATAGTTTTCTATCGATAGAATATGTAAGAATTCCACGTTATAAGGATATACAATGTTGCAGTGTAAAGACAAATACGTATGTGTTGGAAACACTTTACGAGAAGAATAAACACATCGTAAAAAATAGCTTGTATCTCCTAAACAACACGTTGTAACTCGACAAGATTTGGTGTGGCATGTACGTCTAAACGTGTAGCCTCAAAACGGAACCAACAGGAGAATTTTCTGTTGTCAAAATTTTTCAGAAAACCACGTTTTAAGGAAATCCCGCATCATGCGAAATCATCTTCTTTTTCATAAACAACATGTTGTAACTCGAAAAGCTTTGGTGTTGCGTGTATGTGTAACTGTGGAGCCTCAAAAGAGAAGGCACAGGGGAGTTTTCTCTCGAAAGAATATGTAAGAATACCACGTTATAAAGAAATACAATTTTGCAGAGTAAAGACAAATAAGTACTTATTGGAAACACTTTATGAGAAGAAATAACGCATCGTACGAAATTAGCTTGTATCTCCTAAACAACACGTTGTAAGTCGAAAAGATTTGGTGTGACGTGTACGTCTAAACATGTAGCCTCAAAAGAGAACCCACAGGAGAACTTTCTTCAGTCAAAATTTTTCAGAAAACCACGTTTTATGGAAATCTCGCATCATGCGAAATTATCTTGTTTTTCCTAAACAACACGTTGTAACTCGAAAAGCTTTGGCATTGCGTGTATGTCTAAGCGTGTAGCCCAAAAGAGAACGCACAGGAGAGTTTTCCCTCGAAAGAATATGTAAGAATACCACGTTATAAGGAAATACAGTATTGCAGAGTAAAGACAATTAAGTACGTTTTGGACACACTTTACAAGAAGAAATAACGCATCGAACAAAATTTGCTTGTATCTCCTAAACAACAAGTTGTAACTCGAAAAGATTTGGTGTGGCGTGTACGTCTAAACCTGTAGCCTCAAAAGACAATGCACAGGAGAACTTTCTTTAGTCAAAATTTGTCAGAAAACCACGATTTAAGGAAATCCCGCAAGGTGCAATACTATCTTGTTTTTCCTAAACAACTCGTTGTAACTTGAAAAGCTTTGGTGTTGCGTGTATGTCTGAGCATGTAGCCACTTAACAGAACGCACAGGAGAGTTTTCTCTCGAAAGAACATGTAAGAATACAACGTTATAAGGAAATACAGTGTTGCAGAGTAAAGACAAAAACATACGTATTGGAACCACTTTACGAAAAGAAATAATGCATCATACAAAATTAGCTTGTATCTCTTAAACAACAAGTGGTAACTCGAAAGGATTTGGTGTGGCATGCACGTCTAAACGTGTAGCCTCAAAAGAGAAGCCACAAGAGAATTTTCTTTCGTTAAAATTTGTCAGAAAACCACGTTTTAATGAAATCCCGCATCGTGCAAAACTATCTTGTTTTCCATAAACAACACGTTGTAACTCGAAAAGTTTTGGTGTTGCCTGTATGTCTAAGTGTGTAGCCTCAAAAGGGAACGCACAGGATAGTTTTCTCTCGAAAGAATAAGTAAGAATACCACGTTACCAGGAAATACAGTGTTGCAGAGTAAAGACAAATACGTACGTATTGGAAACACTTTATGAGAAGAAATAACGCATCGTACAAAATTAGCTTGTATCTCCTAAACAACACGTGGTAACTCGAAAGGATTTGGTGTGGCGTGCACGTCTAAATGTGAAGCCTCAAGAGAACACACAGGACAATTTTCTTTCGTCAAAATTTGTCAGAAAACCACGTTTTAAGGAAATCCCGCATCGTGCGAAATTATCTTCTTTTTCATAAACAACACGTTGTAACTCGAAAAGCTTTGGTGTTGCCTGTATGTCTAAGTGTGTAGCCTCAAAAGGGAATGCACAGGATAGTTTTCTCTCGAAAGAATATGTAAGAAAACCACGTTTTAAGGAAATACAGTGTTGCAGTGTGAAGACAAATACGTACGTATTGGAAACACTTTACGAGAAGAATTAACACATTGTACAAAATTAGCTTGTATCTCCTAAACAACATGTTGTAATTCGAAAAGATTTGGTGTGGCGTGTATGTCTAAATATGTAGCCTCAAAAGAGAACACACAGGAGAATTTTCTTTCATCAAAATTTTTCAGAAAACCACATTTTAAGGAAATCCCGCATCGTGCAAAATCATATCCGTTTTCCTAAACAACATGTTGTAACTCGAAAAGCTTTGGTGTTGCGTGTATGTGTAAGGATGGAGCCTCAAAAGAGAAGGCACAGGAGAGTTTTCCCTCGAAAGAATATGTAATAATACCATGTTATAAGGAAATACAATTTTGCAGAGTAAAGACAAATAAGTACATATTGGAAATACTTTACGAGAAGTATTAACGCATCTTACAAAATTAGGTTGTGTCTCCCAAACAACACGTTGTAACTCGAAAAGATTTGGCGTCACGTGTACGTCTAAAAGTGTAGCCTCAAACGAGAACACACAGGAGAATTTTTCTTTCATCAAAATTTGTCAGAAACCACGTTTTAAGGAAATCTCGCATCGTGCGAAATTATCTTGTTTTTCCTAAACAACACGTTGTAACTCGAAAAGCTTTGGTGTTGCGTGTATGTCTAAGCGTGTAGCCTCAAAAGAGAACGCACAGGAGAGTTTTCTCTCGAAAGAATATGTAAGAATACCACGTTATAAGGAAATAAAGTATTGCAGAGTAAAGACAACTACGTACATATTGGAAACACTTTAAGAGAAGAAATAACACATCATACAAAATTAGCTTGTATCTCCTAAACAACACGTTGTAACTCGAAAAGATTTGGTGTGGCTCGTACCTCTACACGTGTAGCCTCAAAAGAGAACCCACAGGATAACTTTCTTTCGTCAAAATTTTTCAGACAACCACGTTTTATGGAAATCTTGCATCGTGCGAAATTATCTTCTTTTTCCTAAACGACACATTGTAACTCAAAAAGCTTTGGCGTTGCGTGTATGTCTAAGCGTGTGGCTTCTAAAGAGAACGCACAGGAGAGTTTTCTCTCGAAAGAATATGTAAGAATACCACGTTATAAGGAAATACAGTGTTGTAGAGTAAAGACAAATAAGTACGTATTGGAAAACTTTACGAGAAGAAGTAACGCATCTTACAAAATTAGCTTGTATCTCCGAAACAACACGTGGTAACTCGAAAAGATTTGGTGTGCTGTGTACGACTAAACGTGTAGCCTCAAAAGAGAACCCACAGGAAAATTTTCTTTCGTCAAAATTTTTCAGAAAACCACGTTTTAAGGAAATCCTGCATCGTGCGAAATCATCTTCTTTTTCCTAAAGAACACATTGTAACTCGAAAAGCTTTGGTCTTGCGTGTATGTCTAAGCGTGTAGCCTCTAAAGAGAACGCACAGGAAAGTTTTCTCTCGAAAGAACATGTAAGAATACAATGTTATAAGGAAATACATTGTTGCAGAGTAAAAACAAGTACGTACATATTGGAAACACTTTACAAGAAGAAATAACGCATCATAAAAAATTAGCTTGTATCTCCTAAACAATACGTGGTAACTCGAAAGGATTTGGTATGGCTTGTACGTCTAAACGTGTAGCCTCAAAAGAGAACCCACAGGAGAATTTTCTTTCATCAAAATTTGTTAGAAACTACATTTTAATGAAATCCCTCATCGTGCGAAATTATCTTGTTTTTCCTAAACAACATGTTGTAACTCGAAAATCTTTGGCGTTGCGTGTATGTCTAAGCGTGTAGCCTCAAAAGAGAATGCACAGGAGAGTTTTCCCTCGAAAGAATATGTAAGAATACCACATTATAAGGAAATACAGTGTTGCAGAGTAAAGACAATTAAGTACGTATTGGAAACACTTAAGAGAAGAAATAAGGCATCGTACAATATTTACTTGTATCACCTAAACACCACGTTGTAACTCGAAAAGATTTGGTGTGGCTCATACGTCTAAACGTGTAGCCTCAAAAGAGAACCCACAGGAGAACTTTCTTTCGTAAAAATTTGTCAGAAAACCACGTTTTAAGGAAATCCCGCATCGTGCGAAATCATCTTCTTTTTCCTAAACAACTTGTTGTAACTCGAAAAGCTTTGGTGTTGAGTGTATGTGTAAGCGTGTAGCCTCTAAAGAGAACGCACAGGAGAGTTTTCTCTCGAAAGAACATGTAAGAATACCACGTTATAAGGAAATACAGTGTTGCAGAGTAAAGTCAAATACATATGTTTGGAAACACTTTACGAGAAGAAATAACGCATCGTACAAAATTAGCGTGTATCTCCTAAGCAACACGTGGTAACTCGAAATGATTTGGTGTGGCGTGTACGTCTAAACGTGGAGTCTCAAAAGAGAACCCACAGGAGAATTTTCTTTCGTCAAAATTTGTCAGAAAACCATGTTTTAAGGAAATCCCGCATTGAGCGAATTAATCTTGTTTTTCATAAACAACACGTTGAAACTCGAAAAGCTTTGGTGTTGCCTGTATGTCTAAGTGTGTAGCCTCAAAAGGGAACGCACAGGATAATTTTCTCTCGAAAGAATATGTAAGAATACCATGTTTTAAGGAAATACAATGTTGCAGAATAAAGACAAACACGTACATATTGGAAACACTTTATGAGAAGAATTAACGCATCGTAGAAAATTAGCTTCTATCTCCTGGACAACACGTTGTAACTCGAAAAGATTTGGTGTGGCGTGTACGTCTAAACATGTAGCCTCAAAAGAGAACCCACAGGAGAATTTTCTTTCATCAAAATTTTTCAGAAAACCATGTTTTAAGGAAATCCTGCATCGTGCGAAATCATCTTCTTTTTCGTAAACAACATGTTGTAACTCGAAAAGCTTTGGTGTTGTGTGTATGTGTAAGCGTGGAGCCTAAAAAGAGAAGGCACAGGAGCGTTTTCTCTCGAAAGAATATGTAAGAATACCACGTTATAAGGAAATACAATTTTACAGAGTAAAGACAAATAAGTACATATTGGAAACACTTTATGAGAAGAAATAACGCATCGTAAAAAATTAGCTTGTATCTCCTAAACAACACGTTGTAACTCAAAAAGATTTGGTGTGACATGTACGTCTAAACATGTAGCCTCAAAAGAGAACCCACAGGAGAACTTTCTTTCGTCAAAATTTTTCAGAAAACCACGTTTTATGGAAATCTCGCATCATGCGAAATTATCTTGTTTTTCCTAAACAACACGTTGTAACTCGAAAGCTTTGGCGTTGTGTGTATGTCTAAGCGTGTAGCCCAAAAGAGAACGCACTGGAAACTTTTCCCTCGAAAGAATATGTAAGAATACCACGTTATAAGGAAATACAGTGTTTCAGAGTAAAGACAATTAAGTACGTATTGGACACACTTTACAAGAAGAAATAACGCATCGAACAAAATTTGCTTGTATCTCCTAAACAACAAGTTATAACTCGAAAAGATTTGGTGTGGCGTGTATGTCTAAACCTGTAGCCTCAAAAGACAATGCACAGGAGAACTTTCTTTCGTTAAAATTTGTCAGAAAACCACGTTTTAAGGATATCCCGCATCGTGCAAAATTATCTTGTTTTTCCTAAACAACACGTTGTAACTCGAAAAGCTTTGGTGTTCCGTGTATATCTAAGCGTGTAGCCTCTAAAGAGAACGCACAGGAGAGTTTTCTCTCGAAAGAACATGTAAGAATACAATGTTATAAGGAAATACAGTGTTGCAGAGTAAAGACAAATACATACATATTGGACACACTTTACGAGAAGAAATAACGCATCGTACAAAATTAGCTTGTATCTCCTAAACAACACGAGATAATTCGAAAGGATTTCGTGTGGCATGCACGTCTAAACATGTAGCCTCAAAAGAGAACCCACAGGAGAATTTTCTTTCGTCAAAATTTGTCAGAACACCAAGTTTTAAGGAAATCCTGCATCGTGCGAAATTATCTTTTTTTCATAAACAACACGTTGTAACTTGAAAAGCTTTGGTGTTGCCTGTATGTCTAAGTGTGTAGCCTCAAAAGGGATCGCACAAGATAGTTTTCTCTCGAAAGAATGTGTAAGAATACCACGTTATAAGGAAATACAGTGTTGCAGAGTAAAGACAAATACGTACGTATTGGACACACTTTACGAGAAGAAATAAAGCATCGTACAAAATTAGCTTGTATCTCCTAAACAACACGTGGTAACTCGAAAGGATTAGGTGTGGCGTGTACGTCTAAACGTGAAGCTTCAAAAGAGAACCAACAGAATAATTTTCTTTCGTCAAAATTTGTCAGAAAACCATGTTTTAAGGAAATCCAGCATCGTGCGAAATTATCTTGTTTTTTAAAAACAACACGTTGTAACTCAAAAAGCTTTGGTGTTGCCTGTATGTCTAAGTGTTTAGCCTCAAAAGGGAATGCACAGGATAGTTTTCTCTCGAAAGAATATGTAAGAATACCACGTTATAAGGAAATACAGTGTTGCAGAGTAAAGACAAATACGTACGTATTGGAAACACTTTACGAGAATTAACGCATTATAAAAAATTAGCTTGTATCTCCTAAACAACACGTTGTAAGTCGAAAAGATTTGGTGTGACGTGTACGTCTAAATATGTAGCCTCAAAAGAGAAGCCACAGGAGATTTTTCTTTCGTCAAAATTTTTCAGAAAACCAGGTTTTTAGGAAATACCTCATCGTGCGAAATCATCTTCTTTTTCCTAAACAACATGTTGTAACTCGAAAAGCTTTGGTGCTGCGTGCTTATCTAATCGTGTAGCCTCAAAAGAGAATGCACAGGAGAGTTTTCCCTCGAAAGAATATGTAAGAATACCATGTTATAAGGAAATACAGTGTTGCAGAGTAAAGACAAATATGTACGTATTGGAAACACTTTACGAGAAGAAATAGCGCATCTTACAATATTTGCTTGTATCTCCTAAACAACACGTTGTAACTCAAAAATATTTGGTGTGGCTCGTACTGCTACACGTGTAGCCTCAAAAGAGAACCCACAGGAGAACTTTCTTTCGTCAAAATTTGTCAGAAAACCACGTTTTAAGGAAATCCCGCATCGTGAAAAATTATCTTGTTTTTCCTAAACAACACGTTGTAACTCGAAAAGCTTTGGTGTTGCGTGTATGTCTGAGCATGTAGCCTCTAAAGAGAATGCACAGGAGAGTTTTCTACGGCAAGAACATGTAAGAATACAACGTTATAAGGAAATACAGTGTTGCAGAGTAAAGACAAATACATGCGTATTGGAACCACTTTACAAAAAGAAATAACGCATCATACAAAATTAGCTTGTATCTCTTAAACAACACGTGGTAACTCGAAAGGATTTGGTGTGGCGTGCACGTCTAAATGTGTAGCCTCAAAAGAGAAGCCACAGGAGAATTTTCTTTCGTCAAAATTTGTCAGAAAACCACGTTTTAAGGAAATCCCGCATTGTGCAAAATTATCTTGTTTTCCATAAACAACACATTGTAACTCGAAAAGCTTTGGTGTTGCGTGTATGTCTAAGCGTGTAGCCTCAAAAGAGAACTCACAGGAGAGTTTTCTCTCGAAAGAATATGTAAGAATACCACGTTATAAGGAAATACAGTGTTGCAGAGTAAAGACAAATACTATTGGAAACACTTTAAGAGAAGAAATAATGCATCGTACAAAATTAGCTTGTATCTCCTAAACAACACATTGTAACTCGAAAGATTTGGTGTGGCTCGTACCTCTACATGTGTAGCCTCAAAAGAAAACCCACAGGAGAACTTTCTTTCGTCAACATTTTTCAGACAACCACGTTTTATGGAAATCTCGCATCGTGCGAAATTATCTTGTTTTTCCTAAACAGCACATTGTAACTCGAAAAGCTTTGGCGTTGTGTGTATGTCTAAGCATGTAGCCTCTAAAGAGAACGCACAGTAGAGTTTTCTCTCGAAAGAATATGTAAGAATACCACGTTATAAGGAAATAAAGTGTTGCAGAGTAAAGACAAATACGTACATATTGGAAACACTTTACGAGATGAAATAACGCATCATACAAAATTAGCTTGTATCTCCTAAACAACACGTGGTAACTCGAAAGGAATTGGTGTGGCGTGTACGTCTAAACATGTAGCCTCAAAAGAAAACCCACTGAAGAATTTTCTTTCGTCAAAATTTTTCAGAAAACTACGTTTTAAGGAAATCCTGCATCTTGCGAAATTATCTTGTTTTTCATAAACAACACGTTGTAACTCGAAAAGCTTTGGTGTTGCCTCTTTGTCTAAGTGTGTTGCCGCAAAAGTGAAAGCACGGGATAGTTTTCTCTCGAAAGAATATGTAAGAATACCACGTTCTAAGGAAATACAGTGTTGCAGAGTAAAGACAAATATGTAAGACTTGGAAACACTTTATGAGAATAATTAACACATCCTACAAAATTAGCTTGTATCTCCGAAAGAACACGTTGTAACTCGAAAAGATTTGGTGTGGCATGTTCGTCTAAACGTGTAGCCTCAAAAGAGAACCCACAGGAGAATTTTCTTTCGTCAAAATTTTTCAGAAAACCACACTTCAAGGAAATCCCGCATCGTGCGAAATCATCTTCTTTTTCCTAAACAACATGTTGTAACTCGAAAAGCTTTGGTGTTGCGTGTATGTGTAAGAGTGTAGCCTCAAAAGAGAAGGCACAGGAGAGTTTTCTCTTGAAAGATTATGTAAGAATACCACGTTATAAAAAAATACAATTTTGCAGAGTAAAGACAAATAAGTACATATTGGAAACCCTTTATGAGAAGAAATAACACATCGTACAAAATTAGCTTGTATCTCCTAAACAACACGTTGTAACTCGAAAAGATTTGGTGTGACATGTACGTCTAAACATGTAGCCTCAACTGAGAACCCACAAGAGAATTTTCTTTCATCAAAATTTGTCAGAAACCAGGTTTTAAGGAAATCTCGCATCGTGTGAAATTATCTTGTTTTTCCTAAACAACACGTTGTAACTCGAAAAGCTTTGGTGTTGCGTGTGGTCTAAGCGTGTAACCTCAAAAGAGAATGCACAGGATAGTTTTATCTCGAAAGAATATGTAAGAATACCACGTTATAAGGAAATACAATGTTGCAGAGTAAAGACAAATACGTACTGGAAACACTTTACGAGACGAATTAACGCATCGAAAAAAATTAGCTTGTATCTCCTAAACAACACGTTGTAACTCGAAAAGATTTGGTATGGCATGTACGTCTAAACGTGTAGCCTCGAAAGAGAACCCACAGGAGAATTTTCTTTCTTCAAAATTTTTCAGAAAACCACGTTTTAAGGAAATCCCCCATCATGCGAAATCATCTTCTTTTTCCTAAATAACATGTTGTAACTCGAAAAGCTTTGGTGTTGCGTGTATGTGTAAGTGAGGAGCCTCAAAAGAGAAGGCACAGGAGAGATTACTCTCGAAAGAATATGCAAGAATACCACGTTATAAGGAAATACAATTTTGCAGAGTAAAGACAAATAAGTACTTATTGGAAACATTTTAGGAGAAGAAATAACGCATCGTACAAAATTAGCTTGTATCTCCTAAAGAACACGTTGTAACTTGAAAATATTTGGTGTGACGTGTATGTCTCAACGTGTAGCCTCAAAAGAGAACCAACAGGAGAACTTTCTTTTGTCAAATTTTTTCAGAAAACCACGTTTTATGGAAATCTCGCATCGTGCGAAATTATCTTGTTTTTCCTAAACAACACGTTGTAACTCGAAAAGCTTTGGCGTTGCGTATATGTCTAAACGTGTAGCCCAAAAGAGAATGCACAGGAGAGTTTTCCCTCGAAAGAATATGTAAGAATACCACGTTATAAGGAAATACAGTGTTGCAGAGTAAAGACAATTAAGTACATATTGGAAACACTTTACGAGAAGAAATAACGCATCGTAAAAAATTAACTTGTATCTCCTAAACAACACGTTGTAACTCGAAAAGCTTTGGTGTTGCGTGTATGTGTAAGCGTGTAGCCTCAAAAGAGAACTCACAGGGAAGTTTTCTCTTGAAAGAATATGTAAGAATACCACGTTATAAGGAAATACAGTGTTGTAGAGTAAAGACAAATACTTATGTATTGGAAACACTTTACAAGAAGAAATAACGCATCGTAAAAAATTTGCTTGTATCTCCTAAACAACAAGTTGTAACTCAAAAAGATTTGGTGTGGCGTGTACGTCTAAACCTGTAGCCTCAAAAGACAATGCACAGGAGAACTTTCTTTCGTCAAAATTTGTCAGAAAACCACGTTTTAAGGATATCTGCATCGTGCAAAATTATCTTGTTTTTCCTAAACAACACGTTGTAACTCGAAAAGCTTTGGTGTTGCGTGTATGTGTGAGCATGTCGCCTCTAAAGAGAATGCACAGGAAAGTTTTCTCCCGCAAGAACATGTAAGAATTCAACATTATAAGGAAATACAGTGTTGCAGAGTAAAGACAAATACGTAAGTTTGGAAACACTTTACGAGAAGAAATAAAGCATCGTACAAAATTAGCTTGTATCTCCTAAACAACACGTGGTAACTCGATAGGATTCGGTGTGGCATGTACCTCTAAACGTGTAGCGTCAAAAGAGTACCCACAGGAGAATTTTCTTTCGTCAAAATTTGTCAGAACACCACGTTTTAAGGAAATCCCGCATCGTGCGAAATTATCTTGTTTTTCATAAACAACACATTGTAACTCGAAAAGCTTTGATGTTGCCTGTATGTCTAAGTGTGTAGCCTCAAAAGGGAACGCACAGGATAGTTTTCTATCGAAAGAATATGTAAGAATACCACGTTATAAGGATATACAATGTTGCAGAGTAAAGACAAATACGTATGTGTTGGAAACACTTTACAAGAAGAATAAACACATCGTAAAAAATTAGTTGTATCTCCTAAACAACACGTTGTAACTCGACAAGATTTGGTGTGGCATGTACGTCTAAACGTGTAGCCTCAAAAGAGAACTCACAGGAGAATTTTCTTTTGTCAAAATTTTTCAGAAAACCACGTTTTAAGGAAATCCCGCATCATGAGAAATCATCTTCTTTTTCCTAAACAACATGTTGTAACTCGAAAAGCTTTGGTGTTGCGTGTATGTGTAAGTGTGGAGCCTCAAAAGAGAAGGCACAGGAGAGTTTTCTCTCGAAAGAATATGCAAGAATACCACGTTATAAGGAAATACAGTGTTGCAGAGTAAAGACAAATAAGTACTTATTGGAAACACTTTATGAGAAGAAATAACGCATCGTACAAAATTAGCTTGTATCTCCTAAAGAACACGTTGTAACTTGAAAAGATTTGGTGTGACGTGTATGTCTCAACGTGTAGCCTCAAAAGAGAACCCACAGGAGACCTTTCTTTCGTCAAATTTTTCAGAAAACCACGTTTTATGGAAATATCGCATCGTGCGAAATTATCTTGTTTTTCCTAAACAACACGTTGTAACTCGAAAAGCTTTGGCGTTGCGTGTATGTCTAAGCGTGTAGCCCAAAAGAGAATGCACAGGAGAGTTTTCCCTCGAAACAATATGTAAGAATACCACGTTATAAGGAAAAACAGTGTTGCAGAGTAAAGACAATTAAGTACATATTGGAAACACATTACGAGAAGAAATAACGCATCGTAAAAAATTAACTTGTATCTCCTAAACAACACGTTGTAACTCGAAAAGCTTTGGTGTTGCGTGTATGTGTAAGCGTGTAGCCTCAAAAGAGAACTCACAGGGAAGTTTTCTCTTGAAAGAATATGTAAGAATACCACGTTATAAGGAAATACAGTGTTGTAGAGTAAAGACAAATACTTATGTATTGGAAACACTTTACAAGAAGAAATAACGCATCGTAAAAAATTTGCTTGTATCTCCTAAACAACAAGTTGTAACTCAAAAAGACTTGGTGTGGCGTGTACGTCTAAACCTGTAGCCTCAAAAGACAATGCACAGGAGAACTTTCTTTCGTCAAAATTTGTCAGAAAACCACGTTTTAAGGATATCTGCATCGTGCAAAATTATCTTGTTTTTCCTAAACAACACGTTGTAACTCGAAAAGCTTTGGTGTTGCGTGTATGTGTGAGCATGTCGCCTCTAAAGAGAATGCACAGGAAAGTTTTCTCCCGCAAGAACATGTAAGAATTCAACATTATAAGGAAATACAGTGTTGCAGAGTAAAGACAAATACATAAGTTTGGAAACACTTTACGAGAAGAAATAAAGCATCGTACAAAATTAGCTTGTATCTCATAAACAACACGAGGTAACTCGATAGGATTCGGTGTGGCATGTACCTCTAAACGTGTAGCGTCAAAAGAGTACCCACAGGAGAATTTTCTTTCGTCAAAATTTGTCAGAACACCACGTTTTAAGGAAATCCCGCATCGTGCGAAATTATCTTGTTTTTCATAAACAACACGTTGTAACTCGAAAAGCTTTGATGTTGCCTGTATGTCTAAGTGTGTAGCCTCAAAAGGGAACGCACAGGATAGTTTTCTATCGAAAGAATATGTAAGAATACCACGTTATAAGGATATACAATGTTGCAGAGTAAAGACAAATACGTATGTGTTGGAAACACTTTACGAGAAGAATAAACACATCGTAAAAAATTAGCTTGTATCTCCTAAACAACACGTTGTAACTCGACAAGATTTGGTGTGGCATGTACGTCTAAACGTGTAGCCTCAAAAGAGAACTCACAGGAGAATTTTCTTTTGTCAAAATTTTTCAGAAAACCACGTTTTAAGGAAATCCCCCATCATGCGAAATCATCTTCTTTTTCCTAAACAACATGTTGTAACTCGAAAAGCTTTGGTGTTGCGTGTATGTGTAAGTGTGGAGCCTCAAAAGAGAAGGCACAGGAGAGTTTTCTCTCGAAAGAATATGCTAGAATACCACGTTATAAGGAAATACAATTTTGCAGAGTAAAGACAAATAAGTACTTATTGGAAACACTTTATGAGAAGAAATAACGCATCGTACAAAATTAGCTTGTATCTCCTAAACAACACGTTGTAACATGAAAAGATTTGGTGTGACGTGTATGTCTCATCGTGTAGCCTCAAAAGAGAACCCACAGGAGAACTTTCTTTCGTCAAATTTTTCAGAAAACCACGTTTTATGGAAATATCGCATCGTGCGAAATTATCTTGTTTTTCCTAAACAACACGTTGTAACTCGAAAAGCTTTGGCGTTGCGTGTATGTCTAAGCGTGTAGCCCAAAAGAGAATGCACAGGAGAGTTTTCCCTCGAAAGAATATGTAAGAATACCACGTTATAAGGAAATACAGTGTTGCAGAGTAAAGACAATTAAGTACATATTGGAAACACTTTACGAGAAGAAATAACGCATCGTAAAAAATTAACTTGTATCTCCTAAACAACACGTTGTAACTCGAAAAGCTTTGGTGTTGCGTGTATGTGTAAGCGTGTAGCCTCAAAAGAGAACTCACAGGGGAGTTTTCTCTTGAAAGAATATGTAAGAATACCACGTTATAAGGAAATACAGTGTTGTAGAGTAAAGACAAATACTTATGTATTGGAAACACTTTACAAGAAGAAATAACGCATCGTAAAAAATTTGCTTGTATCTCCTAAACAACAAGTTGTAACTCAAAAAGATTTGGTGTGGCGTGTACATCTAAACCTGTAGCCTCAAAAGACAATGCACAGGAGAACTTTCTTTAGTCAAAATTTGTCAGAAAACCACGTTTTAATGATATCCCGCATCGTGCAAAATTATCTTGTTTTTCCTAAACAACACGTTGTAACCCGAAAAGCTTTGGTGTTGCGTGTATATCTAAGCGTGTAGCTTCTAAAGAGAACGCACAGGAGAGTTTTCTCTCGAAAGAACATGTAAGAATACAATGTTATAAGGAAATACAGTGTTGCAGAGTAAAGACAAATACGTACATATTGGAAACTCTTTACAAGAAGAAATAACGCATCGTAGAAAATTAGCTTTTATCTCCTAAACAACACGTGGTAATTCGAAAGGATTTGGTGTGGCGTGCACGTCTAAACGTGTAGCCTCAAAAGAGAACCCGCAGGAGAATTTTCTTTCGTCAAAATTTGTCAGAACACCAAGTTTTAAGGAAATCCCGCATCGTGCGAAATTATCTTGTTTTTCATAAACAACACGTTGTAACTTGAAAAGCTTTGGTGTTGCCTGTATGTCTAAGTGTGTAGCCTCAAAAGGGAAGGCACAGGATAGTTTTCTCTCGAAAGAATGTGTAAGAATACCACGTTATAAGGAAATACAGTGTTGCAGAATAAAGACAAATACGTACGTATTGAAAACACTTTAGGAGAAGAAATAAAGCATCGTACAAAATTAGCTTGTATCTCCTAAACAACACGTGGCAACTCGAAAGGATTAGGTGTGGCGTGTACGTCTAAACGTGAAGCTTCAAAAGAGAACCAACAGAATAATTTTCGTTCATCAAAATTTGTCAGAAGACCATGTTTTAAGGAAATCAGGCATCGTGCGAAATTATCTTGCTTTTTATAAACAACACGTTGTAACTCAAAAAGCTTTGGTGTTGCCTGTATATCTAAGTGTTTAGCCTCAAAAGGGAATGCACAGAATAGTTTTCTATCGAAAGAATATGTAAGAATACCACGTTATAAGGAAATACAGTGTTGCAGAGTAAAGACAAATATGTACGTATTGGAAACACTTTACGAGAATTAACGCATTATAAAAAAAATTAGCTTGTATGTCCTAAACAACACGTTGTAACTCGAAAAGATTTGGTGTGACGTGTATGTCTAAATATGTAGCCTCAAAAGAGAACCCACAGGAGAATTTTCTTTCGTCAAAATTTTTCAGAAAACCAGGTTTTTAGGAAATCCCGCATCGTGCGAAATCATCTTCTTTTTCCTAAACAACATGTTGTAACTCGAAAAGCTTTTGTGTTGCGTGTTTGTCTAATCGTGTAGACTCAAAAGAGAATGCACAGGAGAATTTTCCCTCGAAAGAATATGTAAGAATACCATGTTATAAGGAAATACAGTGTTGCAGAGTATAGACAAATATGTACGTATTGGAAACACTTTACGAGAAGAAATAGTGCATCGTACAATATTTGCTTGTATCTCCTAAACAACACGTTGTATCTCAAAATTATTTGGTGTGGCTCGTACGGCTACACGTGTAGCTTCAAAAGAGAACCCATAGGAGAACTTTCTTTCGTCAAAATTTGTCAGAAAACCACGTTTTAAGGAAATCCCGCATCGTGGAAAATTATCTTGTTTTTCCTAAACAACACGTTGTAACTCGAAAAGCTTTGGTGTTGCGTGTATGTCTGAGCATGTAGCCTCTAAAGAGAATGCACAGGAGAGTTTTCTCTCTAAAGAACATGTAAGAATACAACGTTATAAGGAAATACAGTGTTGCAGAGTAAAGACAAATACGTACGTATTGGAACCACTTTACGAAAAGAAATAACGCAGCATACAAAATTAGCTTGTATCTCTTAAACAACACGTGGTAACTCGAAAGGATTTGGTGTGGCGTGCACGTCTAAACGTGTAGCCTCAAAAGAGAAGCCACAGGAGAATTTTCTTTCGTCAAAATTTGTCAGAAAACCACGTTTATGGAAATCCCGCATCGTGCAAAATTATCTTGTTTTCCATAAACAACACGTTGTAACTCGAAAAGCTTTGGTGTTGCCTGTATGTCTACGTGTGTAGCCTAAAAGGGAACGCACAGGATAGTTTTCCCTCGAAGGAATATGAAGAATACCACGTTATAAGGAAATATAATGTTGCAGTGTAAAGACAAATATGTACTTATTGGAAACACTTTACGAGAAGAATTAACGCATCGTAAAAAATTAGCTTTTATCTCCTAAACAACACGATGTAATTCGAAAAGATTTGGTGTGGCTCGTACCTCTACACGAGTAGCCACAAAAGAGAACCCACAGGAGAACTTTCTTTCGTCAAAATTTTTCAGAAAACCACGTTTTATGGAAATCTCGCATCGTGCTAAATTATCTTGTTTTTCCTAAACAACACATTGTATCTCGAAAAGCTTTGGCGTTGCGTGTTTGTCTAAGCGTGTCCCCTCGAAAGAGAACGCACAGGAGAGTTTTCCCTCGAAAGAATATGTAAGAATACCACGTTATTAGAAAATACAGTGTTGCAGAGTAAAGACAATTAATTACATATTGGAAACACTTTACGAGAAGAAATAACGCATAACGTACAAAATTAACTTGTATCTCCTAAACAACACGTTGTAACTCGAAAAGCTTTGGTGTTGCGTGTATGTCTAAGCATGTAGCCTCAAAAGAGAACTCACAGGAGAGTTTTCTCTTGAAAGAATATGTAAAATTACCACGTTATAAGGAAATACAGTGTTGTAGAGTAAAGACAAATACTTATGTATTGGAAACACTTTACAAGAAGAAATAACGCATCGTAAAAAATTTGCTTGTATCTCCTAAACAACAAGTTGTAACTCAAAAAGATTTGATGTGGCATGTACATCTAAACCTGTAGCCTCAAAAGACAATGCACAGGAGAACTTTCTTTCGTCAAAATTTGTCAGAAAACCACGTTTTAAGGATATCTGCATCGTGCAAAATTATCTTGTTTTTCCTAAACAACACGTTGTAACTCGAAAAGCTTTGGTGTTGTGTGTATGTGTGAGCATGTAGCCTCTAAAGAGAATGCACAGGAAAGTTTTCTCTCGCAAGAACATGTAAGAATTCAACATTATAAGGAAATACAGTGTTGCAGAGTAAAGACAAATACGTAAGTTTGGAAATACTTTACGAGAAGAAATAAAGCATCGTACAAAATTAGCTTGTATCTCCTAAACAACACGTGGTAACTCGATAGGATTTGGTGTGGCGTGTACGCCTAAACGTGTAGCGTCAAAAGAGTACCCACAGGAGAATTTTCTTTCGTCAAAATTTGTCAGAACACCACGTTTTAAGGAAACCCCGCATCGTGCGAAATTATCTTGTTTTTCATAAACAACACGTTGTAACTCGAAAAGCTTTGATGTTGCCTGTATGTCTAAGTGTGTAGCCTCAAAAGGGAACGCACAGGATAGTATTTTATAGAAAGAATATGTAAGAAT
Source organism: Apodemus sylvaticus (assembly GCF_947179515.1). NCBI lineage: Eukaryota > Metazoa > Chordata > Mammalia > Rodentia > Muridae > Apodemus > Apodemus sylvaticus. The sequence continues at coordinate 1,511,178 of NC_067483.1, read as the reverse complement.
ACCACGTTATAAGGATATACAATGTTGCAGAGTAGAGACAAAACGTATGTGTTGGAAACACTTTACGAGAAGAATAAACACAACGTAAAAAAATTAGCTTGTATCTCCTAAACCACACGTTATAACTCGAAAGATTTGGTGTGGCATGTACGTCTAAATGTGTAGCCTCAAAAGAGAACCCACAGGAGAATATCCTTTTGTCAAAATTTTTCAGAAAACCACGTTTAATGGAAATCCCGCATCATGCGAAATCATCTTCTTTTTCCTAAACAACATGTTGTAACTCGAATAGCTTTGGTGTTGCGTGTATGTGTAAGTGTGGAGCCTCAAAAGAGAAGGCACAGGAGAGTTTTCTCTCGAAAGAATATGCAAGAATACCACGTTATAAGGAAATACAATTTTGCAGAGTAAAGACAAATAAGTACTTATTGGAAACACTTTATGAGAAAAAATAACGCATCGTAAAAAATTAGCTTGTATCTCCTAAACAACACGTTGTAACTCGAAAAGATTTGGTGTGACGTGTACGTCTAAACATGTAGCCTCAAAAGAGAACCCACAGGAGAACTTTCTTTTGTCAAAAATTTTCAGAAAACCACGTTTTATGGAAATCTCGCATCGTGCGAAATTATCTTGTTTTTCCTAAACAACACGTTGTAACTCGAAAAGCTTTGGCGTTGCATGTATGTCTAAGCGTGTAGCCCAAAAGAGAACGCACAGGAGAGTTTTCCCTCGAAAGAATATGTAAGAATACCACACGTTATAAGGAAATACAGTGTTGCAGAGTAAAGACAATTAATTACGTATTGGACACATTTTACAAGAAGAAATAACGCATCGAAAAAAATTTGCTTGTATCTCCTAAACAACAAGTTGTAACTCAAAAAGATTTGGTGTGGCGTGTACGTCTAAACCTGTAGCCTCAAAAGACAATGCACAGGAGAACTTTCTTTAGTCAAAATTTGTCAGAAAACCACGTTTTAAGGATATCCCGCATCGTGCAAAATTATCTTGTTTTTCCTAAACAACACGTTGTAACTCGAAAAGCTTTGGTGTTGCGTGTATATCTAAGCGTGTAGCTTCTAAAGAGAACGCACAGGAGAGTTTTCTCTCGAAAGAACATGTAAGAATACAATGTTATAAGGAAATACAGTGTTGCAGAGTAAAGACAAATACGTACATATTGGAAACTCTTTACAAGAAGAAATAACGCATCGTAGAAAATTAGCTTTTATCTCCTAAACAACACGTGGTAATTCGAAAGAATTTGGTGTGGCGTGCACGTCTAAACGTGTAGCCTCAAAAGAGAACCCACAGGAGAATTTTCTTTAGTCAAAATTAGTCAGAACACCAAGTTTTAAGGAAATCCCGCATCGTGCGAAATTATCTTGTTTTTCATAAACAACACGTTTTAACTTGAAAAGCTTTGGTGTTGCCTGTATGTCTAAGTGTGTAGCCTCAAAAGGGAATGCACAGGATAGTTTTCTCTCGAAAGAATGTGTAAGAATACCACGTTATAAGGAAATACAGTGTTGCAGAGTAAAGACAAATACGCACGTATTGGAAACACTTTAGGAGAAGAAATAAAGCATCGTACAAAATTAGCTTGTATCTCCTAAACAACACGTGGCAACTCGAAAGGATTAGGTTTGGCGTGTACGTCTAAACGTGAAGCTTCAAAAGAGAACCAACAGAATAATTTTCGTTCATCAAAATTTGTCAGAAGACCATGTTTTAAGGAAATCAGGCATCGTGCGAAATTATCTTGTTTTTTATAAACAACACGTTGTAACTCAAAAAGCTTTGGTGTTGCCTGTATATCTAAGTGTTTAGCCTCAAAAGGGAATGCACAGAATAGTTTTCGCTCGAAAGAATATGTAAGAATACCACGTTATAAGGAAATACAGTGTTGCAGAGTAAAGACAAATAAGTACGTATTGGAAACACTTTACGAGAATTAACGCATTATAAAAAAATTAGCTTGTATGTCCTAAACAACACGTTGTAACTCGAAAAGATTTGGTGTGACGTGTATGTCTAAATATGTAGCCTCAAAAGAGAACCCACAGGAGAATTTTCTTTCGTCAAAATTTTTCAGAAAACCAGGTTTTTAGGAAATCCCGCATCGTGCGAAATCATCTTCTTTTTCCTAAACAACATGTTGTAACTCGAAAAGCTTTGGAGTTGCGTGTTTGTCTAATCGTGTAGACTCAAAAGAGAATGCACAGGAGAATTTTCCCTCGAAAGAATATGTAAGAATACCATGTTATAAGGAAATACAGCGTTGCAGAGTATAGACAAATATGTACGTATTGGAAACACTTTACGAGAAGAAATAGTGCATCGTGCAATATTTGCTTGTATCTCCTAAACAACACGTTGTATCTCAAAATTATTTGGTGTGGCTCGTACGGCTACACGTGTAGCTTCAAAAGAGAACCCACAGGAGAACTTTCTTTCGTCAAAATTTGTCAGAAAACCACGTTTTAAGGAAATCCCACATCGTGCAAAATTATCTTGTTTTTCCTAAACAACACGTTGTAACTCGAAAAGCTTTGGTGTTGCGTGTATGTCTGAGCATGTAGCCTCTAAAGAGAATGCACAGGAGAGTTTTCTCTCGAAAGAACATGTAAGAATACAACGTTATAAGGAAATACAGTGTTGCAGAGTAAAGACAAATACATACGTATTGGAACCACTTTACGAAAAGAAATAACGCATCATACAAAATTAGCTTGTATCTCTTAAACAACACGTGGTAGCTCGAAAGGATTTGGTGTGGCGTGCACGTCTAAACGTGGAACCTCAAAAGAGAAGCCACAGGAGAATTTTCTTTCGTCAAAATTTGTCAGAAAACCACGTTTATGGAAATCCCGCATCGTGCAAAATTATCTTCTTTTCCTAAATAACATGTTGTAACTCGAAAAGCTATGGTGTTGCGTGTATGTGTAAGCGTGGAGCCTCAAAAGAGAAGGCACTGGAGAGTATTCTCTCGAAAGAATATGTAAGAATACCACGTTATAAGGAAATACAATTTTGCAGAGTAAAGACCAAAAAGTACATATTGGAAACACTTTACGAGAAGAAATAACGCATCTTAAAAAATTATCTTGTATCTCCTAAACAACACGTTGTAACTCGAAAGGATTTGGTCTGACGTGTACGTCTAAAAGTGTAGCCTCAAACGGGAACCCACAGGAGAATTTTCTTTCATCAAAATTTGTCAGAAACCACGTTTTAAGGAAGTCTCGCATCGTGCGAAATTATCTTGTTTTTCCTAAACAACACGTTGTAACTCGAAAAGCTTTGGTGTTGCGTGTATGTCTACGCGTGTAGCCTCAAAAGAGAACGCACAGGGGAGTTTTCTCTCAAAAGAATATGTAAGAATACCATGTTATAAGGAAATACAGTGTTGCAGAGTAAAGACAACTACGTACTTATTGGAAACACTTTAAGAGAAGAAATATCGCATCCTAGAAAATTAGCTTGTATCTCCTAAACAACACGTAGTAACTCGAAAAGATTTGTTGTGGCTTGTACCTCTACACGTGTAGCCTCAATAGAGTACCCACAGGAGAACTTTGTTTCGTCAAAATTTTTCAGAAAACCACGTTTAATGGAAATCTCGTATCGTGCGAAATTATCTTGTTTTTCCTAAACAACACGTTGTAACTCCAAAAGCATTGGCGTTGCGTTTTTGTCTAAGCGTGTAACCTCAAAAGAGAATGCACAGGAGAGTTTTCCCTCGAAAGAATATGTAAGAATACCACGTTATAAGGAAATACATTGTTGCAGAGTAAAGACAAATAAGTACGTATTGGAAACACTATATGAGAAGAAATAATGCATTGTACAATATTTGCTTGTATCTCCTAAACAACACGTTGTAACTCAAAAATGTTTCGTGTGGCTCGTATGTCTACACGTTTGGCCTCAAAAGAGAACCCACAGGAGAACTTTCTTTCTTCAAAATTTGTCAGAAAACCACGTTTTAAGGAAATCCCGCATCGTGCAAAATTATCTTGTTTTTCCTAAACAACACGTTGTAACTCGAAAAGCTTTGGTGTTGCGTGTATGTCTGAGCATGTAGCCTCTAAAGAGAATGCACAGGAGAGTTTTCTCTTGAAAGAACATGTAAGAATAGAACGTAGTGTTAAAAACTGCATGGTATTGGTACAGTGACAGGCAGGAGCATCAATGGAACAGGATTGAAGATCCAGAAATGAACTCACACACCTATGGCCACTTGATCCTCGACAAAGAGGCTGAAAACATCCAATGGAAAAAAGATAGCCTTTTCAACAAATGGTGCTGGTTCAACTGGAGGTCAGCATGCAGAAGAATGCGAATTGATCCATCCTTGTCTCCTTGTACTAAGCTCAAATCCAAATCGATCAAGGACCTCCACATAAAGCCAGACACTCTGAAGCTAATAGAAAAGAAACTGGGGAAGACCCTTGAGGACATCGGTACAGGGAGAAAGTTTCTGAACAGAACACCAATAGCGTATGCTCTAAGAGCAAGAATTGACAAATGGGACCTCATAAAATTACAAAGTTTCTGTAAGGCAAAGGACACCATCAAGAGGACATATCGGCAACCAACAAATTGGGAAAAGATCTTCACCAATCCTACATCAGATAGAGGGCTAATATCCAATATATATAAAGAACTCAAGAAGTTAGACTCCAGAAAACCAAACAACCCTATTAAAAAATGGGGTACAGAGTTAAACAAAGAATTCTCACCTGAAGAACTTCGGATGGCGGAGAAGCATCTTAAAAAATGCTCAACTTCATTAGTTATTAGGGAAATGCAAATCAAAACAAATCTAAGATTTCATCTTACACCAGTCAGAATGGCTAAGATTAAAAATTCAGGAGACAGCAGGTGTTGGAGAGGGCGTGGAGAAAGAGGAACACTCCTCCACTGCTGGTGGGGTTGCAAATTGGTACAACCACTCTGGAAATCAGTCTGGCGGTTCCTCCGAAAACTGGGCACCTTACTTCCAGAAGATCCTGCTATACCACTCCTGGGCATATACCCAGAAGACTCCCCACCATGTAATAAGGATACATGTTCTACTATGTTCATAGCAGCCCTATTTGTAATTGCCAAATGCTGGAAAGAACCCAGGTATCCCTCAACAGAAAAGTGGATGCAAAAAATGTGGTATATCTACACAATGGAGTACTATTCAGCCATTAGAAACAATGAATTCATGAAGTTCTTAGGCAAATGGATGGAGCTAGAGAATATCATACTAAGTGAGGTAACCCAGACTCAAAAGGTGAATCATGGTATGCACTCACTAATAAGTGGATATTAACCTAGAAAACTGGAATACCCAAAACATAATCCACACATCAAATGAGGTACAAGAAGAAAGGAGGAGTGGCCTCTGGTTCTGGAAAGACTCAGTGAAACAGTATTCAGCAAAACCAGAACGGGGAAGTGGGAAGGGGGTGGGTGGGAGGACAGGGGAAGAAAAGGGGGTTTGCGGGACTTTCGGGGAGTGGGGGGGCTAGAAAAGGGGAAATCATTTGAAATGTAAATAAATTATATCGAATAATAATAAAAAAATTTAAAAAAAGAATACAACGTTATAAGGAAATACAGTGTTGCAGAGTAAACACAAATACGTACATATTGGAAACACTTTACGAGAAGAAATAACGCATCATACAAAATTAGCTTGTATCTCCTAAACAACACGTGGTAACTCGAAAGGATTTGGTGTGGCGTGTACATCTAAACGTGTAGCCTCAAAAGAGAACCCACAGGAGAATTTTCTTTCGTCAAAATTTGTCAGAAAACCACGTTTTATGGAAATCTCGCATCATGCCAAATTATCTTGTTTTTCCTAAACAACACATTGTAACTCGAAAAACTTTGGCGTTGCATGTTTGTCTAAGCGTGTAGCCTCAAAAGAGAACGCACAGGAGAGTTTTCCCTCGAAATAATATGTAAGAATCCCACGTAATAAGGAAATACAGTGTTGCAGAGTAAAGACAAATAAGTACGTATCGGAAACACTTTACAAGAAGAAATAACGCATCGTACAAAATTAGCTTGTATCTCCTAAACAACAAGTGGTAACTCGAAAGGATTTGGTGTGGCATGTACGTCTAAATGTGTAGCCTCAAAAGAGAACCCACAGGAGAATTTTCTTACTTCAAAATTTTTCAGAACACCTCGTTTTAAGGAAATGCCGCATCGTGCGAAATCATCTTCTTTTTCCTAAACAACATGTTGTAACTCGAAAAGCTTTGGTGTTGCGTGTATGTGTAAACGTGTAGCCTCAAAAGAGAAGGCACAGGAGAATTTTCTCTCGAAAGAATATGTAAGAATATCACGTTATAAGGAAATACAATTTTGCAGAGTAAAGACAAATAAGTACATATTGGAAACACTTTACGAGAAGAAATAACGCATCGTACAAAATTAGCTTGTATCTCCTAAACAACACGTTGTAACTCGAAAAGATTTGGTGTGACGTGTAAGTCTAAAAGTGTAGCCTCAAACGAGAACCCACAGGAGAATCTTCTTTCATCAAAATTTTTCAGAAACCAAGTTTTAAGGAAATCTCGCATCGTACGAAATTATCTTGTTTTTCCTAAACAGCACGTTGTAACTCGAAAAGCTTTGGTGTTGTGTGTATGTCTAAGCGTGTAGCCTCAAAAGAGAGCGCACAGGAGAGTTTTCTCTCGAAAGAATATGTAAGAATACCACGTTATAAGAAAATACAGTGTTGCAGAGTAAAGACAAATACTATTGGAAACACTTTAAGAGAAGAAATAAGGCAACGTAAAAAATTAGCTTGTATCTCCTAAACAACAAGTTGTAACTCGAAAAGATTTGGTGTGACTCGTACCTCTACACGTGTAGTCTCAAAAGAGAACCCACAGGAGAACTTTGTTCGTCAAAATTTTTCAGAAAACCACGTTTTATGGAAATCTCGCATCCTGCGAAATTATCTTGTTTTTCCTAAACAACACATTGTAACTCGAAATGCTTTGGCGTTGCGTGTATGTCTAAGCGTATGGCCTCTAAAGAGAACGCACAGGAGAGTTTTCACTTGAAAGAATATGTAAGAATACAACGTTATAAGGAAATACAGTGTTACAGAGTAAAGACAAATACGTACTTATTGGAAACACTTTATGAGAAGAAATAACGAATCATACAAAATTAGCTTTTATCTCCTAAACAACACGTGGTAAATCGAAAGGATTTGGTGTGGCGTGTACGTCTAAACGTGTAGCCTCAAAAGAGAACCCACTGAAGAATTTTCTTTTGTCAAAATGTTTCAGAAAACTACGTTTTAAGGAAATCCCGCATCGTGCGAAATTATCTTGTTTTTCATAAACAACACGTTGGAACTCGAAAAGCTTGGGTGTTGCCTGTATGTCTAAGTGTGTAGCCTAAAAAGGGAACGCACAGGATAGTTTTCTCTCGAAAGAATATATAAGAATACCACGTTATAAGGAAATACAGTGTTGCAGAGTAAAGACAACTACTTACATATTGGAAACACTTTACGAGAAGAAGTAACGCATCTTACAAAATTATGCTTGTATCTCCGAAACAACATGTTGTAACTCGAAAAAATTTGGTGTGGCATGTACGTCTAAAGGTGTAGCCTCAAAAGAGAACCCACAGGAGAATTTTCGTTCGTCAAAATTTTTCAGAAAACCTCGTTTTAAGGAAATCCCGCATCGTGCGAAATCATCTTCTTTTTCCTAAACAACATGTTGTAACTCGAAAAGCTTTGGCGTTGCGTGTAGGGGTAAGCGTGGATCCTCAAAAGAGAAGGCACAGGAGAGTTTTCTCTCGAAAGAATATATAAGAATATCACGTTATAAGGTATTACAATTTTGCAGAGTAAAGACAAATAAGTACATATTGGAAACACTTTACGAGAAGAAAAAACTCATCATACAAAATTAGCTTGTATCTCCTAACAACACCTTGTAACTCGAAAAGATTTGGTGTGAGGTGTACGTTTAAACGTGTAGCCTCAACAGAGAACCCACAGGAGAACTTTCTTTCATCAAAATTTGTCGGAAACCACGTTTTAAGGAAATCTCGCATCCTGCGAAATTATCTTGTTTTTCCTAAACAACACGTTGTTACTCGAAAAGCTTTGGTGTTGCGTGTATGTCTAAGCTTGTAGCCTCAAAAGAGAACGCACAGGAGAGTTTTCTCTCGAAAGAATATGTAAGAATACCACGTTATAAGGAAATACAGTGTTGCAGAGTAAAGACAAATACGTATGTATTGGAAACTCTTTAAGAGAAGTAATAACGCATCGTACAAAATTAGCTTGTATCTCCTAAACAACACGTTGTAACTCGAAAAGATTTGGTGTGGCTTGTACCTGTACATGTGTAGCCTCAAAAGAGAACCCACAGGAGAACTTTCTTTCATCAAAATTTTTCAGAAAACCACGTTTTATGGAAATCTCGCATCGTGGGAAATTGTCTTGTTTTTCCTAAACAACATATTGTAACTCGAAAAGCTTTGGTGTTGCGTGTTTGTCTAAGCGTGTAGCCTCAAAAGAGAACGCACAGGAGAGTTTCCCCTCGAAATAATATGTAGGAATACCACGTTATAAGGAAATACAGTGTTGCAGAGTAAAGACAAATAAGTACGTATTGGAAACACTTTACGAGAAGAAATAACGCATTATACAAAATTAGCTTGTATCTCCTAAACAACACGTTGTAACTCGAAAAAATTTGGTGTGGCTCATACGTCTACACGTGTAGCCTCAAAAGAGAACCCACAGGAGAACTTTCTTTCGTCAAAATTTGTCAGGAAACCACGTTTTAAGGAAATCCCGCATCGTGCAAAATTATCTTGTTTTTCCAAACAACACGATGTAACTCGAAAAGCTTTGATGTTGCGTGTATGTCTAAGCGTGTAACCTCTAAAGAGAACACGCAGGAGAGTTTTCTCTCGAAAGAATATGAAAGAATACAACGTTATAAGGAAATACAGTGTTTCAGAGTAAAGATAAATAGGTACGTATTGGAAACACTTTATGAGAAGAAATAACGCATCTTACAAAATTAGCTTGTATCTCCTAAACAACACGTGGTAACTCGAAAGGATTTGGTGTGGCGTGTACATCTAAATGTGTAGCCTCAAACGAGAACCCACAGGAGAATTTTCTTTCGTCAAAATTTTTGAGAAAACCACGTTTTAAGGAAATCCCGCATAGTGGGAAATTATCTTGTTTTTCATAAACAACACGTTGTAACACGAAAAGCTTTGGTGTTGCCTGTATGTCTAAGTCTGTAGCCTCAAAGGGAATGCACAGGATAGTTTTCTCTTGAAAGAATATGTGAGAATACCACGTTATAAGGAAATACAGTGTTGCAGAGAAAAGACAAATACGTACGTATTGGAAACACTTCAAGAGAAGAAATAACACATCATACAAAATTAGCTTGTATCTCCTAAACAACATGTGGTAACTCGAAAGGATTTGGTGTGGCGTGAACGTCTAAACGTGTAGCCTCAAATGAGAACCCACAGGAAAATTTTATTTCGTCAAAATTTCTCAGAAAACCACGTTTTAAGGAAATCCCGCATCGTGCGAAATTATCTTGTTTTTCGTAAACAACACGTTGTAACTTGAAAAGCTTTGGTGGTGCCTGTATGTCTAAGTGTGTAGCCTCAAAGGGAACGAACGGGATAGTTTTCTCTCGAAAGAATATGTAAGAATACCACGTTATAAGGAAATACAATGTTGCAGAGTACAGACAAATACGTACGTATTGGAAACACTTTATGAGAAGAATTAAAGCATCGTAAAAAATTAGCTTGTATCTCCTAAACAACACGTGGTAACTCGAAAACATTTGATGTGAGGTGTACGTCTAAACGTGTAGCCTCAAAAGAGAACCCACAGGAGAATTTTTTTCATCAAAATTTGTCAGAATCCACGTTTTAAGGATATCTCGCATCATGCGAAATTATCTCGTTTTTCCTAAACAACACGTTGTAACTCGAAAAGCTTTGGTGTTGCGTGTATGTCTAAGCATGTAACCACAAAAGAGAACGCACAGGATAGTTTTCTCTCGAAAGAATATGTAAGAATACCACGTTATAAGGAAATACAATGTTGCAGAGTAAAGACAAATACGTTCGTATTGGAAACGCTTTATGAGAAAAATTAACGCCTCATAAAAAATTATCTTGTATCTCCTAAACAACACGTTGTAACTCGAAAAGATTTGGTGTGGCATGTACGTCTAAACGTGTATCATCAAAAGAGAACCCACAGTAGAATTTTCTTTCTTCAAAATTTTTCAGAATACCACGTTTTAAGGAATTCCCTCATCATTCGAAATCATCTTATTTTTCCTAAACAACATGTTGTAACTCGAAAAGCTTTGGTGTTGCGTGGATGTGTAAGCGTGGAGCCTCAAAAGAGAAGGCACAGGAGGGTTTTCTCTCAAAAGCATATGTAAGAATACCACGTTAAAAGGAAATGCAATTTTGCAGAGTAAAAACAAATAAGTACATATTGGAAACACTTTACGAGAAGAAATAACGCATCGTAAAAAATTAGCTTGTATCTCCTAAAAAACACGTTGTAACTCGAAAGGATTTGGTGTGACATGTACGTCTAAAAGTGTAGCCTCAAACGAGAACCCACAGGAGAATTTTCTTTCATCAATATTTGTCAGAAACCACGTTTTAAGGAAATATCGCATCGTGCGAAATTATCTTGTTTTTCCTAAACAACACGTTGTAACTCGAAAAGCTTTGGTGTTGCGTGTATGTCTATGCGTGTAGTCTCAAAAGAGAACGCACAGGAGAGTTTTCTCTCGAAAGAATATGTAAGAATACCACGTTATAAGGAAATACAGTGTTGCAGAGTAAAGACAACTACATACCTATTGGAAACACTTTAAGAGAAGAAATAACGCATCGTACAAAATTAGCTTGTATCTCCTAAACAACACGTTGTAACTCGAAAAGATTTGGTGTGGCTCGTACCTCTACACGTGTAGCCTCAAAAGAGAACCCACAGGAGAGTTTTCTTTTGTCAAAATTTTTCAGAAAACCACGTTTTAAGGAAATCCCGCATCGTGTGAAATTATCTTGTTTTTCCTAAAGAACACATTGTAACTCGAAAATCTTTGGCGTTGTGTGTTTATCTACGCGTTTAGCCTCAAAAGAGAATGCACAGGAGAGTTTTCCCTCGAAATAATATGTAAGAATACCACGTTATAAGGAAATACATTGTTGCAGAGTAAAGACAATTACATACTTATTGGAAACACTTAAATTTTACGAGAAGAAAAAAGGCATCGTACAAAATTAGCTTGTATCTCCTAAACAACACGTTATAACTCTAAAGGATTTGGTGTGGCGTGTACGTCTAAATGTGTGCCTCAAAAGAGAACCCACAGGAGAATATTCTTTCGTCAAAATTTGTCAGAAAACCACGTTGTAAGGAAATCCCGCATCGTGCGAAATTATCTTGTTTTTCCTAAACAACATGTTGTAACTCGAAAAACTTTGGTGTTGCGTGTATGTCTAAGCATGTAGACTCAAAAGAGAGCACACAAGAGAGTTTTCTCTCGAAAGAATATTTAAGAATACCACGTTATAAGGAAATACAGTGTTGCAGAATAAAGATAAATACGTACTTATTGGAAACACTTTATGAGAAGAAATAACGCATCGTAAAATATTGGCTTGTATCTCCTAAACAACACGATGTAACTCGAAAGATTTGGTGTGGCGTGAACGTCTAAACGTGTAGCCTCAAAAGAGAACCCACAGGAGAATTTTCTTTGGTCAAAATTTGTCAGAAAACCACGTATTAAGGAAATCCCGCATTGTGCAAAATTATCTTGTTTTTCCTAAACAACGCATTGTAACTGGAAATGCTTTGGTGTTGTGTGTATGTCTATGCGTGTAGCCCCAAAAGAGAACACACAGGAGAGTTTTCTCTCGAAAGAATATGTAAGAATACCACGTTATAAGGAAGTACACTGTTGCAGAATAATGACAAATAGTTACATATTGGAAACCCTTAAACTTTACGAGATGAAATAAGTCATATTACAAAATTAGCTTGTATCTCCTAAACAACACATTGTAACTCGAAAAGTTTTGGTGTGGCGTATACATCTAAACGTGTAGCCTCAAAAGTGAACCCACAGGACAATATTCTTTCGTCAAAATTTGTCAGAAAACCATGTTTTAAAGAAATCCCGCATCGTGAGAAATTATCTTGTTCTTCCTAAACAACACGTTTTAACTCGAAAAGCTTTGGTGTTGTGTGTATGTCTAAGCGTGTAGCCTCAAAAGAGAACACACAGGAGAGTTTTCTCTCGAAAGAATATGTAAGAATACCACGTTATAAGGAAATACAGTGTTGCAGAATAAAGACAAATACGTACTTATTGGAAACACTTAAACTTTACGAGAAGGAAGAACGCATCGTACAAAATTAGCTTGTATCTCCTAAACAACACGTTGTAACTCGAAAAGATTTGGTGTGGCGTGTACGTCTAAAGGTGTAGCCTCAAAAGAGAACCCTCAGGAGTATTTTCTTTCATCAAAATTTGTCAGAAAACCACGTTTTAAGGAAATCCCGCATCGTGCTAAATTATCTTGTTTTTCCTAAACAACACATTGTAACTCGAAAAGCTTTGGTGTTGTCTGTATGTCTAAGCCTGTAGCCTCAAAAGAGAACGCACAGGAGAGTTTTCTCTCGAAAGAATATGTAAGAATACCACGTTATAAGGAAATACAGTGTTGCAGAGAAAAGGCAAATACGTATGTATTAGAAACACTTAAACTTTACGAGAAGAAATAACGCATCATAAAAATATTAGCTTGTATCTCCTAAACAGCATGGTGTAACTCAAAAAGATTTGTTGTGGCGTGTACGTCTAAACGTGTATCCTCAAAAAAGAACCCACAGGAGAATTTTCTTTCATCAAAATTTGTCAGTACACCACGTTTTAAGGAAATCCCGCATCGTGGGAAATTATCTTGTTCTTCCTAAACAACACCTTGTAACTCGAAAAGCTTTGCTGTTGCGTGTATGTCTAAGCGTGTAGCCTCAAAAGAGAATGCACAGGAGAGTTTTCTCTCAAAAGAATAAGAAAGAATACCACGTTATAAGGAAATACAGTGTTGCAGAGTAAAGACAAATACGTATGTATTGGAAACTCTTAAACTTTGCGAGATGAAATAAAGCATCGTACAAAATAAGCTTGTATCTCCTAAATAACACGTTGTAACTCGAAAAGATTTGGTGTGGCGTGTACGTCTAAACGTGTAGCCTCAAAAGAGAACCCACAGGACAATTTTCTTTCTTCAAAATTCGACAGAAAACCACGTTTTAAGGAAATCCCGCATCGTGAGAAATTATCTTGTTCTTCCTAAACAACACGTTTTAACTCGAAAAGCTTTGGTGTTGGGTGTATGTCTAAGCGTATAGCGCCAAAAGCGAACTCATAGGAGAGTTTTCTCTCTAAAGAATACATAAGAATACCACGTTATAAGGAAATACAGTGTTGCAGAGTAAAGACAAATACGTACGTATTGGAAACACTTTATGAGAGAAATAACGCATCTTGCAAAATTAGCTTGTATGTCCTAAACAACATGTTGTAACTCGAAAAGATTTGTTGTGGCGTGTACGTCTAAACGTGTATCCTCAAAAGAGAACCAACAGGAGAGTTTTCTTTTGTCAAAATTTGTCAGAAAACCACGTTTTAAGGAAATCCCGCATCGTGTGAAATTATCTTGTTTTTCCTGAACAACACGTTGTAACTCGAAAAGCTTTGGTGTTGCGTGTATGTCTAAGCGTGTAGCCTCAAAAGAGAACGCACAGGAGAGTTTTTCCTCGAAAGAATATGTAAGAATACCACGTTATAAGGAAATACAGTGTTGCAGAGTAAAGACAAATACATACTTATTGGAAACACTTAAATTTTACGAGAAGAAAAAAGGCATCGTACAAAATTAGCTTGTATCTCCTAAACAACACGTTATAACTCTAAAGGATTTGGTGTGGTGTGTACGTCTAAATGTGTGCCTCAAAAGAGAACCCACAGGAGAATTTTCTTTCGTCAAAATTTGTCAGAAAACCACGTTGTAAGGAAATCCCGCATCGTGCGAAATTATCTGGTTCTTCCTAAACAACACATTGTAACTCGAAAAGCTTTGGTCTTGCGTATATGTCTAAGCGTGTAGCCTCAAAAGCGAATGCACAGGAGAATTTTCTCTCGAAAGAATATGTAAGAATACCACGTTATAAGGAAATACAGTGTTGCAGATTAAAGACAAATACGTACATATTTGAAACACTTTAAGAGAAGAAATAACGCATCGTAAAAAATTAGCTTGTATCTCCTAAAGAACACGTTGTAACTAGAAAAGATTTGGTGTGACGTGTACGTCTAAACGTGTAGCCTCAAAAGGGAACAGACAGGAGAATTTTCTTTCATCAAAATTTGTCAGAAACCACGTTTTAAGGAAATCTCGCATCGTGCGAAATTATCTTGTTTTTCCTAAACAACACGTTGTAACTCGAAAAGCTTTGGTGTTACGTGTATGAATAAGTGTGTAGCCTCAAAAGAGAACACACAGGATAGTTTTCTCTCGAAAGAATATGTAAGAATACCACGTTATAAGGAAATACAGTGTTGCAAGGTAAAGACAAATATGTATGTATTGGAAACACTTTACGAGAAGAAATAACGCGTCATACAAAATTAGCTTGTATCTCCTAAACAACAGGTTGTAACTCTAAAGGATTTGGTGTGGCGTGTGCGGCTAAATGGGTAGCCTCAAAAGAGAACCCACAGGAGAATTTTCTTTCATCAAATTTGTGAGAAAACCACGTTTAAGGAAATCCCTCATCGTGCAAAATTATCTTGCTTTTCCTAAACAACAAGTTTAACTCGAAAAGCTTTAGTGTTGCGTGTATGTCTAAGCATGTAGCCTCAAAAGAGAATGTAAAGGAGAGTTTTTCTCGAAAGAATATGTAAGAATACCACGTTATAAGGAAAAACAGTGTTGCAGAGTAAAGACAAATACGAACATATTGGAAAACTTTACGAGAAGAAATAACGCATCGTACAAAATTAGCTTGTGTCTGCTAAACAACACGTTGTAACTCGAAAAGATTTGGTGTGGTGTGTACGTCTAAACATGTAGCCTCAAAAGAGAACCCACAGGAGAATTTTCTTTCGTTAAAATTTTTCAGAAAACCACGTTTTAAGGAAATCCTGCATCGTGCGAAATCATCTTCTTTTTCCTAAAAAATATGTTGCAACTCGAAAAGCTTTAGTGTTGCGTGTATGTCTAAGCGTGAAGCCTCAAAAGAGAAGGCACAGGAGAGTTTTCTCTCGAAAGAATATGTAAGAATACCACGTTATATGGAAATACAATTTTGCAGAATAAAGACAAATAAGTACATATTGGAAACACTTTACGAGAAGAAATAACGCATCATACAAAATTAGCTTGTATCTCCTAAACAACACGTTGTAACTCGAAAGGATTTGGTGTGACGTGTACGTCTAAACGTATAGCCTCAAAAGAGAACCCTCAGGAGAATTTTCTTTCATCAAAATTTGTCAGAAACCACGTTTTAAAGAAATCCCGCATCGTGCGAAATTATCTTTTTATTCATAAACAACACGTTGTAACTCGAAAAGCTTTGGTGTTGCCTGTATGTCTAAGTGTGTAGCCCCAAAAGGGAACGCACAGGATAGTTTTCTCTTTAAAGAATATGTAAGAATACCACGTTATAAGGAAATACAGTGTTGCAGAGTAAAGACAAATGCTTACCTATTGGAAACACCTTACGAGAAGAATTAACGCTTCGTAAAAATTAGCTTGTATCTCCTAAACAACATGTTGTAACTCGAAAAGTTTTAGTGTTGCGTGTATGTGTAATCATGGAGCCTCAAAAGAGAAGGCACAGGAGAGTTTTCTCTCGAAAGAATATGTAAGAATACCACGTTATTAGGAAATACAATTTTGCAGAGTAAAAACAAATAAGTATATATGGGGAACACTTTACGAGAAGAAATAACGAATCGAAAAAATTAGCTTTTATCTCCTAAACAACACGTGGTAACTCGAAAAGATTGGGTTTGGCGTGTATGTCTAAACGTGTAGCCTTAAAGGAGAATTTTCTTTCGTCAAAATTTGTCAGAGAACCACGTTTTAAGGAAATACCGCATCGTGCGAAATTATCTTGTTTTTCCTAAACAAGACGTGGTAACTCGAAAAGCTTTGGTGTTGCGTGTATGTCTAAGCGTGTAGCCTCAAAAGAGAATTCACAGGAGAGTTTTCTCTCGATAGAACATGTAAGAATTCAACGTTATAAGGAAATACAGTGTTGCAGAGTAAAGACAAACACGTACATATTGGAAACACTTTACGAGAAGAAATTAAGCATCATACAATATTAGCTTGTATCTCCTAAACAACAAGTGGAAACTCGAACACATTTGGTTTGGCGTGTACGTCTAAAAGTTTAGCCTCAAAAGAGAACCCACTGGAGAATTTTCTTTCGTCAAAATTTGTCAGAAAACCACGTTTTAACGAAATCCCGCATCCTGCGAAATTATCTTGTTTTTCCTAAACAACACGTTGTAACTCGAAAAGCTTTGGTGTTGCGTGTATGTCTCAGTGTGTAGCCTCAAAAGAGAACACACAGGAGAGTTTTCACTCGAAAGAATA
Organism: Apodemus sylvaticus; assembly: GCF_947179515.1. Taxonomy (NCBI): domain Eukaryota; kingdom Metazoa; phylum Chordata; class Mammalia; order Rodentia; family Muridae; genus Apodemus; species Apodemus sylvaticus. The sequence goes on along the minus strand of NC_067483.1, from coordinate 1,494,441 downwards.
TGTAAGAATACCAGGTTATAAGGAAATACAGTGTTGCAGAGTAAAGACAAAGACATACGTATTGGAAACACTTTACGAGAAGAAATAACGCATCATACAAAATTAGCTTGTATCTCCTAAACAACACGTTGTAACTCGAAAAGATTTGGTGTGGCGTGTACGTCTAAACATGTAGCCTCAAAAAGAGAACCCACAGGAGAATTTTCTTTGGTCTTATTTGTCAGAAAACCACGTATTAAGGAAATCCTGCATCGTGCGAAATTATCTTGTTTTTCCTAAACAACACGTTGTAACTCGAAAAGCTTTGGTGTTGCGTGTATGTCTCACCGTGTAGCCTCAAAAGAGAACACACAGGAGAGTTTTCTCTCAAAAGAATATGTAAGAATACCACGTTATAAGGAAATACAGTGTTTCAGAGTAAAGACAAATACGTACGTATTGGAAACCCTTAAACTTTACGAGATGAAATAAAGCATCGTACAAAATTAGCTCGTATCTCCTAAACAACACGTTGTAACTCGAAAAGATTTGGTGTGGCGTGTACGTGTAAACGTGTAGCCTCAAAAGAGAGCCCATAGGAGAATTTTCTTTCGTCAAAATTTTCAAAAAACCAAGTTTTAAGGAAATCCCGCATCGTGCGAAATTATCTTGTTTTTCTTAAACAACACGTTGTAACTCGAAAAGCTTTTGTGTTGCGTGTATTTCTCAGCGTGTAGCCTCAAAAGAGAACACACAGGAGAGTTTTCTTTCGAAAGAATATGTAAGAATACCACGTTATAAGGAAATACAGTGTTGCAGATTAAAGACAAATATGTACGTATTGGAAACCCTTAAACTTTACGAGATGAAATAAAGCATTGTACAAAATTAGCTCGTATCTCCTAAAAAACACATTGTAACTCGAAAAGATTTGGTGTGGCGTGTACATCTAAACCTGTAGCCTCAAAAGAGAACCCATAGGAGAATTTTCTTTCGTCAAAATTTTCAGAAAACCACGTTTTAAGGAAATCCAGCACCGTTCGAAATTATCTTGTTTTTACTAAACAATACGTAGTAACTCGAAAATCTTTGGTGTTGCATGGATGTCTAAGCGTGTCGCCTCAAAAGAGAACATACAGGAGAGGTTTCTCTCGAAAGAATATGTAAGAATACAACGTTATAAGGAAGTACAGTGTTGCAGAATAAAGACAAATACTTACGTATTGGAAACCCTTAAACATTATGAGATGAAATAAAGCATTGTTCAAAATTAGCTTGTATCTCCTAAACAACACGTTGTAACTCGAAAAGATTTGGTGTGGCGTGTACGTCTAAATGTGTAGCCTCAAAAGAGAACCACAGGACAATTTTCTTTCGTCAAAATTTGTCAGAAAACCACGTTTTTAGGAAATCACACATCGTGAGAAATTATCTTGTTCTTCATAAACAACACATTGTAACTCGAAAAGCGTTCGTGTTGCGAATATGTCTAAGCATGTAGCCTCAAAAGAGAAGGCACAGGAGAGTTTTCTCTCGAAAGAATATGTAAGAATACCACGTTATAAGGAAATACAGTGTTGCAGAGTAAAGACAAATACGTATGTATTGGAAACCCATAAACTTTACGAGATGAAATAAATACCTATTGGAAACACTTTACGAGAAGAAATAACGCATCATAAAAAATTAGCTTGTATCTCCTAAACAACACGTTGTAACTTGAAAACATTTGGTGTGCCGTGTATGTCTAAACGTGTAGCCTCCAAAGAGAACCCCCAGTAGAATTTTCTTTGGTCAAAATTTTTCAGAAAACCTCGTTTTAAGGAAATCCCGCATCGTGCGAAATTATCTTGTTTTTCATAAACAACACATTGTAACTCGAAAAGTTTTGGTGTTGCATGTATGTCTAAGCGTGTAGCCTCAAAAGAGAATGCACAGGAGAGGTTTCTCTCGAAAGAATATGTAAGAATACCACGTTATAAGGAAACACAGTGCTGCAGAGTAAAGACAAACACTTAAGTAAGGGAAACACTTTACGAGAAGAAATAATTCATGGTACAAAATTAACTTGTATCTCCTAAACAACACAATATAACTCAAAAGGATTTGGTGTGGCGTGTATGTCTAAACGTTTAGCCTCAAAGGAGAACCCATAGGAGAATTTTCTTTCGTCAAAATTTGTCAGAAAACTACGTTTTAAGGAAATCCCGCATCGTGCTAAATTATCTTGTTTTTCCTAAACAACATGTTGTAACTCGAAAAGCTTTGATGTTGCGTGTATGTCTAAGCGTGTAGCCTCAAAAGAGAACGCACAGGAGAGTTTTCTCTCGAAAGAATATGTAAGGATACCACGTTATAAGGAAATACAGTGATGCAGAGTAAAGACAAATACGTACATATTGGAAACACTTTATGAGAGAAATAACGCATCTTGCCAAATTAGCTTGTATGTCCTAAACAACACGTTGTAACTCGAAAAGATTTGGTGTGGCGTGTCCGTCTAAACGTGTAGCCTCAAAAGAGTACCCACAGGAGAGTTTTATTTCGTCAAAATTTTTCAGAAAACCACGTTTTAGGGAAATCCCGCATTGTGCGAAATTATGTTGTTTTTCCTAAACAACACGTTGTAACTCGAAAAGCTTTGATGTTGCGTGTATGTCTAAGCATGTAGCTTCGAAGGAGAATGCACAGGAGAGTTTTCTATCGAAAGAATATGCAAGAATACCACGTTATAAGGAAATACAGTGTTGCAGAGTAAAGGCAAATATGTACGTAATGGAAACACTTAAACTTTATGAGAAGAAATAACGCATCTTAAAAAATTAGCTTGTATCTCCTAAACAACACGTTGTAACTCGAAAAGATTTGGTGTGGCGGTTACGTCTAAATGTGTAGCCTCAAAAGAGAACCCACAGGATTATTTCCTTTCGTCAAAATTTGTCAGAAAACCACCTTTTAAGGAAATCCCGCATCGTGCTAAATTATCTGGTTTTTCCTAAACAACACATTGTAAGTCGAAAAGCTTTGGTGTTGCGTGTATGTCAAACCATGTAGCCTCAAAAGAGAACGCACGGGAGATTTTTCTCTCGAAAGAATAGGTAAGAATACCACTTTATAAGGAAGTACAGTGTTGCTGAGTAAAGACAAAAACGTACATATTGGAAACCCTTAAACTTTACGAGATGAAATAAAGCATCGTACAAAATTAGCTTGTAACTCCTAAATAACACGTTGTTACTCGAAAGGATTTGGTGTGGCCTGTACGTCTAAACGTGTAGCCTCAAAATAGAACCCACAGGACAATTTTCTTTCTTCAAAATTTGTCAGAAAACCAAGTTTTAAGGAAATATCGTATCGTGCGAAATTATCTTGTTTTTCCTAAACAACACGTTGTAACTTGAAAAGCTTTGGTATTGCATGTATGTCTAAGCGTGTAGCCTCAAAGAAGAACGCACAGGAGAGGTTTCTCTCGAAAGAATATGAAAGAATACCACGTTATAAAGAAACACAGTGCTGCTGAGAAAAGACAAATACGTAAGTAAGGGAAACACTTTACGAGAAGAAATAATGCATGGTACAAAATTAGCTTGTATCTCCTAAAAAACACGATATAACTCAAAAAGATTTGGTGTGGCGTGTATGTCTAACGTTTAGCCTCAAAGGAGAACCCACAGGAGAATTTTCTTTCGTCAAAATTTGTCAGAAAACCACGTTTTAAGGAAAGCCCGCATCGTGCTAAATTATCTTGTTTTTCCTAAACAACACGTTGTAACTCGAAAAGCTTTGGTGTTGCGTGTATGTCTAAGCGTGTAGCCTCAAAAGAGAATGCACAGGAGAGTTTTCTCTAGAAAGAATATGTAAGGATACCACGTTATAAGGAAATACAGTGTTGCAGAGTAAAGACAAATACGTACATATTGGAAACACTTTATAAGAGAAATAACGCATCTTGCCAAATTAGCTTTTATGTCCTAAACAACACATTGTAACTCGAAAAGATTTGGTGTGGCGTGTACGTTTAAACGTGTAGCCTCAAAAGAGTACCCACAGGAGAGTTTTATTTCGTCAAAATTTGTCAGAAAACCACGTTTTAAGGAAATCCCGCATCGTGCGTAATTATGTTGTTTTTCATAAACAACACGTTGTAACTCGAAAAGCTTTGGTGTTGCGTGTATGTCTAAGCATGTAGCCTCAAAGGAGAACGCACAGGAGAGTTTCTATCGAAAGAATGTGCAAGAAAACCACGTTATAAGGAAATACAGTGTTGCAGAGTAAAGGCAAATATGTACGTAATGGAAACACTTAAACTTTATGAGAAGAAATAACGCATCATAATAAATTAGCTTGTATCTCCTAAACAACACATTGTAACTCGAAAAGATTTAGTGTGGCATATACGGCTAAATGTGTAGCCTCAAAAGAGAACCCACAGGAGTATTTTCTTTCCTCAAAATTTGTAAGAGAACCACATTTTAAGGAAACCCCGCATCGTTCTAATTTATCTTGTTTTTCCTAAACAACACATTGTAACTCGAAAAGCTTTGGTGTTACGTGTATGTCAAAGCATGTAGCCTCAAAAGAGAACGCACAGGAGAGTTTTCTCTCCAAAGAATTTGAAAGAATACCACGTTATAAGGAAATACAGTGTTGCAGAGCAAAGACAAATACGTACTTATTGGAAACACTTTATGAGAGAAATAACGCATCTTGCAAAATTAGCTTGTATGTCCTAAACAACATGTTGTAACTCGAAAAGAACGCACAGGAGAGTTTTCTCTCAAAAGAATATGTAAGAATACCACGTTATAAGGAAATACAATGTTGCAGTGTAAAGACAAATACGTACTTATTGGAAACACTTAAACTTTACGAGAAGAATAAGGCATCGTACAAAATTAGTTTTGGTGTGGTGTGTACGTCTAAACGTGTAGCCTCAAAAGAGAACCCACAGGATAATTTTCTTTCGTCAAAATTTGACAGAAAACCACGTTTTAAGGAAATCCCTTTTTGAGTTACAACGTGTTGTTTAGGAAAATCAAGATAATTTTGCACGATGCGGGATTTCCTTAATACGTGGTTTTATGACAAATTTTGACCAAAGAAAATTCTCCTATGGGTTCTCCTTTGAGGCTACACGTTTAGACGTACAGGCCACACCAAATCTTTTTAAGTTACAACGTGTTGTTTAGGAGATACAAGCTAATTTTGTAAGATGCGTTATTTCTTCTCGTAAAGAGTTTCCAATGTGTAAGTATTTGTTTTTACTCTGCAACACTGTATTTCCTAATAACGTGGTATTCTTACATATTCTTTCGAGAAAAAACTCCTTTGCGTTCTCTTTTGAGACTACACGCTTAGAAATACACGCAACACCAAAGCTTTTCGAGTTACAACGTGTTGTTTAGGAAAAACAAGATGATTTCGCACGATGCGGGATTTCATTAAAACATGGTTTTCTGACAAATTTTGAAGAAAGAAAACTCTCCTGTGGGTTCTCTTTTGAGGCTACACGTTTAGACGTACATGCCACACCAAATCTTTTCGAGTTACAACGTGTTGTTTAGGAGATACAAGCTAATTTTCAAGATGCGTTATTTCTCTTATAAAGTGTTTCCAATCTGTACGTATTTGTCTTTACTCTGCCACACTGTATGTCCTTATAACGTGGTATTCTTACATATTCTTTCGAGAGAAAACTCTCCTGTGCGTTGTTTTTTGGGGCTACACGCTTAGACATACACCCAACATCAAAGCTTTTTGAGTGACAACTTGTTGTTTAGGAAGAACAAGATAATTTCTCACGATGCGGGATTTCCATAAAACGTGGTTTTCTGACAAATTTAGACGAAAGAAAATTGTCCTGTGCGTTCTCTTTTGAGGCTACACGTTTAGACGTACAGGCCACACCAAATCTTTTCGAGTTACCACGTGTTGTTTAGGAGATACAAGCTAATTTTGTACGATGCTTTTTTTCATCTCGTAAAGTTTAAGGGTTTCCAATACATACATATTTGTCTTTACTCTGCAACACTGTATTTCCTTATAACGTGGTATTCTTATATATTCTTTCGAGAGAAAACTATCCTGTGTGTTAACTTTGGAGGCTGCACGCTTAGAAATACACGCAACACCAAAGCATTTTGAATTACAACGTGTTGATTAGGAAAAACAAGATAATTTCGCACGATGCAGGATTTCCTTAAAACGTCAATTTCTGACAAATTTTGACGTAAGAAAATTCTCCTGTGGGTTCTCTTTTGAGGCTACACATTTAGACTACACGCCACACCAAATCTTTTTGAGTTGCAACTTGTTGTTTAGGAGATACAAGCTAATTTTTTTACAATGAATTATTTCTTCTCGTAAAGTTTAAGTGTTTCCAATACGTATGTATTTGCCTCTACTCTGCAACACTGTATTTCCTTATAACATGGTATTCTTACATATTCTTTCGAGAGAAAACTCTCCTGTGCGTTCTCTTTTGAGGCTACACATTTAGACGTGCACGCCACACCAAATCTTTTTGAGTTACAACGTGTTGTTTAGGAGATACAAGCTAATTCTGTGCGATGCACTTTTTCTTCTCCTAAAGTGTTTCCAATATGTACATATTTCTCTTTACTCTACAACACTGTATTTCCTTATAACATGGTATTCGTACATATTCTTTCGAGAGAAAACTCTCCTGTGCATTGTCTTTTGAGGCTACACGCTTAGACATACACGCAACACCAAAGCATTTCGAGTTAGAACGTGTTGTTTAGGAAAAACAAGATAATTTCTCATGATGCGGGAATTCCTTAAAACGTGGTTTTCTGACAAATTTTGAGGAAAGAAAATTCTCCTGTGGGTTTTCATTTGAGGCTAAACGTTTAGACGTACACGCCACACCAAATGTTTTCGAGTTACAACGTGTTGTTTAGGAGATACAAGCTAATTTTTTACGATGCTTTATATCTTCTTGTAAAGTTTAAGTGTTTCCAAAAGGAACGTATTTATCTTTAATTTGCCACAATGTATTTCCTTATAACGTGGTATTCTTACATACTCGTTCGAGAGAAATCTGTCCTGTGCGTTCTCTTTTGAGGCTACATGCTTAGACATACACGCAACACCAAAGATTTTCGAGTTAAGATGTGTTGTTTAGGAAAAACAAGATAGTTTCGCATGATGTGGGATTTCCTTAATAAGTGGTTTTCTGACAAATTTTGACGAAAGAAAATTCTCCTGTCGGTTCTCTTTTGGGGCTACACGTTTAGACGTACATGCCACACCAAATCTTTTCGAGTTACGTGTTGTTTAGGAGATACAAACTAATCGTTTACGATGCGTTATTTCTTCTCATAGAGTGTTTCAAATACATACGTATTTGTCTTTACTCTGCAAAACTGTATTTCCTTATAATGTGGTATTCTTACATGTTCTTTCGAGAGAAAACTCTCCTGTGCGTTCTCTTTTGAGGCTACACGCTTAGACATACACGCAACATCAAAGCTTTTCGAGTTACAACGTGTTGTTTAGGAAAAACAAGATAATTTCGCACGATGAGTGATTTCCTTAAAACATGGATTTCTGACAAATTTTAACAAACAAAAATTCTCCTGTGGGTTCTCTTTTGAGGCTACACGTTTAGACGTACACGCCAAACCAAATCTTTTCGAGTTACAATGTGTTGTTTAGGAGATCAAGCTAATTTTGTACGATGCGTTATTTATTCGCGTAAAGTGTTTCCAATACGTACGTATTTGCCTTTAGTCCGCAACACTGTATTTCCTTATAACGTGGTATTCTTACATATTCTTTCGAGAGAAAACTCTCCTGTGCGTCCACTTTTGAGGCTACACGCTTAGACATACACGCAACACCAAAGCTTTTCGCGTTACAACGTGTTGTTTAGGAAAAACAAGATAATTTCACACGGTGAGGGATTTCCTTAATACGTGGTTTTCTGACAAATTTTGACAAAAGAAATTTCTCCTATTGGTTCTCTTTTGAGACTACACGTTTAGACATACAGGCCACACCAAATCTTTTTAAGTTTCAACGTGTTGTTTAGGAGATACAAGCTAATTTTGTACGATGCGTTATTTCTTCTCATAAAGTTTTTCCAATAACTAAGTATTTGTCTTTACTCTGCAACACTGTATTTCCTTATAACGTGGTATTCTTACATATTTTTTCGAGAGAAAACTCTCCTGTGCATTCTCATTTGAGGCTACACGCTGAGACATACACGCAACAGCAAAGCTTTTCGAGTTACAACGTGTTGTTTAGGAAGAACTAGATAATTTCTCACGATGCGGGATTTCCTTAAAACGTGGTTTTCTGACAAATTTTGACGAATGAAAATTCTCCCGTGGGTTCTCTTTTGAGGCTAAACATTTAGACGTACACGCCACACCAAATCTTTTAGAGTTACAACTTGTTGTTTAGGAGATACAAGCTAATTTTTTAACAATGAATTATTTCTTCTCGTAAAGTTTAAGTGTTTCCAATACGTATGTATTTGCCTCTACTCTGCAACACTGTATTTCCTTATAACGTGGTATTCTTACATATTCTTTCGAGAGAAAACTCTCCTGTGCATTCTCTTTGGAGGCTACACACTTAGACATTCACGCAACACGAAAGCTTTTCGAGGTACAACGTGTTGTTTAGGAAAAACAAGATAATTTCCCATGATGCGGGATTTCCTTAAACCGTGGTTTTCTGACAAATATTGACGAAAGACAATTCTCCTGTGGGTTCTCTTTTGAGTCTTCACGTTTAGACGTACACGCCACACCAAATCCTTTCTAGTTCTAACGTGTTGTTTAGGATATACAAGCTAATTTTGTACTATGTGTTATTTCTTCTCGTAAACTTTAAGTGTTTCCAATAAGTATGTATTTGTCTTTACTCTGCAACACTGTATTTCCTTATAACGTAGTATTCCTACATATTCTTTCGGGAGAAAACTCTCCTGTGCGTTCTCTTTTGAGGCTACACTTTTAGACTTACACGCCACACCAAATCTTTTTGAGTTACAACTTGTTGTTTAGGAGATACAAGCTTATTTTTTAACGATGAATTATTTCATCTCTTAAAGTTTAAGTGTTTCCAATATGTATATATTTGCCTCTACTCTGCAACACTGTATTTCCTTATAATGTGGTATTCTTACATATTCTTTCGAGAGAAAACTCTCCTGTGCGTTCTCTTTGGAGGCTACACGCTTAGACATTCACCCAACACCAAAGCTTTTCGAGTTACAACGTGTTGTTTAGGAAAAACAAGATAATTTCGCATGATGCCGGATTTCCTTAAAACGTGGTTTTCTGACAAATTTTGATGAAAGAAAATTCTTCTGTGGGTTCTCTTTTGAGGCTACACGTTTAGACGTACACGCCACACCAAATCCTTTCGAGTTATAACGTGTTGTTTAGGATATACAAACTAATATTTACTATGTGTTATTTCTTCTCGTAAAGCTTAAGTGTTTCCAATAAGTATGCATTTGTCTTTACTCTGCAACACTGTATTTCCTTATAACGTGGTATTCCTACATATTCTTTTGGAAGAAAACTCTCCTGTGCATTCTCTTTTGAGGCTACACGCTTAGACATACACGCAAAACCAAAGCTTTTCGAGTTACAACGTGTTGTTTAGGAAAAACAAGATAATTTCGCATGATGCGGGATTTCCTTAAAACGTGGTTTTCTGACAAATATTGATGAATGAAAATTCTCCTGTGGGTTCTCTTTTGAGGCTACACGTTTAGACGTACACGCCACACCTAATCCTTTCAAGTTATAACGTGTTGTTTAGGATATACAAACTAATTTTTACTATGTGTTATTTCTTCTCGTAAAGCTTAAGTGTTTCCAATAAGTATGCATTTGTCTTTACTCTGCAACACTGTATTTCCTTATAACGTGGTATTCCTACATATTCTTTCGGAAGAAAACTCTCCTGTGCGTTCTCTTTTGAGGCTACACGCTTAGACATACACGCAACACCAAAGCTTTTCGAGTTACAACATGTTGTTTAGGAAAAACAAGATAATTTCGCACGATGCGAAATTTCCTTAAAACGTGGTTTTCTGACAAATTTTGACGAAAGAAAACTCTCCTGTGGGTTCTCTTTTGAGGCTACACCTTTAGACATACACGCCACACCAAATCTTGTCGAGTTAAAACGTGTTGTTTAGGAGATAAAAGCTAATTTTGCATGATGCCTTATTTCTTCTCCTAAAGTGTTTCCATTAAGTACATATTTGTCTAAATTCTGCAACATTGTATTTCCTTATAACGTGGTATTCTTACATATTCTTTCGGGAGAAAACTCCCCTGTGCGTTCTCTTTTGAGGCTTCACGTTTAGACGTACACGCCACACCAAATCTTTTTGAGTTACAACTTGTTGTTTAGGAGATACAAGCTAATTTTTTTTAAGATGAATTATTTATTCTCGTAAAGTTTAAGTGTTTCCAATACGAATGTATTTGCCTCTACTCTGCAACACTGTATTTCCTTATAACGTGATATTCTTACATATTCTTTCGAGAGAAAACTCTCCTGTGCGTTCTCTGTGGAGGCTACATGCTTAGACATTCACGCAACACCAAAGCTTTTCGAGTTACAATGTGTTGTTTAGGAAAAACAAGATAGTTTCGCATGATGCGGGATTTCCTTAATAAGTGGTTTTCTGACAAATTTTGACGAAAGAAAACTCTCCTGTGGGTTCTCTTTTGAGGCTACACGTTTAGAGGTACACGCCACACCAAATCATTTCGAGTTACAACGTGTTGTTTAGGAGATACAAACTAATTTTTTACGATGCGTTATTTCTTCTCATAGAGTGTTTCAAATACATATGTATTTGTCTTTACTCTGCAAAACTGTATTTCCTTATAAAGTGGTATTCTTACATGTTCTGTCGAGAGAAAACTCTCCTGTGCGTTCTCTTTTGAGGCTACACGCTTAGACATACACGCAACATCAAAGCTTTTCGAGTTACAACGTGTTGTTTAGGAAAAACAAGATAATTTCGCACGATGAGTGATTTCCTTAAAACATAGATTTCTGACAAATTTTACGAACAAAAATTCTCCTGTGGGTTCTCTTTTGAGGCTACACGTTTAGACGTACACGCCACACCAAATCTTTTCGAGGTACAATGTGTTGTTTAGGAGATACAAGCTAATTTTGTACGATGCGTTATTTCTTCTCATAAAGTTTTTCCAATAAGTAAGTATTTGTCTTTACTCTGCAACACTGTATTTCCTTATAACCCGGTATTCTTACATATTTTTCCGAGAGAAAACTCTCCTGTGCGTTCTCATTTGAGGCTACACGCTGAGACATACACGCAACAACAAAGCTTTTCGAGTTACAACGTGTTGTTTAGGAAGAACAAGATAATTTCTCACGATGGGGGATTTCCTTAAAACGTGGTTTTCTGACAAATTTTGACGAAAGAAAATTCTCCTGTGGGTTCTCTTTTGAGGCTAAACGTTTAGACGTACACGCCACACCAAATCTTTTTGAGTTGCAACTTGTTGTTTAGGAGATACAAGCTAATTTTTTTACAATGAATTATTTCTTCTCATAAAGTTTAAGTGTTTCCAATACGTATGTATTTGCCTCTACTCTGCAACACTGTATTTCCTTATAACGTGGTATTCTTACATATTCTTCCGAGAGAAAACTCTCCTGTGCATTCTCTTTGGAGGCTACACACTTGGACATTCACGCAACACGAAAGCTTTTCGAGGTACAACATGTTGTTTAGGAAAAACAAGATAATTTCGCATGATGCGGGATTTCCTTAAAACGTTGTTTTCTGACAAATTTTGACGAAAGAAAATTCTCCTGTGGGTTCTCTTTTGAGGCTTCACCTTTAGACATACACGCCACACTAAATCCTTTCGAGTTCTAACGTGTTGTTTAGGATATACAAGCTAATTTTGTACTATGTGTTATTTCTTCTCATAAAGCTTAAGTGTTTCCAATAAGTATGTATTTGTCTTTACTCTGCAACACTGTATTTCCTTATAACGTAGTATTCCTACATATTCTTTCGGGAGAAAACTCTCCTGTGCGTTCTCTTTTGAGGCTACACGTTTAGACGTACATGCCACACCAAATCTTTTTGAGTTACAACTTGTTGTTTAGGAGATACAAGCTAATTTTTTAACGATGAATTATTTCTTCTCGTAAAGTTTAAGTGTTTCCAATATGTATATATTTGCCTCTACTCTGCAACACTGTATTTCCTTATAACGTGGTATTCTTACATATTCTTTCGAGAGAAAACTCTCCTGTGCATTCTCTTTGGAGGCTACACGCTTAGACATTCACGCAACACCAAAGCTTTCCGAGTTACAACGTGTTTTTTAGGAAAAACAAGATAATTTCGCATCATGCGGGATTCCCTTAAAACGTGGTTTTCTGACAAATTTTGATGAAAGAAAATTCTCCTGTCGGTTCTCTTTTGAGGCTACACGTTTAGAAGTACACGCCACACCAAATCCTTTCGAGTTATAACGTGTTGTTTAGGGTATACAAACTAATTTTTACTATGTGTTATTTCTTCTCGTAAAGCTGAAGTGTTTCCAATAAGTATGCATTTGTCTTTACTCTGCAACACTGTATTTCCTTATAACGTGGTATTCCTACATATTCTTTCGGAAGAAAACTCTCTTGTGCGTTCTCTTTTGAGGCTACACACTTAGACATACACGCACCACCAAAGCTTTTCGAGTTATATGTTGTTTAGGAAAAACAAGATAATTTTGCACGATGCGGAATTTCCTTAAAAGGTGGTTTTCTGACAAATTTTGACGAAAGAAAACTCTCTTGTGGGTTCTCTTTTGAGGCTACACGTTTAGACATACACGCCAAACCAAATCTTGTCGAGTTAAACGTGTTGTTTAGGAGATACAAGCTAATTTTGCATGATGCGTTATTTCTTCTCCTAAAGTGTTTCCAATAAGTACATATTTGTCTAAATTCTGCAACAGTGTATTTCCTTATAACGTGGTATTCTTACATATTCTTTCGAGAGAAAACTATCCTGTGCGTTCTCTTTGGAGGCTACACGCTTAGACATACACGCACCACCAAAGCTTTTCGAGTTACAATGTGTTGATTAGGAAAATCAAGATAATTTCGCACGATGCGGGATTTCCTTAAAACGTGGTTTTCTGAGAAATTTTGACGAAAGAAAACTCACCTGTGGGTTCTCTTTTGAGGCTACACTTTTAGACGTACACGCCACACCAAATCTTTTCGAGTTACAACGTGTTGTTTAGGACATACAAGCTAATTTTGCAAGATGCGTTATTTCTCTCATAAAGTGCTTCCATTACATACGTATTTGTCTTTACTCTGCCACACTGTATTTCTTTATAACGTGGTATTCTTACATATTCTTTCGAGAGAAAACTCTCCTGTGCGTTCTCTTTGGAGGCTACACGCTTAGACATTCACGCAACACCAAAGCTTTTCGAGTTACAACGTGTTGTTTAGGAAAAACAATATAATTTCGCATGATGCGGGATTCCCTTAAAACGCGGTTTTCTGAAAAGTTTTGACGAAACAAAATTCTCCTGTGGGTTCTCTTTTGAGGCTACACGTTTAGATGTACACGCCACACCAAATCCTATCGAGTTATAACCTGCTGTTTAGGATATACAAGCTAATTTTGTACTATGTGTTATTTTTTCTCGTAAAGCTTAACTGTTTCCAATAAGTATGTATTTGTCTTTACTCTGCAACACTGTATTTCCTTATAACGTGGTATTCCTACATATTCTTTCGGGAGAAAACTCCCCTGTGCGTTCTCTTTTGAGGCTACACGTTTACACGTACACGCCACACCAAATCTTTTTGAGTTTCAACTTGTTGTTTAGGAGATACAAGCTAATTTTTTTACGATGAATTATTTCTTCTCGTAAAGTTTAAGTGTTTCTAATACGTATGTACTTGCCTCTACTCTGCCACACTGTATTTCCTTATAACGTGATATTCTTACATATTCTTTCGAGAGAAAACTCTCCTGTGCGTTCTCTTTGGAGGCTACACGCTTAGACATTCACCCAACAACAAAGCTTTTCGAGTTACAACGTGTTGTTTAGGAAAAACAAGATAATATCGCATGATGCAGGATTTCCTTAAAACGTGGTTTTCTGACAAATTTTGACGAAAGAAAATTCTCCTGTAGGTTCTCTTTTGAGGCTACACGTTTAGACGTACACGCCACATCAAATCCTTTCGAGTTATAACGTGTTGTTTAGGATATACAAGCTAATTTTGTACTATGTGCTATTTCTTCTCGTAAAGCTTAAGTGTTTCCAATAAGTATGTATTTGTCTTTACTCTGCAACACTGTATTTCCTTATAACGTGGTATTCCTACATATTCTTTCGGAAGAAAACTCTCCTGTGCGTTCTCTTTTGAGGCTACACTCTTAGACATACACGCGCCACCAAAGCTTTTCGAGTTACAACATGTTGTTTAGGAAAAACAAGATAATTTCGCACGATGCAGGATTTACTTAAAACGTGGTTTTCTGACAAATTTTGACGAAAGAAAACTCTCCTGTGGGTTCTCTTTTGAGGCTACACTTTTAGAGGTACACGCCACACCAAATCATTTCGAGTTACAACGTGTTGTTTAGGAGATACAAACTAATTTTTTACGATGCGTTATTTCTTCTCATAGAGTGTTTCAAATACATATGTATTTGTCTTTACTCTGCAAAACTGTATTTCCTTATAAAGTGGTATTCTTACATGTTCTGTCGAGAGAAAACTCTCCTGTGCGTTCTCTTTTGAGGCTACACGCTTAGACATACACGCAACATCAAAGCTTTTCGAGTTACAACGTGTTGTTTAGGAAAAACAAGATAATTTCGCACGATGAGTGATTTCCTTTAAACATAGATTTCTGACAAATTTTACGAACAAAAATTCTCCTGTGGGTTCTCTTTTGAGGCTACACGTTTAGACGTACACGCCACACCAAATCTTTTCGAGGTACAATGTGTTGTTTAGGAGATACAAGCTAATTTTGTACGATGCGTTATTTCTTCTCATAAAGTTTTTCCAATAAGTAAGTATTTGTCTTTACTCTGCAACACTGTATTTCCTTATAACCCGGTATTCTTACATATTTTTCCGAGAGAAAACTCTCCTGTGCGTTCTCATTTGAGGCTACACGCTGAGACATACACGCAACAACAAAGCTTTTCGAGTTACAACGTGTTGTTTAGGAAGAACAAGATAATTTCTCACGATGGGGGATTTCCTTAAAACGTGGTTTTCTGACAAATTTTGACGAAAGAAAATTCTCCTGTGGGTTCTCTTTTGAGGCTAAACGTTTAGACGTACACGCCACACCAAATCTTTTTGAGTTGCAACTTGTTGTTTAGGAGATACAAGCTAATTTTTTTACAATGAATTATTTCTTCTCATAAAGTTTAAGTGTTTCCAATACGTATGTATTTGCCTCTACTCTGCAACACTGTATTTCCTTATAACGTGGTATTCTTACATATTCTTCCGAGAGAAAACTCTCCTGTGCATTCTCTTTGGAGGCTACACACTTGGACATTCACGCAACACGAAAGCTTTTCGAGGTACAACATGTTGTTTAGGAAAAACAAGATAATTTCGCATGATGCGGGATTTCCTTAAAACGTTGTTTTCTGACAAATTTTGACGAAAGAAAATTCTCCTGTGGGTTCTCTTTTGAGGCTTCACCTTTAGACATACACGCCACACTAAATCCTTTCGAGTTCTAACGTGTTGTTTAGGATATACAAGCTAATTTTGTACTATGTGTTATTTCTTCTCATAAAGCTTAAGTGTTTCCAATAAGTATGTATTTGTCTTTACTCTGCAACACTGTATTTCCTTATAACGTAGTATTCCTACATATTCTTTCGGGAGAAAACTCTCCTGTGCGTTCTCTTTTGAGGCTACACGTTTAGACGTACATGCCACACCAAATCTTTTTGAGTTACAACTTGTTGTTTAGGAGATACAAGCTAATTTTTTAACGATGAATTATTTCTTCTCGTAAAGTTTAAGTGTTTCCAATATGTATATATTTGCCTCTACTCTGCAACACTGTATTTCCTTATAACGTGGTATTCTTACATATTCTTTCGAGAGAAAACTCTCCTGTGCATTCTCTTTGGAGGCTACACGCTTAGACATTCACGCAACACCAAAGCTTTCTGAGTTACAACGTGTTTTTTAGGAAAAACAAGATAATTTCGCATCATGCGGGATTCCCTTAAAACGTGGTTTTCTGACAAATTTTGATGAAAGAAAATTCTCCTGTCGGTTCTCTTTTGAGGCTACACGTTTAGAAGTACACGCCACACCAAATCCTTTCGAGTTATAACGTGTTGTGTAGGGTATACAAACTAATTTTTACTATGTGTTATTTCTTCTCGTAAAGCTTAAGTGTTTCCAATAAGTATGCATTTGTCTTTACTCTGCAACACTGTATTTCCTTATAACGTGGTATTCCTACATATTCTTTCGGAAGAAAACTCTCTTGTGCGTTCTCTTTTGAGGCTACACACTTAGACATACACGCACCACCAAAGCTTTTCGAGTTATATGTTGTTTAGGAAAAACAAGATAATTTCGCACGATGCGGAATTTCCTTAAAAGGTGGTTTTCTGACAAATTTTGACGAAAGAAAACTCTCTTGTGGGTTCTCTTTTGAGGCTACACGTTTAGACATACACGCCACACCAAATCTTGTCGAGTTAAACGTGTTGTTTAGGAGAAACAAGCTAATTTTGCATGATGCGTTATTTCTTCTCCTAAAGTGTTTCCAATAAGTACATATTTGTCTAAATTCTGCAACACTGTATTTCCTTATAACGTGGTATTCTTACATATTCTTTCGAGAGAAAACTATCCTGTGCGTTCTCTTTGGAGGCTACACGCTTAAACATACACGCACCACCAAAGCTTTTCGAGTTACAACGTGTTGATTAGTAAAAACAAGATAATTTCGCACGATGCGGGATTTCCTTAAAACGTGGTTTTCTGAGAAATTTTGACGAAAGAAAACTCACCTGTGGGTTCTCTTTTGAGGCTACACTTTTAGACGTACACGCCACACCAAATCTTTTCGAGTTACAACGTGTTGTTTAGGACATACAAGCTAATTTTGCAAGATGCGTTATTTCTCTCATAAAGTGCTTCCATTACATACGTATTTGTCTTTACTCTGCCACACTGTATTTCCTTATAACGTGGTATTCTTACATATTCTTTCGAGAGAAAACTCTCCTGTGCGTTCTCTTTGGAGGCTACACGCTTAGACATTCACGCAACACCAAAGCTTTTTGAGTTACAACGTGTTGTTTAGGAAAAACAAGATAATTTCGCATGATGCGGGATTCCCTTAAAACGCGGTTTTCTGAAAAGTTTTGACGAAACAAAATTCTCCTGTGGGTTCTCTTTTGAGGCTACACGTTTAGATGTACACGCCTCACCAAATCCTATCGAGTTATAACCTGCTGTTTAGGATATACAAGCTAATTTTTTACTATGTGTTATTTTTTCTCGTAAAGCTTAACTGTTTCCAATAAGTATGTATTTGTCTTTACTCTGCAACACTGTATTTCCTTATAACGTGGTATTCCTACATATTCTTTCGGGAGAAAACTCCCCTGTGCGTTCTCTTTTGAGGCTACACGTTTACACGTACACGCCACACCAAATCTTTTTGAGTTTCAACTTGTTGTTTAGGAGATACAAGCTAATTTTTTTACGATGAATTATTTCTTCTCGTAAAGTTTAAGTGTTTCTAATATGTATGTACTTGCCTCTACTCTGCCACACTGTATTTCCTTATAACGTGATATTCTTACATATTCTTTCGAGAGAAAACTCTCCTGTGCGTTCTCTTTGGAGGCTACACGCTTAGACATTCACCCAACAACAAAGCTTTTCGAGTTACAACGTGTTGTTTAGGAAAAACAAGATAATATCGCATGATGCAGGATTTCCTTAAAACGTGGTTTTCTGACAAATTTTGACGAAAGAAAATTCTCCTGTAGGTTCTCTTTTGAGGCTACACGTTTAGACGTACACGCCACACCAAATCCTTTCGAGTTATAACGTGTTGTTTAGGAGATACAAGCTAATTTTGTACGATACTTTATTTCATCTCGTAAAGCTTAAGTGTTTCCAATAAGTATGTATTTGTCTTTACTCTGCAACACTGTATTTCCTTATAACGTGGTATCCTTACAAATTCTATCGAGAAAAATCTCTCCTGTTCGTTCTCATTTGAGGCTACACGCTTAGACATACACGCAACAGCAAAGCTTTTCGAGTTACAACGTGTTGTTTCGGAAAAAAAAAGATAATTTCACAAGATGCGGGATTTCCATAAAACGTGGTTTTCTGACAAATTTTGACGAAAGAAAATTCTCCTGTGGGTTCTCTTTTGAGGCTAAACGTTTAGACGTACACGCCACACCACATCTTTTTGAGTTACAACTTGTTGTTTAGGAGATACAAGCTAATTTTTTTTACGATGCATTATTTCTTCTCATAAAGTTTAAGTGTTCCAATACGTATGTATTTGCCTCTAATCTGCAACACTGTATTTTCTTATAACGTGGTATTCTTACATATTCTTTCGAGAGAAAACTCTCCTGTGTGTTCTCTTTGGAGGCTACACGCTTAGACATACATGCAACATCAAAGCTTTTCGAGTTACAACGTGTTGTTTAGGAAAAACCAGATAATTTCGCATGATGCGCGATTTCCTTAAAACATGGTTTTCTGACAAATTTTGACGAAAGAAAATTCTCCCGTGGGTTCTCTTTTGAGGGTACACATTTAGCCGTACAAGCCACACCAAATCCTTTCGAGTTGTAACGTGTTGTTTAGGAGATACAAGCTAATTTTGTACTATGTGTTATTTCTACTCGTTAAGTTTAAGTGTTTCCAATAAGTATGTATTTGTCTTTACTCTGCAACACTGTATTTCCTTATAA
This sequence comes from Apodemus sylvaticus, assembly GCF_947179515.1. Classification (NCBI taxonomy): domain Eukaryota; kingdom Metazoa; phylum Chordata; class Mammalia; order Rodentia; family Muridae; genus Apodemus; species Apodemus sylvaticus. The sequence continues at coordinate 1,475,444 of NC_067483.1, read as the reverse complement.
CGTGGTATTCCTACATATTCTTTCGGGAGAAAACTCTCCTGTGCGTTCTCTTTTGAGGCTACACGCTTAGACATACACGCAACACCAATGCTTTTCGAGTTACAACATGTTGTTTAGGAAAAACAAGATAATTTCGCACGATGCGGGATTTCCTTAAAACGTGGTTTTTGACAAATTTTGATGAAAGAAAACTCTCCTGTGGGTTCTCTTTTGAGGCTACACGTTTAGACCTACACGCCACACCAAATCTTTTCGAATTACAGCGTGTTGTTTAGGAGATACAAGCTAATTTTGCATGATGCGTTATTTCTTCTCGTAAAGTGTTTCCAATAAGTACGTATTTGTCTTTACTCTGCAACACTTTATTTCCTTATAACATGGTTTTCTTACATATTCTTTTGAGAGAAAACTATCCTGTGCATTCTCTTTGGAGGCTACACGCTTAGACATACACGCAACACCAAAGCTTTTCGAGTTAAAACGTGTTGATTAGGAAAAACAAGATAATTACGCACGATGCGGGATTTCCTTAAAACGTGGTTTTCTGACAAATTTTGACGTTAGAAAATTCTCCTGTGGGTTCTCTTCTGAGGCTACACTTTCAGACGTACATGCCACACCAAATCTTTTTGAGTTACCACGTGTTGTTTCGGAGATACAAGCTAATTTTGTACCATGCGTTATTTCTTCTCATAATGTGTTTCCATTAAGTTCGCATATGTCTTTACTCTGCAGCAATATATTTCCTTATAACGTGGCATTCTTACATATTCTTTCGAGAGAAAACTCTCCTGTGCATTCTCTTTTGCAGCTGCATGCTTAGATATACACGCAACACCAAAGCTTTTCTAGTTACAACGTGTTGTTTAGGAAAAACAAGATAATTTCGCACGATGCGGGATTTCCTTAAAACGTGGTTTTCTGACAAATTTTGACGAAATAAAACTCTCCTGTGGGTTCTCTTTTGAGGCTACACTTTTAGACGAACAGGCCACACCAAATCTTTTTGAGTTACAACGTGTTGTTTAGGACATACAAGCTAATTTTGCAAGATGCGTTATTTCTCTCATAAAGTGCTTCCAATATGTACTTATTTGTCTTTACTCTGCCACACTGTATTTCCTTATAACGTGGTATTCTTACATATTCTTTCGAGAGAAAACTCTCCTGTGCGTTCTCTTTTGGGGCTACACGCTTAGACATACACCAAACACCAAAGCTTTTCGAGTTAAAACGTGTTGTTTAGGAAGAACAAGATAATTTCTCATGATGCGGGATTTCCTTAAAACGTGGTTTTCTGACAAATTTTGACGAGAGAAAATTGTCCTGTGGGTTCTCTTTTGAGGCTACACGTTTAGGCGTACACGCCACAACAAATCATTTCGAGTTACAACGTGTTGTTTAGGAGATACAAGCTAATTTTGTACGATGCTTTATTTCATCTCGTAAATTTTATGTGTTTCCAATAAATACGTATTTGTCTTTACACTGCAACACTGTATTTCCTTATAACGTGGTATTCTTACAAATTCTATCGAGGAAAAACTCACCTGTGCGTTCTCTTTTGAGGCTACACGCTTAGACATACACGCAACACCAAAACTTTTCGAGTTACAACGTGTTGTTTAGGAAAAACAAGATAATTTCGCACGATGCGGGATTTCCTTAAAACGTGGTTTTCTGAAAAATTTTGACGAAAGAAAATTCTCCTGTGGGTTCTCTTTTGAGGCTACACGTTTAGACGTACACGCCACATTAAATCTTTTCGAGTTACAACGTGTTGTTTAGGAGATACAAGCTAATTTTGTACGATGCTTTATTTCATCTCGTAAAGTTTATGGGTTTCCAATACATATGTATTTGTCTTTACTCTGAAACACTGTATTTCCTTATAACGTGGTATTCTTACAAATTCTATCGAGAAACAACTCTGCTGTGCGTTCTCTTTTGAGGCTACACGCTTAGACATACACTCAACATCAAAGCTTTTCGAGTTACAACATGTTGTTTAGGAAAAACAAGATAATTTCGCAAGATGCGGGATTTCCATAAAACGTGGTTTTCTGAAAAATTTTGAAGAAAGGAAATTCTCCTGTGGGTTCTCTTTTGAGGCTACACGTTTAGAACTACACGCCACACCAAATCTTTTTGAGTTACAACGTGTTGTTTAGGAGATACAAGCTAATTTTGTACGTTGCTTTATTTCTTCTCGTAAAGTGTTTCCAATACGTACGTATTTGCCTTTACTCTGCAACACTGTATTTCCTTATAACGTGATATTCTTAGATATTCTTTCAAGAGAAAACTCTCCTGTGCGTTATCTTTTGAGGCTACACACTTAGACATACACGCAACACCAAAGCTTTTTGAGTTACAACGTGTTGTTTAGGAAAAACAAGATAATTGCGCACGATGCGGGATTTCCTTAAAACGTGGTTTTCTGGAAAATTTTGACGAAAGAAAATTCTCCTGTGGGTTCCCTTTTGAGGCTACACGTTTAGATGTACAGGCCACACCAAATCTTTTTAAGTTAAAACGTGTTGTTTAGGAGATACAAGCTAATTTTTTACGATGCGTTATTTCTTCTCCTAAAGTTTTTCCAATAAGTATTTGTCTTTACTCTACAACACTGTGTTTCATAATAACGTGGTATTCTTACATATTCTTTTCGAGAAAAAACTCTCCTTTGCATTCTCTTTTGAGGCTACACGCTTAGACATACACGCAACAACAAAGCTTTTTGAGTTACAACGTGTTGTTTCGAAAAAACAAGATAATTTCGCACGATGCGGGATTTCCATAAAACGTGGTTTTCTGACAAATTTTGAAGAAAGAAAATTCTCCTGTGGGTTCTCTTTTGAGGCTACACGTTTAGACTTACATGCCACACCAAATCCTTTCGAGTTATAACGTGTTTGTTAGGAGATACAAGCTAATTTTTTAAGATGCGTTATTTCTTCTCATAAAGGTTAAATGTTTCCAATACGTATGTATTTGCCTTTACTCTGCAACACTGTATTTCCTTATAACGTGGTAATCTTGCACATTCTTCCGAGAGAAAAACTCTCCTGTGCGTTCTCTTTAGAGGCTACATGCTTAGACATACACGCAACACCAAAGCTTTTCGAATTACAACCTGTTTTAAGGAAATCCCGCATTGTGCGAAATTATCTTGTTTTTCCTACACAACACATTGTAACTCGAAAAGCTTTGGTGTTGCGTGTATGTCTAAACGTGTGGCCTCAAAAGAGAATGCACAGGAGAGTTTTCTCTCGAAAGAATATATAAGAATACCACGTTATAAGGAAATACAGTGTTGCAGAGTAAAGACAAATACGTATGTATTTGAAACACTTTACGAGATGAAATAACGCATCGTACAAAATTAGCTTGTATCTCCTAAACAACACGATGTAACTCGAAAAGATTTGGTATGGCGTGTACGTCTAAACGTGCAGCCTCAAAGAGAACTCACAGGAGAATTTTCTTTCGTCTATAAGGAAATACAATTTTTCCTAAACAACACCTTGTAACTCGAAAAGCTTTGGTGTTGCGTGTGTGTCTAAGCGTGTAACCTCAAAAGAGAACGCACAGGATAGTTTTATCTCGAAAGAATATGTAAGAATACCACGTTATAAGGAAATACAATGTTGCAGAGTAAAGACAAATACGTACTGGAAACACTTTACGAGACGAATTAATGCATCGAAAAAAATTAGCTTGTATCTCCTAAACAACACATTGTAACTCGAAAAGATTTGGTATGGCATGTACGTCTAAACGTGTAGCCTCGAAAGAGAACCCACAGGAGAATTTTCTTTCTTCAAAATTTTTCAGAAAACCACGTTTTAAGGAAATCCCGCATCATGCGAAATCATCCTCTTTTTCCTAAATAACATGTTGTAACTCGAAAAGCTTTGGTGTTGCGTGTATGTGTAAGTGAGGAGCCTCAAAAGAGAAGGCACAGGAAAGTTTTCTCTCGAAAGAATATGCAAGAATACCACGTTATAAGGAAATACAATTTTTGCAGAGTAAAGACAAATAAGTACTTATTGGAAACACTTTAGGAGAAGAAATAACGCATCGTACAAAATTAGCTTGTATCTCCTAAACAACACGTTGTAACTTGAAAAGATTTGGTGTGACGTGTATGTCTCAACGTGTAGCCTCAAAAGGGAACCCATGAAGATCCAGAAATGAAACCACACACCTATGGCCACTTGATCCTCGACAAAGAGGCTGAAAACATCCAATGGAAAAAAGATAGCCTTTTCAACAAATGGTGCTGGTTCAACTGGAGGTCAGCATGCAGAAGAATGCGAATTGATCCATCCTTGTCTCCTTGTACTAAGCTCAAATCCAAATGGATCAAGGACCTCCACATAAAGCCAGACACTCTGAAGCTAATAGAAAAGAAACTGGGGAAGACCGTTGAGGACATCGGTACAGGGAAAAAGTTTCTGAACAGAACACCAATAGCGTATGCTCTAAGAGCAAGAATTGACAAAAGGGACCTCATAAAGTTACAAAGTTTCTGTAAGGCAAAGGACCCCATCAAGAGGACAAGTCGGCAACCAACAAATTGGGAAAAGATCTTCACCAATCCTACATCAGATAGAGGGCTAATATCCAATATATATAAAGAACTCAAGAAGTTAGACTCCAGAAAACCGAACAATCCTATTAAAAAATGGGGTACAGAGTTAAACAAAGAATTCACACCTGAAGAACTTCGGATGGCGGAGAAGCATCTTAAAAAATGCTCAACTTCATTAGTCATTAGGGAAATGCAAATCAAAACAACCCTGAGATTTCATCTTACACCAGTCAGAATGGCTAAGATTAAAAATTCAGGAGACAGCAGGTGTTGGAGAGGGTGTGGAGAAAGAGGAACACTCCTCCACTGCTGGTGGGGCTGCAAATTGGTACAACCACTCTGGAAATCAGTCTGGCGGTTCCTCCGAAAACTGGGCACCTCACTTCCAGAAGATCCTGCTATACCACTCCTGGGCATATACCCAGAGGATTCCCCACCATATAATAAGGATACATGCTCTACTATGTTCATAGCAGCCCTATTTATAATTGCCAGATGCTGGAAAGAACCCAGGTATCCCTCAACAGAAGAGTGGATACAAAAAATGTGGTATATCTACACAATGGAGTACTATTCAGCCATTAGAAACAATGAATTCATGAAATTCTTAGGCAAATGGATGGAGCTAGAGAACATCATACTAAGTGAGGTAACCCAGACTCAAAAGGTGAATCATGGTATGCACTCACTAATATGTGGTTATTAACCTAGAAAACTGGAATACCCGAAACATAATCCACACATCAAATGAGGTACAAGGAGAAAGGAGGACTGGCCCCTGGTTCTGGAGAGACTCAGTGAAATAGTATTCGGCAAAACCAGAACAGGGAAGTGGGAAGGGGTGGGTGGGAGGACAGGGAAAGAGAAGGGGACTTAAGGGACTTCCGGGGAGTGGGGGGCTAGAAAAGGGGAAATCATTTGAAATGTAAATAAATTATATCGAATAAAAAAAAGAAAAAAAAAAGAGAACCCACAGGAGAACTTTCTTTCGTCAAATTTTTTCAGAAAACCAGGTTTTATGGAAATCTCGCATCGTGCGAAATTATCTTGTTTTTCCTAAACAACACGTTGTAACTCGAAAAGCTTTGGCGTTGCGTGTATGTCTAAGCGTGTAGCCCAAAAGAGAATGCACAGGAGAGTTTTCCCTCGAAAGAATATGTAAGAATACCACGTTATAAGGAAATACAGTGTTGCAGAGTAAAGACAATTAAGTACATATTGGAAACACTTTATGAGAAGAAATAACGCATCGTACAAAATTAACTTGTATCTCCTAAACAACACGTTGTAACTCGAAAAGCTTTGGTGTTGCGTGTATGTCTAAGCGTGTAGCCTCAAAAGAGAACTCACAGGAGAGTTTTCTCTTGAAAGAATATGTAAGAATACCACATTATAAGGAAATACAGTGTTGTAGAGTAAAGACAAATACTTATGTATTGGAAACACTTTACAAGAAGAAATAACGCATCGTAAAAAATTTGCTTGTATCTCCTAAACAACAAGTTGTAACTCAAAAAGATTTGGTGTGGCATGTACATCTAAACCTGTAGCCTCAAAAGACAATGCACAGGAAAACTTTCTTTCGTCAAAATTTGTCAGAAAACCACATTTTAAGGATATCTGCTTCATGCAAAATTATCTTGTTTTTCCTAAACAACACGTTGTAACTCGAAAAGCTTTGGTGTTGCGTGTATGTGTGAGCATGTAGCCTCTAAAGAGAATGCACAGGAAAGTTTTCTCTCGCAAGAACATGTAAGAATTGAACATTATAAGGAAATACAGTGTTGCAGAGTAAAGACAAATACGTAAGTTTGGAAACACTTTACGAGAAGAAATAAAGCATCGTACAAAATTAGCTTGTATCTCCTAAACAACACGTGGTAACTCGATAGGATTCGGTGTGGCGTGTACCTCTAAATGTGTAGCGTCAAAAGAGTACCCACAGGAGAATTTTCTTTCGTCAAAATTTGTCAGAACACCACGTTTTAAGGAAATCCCGCATCGTGCGAAATTATCTTGTTTTTCATAAACAACACGTTGTAACTCGAAAAGCTTTGATGTTGCCTGTATGTCTAAGTGTGTAGCCTCAAAAGGGAACGCACAGGATAGTTTTCTATCGAAAGAATATGTAAGAATACCACGTTATAAGGATATACAATGTTGCAGAGTAAAGACAAATACGTATATGTTGGAAACACTTTACGAGAAGAATAAACACATCGTAAAAAATTAGCTTGTATCTCCTAAACAACACGTTGTAACTCGAAAAGATTTGGTGTGGCATGTACGTCTAAACGTGTAGCCTCAAAAGAGCACCCACAGGAGAATTTTCTTTTGTCAAAATTTTTCAGAAAACGACGTTTTAAGGAAATCCCGCATCATGCGAAATCATCTTCTTTTTCCTAAACAACATGTTGTAACTCGAAAAGCTTTGGTGTTGCTTGTATGTGTAAGTGTGGAGCCTCAAAAGAGAAAGCACAGGAGAGTTTTCTCTCGAAAGAATATGCAAGAATACCACGTTATAAGGAAATACAATTTTGCAGAGTAAAGAAAATAAGTACTTATTGGAAACACTTTATGAGAAGAAATAACGCAGCATACAAAATTAGCTTGTATCTCCTAAACAACACGTTGTAACTTGAAAAGATTTGGTGTGACGTGTATGTCTCAACGTGTAGCCTCAAAAGAGAACCCACAGGAGAACTTTCTTTCGTCAAATTTTTTCAGAAAACCACGTTTTATGGAAATCTCGCATCGTGCGAAATTATCTTGTTTTTCCTAAACAACACGTTGTAACTCGAAAAGCTTTGGCGTTGCGTGTATGTCTAAGCGTGTAGCCCAAAAGAGAATGCACAGGAGAGTTTTCCCTTGAAAGAATATGTAAGAATACCACGTTATAAGGAAATACAGTGTTGCAGAGTAAAGACAATTAAGTACATATTGGAAACACTTTATGAGAAGAAATAACGCATCGTACAAAATTAACTTGTATCTCCTAAACAACACGTTGTAACTCGAAAAGCTTTGGTGTTGCGTGTATGTCTAAGCGTGTAGCCTCAAAAGAGAACTCACAGGAGAGTTTTCTCTTGAAAGAATTTGTAAGAATACTACGTTATAAGGAAATACAGTGTTGTAGAGTAAAGACAAATACTTATGTATTGGAAACACTTTACAAGAAGAAATAAAAAATCGTAAAAGATTTGCTTGTATCTCCTAAACAACAGGTTGTAACTCAAAAAGATTTGGTGTGGCATGTATGTCTAAACCTGTAGCCTCAAAAGACAATGCACAGGAGAACTTTCTTTCGTCAAAATTTGTCAGAAAACCACGTTTTAAGGATATCTGCATCGTGCAAAATTATCTTGTTTTTCCTAAACAACACGTTGTAACTCGAAAAGCTTTGGTGTTGCCTGTATGTGTGAGCATGTAGCCTCTAAAGAGAATGCACAGGAAAGTTTTCTCTCGCAAGAACATGTAAGAATTCAACATTATAAGGAAATACAGTGTTGCAGAGTAAAGACAAATACGTAAGTTTGGAAACACTTTACGAGAAGAAATAAAGCATCGTACAAAATTAGCTTGTATCTCCTAAACAACACGTAGTAACTCGATAGGATTTGGTGTGGCGTGTACCTCTAAACGTGTAGCGTCAAAAGAGTACCCACAGGAGAATTTTCTTTCGTCAAAATTTGTCAGAACACCACGTTTTAAGGAAATCCCGCATCGTGTGAAATTATCTTGTTTTTCATAAACAACACGTTGTAACTCGAAAAGCTTTGATGTTGCCTGTATGTCTAAGTGTGTAGCCTCAAAGGGGAACGCACAGGATAGTTTTCTATCGAAAGAATATGTAAGAATACCACGTTATAAGGATATACAATGTTGCAGAGTAAAGACAAATACATATATGTTGGAAACACTTTACGAGAAGAATAAACACATTGTAAAAAATTAGCTTGTATCTCCTAAACAACACGTTGTAACTCAACAAGATTTGGTGTGGCATGTACGTCTAAACGTGTAGCCTCAAAAGAGAGCCCACAGGAGAATTTTCTTTTGTCAAAATTTTTCAGAAAACCACGTTTTAAGGAAATACCACATCATGCGAAATCATCTTCTTTTTCCTAAACAACATGTTGTAACTCGAAAAGCTTTGGTGTTGCGTGTATGTGTAAGTGTGGAGCCTCAAAAGAGAAGGCACAGGAGAGTTTTCTCTCGAAAGAATATGCAAGAATACCACGTTATAAGGAAATACAATTTTGCAGAGTAAAGAAAATAAGTACTTATTGGAAACACTTTATGAGAAAAAATAACGCATCGTAAAAAATTAGCTTGTACCTCCTAAACAACACGTTGTAACTCGAAAAGATTTGGTGTGACGTGTACGTCTAAACATGTAGCCTAAAAAGAGAACCCACAGGAGAACTTTCTTTCGTCAAAATTTTTCAGAAAACCACGTTTTATGGAAATCTCGCATCGTGCGAAATTATCTTGTTTTTCCTAAACAACACGTTGTAACTCGAATAGCTTTGGCGTTGTGTGTATGTCTAAGCGTGCAGCCCAAAAGAGAACGCACAGGAGAGTTTTCCCTCGAAAGAATATGTAAGAATACCACGTTATAAGGAAATACAGTGTTGCAGAGTAAAGACAATTAATTACGTATTGGACACACTTTACAAGAAGAAATAACGCATCGAAAAAAATTTCCATGTATCTCCTAAACAACAAGTTGTAACTCGAAAAGGTTTGATGTGGCGTGTACGTCTAAACCTGTAGCCTCAAAAGACAATGCACAGGAGAACTTTCTTTAGTCAAAATTTGTCAGAAAACCACGTTTTAATGATATCCCACATCGTGCAAAATTATCTTGTTTTTCCTAAACAACACGTTGTAACTCGAAAAGCTTTGGTGTTGCGTGTATATCTAAGCATGTAGCTTCTAAAGAGAATGCACAGGAGAGTTTTCTCTCGAAAGAACATGTAAGAATACAGTGTTATAAGGAAATACAGTGTTGCAGAGTAAAGACAAATATGTACATATTGGAAACTCTTTACAAGAAGAAATAACGCATCGTAGAAAATTAGCTTTTATCTCCTAAACAACACGTGGCAATTCGAAAGGATTTGGTGTGGCGTGCACGTCTAAACGTGTAGCCTCAAAAGAGAACCCACAGGAGAATTTTCTTTAGTCAAAATTTGTCAGAACACCAAGTTTTAAGGAAATCCCGCATCGTGCGAAATTATCTTGTTTTTCATAAACAACACATTGTAACTTGAAAAGCTTTGGTGTTGCCTGTATGTCTAAGTGTGTAGCCTCAAAAGGGAAGGCACAGGATAGTTTTCTCTCGAAAGAATGTGTAAGAATACCACGTTATAAGGAAATACAGTGTTGCAGAGTAAAGACAAATACGTACGTATTGGAAACACTTTAGGAGAAGAAATAAAGCATCGTACAAAATTAGCTTGTATCTCCTAAACAACACGTGGCAACTCGAAAGGATTATGTGTGGCGTGCACATCTAAACGTGAAGCTTCAAAAGAGAACCAACAGAATAATTTTCGTTCATCAAAATTTGTCAGAAGACCATGTTTTAAGGAAATCAGGCATCGTGCGAAATTATCTTGCTTTTTATAAACAACACGTTGTAACTCAAAAAGCTTTGGTGTTGCCTGTATATCTAAGTGTTTAGCCTCAAAAGGGAATGCACAGAATAGTTTTCTATCGAAAGAATATGTAAGAATACCACGTTATAAGGAAATACAGTGTTGCAGAGTAAAGACAAATATGTACGTATTGGAAACACTTTACGAGAATTAACGCATTATAAAAAAAATTAGCTTGTATGTCCTAAACAACACGTTGTAACTCGAAAAGATTTGGTGTGACGTGTATGTCTAAATATGTAGCCTCAAAAGAGAACCCACAGGAGAATTTTCTTTCGTCAAAATTTTTCAGAAAACCAGGTTTTTAGGAAATCCCGCATCGTGCGAAATCATCTTCTTTTTCCTAAACAACATGTTGTAACTCGAAAAGCTTTTGTGTTGCGTGTTTGTCTAATCGTGTAGACTCAAAAGAGAATGCACAGGAGAATTTTCCCTCGAAAGAATATGTAAGAATACCATGTTATAAGGAAATACAGTGTTGCAGAGTATAGACAAATATGTACGTATTGGAAACACTTTACGAGAAGAAATAGTGCATCGTACAATATTTGCTTGTATCTCCTAAACAACACGTTGTATCTCAAAATTATTTGGTGTGGCTCGTACGGCTACACGTGTAGCTTCAAAAGAGAACCCATAGGAGAACTTTCTTTCGTCAAAATTTGTCAGAAAACCACGTTTTAAGGAAATCCCGCATCGTGGAAAATTATCTTGTTTTTCCTAAACAACACGTTGTAACTCGAAAAGCTTTGGTGTTGCGTGTATGTCTGAGCATGTAGCCTCTAAAGAGAATGCACAGGAGAGTTTTCTCTCTAAAGAACATGTAAGAATACAACGTTATAAGGAAATACAGTGTTGCAGAGTAAAGACAAATACGTACGTATTGGAACCACTTTACGAAAAGAAATAACGCAGCATACAAAATTAGCTTGTATCTCTTAAACAACACGTGGTAACTCGAAAGGATTTGGTGTGGCGTGCACGTCTAAACGTGTAGCCTCAAAAGAGAAGCCACAGGAGAATTTTCTTTCGTCAAAATTTGTCAGAAAACCACGTTTATGGAAATCCCGCATCGTGCAAAATTATCTTGTTTTCCATAAACAACACGTTGTAACTCGAAAAGCTTTGGTGTTGCCTGTATGTCTACGTGTGTAGCCTAAAAGGGAACGCACAGGATAGTTTTCCCTCGAAGGAATATGAAGAATACCACGTTATAAGGAAATATAATGTCGCAGTGTAAAGACAAATATGTACTTATTGGAAACACTTTACGAGAAGAATTAACGCATCGTAAAAAATTAGCTTATATCTCCTAAACAACACGTTGTAATTCGAAAAGATTTGGTGTGGCTCGTACCTCTACACGAGTAGCCACAAAAGAGAACCCACAGGAGAACTTTCTTTCGTCAAAATTTTTCAGAAAACCACGTTTTATGGAAATCTCGCATCATGCTAAATTATCTTGTTATTCCTAAACAACACATTGTAACTCGAAAAGCTTTGGCGTAGCGTGTTTGTCTAAGCGTGTCCCCTCAAAAGAGAACGCACAGGAGAGTTTTCCCTCGAAATAATATGTAAGAATACTATGTTATAAGGAAATACAGTGTTGCAGATTAAAGACAAATAAGTATGTATTGGAAACACTTTACGAGAAGAAATAATGCATCGTACAAAATTAGCTTGTATCTCCTAAACAACACGTGGTAACTCGAAAGGATTTGGTGTGGCGTGTACGTCTAAACGTGTAGCCTCAAAGGAGAACCCACAGGAGAATTTTCTTTATTCAAAATTTTTCAGAAAACCACGTTTTAAGGAAATCCCGCATCGTGCGAAATCATCTTCTTTTTCCTAAACAACATGTTGTAACTCGAAAAGCTATGGTGTTGCGTGTATGTGTAAGCGTGGAGCCTCAAAAGAGAAGGCACTGGAGAGTATTCTCTCGAAAGAATATGTAAGAATTCCACGTTATAAGGAAATACAATTTTGCAGAGTAAAGACCAATAAGTACAAATTGGAAACACTTTACGAGAAGAAATAACGCATCTTACAAAATTATCTTGTATTTCCTAAACAACACGTTGTAACTCAAAAAGATTTGGTGTGACGTGTACGTCTAAAAGTGTAGCCTCAAACGAGAACCCACAGGAGAATTTTCTTTCATCAAAATTTGTCAGAAACCACGTTTTAAGGAAGTCTCGCATCGTGCGAAATTATCTTGTTTTTCCTAAACAACACGTTGTAACTCGAAAAGCTTTGGTGTTGCGTGTATGTCTACGCGTGTAGCCTCAAAAGAGAACGCACAGGAGAGTTTTCTCTCGAAAGAATATGTAAGAATACTACGTTATAAGGAAATACAGTGTTGCAGAGTAGAGACAACTACGTACGTATTGGAAACACTTTAAGAGAAGAAATATCGCATCCTAGAAAATTAGCTTGTATCTCCTAAACAACACGTAGTAACTCGAAAAGATTTGGTGTGGCTCGTACCTCTACACGTGCAGCCTCAATAGAGAACCCACAGGAGAACTTTGTTTCGTCAAAATTTTTCAGAAAACCACGTTTAATGGAAATCTCGTATCGTGCGAAATTATCTTGTTTTTCCTAAACAACACGTTGTGACTCCAAAAGCTTTGGCGTTGCATGTTTGTCTAAGCGTGTAACCTCAAAAGAGAATGCACAGGATTGTTTTCCCTCGAAAGAATATGTAAGAATACCACATTATAAGGAAATACAGTGTTGCAGAGTAAAGACAAATAAGTACATATTGGAAACACTATATGAGAAGAAATAACGCATTGTACAGTATTTGCTTGTATCTCCTAAACAACACGTTGTAACTCAAAAATGTTTCGTGTGGCTCGTATGTCTACACGTTTAGCCTCAAAAGAGAACACACAGGAGAACTTTCTTTCTTCAAAATTTGTCAGAAAACCACGTTTTAAGGAAATCCCGCATCGTGCAAAATTATCTTGTTTTTCCTAAACAACACGTTGTAACTCGAAAAGCTTTGGTGTTGCGTGTATGTCTGAGCATGTAGCCTCTAAAGAGAATGCACAGGAGAGTTTTCTCTCGAAAGAACATGAAAGAATACAACGTTATAAGGAAATACAGTGTTGCAGAGTAAAGAAAAATACGTACATATTGGAAACACTTTACGAGAAGAAATAACGCATCATACAAAATTAGCTTGTATCTCCTAAACAACACGTGGTAACTCAAAAGGATTTGGTGTGGCGTGTACATCTAAACGTGTAGCCTCAAAAGAGAACCCACAGGAGAATTTTCTTTCGTCAAAATTTGTCAGAAAACCACGTTTTATGGAAATCTCGCATCATGCCAAATTATCTTGTTTTTCCTAAACAACACATTGTAACTCGAAAAACTTTGGCGTTGCATGTTTCTCTAAGCGTGTAGCCTCAAAAGAGAACGCACAGGAGAGTTTTCCCTCGAAATAATATGTAAGAATACCACGTTATAAGCAAATACAGTGTTGCAGAGTAAAGACAAATAAGTACGTATCGGAAACACTTTACAAGAAGAAATAACGCATCGTACAAAATTAGCTTGTATCTCCTAAAGAACACGTGGTAACTCGAAAGGATTTGGTGTGGCATGTACGTCTAAATGTGTAGCCTCAAAAGAGAACCCACAGGAGAATTTTCTTACTTCAAAATTTTTCAGAACACCTCGTTTTAAGGAAATGCCACATCATGCGAAATCATCTTCTTTTTCCTAAACAACATGTTGTAACTCGAAAAGCTTTGGTGTTGCGTGTATGTGTAAACGTGTAGCCTCAAAAGAGAAGGCACAGGAGAATTTTCTCTCGAAAGAATATGTAAGAATATCACGTTATAAGGAAATACAATTTTGCAGAGTAAAGACAAATAAGTACATATTGGAAACACTTTACGAGAAGAAATAACGCATCGTAAAAAATTAGCTTGTATCTCCTAAACAACACGTTGTAACTCGAAAAGATTTGGTGTGACGTGTAAGTCTAAAAGTGTAGCCTCAAACGAGAACCCACAGGAGAATCTTCTTTCATCAAAATTTGTCAGAAACCACGTTTTAAGGAAATCTCACATCGTACGAAATTATCTTGTTTTTCCTAAACAACACGTTGTAACTCGAAAAGCTTTTGTGTTGCGTGTATGTGTAAGCCTGTAGCCTCAAAAGAGAAGGCACAGGAGAATTTTCTCTCGAAAGAAGATGTAAGAATATCACGTTATAAGGAAATACAATTTTGCAGAGTAAAGACAAATAAGTACATATTGGAAACACTTTACGAGAAGAAATAACGCATCGTACAAAATTAGCTTGTATCTCCTAAACAACACGTTGTAACTCGAAAAGATTTGGTGTGACGTGTAAGTCTAAAAGTGTAGCCTCAAACGAGAACCCACAGGAGAATCTTCTTTCATCAAAATTTGTCAGAAACCACGTTTTAAGGAAATCTCACATCGTACGAAATTATCTTGTTTTTCCTAAACAACACGTTGTAACTCGAAAAGCTTTTGTGTTGCGTGTATGTGTAAGCGTGTAGCCTCAAAAGAGAAGGCACAGGAGAATTTTCTCTCGAAAGAAGATGTAAGAATATCACGTTATAAGGAATACAATTTTGCAGAGTAAAGACAAATAAGTACATATTGGAAACACTTTACGAGAAGAAATAATGCATCGTACAAAATTAGCTTGTATCTCCTAAACAACACGTTGTAACTGGAAAAGATTTGGTGTGACGTGTAAGTCTAAAAGTGTAGCCTCAAACGAGAACCCACAGGAGAATCTTCTTTCATCAAAATTTGTCAGAAACCAAGTTTTAAGGAAATCTCGCATCGTACGAAATTATCTTGTTTTTCCTAAACAACACGTTGTAACTCGAAAAGCTTTGGTGTTGCGTGTATGTCTAAGCCTGTAGCCTCAAAAGAGAGCACACAGGAGAGTTTTCGCTCGAAAGAATATGTAAGAATACCACGTTATAAGGAAATACAGTGTTGCAGAGTAAAGACAAATACTATTGGAAACACTTTAAGAGAAGAAATAAGGCAACGTAAAAAATTAGCTTGTATCTCCTAAACAACAAGTTGTAACTCGAAAAGATTTGGTGTGACTCGGACCTCTACACGTGTAGTCTCAAAAGAGAACCCACAGGAGAACTTTGTTTCGTCAAAATTTTTCAGAAAACCACGTTTTATGGAAATCTCGCATCCTGTGAAATTATCTTGTTTTTCCTAAACAACACATTGTAACTCGAAAAGCTTTGGCGTTGCGTGTATGTCTAAGCGTATGGCCTCTAAAGAGAACGCACAGGAGAGTTTTCTCTTGAAAGAATATGTAAGAATACAACGTTATAAGGAAATACAGTGTTGCAGAGTAAAGACAAATACGTACTTATTGGAAACACTTTACGAGAAGAAATAACGAATCATACAAAATTAGCTTGTATCTCCTAAACAACACGTGGTAAATCGAAAGGATTTGGTGTGGCGTGTACGTCTAAACGTGTAGCCTCAAAAGAGAACCCACTGAAGAATTTTCTTTCGTCAAAATGTTTCAGAAAACTACGTTTTAAGGAAATCCCGCATCGTGCAAAATTATCTTGTTTTTCATAAACAACACGTTGTAACTCAAAAAGCTTTGGTGTTGCCTGTATGTCTAAGTGTGTAGCCTAAAAAGGGAACGCACAGGATAGTTTTCTCTCGTAAGAATATATAAGAATACCACGTTATAAGGAAATACAGTGTTGCAGAGTAAAGACAAGTACTTACATATTGGAAACACTTTACGAGAAGAAGTAACGCATCTTACAAAATTATGCTTGTATCTCCGAAGCAACATGTTGTAATTCGAAAAGATTTGGTGTGGCATGTACGTCTAAACGTGTAGCCTCAAAAGAGACCCACAGGAGAATTTTCTTTCGACAAAATTTTTCAGAAAACCTCGTTTTAAGGAAATCCTGCATCGTGCGAAATCATCTTCTTTTTCCTAAACAACATGTTGTAACTCGAAAAGATTTGGTGTTGCGTGTATGGGTAAGCGTGGATCATCAAAAGAGAAGGCACAGGAGAGTTTTCTCTCGAAAGAATACTTAAGAATACCACGTTATAAGGAAATACAATTTTGCAGAGTAAAGACAAATAAGTACATATTGGAAACACTTTACGAGAAGAAATAACTCATCATACAAAATTAGCTTGTATCTCCTAACAACACCTTGTAACTCCAAAGGATTTGGTGTGAGGTGTACGTTTAAACGTGTAGCCTCAAAAGAGAACCCACAGAAGAACTTTCTTTCATCAAAATTTGTCGGAAACCACGTTTTAAGGAAATCTCGCATCCTGCGATATTATCTTGTTTTTCCTAAACAACACGTTGTAACTCGAAAAGCTTTGGTGTTGCGTGTATGTCTAAGCTTTTAGCCTCAAAAGAGAACGCACAGGAGAGTTTTCTCTCGAAAGAATATGTAAGAATACCACGTTATAAGGAAATACAGTGTTGCAGAGTAAAGACAAATACGTACCTATTGGAAACTCTTTAAGAGAAGTAAGTTACAACGTGTTGTTTAGGAACTAGAAGCTAATTTTGTACGATGCGTTATTTCTTCTCTAAAGTGTTTCCAATACGTATGTATTTGCCTTTAGTCTGCAACACTGTATTTCCTTATAACGTGGTATTCTTATATCTTCTTTCGAGAGAAAACTCTCCTGTGTGTCCTCTTTTGAGGCTACACACTTAGACATACACGCAACACCAAAGCTTTTCGCGTTACAACGTGTTGTTTAGGAAAAACAAGATAATTTTGCACGATTAGGAATTTCCTTAATACGTGGTTTTCTGACAAATTTTGACCAAAGAAAATTCTACTATGGGTTCTCTTTTGAGACTACACGTTTAGACGTACAGGCCACACCAAATCTTTTTAAGTTACAACGTGTTGGTTAGGAGATACAAGCTAATTTTGTACGATGCGTTATTTCTTCTCCTAAAGTTTTCCCAATAAGTAAGTATTTGTCTTTACTCAGCAACACTGTATTTCCTTATAACATGGTATTCTTACATATTTTTTCGAGAGAAAACTCTCCTGTGCATTCCCATTTGAGGCTACACGCTTAGACATACAAGCAACAGCAAAGCTTTTCGAGTTACAACGTGTTGTTTAGGAAGAACAAGATAATTTCTCACGATGCGGGATTTCCATAAAACGTGGTTTTCTGACAAATTTTGAAGAAAGAAAATTGTCCTGTGGGTTCTCTTTTGAGGCTACACGTTTAGACATACACGCGACACCAAATCTTTTTGAGTTACAACTTGTTGTTTAGGAGATACAAGCTAATTTTTTTACGATGCGTTATTTCGTCTCGTAATGTTTAAGTGTTTCCAATATGTATGTATTTGCCTTTATTCTGCAACACTGTATTTCCTTATAACGTGGTATTCCTACATATGCTTTCGGGAGAAAACTCCCATGTGCGTTCTCTTTTGAGGCTACACCTTAGACGTACACGCCACACCAAATCTTTTTGAGTTACAACTTGTTGTTTAGGAGATACAAGCTAATTTTTTAAAGATGAATTATTTATTCTCGTAAAGTTTAAGTGTTTCCAATACGTATGTATTTGCCTTTACTCTGCAACACTGTATTTCCTTATAACGTGATATTCTTACATATTCTTTCGAGAGAAAACTCTCCTGTGCGTTCTCTTTGGAGGCTACACGCTTAGACATTCACGCAACACCAAAGCTTTTCGAGTTACAACGTGTTGTTTAGGAAAAACAAGATAATTTCGCATGATGCGGGATTTCCTTAAAACCTGGTTTTCTGACAAATTTTGACGAAAGAAAATTCTTCTGTGGGTTCTTATTTGAGGCTGCACGTTTAGACGTACACGCCACACCAAATCCTTTCGAATTATAACGTGTTGTTTAGGATATAGAAGCTAATTTTGTACTACGTGTTATTTCTTCTCGTAAAGCTTAAGTGTTTCCAATAAGTATGTATTTGTCTTTACTCTGCAACACTGTATTCCCTTATAACGTGGTATTCTTACATATTCTTTCGAGAGAAAACTCTCCTGTGCGTTCTCTTTTGAGGCTACACGCTTAGACATACACGCAACACCAAAGTTTTTCGAGTTGCAACCTGTTGTTTCCAATAAGTACATATTTGTCTATACTCTGCAACACTGTATTTCCTAATAACGTGGTATTCTCACATATTCTTTCGAGAGAAAACTATCCTGTGCGTTCTCTTTGGAGGCTACACGCTTAGTGTTTCCAATAAGTATGTATTTGTCTTTACTCTGCAACATTGTATTTCCTTATAACGTGGTATTCCTACATATTCTTTCGAGAGAAAACTCTCCTGTACGTTCTCTTTTGAGGCTACACCCTTAGACATATATGCAACATCAAAGTTTTTCGAGTTACAACATGTTGTTTAGGAAAAACAAGATAATTTCGCACGATGCAGGATTTCCTTAAAACGTGGTTTTCTGACAAATTTTGACGAAAGAAAACCCTCCTGTGGGTTCTCCTTTGAGGCTACACGTTTAGTCGTACACGCCACAACAAATCTTTTCGAGTTGCAACGTGTTGTTTAGGAGATACAAGCTAATTTTGCATGATGCGTTATTTCTTCTCGTAAAGTGTTTCCAATAAGTACATATTTGTCTATACTCTGCAACACTGTATTTCCTTATAACGTGGTATTCTTACATATTCTTTCGAGAGAAAACTATCCTGTGCGTTCTCTTTGGAGGCTACACGCTTAGACATACACACACCACCAAAGCTTTTCGAGTTACAACGTGTTGATTAGGAAAAACAGGATAATTTCGCACGATGCGGGATTTCCTTAAAATGTGGTTTTCTGACGAATTTTGACGTAAGAAAATTCTCCTGTGGGTTCTCTTTTGAGGCTACACATTTAGACGTGCACGCCACACCAAATCTTTTTGAGTTACCACGTGTTGTTTAGGAGATACAAGCAAATTTTGTACCACGCATTATTTCTTCTCATAATATGTTTCCAATACGTATGTATTTGTCTTTACTCTGCAGCAATATATTTCCTTATAACGTGGTATTCTTCCATATTCTTTCGAGAGAAAACTCTACTGTGCATTCTCTTTTGAGGCTACACGCTTACACATACACCCAACACCAAAGCTTTTCGCGTTACAATGTATTGTTTATGAAAAACAAGATAATTGCGCACAATGCGGGATTTCCTTAAAACGTGGTTTTCTGACAAATTTTGACGAAAGAAAATTATCCTGGGGGTTCTCTTTTGAGGCTACATATTTAGACATACACGCCACACCAAATCTTTTCGAGTTACAACGTGTTGTTTAGGAGATACAAGCTAATTTTGTACGATGCGTTATTTCTTCTCCTAAAGTGTTTCCAATATGTACGTATTTGTCTTTACTCTACAACACTGTATTTCCTTATAACATGGTGTTCGTACATATTCTTTCGAGAGAAAACTCTCCTGTGCATTCTCTTTTGAGGCTACACGCTTAGACATACACGCAACACCAAAGCATTTCGAGTTAGAACGTGTTGTTTAGGAAAAACAAGATAATTTCGCACGATGCGGGAATTCCTTAAAACGTGGTTTTCTGACAAATTTTGAGGAAATAAAATTCTCCTGTGGGTTTTCATTTGAGGCTAAACGTTTAGACGTACACGCCACACCAAATGTTTTCGAGTTACAACGTGTTCTTTAGGAGATACAAGCTAATTTTTTACGATGCTTTATATCTTCTTGTAAAGTTTAAGTGTTTCCAAAAGGAACGTATTTATCTTTAATTTGCCACAATGTATTTCCTTATAACGTGGTATTCTTACATACTCGTTCGAGAGAAATCTCTCCTGTGCATTCTCTTTTGAGGCTACATGCTTAGACATACACGCAACACCAAAGATTTTCGAGTTACAATGTGTTGTTTAGGAAAAACAAGATAGTTTCGCATGATGCGGGATTTCCTTAATAAGTGGTTTTCTGACAAATTTTGACGAAAGAAAATTCTCCTGTGGGTTCTCTTTTGAGGCTACACGTTTAGACGTACATGCCACACCTAATCTTTTCGAGTTACACCGTGTTGTTTAGGAGATACAAACTAATTTTTTACGATGCGTTATTTCTTCTCATAGAGTGTTTCAAATACATACGTATTTGTCTTTACTCTGCAAAACTGTATTTCCTTATAATGTGGTATTCTTACATGTTCTTTCGAGAGAAAACTCTCCTGTGCGTTCTCTTTTGAGGCTACACGCTTAGACATACACGCAACATCAAAGCTTTTCGAGTTACAACGTGTTGTTTAGGAAAAACAAGATAATTTCGCACGATGAGTGATTTCCTTAAAACATGGATTTCTGACAAATTTTACGAACAAAAATTCTCCTGTGGGTTCTCTTTTGAGGCTACACGTTTAGACGTACACGCCACACCAAATCTTTTCGAGTTACAATGTGTTGTTTAGGAGATACAAGCTAATTTTGTACGATGCGTTCTTTCTTCTCATAAAGTTTTTCCAATAAGTAAGTATATGTCTTTACTCTGCAACACTGTATTTCCTTATAACATGGTACTCTTACATATTTTTTCGAGAGAAAACTCTCCTGTGCGTTCTCATTTGAGGCTACACGCTGAGACATACACGCAACAGCAAAGCTTTTCGAGTTACAACGTGTTGTTTAGGAAGAACAAGATAATTTCTCACGATGCGGGATTTCCTTAAAACGTGGTTTCCTACAAATTTTGACGAAAGAAAATTCTCCTGTCGGTTCTCTTTTGAGGCTAAACGTTTAGACGTACACGCCACACCAAATCTCTTTGAGTTGCAACTTGCTGTTTAGGAGATACAAGCTAATTTTTTTACAATGAATTATTTCTTCTCGTAAAGTTTAAGTGTTTCCAATACGTATGTATTTGCCTCTACTCTGCAACACTGTATTTCCTTATAACGTGGTATTCTTACATATTCTTTCGAGAGAAAACTCTCCTGTGCGTTCTCTTTTGAGGCTACACATTTAGACATACACGCCACACCAAATCTTTTTGAGTTACAACTTGTTGTTTAGGAGATACAAGCTAATTTTTTTAAGATGAATTATTTGTTCTCGTAAAGTTTAAGTGTTTCCAATACGTATGTATTTGCCTCTACTCTGCAACACTGTATTTCCTTATAACGTGATATTCTTACATATTCTTTCGAGAGAAAACTCTCCTGTGCGTTTTCTTTGGAGGCTACACACTTAGACATTCACGCAACACCAAAGCTTTTCGAGTTACAACGTGTTGTTTAGGAAAAACAAGATAATTTCGCATGATGCGGGATTTCTTTAAAACGTGGTTTTCTGACAAATTTTGATGAAAGAAAATTCTCCTGTGGGTTCTCTTTTGAGGCTGCACGTTTAGACGTACACGCCACACCAAATCCTTTCGAGACATAACGTGTTTTTTAGGATATACAAGCTAATTTTGTACTATGTGTTATTTCTTCTCGTAAAGCTTAAGTGTTTCCAATAAGTATGTATTTGTCTTTACTCTGCAACACTGTATTTCCTTATAACTTGGTATTCCTACATATTCTTTCAGAAGAAAACTCTCCTGTGCGTTCTCTTTTGAGGCTACACGCTTAGACATACACGCACCACCAAAGCTTTTCGAGTTGCAACATTTTGTTTAGGAAAAACAAGATAATTTCGCACGATGCGGTATTTCCTTAAAACGTGGTTTTCTGACAAATTTTGACGAAAGAAAACTCTCCTGTGGGTTCTCTTTTGAGGCTACACCTTTAGACATACACGCCACACCAAATCTTGTCGAGTTACAACGTGTTGTTTAGGAGATACAAGCTAATTTTACATGATGCGTTATTTCTTCTCCTAAAGTGTTTCCAATAAATACATATTTGTCTATACTCTGCCACACTGTATTTCCTTATAACGTGATATTCTTACATATTCTTTCGAGAGAAAACTGTCCTGTGCGTTCTCTTTGGAGGCTACACGCTTAGACATTCACCCAACACCAAAGCTTTTCGAGTTACAACGTGTTGTTTAGGAAAAACAAGATAATTTCGCATGATGCGGGATTTCCTTAAAACATGGTTTTCTGAAAAATTTTGACGAAAGAAAATTCTCCTGTGGGTTCTCTTTTGAGGCTACACGTTTAGACGTACACGCCACACCAAATCCTTTCGAGTTATATCGTGTTGTTTAGGATATACAAGCTAATTTTGTACTATGTGTTATTTCTTCTCGTAAAGCTTAAGTGTTTCCAATAAGTATGTATTTGTCTTTACTCTGCAACACTCTATTTCCTTATAACGTGGTATTCTTACATATTCCTTCGAGAGAAAACTCTCCTGTGCGTTCTCTTTTGAGGCTACACGCTTAGACATACACGCACCACCAAAGCTTTTCGAGTTACAACATGTTGTTTAGGATAAACAAGATAATTTCGCACGATGCGGTATTTCCTTAAAACGTGGTTTTCTGACAAATTTTCACGAAAGAAAACTCTCCTGTGGGTTATCTTTTTAGGCTACACGTATAGACATACACGCCACACCAAATCTTGTCGAGTTACAACGTGTTGCTTAGGAGATACAAGCTAATTTTACATGATGCGTTATTTCTTCTCCTAAAGTGTTTCCAATAAGTACATATTTGTCTATACTCTGCAACACTGTATTTCCTTATAACGTGGTATTCTTACATATTCTTTCGAGAGAAAACTATCCTGTGCGTTCTCTTTGGAGGCTACACGCTTAGACATACACGCACCACCAAAGCTTTTCGAGTTACAACGTGTTGATTAGGAAAAACAAGATAATTTCGCACGATGCGGGATTTCCTTAAAACGTGGTTTTCTGACAAATTTTGACGTAAGAAAATTCTCCTGTGGGTTCTCTTTTGAGGCTACACGTTTAGATGTACAAGCCACACCAAATCTTTTTGAGTTACCACGTGTTGTTTCGGAGATATAAGCTAATTTTGTACCATGCGTTATTTCTTCTCATAATGTGTTTCCAAAACGTATGTATTTGTCTTTACTCTGCAGCAATATGTTTCCTTATAACGTGGTATTCTTACATATTCTTTCGAGAGAAAACTCTCCTGTGCATTCTCTTTTGAGGCTACATGCTTAGACATACACGCAACACCAAATCCTTTCGAGTTATAACGTGTTGTTTAGGATATACAAGCTAATTTTGTACTATGTTTTATTTCTTCTCGTAAAGTTTCAGTGTTTCCAATAAGTATTTATTTGTCTTTACTCTGCAACACTGTATTTCCTTATAACGTGGTATTCCTACATATTCTTTCGGGAGAAAACTCTCCTGTGCGTTCTCTTTTGAGGCTACACGCTTAGACATATACGCAACACCAAAGCTTTTCTAGTTACAACATGTTGTTTAGGAAAAACAAGATAATTTCGCAGGATGCAGGATTTCCTTAAAACGTGGTTTTCTGACAAATTTTGATGAAAGAAAACTCTCCTGTGGGTTCTCCTTTGAGGGTACACGTTTAGTCGTTCACGCCACACCAAATCTTTTCGAGTTACAACGTGTTGTTTAGGAGATACAAGCTAAGTTTGCATGATGTGTTATTTCTTTTCGTAAAGTGTTTCCAATAAGTACATATTTGTCTACACTCTGCAACACTGTATTTCCTTATAACGTGGTATTCTTACATATTCTTTCGAGAGAAAACTATCCCTTGCGTTCTCTTTGGAGGCTACACGCTTAGACATACACGCACCACCAAAGCTTTTCGAGTTACAACGTGTTGATTAGAAAAAACAAGATAATTTCCCACGATGCGGGATTTCCTTAAAAAGTGGTTTTCTGACAAATTTTGACGTAAGAAAATTCTCCTGTGGGTTCTCTTTTGAGGCTACACATTTAGAGGTGCACGCCACACCAAATCTTTTTGAGTTACCACGTGTTGTTTAGGAGATACAAGCAAATTTTGTACCATGCATTATTTCTTCTCATAATATGTTTCCAATACGTATGTATTTGTCTTTACTCTTTAGCAATATATTTTCTTTTAACTTGGAATTCTTACATATTCTTTCGAGAGAAAACTCTCCTGTGCATTCTCTTTTTAGGCTACACGCTTACACATACACCCAACACCAAAGCTTTTCGAGTTACAATGTTTTGTTTATGAAAAACAAGATAATTGCGCACAATGCGGGATTTCCTTAAAACGTGGTTTTCTGACAAATTTTGACGAAAGAAAATTCTCCTGGGGGTTCTCTTTTGAGGCTACATGTTTAGACGTACACGCCACACCAAATCTTTTCGAGTTACAACGTGTTGTTTAGGAGATACAAGCTAATTTTGTACGATGCGTTATTTCTTCTCCTAAAGTGTTTCCAATATGTACGTATTTGTCTTTACTCTACAACACTGTATTTCCTTATAACATGGTATTCGTACATATTCTTTCGAGAGAAAACTCTCCTGTGCATTCTCTTTTGAGGCTACACGCTTAGACATACACGCAACACCAAAGCATTTCGAGTTAGAACGTGTTGTTTAGGAAAAACAAGATAATTTCTCATGATGCGGGAATTCCTTAAAACGTGGTTTTCTGACAAATTTTGAGGAAATAAAATTCTCCTGTGGGTTTTCATTGAGGCTAAACGTTTAGACGTACACGCCACACCAAATGTTTTCGAGTTACAACGTGTTCTTTAGGAGATACAAGCTAATTTTTTACGATGCTTTATATCTTCTTGTAAAGTTTAAGTGTTTCCAAAAGGAATGTATTTATCTTTAATTTGCCACAATGTATTTCCTTATAACGTGGTATTCTTACATACTCGTTTGAGAGAAATCTCTCCTGTGCGTTCTCTTTTGAGGCTACATGCTTAGACATACACGCAACACCAAAGATTTTCGAGTTACAATGTGTTGTTTAGGAAAAACAAGGTAGTTTCGCATGATGCGGGATTTCCTTAATAAGTGGTTTTCTGACAAATTTTGACGAAAGAAAATTCTCCTGTGGGTTCTCTTTTGAGGCTACACGTTTAGACGTACATGCCACACCAAATCTTTTCGAGTTACAACGTGTTGTTTAGGAGATACAAACTAATTTTTTACGATGCGTTATTTCTTCTCATAGAGTGTTTCAAATACATATGTATTTGTCTTTACTCTGCAAAACTGTATTTCCTTATAATGTGGTATTCTTACATGTTCTTTGGAGAGAAAACTCTCCTGTGCGTTCTCTTTTGAGGCTACACGCTTAGACATACACGCAACATCAAAGCTTTTCGAGTTACAACGTGTTGTTTAGGAAAAACAAGATAATTACGCACGATGAGTGATTTCCTTAAAACATGGATTTCTGACAAATTTTACTAACAAAAATTCTCCTGTGGGTTCTCTTTTGAGTCTACACGTTTAGACGTACACACCACACCAAATCTTTTCGAGTTACAATGTGTTGTTTAGGAGATACAAGCTAATTTTGTACGATGCGTTATTTCTTCTCATAAAGTTTTTCCAATAAGTATTTGTCTTTACTCTGCAACACTGTATTTCCTTATAACGTGGTATTCTTACATATTTTTTCGAGAGAAAACTCTCCTGTGCGTTCTCGTTTGAGGCTACACGCTGAGACATACACGCAACAGCAAAGCTTTTCGAGTTACAACGTGTTGTTTAGGAAGAACAAGATAATTTCTCACGATGCGGGATTTCCTTAAAACGTGGTTTTCTGACAAATTTTGACGAAAGAAAATTCTCCTGTGGGTTCTCTTTTGAGGCTAAACGTTTAGACGTACACGCCACACCAAATCTTTTTGAGTTGCAACTTTTTGTTTAGGAGATACAAGCTAATTTTTTTACAATGAATTATTTCTTCTCGTAAAGTTTAAGTGTTTCCAATACGTATGTATTTGCCTCTACTCTGCAACACTGTATTTCCTTATAACGTGGTATTCTTACATATTCTTTCGAGAGAAAACTCTTCTGTGCGTTCTTTTTGGAGGCTACACACTTAGACATTCACGCAACACGAAAGTTTTCGAGGTACAACGTGTTGTTTAGGAAAAACAAGATAATTTCGCATGATGCGGGATTTCCTTAAAACGTGGTTTTCTGACAAATTTGAGGAAATAAAATTCTCCTGTGGGTTCTCTTTTGAGGATTCACGTGTAGACGTACACGCCAAACCAAATCCTTTTGAGTTCTAATGTGTTGTTTAGGATATACAAGCTAATTTTGTACTATGTGTTATTTCTTCTCGTAAAGCTTAAGTGTTTCCAATATGTATGTATTTGTCTTTACTCTGCAACACTGTACTTCCTAATAACGTAGTATTCCTACTTTTCTTTCGGGAGAAAACTCTCCCGTGCGTTCTCTTTTGAGGCTACATGTTTAGACGTACACGCCACACCAAATCTTTTTGAGTTGCAACTTGTTGTTTAGGAGATACAAGCTAATTTTTTTACAATGAATTATTTCTTCTCGTAGAGTTTAAGTGTTTCCAATACGTATGTATTTGCCTCTACTCTGCAACACTGTATTTCCTTATAACGTGGTATTCTTACATATTCTTTCGAGAGAAAACTCTCCTGTGCGTTCTTTTTGGAGGCTACACACTTAGACATTCACGCAACACGAAAGCTTTTCGAGGTACAACGTGTTGTTTAGGAAAAACAAGATAATTTCGCATGATGCGGGATTTCCTTAAAACGTTGTTTTCTGACAAATTTGACGAAAGAAAATTCTCCTGTGGGTTCTCTTTTGAGGATTCACGTTTAGACGTACACGCCACACCAAATCCTTTTGAGTTCTAACGTGTTGTTTAGGATATACAAGCTAATTTTGTACTATGTGCTATTTCTTCTCGTAAAGCTTAAGTGTTTCCAATATGTATGTATTTGTCTTTACTCTGCAACACTGTATTTCCTTATAACGTAGTATACCTACTTTTCTTTCGGGAGAAAACTCTCCCGTGCGTTCTCTATTGAGGCTACACGTTTAGACGTACACGCCACACCAAATCTTTTTGAGTTACAACTTGTTGTTTAGGAGATACAAGCTAATTTTTTAACGATGAATTATTTCTTCTCGTAAAGTTTAAGTGTTTCCAATATGTATATATTTGCCTCTACTCTGCAACACTGTATTTCCTTATAACGTGGTATTCTTACATATTCTTTCGAGAGAAAACTCTCCTGTGCGTTCTCTTTGGAGGCTACACGCTTAGACATTCACGCAACACCAAAGCTTTTCGAGTTACAACGTGTTGTTTAGGAAAAACAAGATAATTTCGCATGATGCGGGATTCCCTTAAAACGTGGTTTTCTGAAAAGTGTTGACGAAAGAAAATTCTCCTGTGGGTTCTCTTATGAGGCTACACGTTTAGATGTACACGCCACACCAAATCCTATCGAGTTATAACCCTTTGTTTAGGATATACAAGCTAATTTTTTACTATGTGTTATTTCTTCTCGTAAAGCTTAACTGTTTCCAATAAGTATGTATTTGTCTTTACTCTGCAACACTGTATTTCCTTATAACGTGGTATTCCTACATATTCTTTCGGGAGAAAATTCTCCTGTGCGTTCTCTTTTGAGGGTACACGCTTAGACATACACGCACCACCAAAGCTTTTCGAGTTACATGTTGTTTAGGAAAAACAAGATAATTTCGCACGATGCGGTATTTCCTTAAAACGTGGTTTTCTGACAAATTTAGACGAAAGAAAAGTCTCCTGTCGTTTCTCTTTTGAGGCTACACGTTTAGACATACACGCCACACCAAATCTTGTCGAGTTACAACGTGTTGTTTAGGAGATACAAGCTAATTTTGCATGATGCGTTATTTCTTCTCCTAAAGTGTTTCCAATAAGTACATATTTGTCTAAACTCTGCAACACTGTATTTCCTTATAACGTGGTATTCTTACATATTCTTTCGAGAGAAAACTATCCTGTGCATTCTCTTTGGAGGCTACACGCTTAGACATACACGCACCACCAAAGATTTTCGAGTTACAACGTGTTGATTAGGAAAAACAAGATAATTTCGCACGATGAGGGATTTCCTAAAAACGTGGTTTTCTAACAAATTTTGACGAAAGAAAACTCTCCTGTGGGTTCTCTTTTGAGGCTACACTTTTAGACGTACATGCCACACCAAATCCTTTCGAGTTGCAACGTGTTGTTTAGGACATACAAGCTAGTTTTGCAAGATGCGTTATTTCTCTCATAAAGTGCTCCCATTCCTTACGTATTTTCTTTACTCTGCCACACTGTATTTCCTTAAAACGTGGTATTCTTACATATTCTTTCGAGAGAAAACTCTCCTGTGCGTTCTCTTTGGAGGCTACACGCTTAGACATTCACGCAACACCAAAGCTTTTCGAGTTACAACGTGTTGTTTAGGAAAAACAAGATAATTTCGCATGATGCGGGATTCCCTTAAAACGTGGTTTTCTGAAAAGTGTTGACGAAAGAAAATTCTCCTGTGGGTTCTCTTATGAGGCTACACGTTTAGATGTACACGCCACACCAAATCCTATCGAGTTATAACCCTTTGTTTAGGATATACAAGCTAATTTTGTACTATGTGTTATTTCTTCTCGTAAAGCTTAACTGTTTCCAATAAGTATGTATTTGTCTTTACTCTGCAACACTGTATTTCCTTATAACGTGGTATTCCTACATATTCTTTCGGGAGAAAATTCTCCTGTGCGTTCTCTTTTGAGGGTACACGCTTAGACATACACGCACCACCAAAGCTTTTCGAGTTACATGTTGTTTAGGAAAAACAAGATAATTTCGCACGATGCGGTATTTCCTTAAAACGTGGTTTTCTGACAAATTTAGACGAAAGAAAAGTCTCCTGTCGTTTCTCTTTTGAGGCTACACGTTTAGACATACACGCCACACCAAATCTTGTCGAGTTACAACGTGTTGTTTAGGAGATACAAGCTAATTTTGCATGATGCGTTATTTCTTCTCCTAAAGTGTTTCCAATAAGTACATATTTGTCTAAATTCTGCAACACTGTATTTCCTTATAACGTGGTATTCTTACATATTCTTTCGAGAGAAAACTATCCTGTGCATTCTCTTTGGAGGCTACACGCTTAGACATACACGCACCACCAAAGATTTTCGAGTTACAACGTGTTGATTAGGAAAAACAAGATAATTTCGCACGATGAGGGATTTCCTAAAAACGTGGTTTTCTAACAAATTTTGACGAAAGAAAACTCTCCTGTGGGTTCTCTTTTGAGGCTACACTTTTAGACGTACATGCCACACCAAATCCTTTCGAGTTACAACGTGTTGTTTAGGACATACAAGCTAGTTTTGCAAGATGCGTTATTTCTCTCATAAAGTGCTCCCATTCCTTACGTATTTTCTTTACTCTGCCACACTGTATTTCCTTAAAACGTGGTATTCTTACATATTCTTTCGAGAGAAAACTCTCCTGTGCGTTCTCTTTGGAGGCTACACGCTTAGATATTCACGCAACACCAAAGCTTTTCGAGTTACAACGTGTTGTTTAGGAAAAACAAGATAATTTCGCATGATGCGGGATTCCCTTAAAACGTGGTTTTCTGAAAAGTGTTGACGAAAGAAAATTCTCCTGTGGGTTCTCTCTTGAGGCTACACGTGTAGATGTACACGCCACACCAAATCCTATCGAGTTATATCCTGTTGTTTAGGATATAGAAGCTAATTTTGTACTATGTGTTATTTCTTCTCGTAAAGCTTAACTGTTTCCAATAAGTATGTATTTGTCTTTACTCTGCAACACTGTATTTCCTTATAACGTGGTATTCCTTCATATTTTTTCGGGAGAAAACTCCCCTGTGCGTTCTCTTTTGAGGCTACACGTTTAGACGTACACGCCACACCAAATCTTTTTGAGTTACAACTTGTTGTTTAGGAGATACAAGCTAATTTTTTTACGATGAATTATTTCTTCTCGTAAAGTTTAAGTGTTTCCAATATGTATATATTTGCCTCTACTCTGCAACACTGTATTTCCTTATAACGTGGTATTCTTACATATTCTTTCGAGAGAAAACTCTCCTGTGCGTTCTCTTTGGAGGCTACACGCTTAGACATTTACGCAACACCAAAGCTTTTCGAGTTACAACGTGTTTTTTAGGAAAAACAAGATAATTTCGCATGATGCGGGATTTCCTTAAAACGTGGTTTTCTGACAAATTTTGATGAAATAAAATTCTCCTGTGGGTTCTCTTTTGAGGCTACACGTTTAGACGTACATGCCCCACCAAATCCTTTCGAGTTATAACGTGTTGTTTAGGGTATACAAACTAATTTTTACTATGTGTTATTTCTTCTCGTAAAGCTTAAGTGTTTCCAATAAGTATGCATTTGTCTTTACTCTGCAACACTATTTCCTTATAACGTGGTATTCCTACATATTCTTTCGGAAGAAAACTCACCTGTGCGTTCTCTTTTGTGGCTACACGATTAGACATACACGCACCACCAAAGCTTTTCGAGTTACATGTTGTTTAGGAAAAACAAGATAATTTCGCACGATGCGGTATTTTCTTAAAACGTGGTTTTCTGACAAATTTTGACGAAAGAAAACTCTCCTGTGTGTTCTCTTTTGAGGCTACACGTTTAGACATACACGCCACACCAAACCTTGTCGAGTTACAACGTGTTGTTTAGGAGATAGAAGCTAATGTTGCATGATGCATTATTTCTTCTCCTAAAGTGTTTCCAATAAGTACATTTTTGTCTAAATTCTGCAACACTGTATTTCCTTATAACTTGGTATTCTTACATATTCTTTCGAGAGAAAACTATCCTGTGCATTCTCTTTGGAGGCTACACGCTTAGACATACAAGCACCACCAAAGATTTTCGAGTTACAAAGTGTTGATTAGGAAAAACAAGATAATTTCGCACGATGAGGGATTTCCTAAAAACGTGGTTTTCTAACAAATTTTGACGAAAGAAAACTCTCCTGTGGGTTCTCTTTTGAGGCTACACTTTTAGACGTACACGCCACACCAACTCTTTTCGAGTTACAACGTGTTGTTTAGGACATACAAGCAAGTTTTGCAAGATGCGTTATTTCTCTCATAAAGTGCTCCCATTCCTTACGTATTTTCTTTACTCTGCCACACTGTATTTCCTTATAACGTGGTATTCTTACATATTCTTTCGAGAGAAAACTCTCCTGTGCGTTCTCTTTGGAGGCTACACGCTTAGATATTCACGCAACACCAAAGCTTTTCGAGTTACAACGTGTTGTTTAGGAAAAACAAGATAATTTCGCATGATGCGGGATTCCCTTAAAACGTGGTTTTCTGAAAAGTGTTGACGAAAGAAAATTCTCCTGTGGGTTCTCTTTTGAGGCTACACGTTTAGAAGTACACGCCACACCAAATCCTATCGAGTTATAACCTGTTGTTTAGGATATACAAGCTAATATTGTACTATGTGTTATTTCTTCTCGTAAAGCTTAACTGTTTCCAATAAGTATGTATTTGTCTTTACTCTGCAACACTGTATTTCCTTATAACGTGGTATTCCTACATATTCCTTCGGGAGAAAACTCCCCTGTGCGTTCTCTTTTGAGGCTACACGTTTAGACGTACACGCCACACCAAATCTTTTTGAGTTACAACTTGTTGTTTAGGAGGTACAAGCTAATATTTTTATGATGAATTATTTCTTCTCGTAAAGTTTAAGTGTTTCCAATACGTATGTACTTGCCTCTACTCTGCCACACTGTATTTCCTTATAACGTGATATTCTTACATATTCTTTCGAGAGAAAACTCTCCTGTGCGTTCTCTTTGGAGGCTACACGCTTAGACATTCACCCAACACCAAAGCTATTCGAGTTACAACGTGTTGTTTAGGAAAAACAAGTTAATTTCCCATGATGCGGGATTTCCTTAAAACGTGGTTTTCTGACAAATTTTGACGAAAGAAAATTCTCCTGTGGGTTATCTTTTGAGGCTACACGTTTAGACGTACACGCCACACCAAATCCTTTCGAGTTATAACGTGTTGTTTAGGATATACAAGCTAATTTTGTACTATGTGTTATTTCTTCTCGTAAAGCTTAAGTGTTTCCAATAAGTATGTATTTGTCTTTACTCTGCAACACTGTATTTCCTTATAACGTGGCATTCCTACATATTCTTTCGAGAGAAAACTATCCTGTGCGTTCTCTTTGGAGGCTACACGCTTAGACATACACGCACCACCAAAGCTTTTCGAGTTACAACGTGTTGATTAGGAAAAACAAGATAATTTCGCACGATGCGGGATTTCCTTAAAACGTGGTTTTCTGACAAATTTTGACGTAAGAAAATTCTCCTTTGGGTTCTCATTTGAGTCTATACGTTTAGATGTACACGCCACACCAAATATTTTTGAGTTACCACGTGTTGTTTCGGAGATACAAGCTAATTTTGTACCATGCGTTATTTCTTCTCTTAATGTGTTTCCAAAACGTATGTATTTGTCTTTACTCTGCAGCAATATGTTTCCTTATAACATGGTATTCTTACATATTCTTTCGAGAGAAAACTCTCCTGTGCATTCTCTTTTGAGGCTACATGCTTAGACATACACGCAACACCAAATCCTTTCGAGTTATAACGTGTTGTTTAGGATATACAAGCTAATTTTGTACTATGTTTTATTTCTTCTCGTAAAGTTTAAGTGTTTCCAATAAGTATTTATTTGTCTTTACTCTGCAACACTGTATTTCCTTATAACGTGGTATCCCTACATATTCTTTCGGGAGAAAACTCTCCTGTGCGTTCTCTTTTGAGGCTACCAGCTTAGACAATACGCAACACCAAAGCTTTTCGAGTTACAACATGTTGTTTAGGAAAAACAAGATAATTTCGCAGAATGCAGGATTTCCTTAAAACGTGGTTTTCTGACAAATTTTGACGAAAGAAAACTCTCCTGTGGGTTCTCCTTTGAGGCTACACGTTTAGTCGTTCATGCCACACCAAATCTTTTCGAGTTACAACGTGTTGTTTAGGAGATACAAGCTAAGTTTGCATGATGCGTTATTTCTTTTCGTAAAGTGTTTCCAATAAGTACATATTTGTCTATACTCTGCAACACTGTATTTCCTTATAACGTGGTATTCTTACATATTCTTTCGAGAGAAAACTATCCCTTGCGTTCTCTTTGGAGGCTACACGCTTAGACATACACGCACCACCAAAGCTTTTCGAGTTACAACGTGTTGATTTGGAAAAACCAGATAATTTCCCACGATGCGGGATTTCCTTAAAAAGTGGTTTTCTGACAAATTTTGACGTAAGAAAATTCTCCTGTGGGTTCTCTTTTGAGGCTACACATTTAGACGTGCACGCCACACCAAATCTTTTTGAGTTACCACGTGTTGTTTAGGAGATACAAGCAAATTTTGTACCATGCATTATTTCTTCTCATAATATGTTTCCAATACATATGTATTTGTCTTTACTCTGCAGCAATATATTTCCTTATAACGTGGTATTCTTACATATTCTTTCGAGAGAAAACTCTCCTGTGCATTCTCTTTTGAGGCTACATGCTTACACATACACCCAACACCAAAGATTTTCGAGTTACAATGTTTTGTTTATGAAAAACAAGATAATTGCGCACAATGCGGAATTTCCTTAAAACGTGGTTTTCTGACAAATTTTGACGAAAGAAAATTCTCCTGTGGGTTCTCTTTTGAGGCTACATGTTTAGACGTACACGCCACACCAAATCTTTTCGAGTTACAACGTGTTGTTTAGGAGATACAAGCTAATTTTGTACGATGCGTTATTTCTTCTCCTAAAGTGTTTCCAATATGTACGTATTTGTCTTTACTCTACAACACTGTATTTCCTTATAACATGGTATTCGTACATATTCTTTCGAGAGAAAACTCTCCTGTGCATTCTCTTTTGAGGCTACACGCTTAGACATACACGCAACACCAAAGCATTTCGAGTAAGAACGTGTTGTTTAGGAAAAACAAGATAATTTCTCATGATGCGGGAATTCCTTAAAACGTGGTTTTCTGACAAATTTTGAGGAAAGAAAATTCTCCTGTGGGTTTTCATTTGAGGCTAAATGTTTAGACGTACACGCCACACCAAATGTTTTCGAGTTACAACATGTTCTTTTGGAGATACAAGCTAATTTTTTACGATGCTTTATATATTCTTGTAAAGTTTAAGTGTTTCCAAAAGGAACGTAGTTATCTTTAATTTGGCACAATGTATTTCCTTATAACGTGGTATTCTTACATTCTCGTTCGAGAAAAATCTCTCCTGTGCGTTCTCTTTTGAGGATACATGCTTAGACATACACGCAACACCAAAGATTTTCGAGTTCCAATGTGTTGTTTAGGAAAAACAAGATAGTTTCGCATGATGCGGGATTTCCTTAAAAAGTGGTTTTCTGACAAATTTTGAAGAAAGAAAATTCTCCTGTGGGTTCTCTTTTGAGGCTACACGTTTAGACGTACACGCCACACCAAATCCTTTCGAGTTATAACGTGTTGTTTAGGATATACAAGCTAATTTTGTACTATGTGTTATTTCTTCTTGTAAAGCTTAAGTGTTTCCAATAAGTATGTATTTGTCTTTACTCTGCAACACTGTATTTCCTTATAACGTGGTATTCCTACATATTCTTTCGGAAGAAAACTCTCCTGTGCGTTCTCTTTTGAGGCTACACGCTTAGACATACACGCACCACCAAAGCTTTTCGAGTTACAACATGTTGTTTAGGATAAACAAGATAATTTCGCACGATGCGGTATTTCCTTAAAACGTGGTTTTCTGACAAATTTTGACGAAAGAAAACTCTCCTGTGGGTTCTCTTTTGAGGCTACACGTTTTGACATACATGCCACACCAAATCTTGTCGAGTTACAACGTGTTGTTTAGGAGATACAAGCTAATTTTACATGATGCGTTATTTCTTCTCCTAAAGTGTTTCCAATAAGTACATATTTGTCTATACTCTGCAACACTGTATTTCCTTATAACGTGGTATTCTTACATATTCTTTCGAGAGAAAACTATCCTGTGCGTTTTCTTTGGAGGCTACACGCTTAGACATACACGCACCACCAAAGCTTTTCGAGTTACAACATGTTGATTAGGAAAAACAAGATAATTTCGCACGATGCGGGATTTCCTTAAAACGTGGTTTTCTGACAAATTTTGACGTAAGAAAATTCTCCTGTGGGTTCTCTTTTGAGGCTATACGTTTAGATGTACACGCCACACCAAATATTTTTGAGTTACCACGTGTTGTTTCGGAGATACAAGCTAATTTTGTACCATGCGTTATTTCTTCTCTTAATGTGTTTCCAAAACGTATGTATTTGTCTTTACTCTGCAGCAATAAGTTTCCTTATAACATGGTATTCTTACATATTCTTTCGAGAGAAAACTCTCCTGTGCATTGTCTTTTGAGGCTATATGCTTAGACATACACGCAACACCAAATCCTTTCGAGTTATAACGTGTTGTTTAGGATATACATGCTAATTTTGTATATGTTTTCTTTCTTCTCGTAAAGTTTAAGTGTTTCCAATAAGTATTTATTTGTCTTTACTCTGCAACACTGTATTTCCTTATAACGTGGTATTCCTACATATTCTTTCGGGAGAAAACTCTCCTGTGCGTTCTCTTTTGAGGCTACACCCTTAGACATATACGCAACACCAAAGCTTTTCGAGTTACAACATGTTGTTTAGGAAAAACAAGATAATTTCGCAGGATGCAGGATTTCCTTAAAACGTGGTTTTCTGACAAATTTTGACGAAAGAAAACTCTCCTGTGGGTTCTCCTTTGAGGCTACACGTTTAGTCGTTCACGCCACACCAAATCTTTTCGAGTTACAACGTGTTGTTTAGGAGATACAAGCTAAGTTTGCATGATGCGTTATTTCTTTTCGTAAAGTGTTTCCAATAAGTACATATTTGTCTATACTCTGCAACACTGTATTTCCTTATAACGTGGTATTCTTACATATTCTTTCGAGAGAAAATTATCCCTTGCGTTCTCTTTGGAGGCTACACGCTTAGACATACACGCACCACCAAAGCTTTTCGAGTTACAACGTGTTGATTAGGAAAAACAAGATAATTTCCCACGATGCGGGATTTCCTTAAAAAGTGGTTTTCTGACAAATTTTGACGTAAGAAAATTCTCCTGTTGGTTCTCTTCTGAGGCTACACATTTAGACGTGCACGCCACACCAAATCTTTTTGAGTTACCACGTGTTGTTTAGGAGATACAAGCAAATTTTTACCATGCATTATTTCTTCTCATAATATGTTTCCAATACGTATGTATTTGTTTTTACTCTGCAGCAATATATTTCCTTATAACGTGGTATTCTTACATATTCTTTCGAGAGAAAACTCTCCTGTGCATTCTCTTTTGAGGCTACACGCTTACACATACACCCAACACCAAAGCTTTTCGAGTTACAATGTTTTGTTTATGAAAAACAAGATAATTGCGCACAATGCGGGATTTCCTTAAAACGTGGTTTTCTGACAAATTTTGATGAAAGAAAATTCTCCTGTGGGTTCCCTTTGAGGCTACATGTTTAGACGTACACGCCACACCAAATCTTTTCGAGTTACAACGTGTTGTTTAGGAGATACAAGCTAATTTTGTACGATGCGATATTTCTTCTCCTAAAGTGTTTCCAATATGTACGTATTTGTCTTTACTCTACAACACTGTATTTCCTTATAACAGGGTATTAATACATATTCTTTCGAGAGAAAACTCTCCTGTGCATTCTCTTTTGAGGCTACACGCTTAGACATACACGCAACACCAAAGCATTTCGAGTTAGAACGTGTTGTTTAGGAAAAACAAGATAATTTCTCATGATGCGGGAATTCCTTAAAACGTGGTTTTCTGACAAATTTTGAGGAAAGAAAATTCTCCTGTGGGTTTTCATTTGAGGCTAAATGTTTAGACGTACACGCCACACCAAATGTTTTCGAGTTACAACGTGTTCTTTAGGAGATACAAGCTAATTTTTTACGATGCTTTATATCTTCTTGTAAAGTTTAAGTGTTTCCAAAAGGAACGTAGTTATCTTTAATTTGCCACAAT
Organism: Apodemus sylvaticus; assembly: GCF_947179515.1. NCBI lineage: Eukaryota > Metazoa > Chordata > Mammalia > Rodentia > Muridae > Apodemus > Apodemus sylvaticus. Next base: position 1,438,043 of record NC_067483.1, on the reverse strand, counting down.
GTATTTCCTTATAACGTGGTATTCTTACATACTCGTTCGAGAGAAATCTCTCCTGTGCGTTCTCTTTTGAGGCTACATGCTTAGACATACAGGCAACACCAAAGATTTTCGAGTTACAATGTGTTGTTTAGGAAAAACAAGATAGTTTCGCATGATGCGGGATTTCCTTAATAAGTGGTTTACTGACAAATTTTGAAGAAAGAAAATTCTCCTGTGGGTTCTCTTTTGAGGCTACACGTTTAGACGTACATGCCACACCAAATCTTTTCGAGTTACAACGTGTTGTTTAGGAGATACAAACTAATCTTTTACGATGCGTTATTTCTTCTCATAGAGTGTTTCAAATACATACTTATTTGTCTTTACTCTGCAAAACTGTATTTCCTTATAATGTGGTATTCTTACATGTTCTTTCGAGAGAAAACTCTCCTGTGCGTTCTCTTTTGAGGCTAAACGCTTAGACATACACGCAACATCAAAGCTTTTCGAGTTACAACGTGTTGTTTAGGAAAAACAAGATAATTTCGCACGATGAGTGATTTCCTTAAAACATGGATTTCTGACAAATTTTAACAAACAAAAATTCTCCTGTGGATTCTCTTTTGAGGCTACACGTTTAGAAGTACACGCCACACCAAATCTTTTCGAGTTACAATGTGTTGTTTAGGAGATCAAGCTAATTTTGTACGATGCGTTATTTCTTCTCGTAAAGTGTTTCCAATACGTACGTATTTGCCTTTAGTCTGCAACACTGTATTTCCTTATAACGTGGTATTCTTACATATTCTTTCGAGAGAAAACTCTCCTGTGCGTCCTCTTTTGAGGCTACACGCTTAGACATACACGCAACACCAAAGCTTTTCGCATTACAACGTGTTGTTTAGGAAAAACAAGATAATTTCACACGATGAGGGATTTCCTTAATACGTGGTTTTCTGACAAATTTTGACAAAAGAAATTTCTCCTATTGGTTCTCTTTTGAGACTACACGTTTAGACGTACAGGCCACACCAAATCTTTTTAAGTTTCAACGTGTTGTTTAGGAGATACAGGCTAATTTGGTACGATGCGTTATTTCTTCTCATAAAGTGTTTCCAATAAGTAAGTATTTGTCTTTACTCTGCAACACTGTATTTCCTTATAAGGTGGTATTCTTACATATTTTTTCAAGAGAAAACTCTCCTGTGCATTCTCATTTGAGGCTACACGCTGAGACATACATGGAACACCAAAGCTTTTTGAGTTACAACGTGTTGTTTAGGAAGAACAAGATAATTTCTCACGATGCTGGATTTCCTTAAAACGTGGTTTTCCGACGAATTTTGACGAAAGAAAATTCTCCTGTGGGTTCTCTTTTGAGGCTAAACATTTAGACGTACACGCCACACCAAATCTTTTTGAGTTACAACTTGTTGTTTAGGAGATACAAGCTAATTTTTTAATGATGAATTATTTCTTCTCGTAAAGTTTAAGTGTTTCCAATACGTATGTATTTGCCTCTACTCTGCAACACTGTATTTCCTTATAACGTGGTATTCTTACATATTCTTTCGAGAGAAAACTCTCCTGTGCGTTGTCTTTGAAGGCTACACACTTAGACATTCACGCAACACCAAAGCTTTTCGAGTTACAACGTGTTGTTTAGGAAAAACAAGATAATTTCGCATGATGGGGATTTCCTTAAAACGTGGTTTTCTGACAAATTTTGACGAAAGAAAATTCTCCTGTGCGTTCTGTTTTGAGGCTTCACGTTTAGACGTACACGCCACACCAAATCCTTTCGAGTTCTAACGTGTTGTTTAGGATATACAAGCTAATTTTGTACTATGTGTTATTTCTTCTCGTAAAGTTTAAGTGTTTCCAATAAGAATGTATTTGTCTTTACTCTGCAACACTGTATTTCCTTATAACGTAGTATTCCTACATATTCTTTCGGGAGAAAACTCTCCTGTGCTTTCTCTTTTGAGGCTACACGTTTAGACGTACACGCCACACCAAATCTTTTTGAGTTACAACTTGTTGTTTAGGAGATACAAGCTTATTTTTTAACGATGAATTATTTCTTCTCTTAAAGTTTAAGTGTTTCCAATATGTATATATTTGCCTCTACTCTGCAACACTGTATTTCCTTATAACGTGGTATTCTTACATATTCTTTCGAGAGAAAACTCTCCTGTGCGTTCTCTTTGGAGGCTACACGCTTAGACATTCACGCAACACCAAAGCTTTTCGAGTTACAATGTGTTGTTTAGGAAAAACAAGATAATTTCGCATGATGCGGGATTTCCTTAAAACGTGGTTTTCTGACAAATTTTGATGAAAGAAAATTTTTCTGTGGGTTCTCTTTTGAGGCTACACGTTTAGACATACACGCCACACCAAATCCTTTCGAGTTATAACGTGTTGTTTAGGATATATAAACTAATATTTACTATGTGTTAATTCTTCTCGTAAAGCGTAAGTGTTTCCAATAAGAATGCATTTGTCTTTACTCTGCAACACTGTATTATCTTATAACGTGGTATTCCTACATATTCTTTTGGAAGAAAACTCTCCTGTGCGTTCTCTTTTGAGGCTACACGCTTAGACATTCATGCAACACCAAAGCTTTTCGAGTTACAACGTGTTGTTTAGGAAAAACAAGATAATTTCGCATGATGCGTGATTTCCTTAAAATGTGGTTTTCTGACAAATATTGATGAAAGAAAATTCTCCTGTGGGTTCTCTTTTGAGGCTACACGTTTAGACGTACACGCCACACCTAATCCTTTCAAGTTATAACGTGTTGTTTAAGATATACAAACTAATTTTTACTATGTGTTATTTCCTCTCGTAAAGGTTAAGTGTTTCCAATAAGTATGCATTTGTCTTTACTCTGCAACACTGTATTTCCTTATAACGTAGTATTCCTACATATTCTTTCGGGAGAAAACTCTCCTGTGCGTTCTCTTTTGAGGCTACACGTTTAGACGTACACGCCACACCAAATCTTTTTGAGTTACAACTTGTTGTTTAGGAGATACAAGCTTATTTTTTAACGATGAATTATTTCTTCTCTTAAAGTTTAAGTGTTTCCAATATGTATATATTTGCCTCTACTCTGCAACACTGTATTTCCTTATAACGTGGTGTTCTTACATATTCTTTCGAGAGAAAACTCTCCTGTGCGTTCTCTTTGGAGGCTACATGCTTAGACATTCACGCAACACCAAAGCTTTTCGAGTTACAACGTGTTGTTTAGGAAAAACAAGATAATTTCGCATGATGCGGGATTTCCTTAAAACGTGGTTTTCTGACAAATTTTGATGAAAGAAAATTCTTCTGTGGGTTCTCTTTTGAGGCTACACGTTTAGACGTACACGCCACACCAAATCCTTTCGAGTTATAACGTGTTGTTTAGGATATACAAACTAATATTTACTATGTGTTATTTCTTCTCGTAAAACTTAAGTGTTTCCAATAAGAATGCATTTGTCTTTACTCTGCAACACTGTATTTCCATATAACGTGGTATTCCTACATATTCTTTTGGAAGAAAACTCTCCTGTGCGTTCTCTTTTGAGGCTACACGCTTAGACATACACGCAACACCAAAGCTTTTCGAGTTACAACGTGTTGTTTAGGAAAAACAAGATAATTTCGCATGATGCGGGATTTCCTTAAAACGTGGTTTTCTGACAAATATTGATGAAAGAAAATTCTCCTGTGGGTTCTCTTTTGAGGCTACACGTTTAGACGTACACGCCACACCTAATCTTTTCAAGTTATAACGTGTTGTTTAGGATATACAAACTAATTTTTAATATGTGTTATTTCCTTTCGTAAAGCTTAAGTGTTTCCAATAAGTATGCATTTGTCTTTACTCTGCAACACTGTATTTCCTTATAACGTGGTATTCCTACATATTCTTTCGGAAGAAAACTCTCCTGTGTGTTCTCTTTTGAGGCTACATGCTTAGACATACACGCAACACCAAAGCTTTTCGAGTTACAACATGTTGTTTAGGAAAAACAAGATAATTTCGCACGATGAGGTATTTCCTTAAAACGTGGTTTTCTGACAAATATTGATGAAAGAAAACTCTCCTGTGGGTTCTCTTTTGAGGCTACACCTTTAGACATACACGCCACACCAAATCTTGTCGAGTTAAAACGTGTTGTTTAGGAGATACAAGCTAATTTTGCATGATGCGTTATTTCTTCTCCTAAAGTGTTTCCAATAAGTACATATTTGTCTAAATTCTGCAACATTGTATTTCCTAATAACGTGGTATTCTTACATATTCTTTCGAGAGAAAACTATCCTGTGCGTTCTCTTTGGAGGCTACATGCTTAGACATACACGCACCACCAAAGCTTTTCGAGTTACAACGTGTTGATTAGGAAAAACAAGATAATTTTGCACGGTGCAGGATTTCCTTAAAACGTGGTTTTCTGACAAATTTTGACGAAAGAAAACTCTCCTGTGGGTTCTCTTTTGAGGCTACACTTTTAGACGTACAGGCCACACCAAATCTTTTTGAGTCACAACGTGTTGTTTAGGACATACAAGCTAATTTTGCAAGATGCGTTATTTCTCTCATAAAGTGCTTCCATTACGTACATATTTTACTTTACTCTGCCACACTGTATTTCCTTATAACGTGGTATTCTTACATATTCTTTCGAGAGAAAACTCTCCTGTGCATTCTCTTTGGAGGCTATACGCTTAGATATTCACGCAACACCAAAGCTTTTCTAGTTACAACATGTTGTTTAGGAAAAGCAAGATAATTTCGCATGATGCGGGATTCCCTTCAAACGTGGTTTTCTGAAAAGTGTTGACGAAAGAAAATTCTCCTGTGGGTTCTCTGTTGAGGCTACACGTTTAGACGCACACGCCACACCAAATCCTTTCGAGTTATAACGTGTTGTTTAGGATATACAAGCTAATTTTTTACTATGTGTTATTTCTTCTCGTAAAGCTTAACTGTTTCTAATAAGTATGTATTTGTCTTTACTCTGCAACACTGTATTTCCTTATAACGTGGTATTCCTACATATGCTTTCGGGAGAAAACTCCCCTGTGCGTTCTCTTTTGAGGCTACACCTTAGACGTACACGCCACACCAAATCTTTTTGAGTTACAACTTGTTGTTTAGGAGATACAAGCTAATTTTTTAAAGATGAATTATTTATTCTCGTAAAGTTTAAGTGTTTCCAATACGTATGTATTTGCCTCTACTCTGCAACACTGTATTTCCTTATAACGTGGTATTCTTACATATTCTTTCGAGAGAAAACTCTCCTGTGCGTTCTCTTTTGAGGCTACACGCTTAGACATACACGCAACACCAAAGCTTTTCGAGTTGCAACATGTTGTTTAGGAAAAACAAGATAATTTCGCACGATGCGGTATTTCCTTAAAACGTGGTTTTCTGACAAATTTTGACGAAAGAAAACTCTCCTGTGGGTTCTCTTTTGAGGCTACACGTATAGACATACACGCCACACCAAATCTTGTCGAGTTACAACGTGTTGTTTAGGAGATACAAGCTAATTTTACATGATGCGTTATTTCTTCTCCTAAAGTGTTTCCAATAAGTACATTTTTGTCTATACTCTGCAACACTGTATTTACTTATAACGTGGTATTCTTACATATTCTTTAGAGAGAAAACTATCCTGTGTGTTCTCTTTGGAGGCTACACGCTTAGAAATACACGCACCACCAAAGCTTTTCGAGTTACAACGTGTTGATTAGGAAAAACAAGATAATTTCGCACGATGCGGGATTTCCTTAAAACGTGGGTTTCTGACAAATTTTGACGCAAGAAAATTCTCCTGTTGGTTTTTTTTGAGGCTACACATTTAGATGTACACGCCACACCAAATATTTTTGAGTTACCACGTGTTGTTTCGGAGATACAAGCTAATTTTGTACCATGCGTTATTTCGTCTCATAATGTGTTTCCAATACGTATGTATTTGTCTTTACTCTGTAGCAATATATTTCCTTATAACGTGGTATTCTTACATATACTTTCGAGAGAAAACTCTTCTGTGCATTCTCTTTTGAGGCTACATGCTTAGACATACACGCAACACCAAATCCTTTCGAGTTATAACGTGTTGTTTAGGATATACAAGCTAATTTTTTACTATGTTTTATTTCTTCTCGTAAAGTTTAAGTGTTTCCAATAAGTATGTATTTGTCTTTACTCTGCAACACTGTATTTCCTTATAACGTGGTATTCCTACATATTCTTTGGGAGAAAACTCTCCTGTACGTTCTCTTTTGAGGCTACACGCTTAGACATATACGCAACATCAAAGCTTTTCGAGTTACAACATGTTGTTTAGGAAAAACAAGATAATTTCGCAGGATGCAGGATTTCCTTAAAACGTGGTTTTCTGACAAATTTTGACGAAAGAAAACCCTCCTGTGGGTTCTCCTTTGAGGCTACACGTTTAGTCGTTCACGCCACACCAAATCTTTTCGAGTTGCAACGTGTTATTCAGGAGATACAAGCTAATTTTGCATGATGCGTTATTTCTTCTCGTAAAGTGTTTCCAATAAGTACATATTTGTCTATACTCTGCAACACTGTATTTCCTTATAACGTGGTATTCTTACATATTCTTTCGAGAGAAAACTATCCCTTGCGTTCTCTTTGGAGGCTACACGCTTAGACATACACGCAACACCAAAGCTTTTCGAGTTACAAAGTGTTGATTAGGAAAAACAGGATAATTTCGCACGATGCGGGATTTCCTTAAAATGTGGTTTTCTGACAAATTTTGACGTAAGAAAATTCTGCTGTGGGTTCTCTTTTGAGGCTACACATTTAGACGTGCACGCCACACCAAATCTTTTTGAGTTACCACGTGTTGTTTAGGAGATACAAGCAAATTTTGTACCATGCATTATTTCTTCTCATAATATGTTTCCAATACGTATGTATTTGTCTTTACTCTGCAGCAATATATTTCCTTATAACGTGGTATTCCTACATATTCTTTGGGAGAAAACTCTCCTGTGCATTCTCTTTTGAGGCTACACGCTTACACATACACCCAACACCAAAGCTTTTCGAGTTACAATGTTTTGTTTATGAAAAACAAGATAAATGCGCACAATAAGGGATTTCTTTAAAACGTGGTTTTCTGACAAATTTTGACGAAAGAAAATTCTCCTGTGGGTTCTCTTTTGAGGCTACATGTTTAGACCTACACGCCACACCAAATCTTTCGAGTTACAACGTGTTGTTTAGGAGATACAAGCTAATTTTTACAATGCGTTATTTCTTCTCCTAAAGTGTTTCCAATACGTACGTATTTGTCTTTACTCTACAACACTGTATTTCCTTATAACATGGTATTCGTACATATTCTTTCGAGAGAAAACTCTCCTGTGCATTCTCTTTTGAGGCTACACGCTTAGACATACACGCAACACCAAAGCATTTCGAGTTAGAACGTGTTGTTTAGGAAAAACAAGATAATTTCGCACGATGCGGGAATTCCTTAAAACGTGGTTTTCTGACAAATTTTGAGGAAATAAAATTCTCCTGTGGGTTTTCATTTGAGGCTAAACATTAAGACGTACACGCCACACCAAATGTTTTCGAGTTACAGCGTGTTGTTTAGGAGATACAAGCTAATTTTTTACGATGCTTTATATCTTCTTGTAAAGTTTAAGTGTTTCCAAAATGAACGTATTTATCTTTAATTTGCCACAATGTATTTCTTTATAACGTGGTATTCTTACATACTCGTTCGAGAGAAATCTCTCCTGTGCGTTCTCTTTTGAGGCTACATGCTTAGACATACACGCAACACCAAAGATTTTCGAGTTACAATGTGTTGTATAGGAAAAACAAGATAGTTTCGCATGATGCGGGATTTCCTTAATAAGTGGTTTTCTGACAAATTTTGACGAAAGAAAATTCTCCTGTGGGTTCTCTTTTGAGGCTGCACGTTTAGACGTACATGCCACACCAAATCTTTTTGAGTTACAACGTGTTGTTTAGGAGATACAAACTAATTTTTTACGATGCGTTATTTCTTCTCATAGAGTGTTTCAAATACATACGTATTTGTCTTTACTCTGCAAAACTGTATTTCCTTATAATGTGGTATTCTTACATGTTCTTTCGAGAGAAAACTCTCCTGTGCGTTCTCTTTTGAGGCTACACGCTTAGACATACACGCAACATCAAAGCTTTTCGAGTTACAACGTGTTGTTTAGGAAAAACAAGATAATTTCGCACGATGAGTGATTTCCTTAAAACATGGATTTCTGACAAATTTTATGAACAAAAATTCTCCTGTGGGTTCTCTTTTGAGGCTACACGTTTAGACGTACACGCCACACCAAATCTTTTCGAGTTACAATGTTTTGTTTAGGAGATACAAGCTAATTTTGTATGATGCGTTATTTCTTCTCATAACTTTTTTCCAATAAGTATTTGTCTTTACTCTGCAACACTGTATTTCCTTATAACGTGGTATTCTTACATATTTTTCGAGAGAAAACTCTCCTTTGCGTTCTCATTTGAGGCTACACGCTGAGACATACACGCAACAGCAAAGCTTTTCGAGTTACAACTTGTTGTTTAGGAAGAACAAGATAATTTCTCACGATGCGGGATTTCCTTAAAACGTGGTTTTCTGACATATTTTGACGAAAGAAAATTCTCCTGTCGGTTCTCTTTTGAAGCTAAACGTTTAGACGTACACACCACACCAAATCTTTTTGAGTTGCAACTTGTTGTTTAGGAGATACAAGCTAATTTTTTTACAATGAATTATTTCTTCTCGTAAAGGTTAAGTGTTTCCAATACGTATGTATTTGCCTCTACTCTGCAACACTGTATTTCCTTATAACGTGGTATTCTTACATATTCTTTCGAGAGAAAACTCTCCTGTGCGTTCTCTTTGGAGGCTACACACTTAGACATTCACGCAAAATGAAAGTTTTTCGAGGTACAACGTGTTGTTTAGGAAAAACAAGATAATTTCGCATGATGCGGGATTTCCTTAAAACGTGGTTTTCTGACAAATTATGACGAAAGAAAATTCTCCTGTGGGTTCTCTTTTGAGGCTTCATGTTTAGACGTACATGCCACACCAAATCCTTTCGAGTTCTAACGTGTTGTTTAGGATATACAAGCTAATTTTGTACTATGTGTTATTTCTTCTCGTAAAGCTTAAGTGTTTCCAATATGTATGTATTTGTCTTTACTCTGCAACACTGTATTTCCTTATAACGTAGTATTCCTACATATTTTTTCAGGAGAAAACTCTCCTGTGCGTTCTCTTTTGAGGCTACACGTTTAGACGTACACGCCACACCAAATCTTTTTGAGTTACAACTTGTTGTTTCGGAGATACAAGCTAATTTTTTAACGATGAATTATTTCTTCTCGTAAAGTTTAAGTGTTTCCAATATGTATATATTTGCCTCTACTCTGCAACACTGTATTTCCTTATTACGTGGTATTCTTATATATTCTTTCGAGAGAAAACTCTCCTGTGTGATCTCTTTGGAGGCTACATGCTTAGACATTCACGCAACACCAAAGCTTTTCGAGTTACAACGTGTTGTTTAGGAAAAACAAGATAATTTCGCATGATGCGGGATTTGTTTAAAACGTGGTTTTCTGACAAATTTTGATGAAAGAAAATTCTCCTGTGGGTTCTCTTTTGAGGCTACACATTTAGACGTACACGCCACACCAAATCCTTTCGAGTTATAACGTGTTGTTTAGGGTATACAAACTAAATTTTACTATGTGTTATTTCGTCTCGTAAAGCTTAAGTGTTTCCAATAAGTATGCATTTGTCTTTACTCTGCAACACTGTATTTCCTTATAACGTTGTATTCCTACATATTCTTTCGGAAGAAAACTCTCCTGTGCATTCTCTTTTGAGGCTACACGCTTAGACATACACGCACCACCAAAGCTTTTCGAGTTACATGTTGTTTAGGAAAAACAAGATAATTTCGCACGATGAGGTATTTCCTTAAAACGTGGTTTTCTGACAAATTTAGACGAAAGAAAAGTCTCCTGTCGTTTCTCTTTTGAGGCTACACGTTTAGACATACACGCCACACCAAATCTTGTCGAGTTACAACGTGTTGTTTAGGAGATACAAGCTAATTTTGCATGATGTGTTATTTCTTCTCCTAAAGTGTTTCCAATAAGTACATATTTGTCTAAATTCTGCAACACTGTATTTCCTTATAACGTGGTATTCTTACATATTCTTTCGAGAGAAAACTATCCTGTGCGTTCTCTTTGGAGGCTACACGCTTAGACATACACGCACCACCAAAGCTTTTCGAGTTACAACGTGTTGATTAGGAAAAACAAGATAATTTCGCACGATGCGGGATTTCCTTAAAACGTGGTTTTCTGACAAATTTTGATGAAAGAAAACTCTCCTGTGGGTTCTCTTTTGAGGCTACACTTTTAGACGTACACGCCACACCAAATCTTTTCGAGTTACAACGTGTTGTTTAGGACATACAAGCTAATTTTGCAAGATGCGTTATTTCTCTCATAAAGTGCTTCCATTACATACGTATTTGTCTTTACTCTGCCACACTGTATTTCCTTATAATGTGGTATTCTTACATATTCTTTCGAGAGAAAACTCTCCTGTGCGTTCTCTTTGGAGGCTACACGCTTAGACATTCACGCAACACCAAAGCTTTTCGAGTTACAACGTGTTGTTTAGGAAAAACAAGATAATTTCACATGATGCGGGATTCCCTTAAAACGTGGTTTTCTGAAAACTTTTGACGAAGGAAAATTCTCCTGTGGGTACTCTTTTGAGGCTACACGTTTAGATGTACACGCCACACCAAATCCTATCGAGTTATAACGTGTTGTTTAGGATATATAAGCTACTTTTGTACTATGTGTTAGTTCTTCTCGTAAGCTTAACTGTTTCCAATAAGTATGTATTTGTCTTTACTCTGCAACACTGTATTTCCTTATTACGTGGTATTCCTACATATTCTTTCGGGAGAAAACTCCCCTGTGCATTCTCTTTTGAGGCTACACGTTTAGACGTACACGCCACACCAAATCTTTTTGCGTTACAACTTGTTGTTTAGGAGATACAAGCTAATTTTTTTATGATGAATTATTTCTTCTCGTAAAGTTTAAGTGTTTCCAATACGTATGTACTTGCCTCTACTCTGCCACACTGTATTTCCTTATAACGTGGTAATCTTGCATATTCTTTCGAGAGAAAACTCTCCTGTGCGTTCTCTTTGGAGGCTACACGCTTAGACATTCACCCAACACCAAAGCTTTTCGAGTTACAACGTGTTGTTTAGGAAAAACAAGATAATTTCGCATGATGCGGGATTTCCTTAAAACGTGGTTTTCTGACAAATTTTGACGAAAGAAAAATCTCCTGTGGGTTCTCTTTTGAGACTACACGTTTAGACGTACACGCCACACCAAATCCTTTCGAGTTATAACGTGTTGTTTAGGAGATACAAGCTAATTTTGTACTATGTGTTATTTCTTCTCGTAAAGCTTAAGTGTTTCCAATAAGTATGTATTTGTCTTTACTCTGCAACACTGTATTTCCTTATAACGTGGTATTCCTACATATTCTTTCGGAAGAAAACTCTCCTATGCGTTCTCTTTTGAGGCTACACGCTTAGACATACACGCACCACCAAAGCTTTTCGAGTTACAACATGTTTAGGATAAACAAGATAATTTCGCGTGATGCTGTATTTCCTTAAACGTGGTTTTCTGACAAATTTTGACGAAAGAAAACTCTCCTGTGGGTTCTCTTTTGAGGCTACACGTTTAGACATACACTCCACACCAAATCTTGTTGAGTTACAACGTGTTGTTTAGGAGATACAAGCTAATTTTAAATGATGCGTTATTTCTTCTCCTAAAGTGTTTCCAATAAGTACATATTTGTCTATACTCTGCAACACTGTATTTCCTTATAACGTGGTATTCCTACATATTCTTTCGAGAAAATACTATCCTGTGTGTTCTCTTTGGAGGCTACACGCTTAGACATAAACGCACCACCAAAGCTTTTCGAGTTACAACGTGTTGATTAGGAAAAACAAGATAATTTCGCACGATGCGGGATTTCCTTAAAACATGGTTTTCTGACAAATTTTGACGAAAGAAAATTGTACTGTGGGTTCTCTTTTGAGGCTACACGTTTAGATGGGCACGCCACACCAAATCTTTTTGAGTTACCACGTGTTGTTTCGTAGATACAAGCTAATTTTGTACCATGCGTTATTTCTTCTCATAATGTGTTTCCAAAACGTATGTATTTGTCTTTACTCTGCAGCAATGTGTTTCCTTATAACGTGGTATTCTTACATAAACTTTCGAGAGAAAACTCTCCTGTGCATTGTCTTTTGAGGCTACATGCTTAGACATACACGCAACACCAAATCCTTTCGAGTTATAACGTGTTGTTTAGGATATACAAGCTAATTTTGTACTATGTCTTATTTCTTCTCGTAAAGTTTATGTGTTTCCAATAAGTATTTATTTGTCTTTACTCTGCAACCCTGTATTTCCTTATAACGTGGTATTCCTACATATTCTTTCGGGAGAAAACTCTCCTGTGCGTTCTCTTTTGAGGCTACACGCTTAGACATATACGCCACACCAAAGCTTTTCGAGTTAAAACATGTTGTTTAGGAAAAACAAGATAATTTCTCAGGATGCAAGATTTCCTTAAAACGTGGTTTTCTGACAAATTTTGACGAAAGAAAGCTCTCCTGTGGGTTCTCCTTTGAGGCTACACGTTTAGTCGTTCACGCCACACCAAATCTTTTCGAGTTACAACGTGTTGTTTAGGAGATACAAGCTAAGTTTGCATGATTCGTTATTTCTTTTCGTAAATTGTTTCCAATAAGTACATATTTGTCTATACTCTGCAACACTGTATTTCCTTATAACGTGGTATTCTTACATATTCTTTCGAGAGAAAACTATCCTGTGCGTTCTCTTTGGAGGCTACACGCTTAGACATACATGCACCACCAAAGCTTTTCGAGTTACAACGTGTTGATTAGGAAAAACAAGATAATTTCCCACGATGCGGGATTTCCTTAAAAAGTGGTTTTCTGACAAATTTTGACGTAAGAAAATTCTCCTGTGGGTTCTCTGTTGAGGCTACACATTTAGACGTGCACGCCACACCAAATCTTTTTGAGTTACCACGTGTTGTTTAGGAGATACAAGCTAATTTTGTACGATGCTTTATTTCATCTCGTAAAGTTTATGTTTTTCCAATACATACGTATTTGTCTTTATTCTGCAACACTGTATTTCCTTATAACGTGGTATCCTTACAAATTCTATCGAGAAAAAACTCTCCTGTGCGTTCTCTTTTGAGGCTACACGCTTAAACATACACGCAACACCAAAGCTTTTCGAGTTACAACGTGTTGTTTAGGATTTCCTTAAAGCGGGATTTCCTTAAAACGTGGTTTTCTGAAAAATTTTGACGAAAGAAAATTCTCCTGTGGGTTCTCTTTTGAGGCTACACATTTAGACGTACAGGCCACACCAAATCTTTTCGAGTTACAACGTGTTGTTTAGGAGATACAAGCTAATTTTGTACGTTGCGTTATTTCTTCTCGTAAAGTGTTTCCAATACGAATGTATTTGCCTTTACTCTGCGACACTGTATTTCCTTATAAAGTGGTATTCTTACATACTCTTTCGAGAGAAAACTCTTTTGTGCGTTCTCTTTTGAGGCTACACGCTTAGACATACACGCAACACCAAAGCTTTTCGAGTTAAAACGTGTTGTTTAGGAAAAAGAAGATAATTGCGCACGATGCGGGATTTCCTTAAAACGTGGGTTCTCTTTGAGGGTACACGTTTAGACGTACAGGCCACACCAAATCCTTTCGAGTTATAACGTGTTGTTTAGGAGATACAAGCTAATTTTGTACTATTTGTTATTCCACGTTATATGGAAAAACAGTGTTGCAGAGTAAAGACAAATATGTAGGTATTGGAAACACTTTACGAGAAGAAATAACACATGGTAAAAAATTAGCTTGTATCTCCTAAACAACACGTTGTAACTCAAAAGGATTTGGTGTGGTGTTTATCTAAAGGTGTAGCCTCAAAAGAGAACCCACAGGAGAATTTTCGTTGGTCAAAATTTTTTCAGAAAACCACGTTTTATGGAAATCCCGCATCGTGCGAAATTATCTTGTTTTTCCTAAACAACACGTTGTAACTCGAAAAGCTTTGGTTTTGCATGTATGTCTAAGCGTGTAGCCTCAAAAGAGAACGCACAGGAGAGTATTCTCTCGAAAGAATATATAAGAATACCACGTTATAAGGACATACAGTGTTGCACAGTAAAGACAGATACATACATTTTGGAAACACTTTACGAGAAGGAATAATACATCATACAAAATTAGCTTGTATTTCGTAAACAACACGGTGTAACGCGAAAAGATTTTGTGTGGCGTGTACGTTGAAACGTGTAGCCTCAAAAGAGAACCCACAGGAGAATTTTCTTTCGTCAAAATACGTCGGAAAACCACGTTTTAAGGAAATCCCGCATCGTGCGAAATTATCTTGTTTTTCCTAAACAACACGTTGTAACTCGAAAAGCTTTGGTGTAAACAACACGTTGTAACTCGAAAATATTTGGTGTGGTGTTTACATCTAAATGCGTAGCCTCAAAAGAGAACCCACAGGAGAATTTTCTTTGGTCAAAATTTTTTCAGAAAACCACGTTTTAAGGAAGTCCTGCATCATGCGAATTTATCTTGTTTTTCCTAAACAACACGTTGTAACTCGAAAAGCTTTGGTGTTGCGTGTATGTCTAAGCATGTAGCCTCAAAAGAGAATGCACAGTAGAGTATTCTCTCGAAAGAATATGTAAGAATACCACGTTATAAGGAAATACAGTGTTGCAGAGTAAAGACAGATACTTACTTATTGGAAACACTTTACGAGAAGGAATAATACATCGTACAAAATTAGCTTGTATTTCCTAAACAACACGTTGTAACTCGAAGGATTTGGTGTGACGTGTAAGTTGAAACGTGTAGCCTCAAAAGAGAACCCACAGGAGAATTTTCTTTCGTCAAAATTTGTCAGAAAACCACGTTTTAAGGAAATCCCGCATTGTGCGAAATTATCTTGTTTTTCCTAAACAACACATTGTAACTCGAAAAGCTTTGGTGTTGCGTGTATGTCTAAACGTGTGGCCTCAAAAGATAACGCACAGGAGAGTTTTCTCTCGAAAGAATATATAAGAATTCCACGTTATATGGAAATACAGTGTTGCAGAGTAAAGACAAATACGTATATATTGGAAACACTTTACGAGAAGAAATAACACATCGTAGAAAATTAGCTTGTATCTCCTAAACAACACGATGTAACTCGAAAAGATTTGGTGTGGCGTGTACGTCTAAACGTGTAGCCTCAAAAGTGAACTTACAGGAGTATTTTCTTTCGTCAAAATTTGTCAGAAAACCACGTTTTATGGAAATCCCGCATCGTGGAAATTATCTTGTTTTTCCTAAACAACACGTTGTAACTCGAAAAGCTTTGGTGCTGCGTGTATGTCTAAGCGTGTAGCCTCAAAAGAGAACGCACAGGAGAGTTTTCTCTCGAAAGAATATGTAAGAATACCGCGTTATAAGGAAATACAGTGTTGCAGAGTAAAGACAAATAAGTAAGTATTGGACACAATTTATGAGAAGAAGTAACGCATCGTAAAAAATAAGCTTGTATCTCCTAAACAACACGTTGTAACTCGAAAAGATTTGGTGTGACATGTACGTCTAAACATGTACCCTCAAAAGAGAACTCACAGGAGAATTTTCTTTCATCAAAATTTGTCAGAAAACACGTTTTAAGGAAAACTCGCATCGTGCAAAATTATCTTGTTTTTACTAAACAACACGGTGTAACTCGAAAAGCTTTGGTGTTGAGTGTTTGTCTAAGCGTGTAGCCTCAAAAGAGAATGCACAGGAGAGTTTTCTCTCGAAAGAATATGTAAGAATACCACGTTATAAGGAAATACAGTGTTGCAGAGTAAAGACAAATAAGTATATATTGGAAACACTTTAGGAGAAGAAATAACGCATCGTAAAAAATTTGCTTGTATCTCGTAAACAACACGGTGTAACTCGAAAAGATTTGGTGTGGCTCATACGTCTAAACGTGTAGCCTCAAAAGAGAACCCACAGGAGAACTTTCTTTCGTCAAAATTTGTCAGAAAACCACGTTTTAAGGATATCCCGCATCGTGCAAAATTATCTTGTTTTTCCTAAACAACTCGTTGTAACTCGAAAAGCTTTGGTGCTGCGTGTATGTCTATGCGTGTAGCCACTTAAGAGAAGGCACAGGAGATTTTTCTCTCGAAAGAACATGTAAGAGTGCAACGTTATAAGGAAATACAGTGTTGCAGAGTAAAGACAAATACGTACTTATTGGAAACACTTTACGAGAAGAAATAATGCATCGTAAAAAATTAGCTTGTATCTCCTAAACAACACGTGGTAACTCGAAAAGATTTGGTGTGGCGTGCACGTCTAAACGTGTAGCCTCAAAAGAGAACCAACAGGAGAATTTTCTTTCGTCAAAATTTGTCAGAACACCACGTTTTAAGGAAATCCCACATCGTGTGAACTTATCTAGTTTTTCATAAACAACACGTTGTAACTCGAAAGGTTTTGGTGTTGCCTGTATGTCTAAGTGTGTAGCCTCAAAAGGGAACGCACAGGATAGTTTTCTCTCGACAGAATATGTAAGGATACCACGTTATAAGGAAATACAGTGTTGCAGAGTAAAGACAAATATGTACGTATTGGAAACACTTTATGAGAAGAAATAACGCAGCGTACAAAATTAGCTTGTATCTCCTAAACAACACGTGGTAACTCGAAAGGATTTGGTGTGGCGTGCACGTCTAAACGTGAAGCCTCAAAAGAGAACCCACAGGAGAATTTTCTTTCGTCAAAATTTGTCAGAAAACCACGTTTTAAGGAAATCCCGCATCGTGCGAAATTATCTTGTTTTTCATAAACATCACGTTGTAACTCGAAAAGCTTTGTTGTTGCCTGTATGTCTAAGTATGTAGCCTCAAAAGGGAATGCACAATATAGTTTTCTCTTGAAAGAATATGTAAGAAAACCACGTTTTAAGAAATACAGTGTTGCAGAGTAAAGACAAATATGTATGTATTGGAAACACTTTACGAGAAGAATTAACGCATTGTACAAAATTAGCTTGGAGCTCCTAAACAATACGTTGTAATTCGAAAAGATTTGGTGTGGCGTGTACGTCTAAATATGTAGCCTCAAAAGAGAACACACAGGATAATTTTCTTTCGTCAAAATTTGTCAGAATGCACGTATTAAGGAAATCCCGCATTGTGCGAAATTATCTTGTTTTTCCTACACAACACTTCGTAACTCGAAAAGCTTTGGTGTTGCGTGTATGTATAAACTTGTGGCCTCAAAAGAGAATGCACAGGAGAGATTTCTCTCGAAAGAATATATAAGAATACCACGTTATAAGGAAATACAGTGTTGCAGAGTAAAGACAAATACGTAGGTATTGGAAACACTTTACGAGAAGTAATAACACATCGTACAAAATTAGCTTGTATCTCCTAAACAACACGATGTAACTCGAAAAGATTTGGTGTGGCGTGTACGTCTAAACGTGTAGCCTCAAAAGAGAACTCACAGGAGAATTTTCTTTCGTCAAAATTTGTCAGAAAACCACGTTTTATGGAAATCCCGCATCGTGGAAATTATCTTGTTTTTCCTAAACAACACGTTGTAACTCGGAAAGCTTTGGTGCTGCGTGTATGTCTAAGCGTGTAGCCTCAAAAGAGAACGCACAGGAGAGTTTTCTCTTGAAAGAATATGTAAGAATACCACGTTATAAGGAAATACAGTGTTGCAGAGTAAAGACAAATAAGTACGTATTGGACACATTTTACGAGAAGAAATAACGCATCGTAAAAAATTAGCTTGTATCTCCTAAACAACACGTTGT